>NC_053044.1:24547590-25172590 GCF_003473485.1 Medicago truncatula | reverse complement strand
TAGCTCTAAATTTAGATTTTCTCTAAATCTCTGCCACTCAGACAAATTTTTCTCTCTCGTAGATAAAAGGCCACCGATAGCAGCAATTGCTAACGGTAAACCATTCCATTTTTTTACAATTTCATTAGCTATACCAATTAGCTCATTTGGATAACACCCACCATAGTCAAATTTAAATGCCTTCTTATTAAACAACTCCAAAGATTGTTCTTGAGTTAAACATTGCAGCTCAAACATCTCAGTGAAAGAAGATTTTTTACAAGAATTCACAACATTCTTGTTCCTTGTTGTTATAAATATCCTACTTCCATTTTTACTATCAATTGCAGCAAATTTAAAATCATCCCAAAAATGTACAGTCCAAACATCATCAAAGACGACAACATACCTCTTTTGCTGCAAGTAATTTCTCACTTCATTTGTCAATAACTCTCGATTCATTTGAGAAGTATCCTCGGGAGGTTTGTCTCCTTTTTGTTTGTGAAGTTTTAGCAACATGTCCCTCAACAATCCTTCAACATCATATGATTGAGACACAGTGATCCATACAAGACAATCAAAGTGTCAAATGACATCCTTGCTGTCAAAAACTTTCTTGGCTAGAGTGGTTTTTCCTTGCCCTCCCATTCCTACCACGGAAACTACAGTGCGCTCCTCCCTTCCCTTTACCATCCAATCAATCAACATGTCCTTTTGTTTTTCGAAACCCACAACTTCAGCTTCGTCAATGTAAAGAGCAGCCTGCCGAGGGTCGTGCCATTTGGCATTCTGGCTTCCCCTAGAGCTGCTTGATCCTTGTTCAAAAGAACGTTGAAAGCCATATGTTCCACTTCTTTCCTTGATCCCACGAACATATGACTTAACATCTTGAATCTCAGATGCTATTCGACGACGAGGGATCATAGTTTTGAGCTTAAGAAGTAAAGCTATACATCCAGGATAGCGAGGTCGTTGTCCTACCTGGATCAAATAATCATCAATGATATCTTCTATGCGAAAAGCTGCCACCCTAAGTTGCTTCACCCATATTTTGACTCTTTCACTGGTGGTGTCTCCTTCAGTTCCTGCTGCTCTTTTATCAGCATCCTTGAGGAATGCTTGAATGCTTTCAAGTTCATCTTTAATCTCTGCGAACTCGTTATGAACGCCTCTCAACAGCTTAGCTTCTTCCCTTAACAGTGGAACTAGTTGGTCAACAACTAAAGACACCGCCATTTCCGCCATTAGTCAAGCTCTGATTATTGGTGTTTCTCTATATGAATTCAAGAATACAGTTTTTTTTTTCTTTCTTGAGAATTATTTTGCGCAATTTCCTTCTGTATACTAAATGGGAATCCGTAAAGCTTGAAGTAACAGGGGAATAAGGCAACTTCTATCATGAAGAAAGGAATAAGGCAATTGCCTTGTATCCAAAAAATGGACATCGGTAAAATGTGTTAACTTCCATTACGAACAAATGGATAACTGGTGCCAGACAATCAAAATAATGAACAAACTTTTGATTACTTGATAAACAAGTAAAAGATCCATCCACTTAAACTTACCTAAACAATAATAATTAAATATAAGAAGTGGTCATCTGCACTTTACACTTTTTTATATATAAATCTGAAATACTTTAAAGAAAAAAAATAAAACAGAATTATGGAGGGCAAATACCAAAACCTATAAAGGAAAAATAATAGGAATTTTATTCCATCAAGTGAAGAATCTGTTACTAACACCAAAAAGAAAAACAATTGTCAGCACAACATTATCCAACTCAAGAAGTAGAGTTGGCTAGAGCCCTACCAATCGAACTAATTAATAAATTGACATTCAATTGCGTATAAAAGCTCTGAATTTATCTTTTCTGATTTCACATTCTTAAATTTATTGATGCATAATTTATTGATAAGAAACAATTGATTTTTTTGGTTCCTTGTGTAAGTGGTGTATCTAGTCTATATCTACACTAAGATACATTAATTATTCTATGAACCTAAAAAGTCAATTTTTTCTTATAATAAGGACCGGATGGATGGAGTAGTTAGAACAGAAACAATTTAAAGCATCTTTTTAAGTACTATCTAAAAGTAAGATTCAATTGACCAAAGATTCAATTTAAAGCATATGCAAGAGCTTGATTACACCATGAAAGATATTTCTTGGCAATTAATTTAGCAACTCAACTATACTTTAGAGGGAAATCAGAAAGCATCTGAAATATTTAGAAATATAAAATTGCAGAGCTGAAAACTTAACTTCAAATAATCACACAAAAAACTAGAAGAATGAACATTTGCTTTAGTGGAATTTTATAAATTTTGGATAAGCTTTAAGAATACATCGTTAATCAAATTTGGTCTATACACTAGCCATGTCCCTCTAAAGTATAGTTGAGTTGCTAAATTAATTTGAAGACAACCTCTTATGATTTTAAAATATTAATGTTTAGGTCAGATTATGTAGAAGAATCTTTTATTCGTTATTTTGATTTTTATGACCTGCAAGTTAACTTATTTTTTGTACCAAGAGGTGTTTAATTTTGGTTATATTCCTTATAGTGGCGGAAGGTTTTAGTAGTTTGATGCGGAATGTGGTGCGTGAAAATCTTTTTGATGGTTTCCGGTTTAGGGAGGACGGGATGGGACTATCTCACCTTCAATATGCCCGATGATACTCTTGGTTTTGGTAAGCCTTCGGTCAAGAATCTTTGGACTTTGAAAGCATTGTTAAGGAGTATTGAAGTGGCATCCGGGTTGAAGGTAAACTTCCTTAAAAGTTGCTTGATATGGGTGAATGTGGAGAGGGAGTTTATGGAAATGGTGTGTGATTTCTTGAATTGTAGTGAAGGTTGCCTCCCTTTCAAATACCTAGGCTTACCGGTGGATGGAAATCCCGGAAGAGCTACTACTTGGCAACCGCTAGTGGACTTGTTAATTCATAGATTGAATAATTGGGGTAATAAGTTCATTAGTCTTGGTGGTAGAATTATCCTCCTAAACTCGGTTTTGAATGCTATCCCCATCTTTTATTTGTCTTTTTTTAAGATGCCTTCAAAGGTGTGGCGAAAGATTGTGAGAATCCAAAGAGAATTCCTTTGGGGTGGAGTAGATGGAGGTAGAAAGATAAATTGAGTGAAGTGGAGTGTGGTTTGCAAACCAAAGGAGGAGGGTGGTTTGGGGGTGAGGGATGTGAGGGTGGTTAATTGGAGTTTGCTTGCGAAGTGGAGATGGAGATTAATTCAAGAGGGCAATGTGCTTTGGAAGGATGTATTGGTGGAGAAGTATGGAAACTCTAGTGTCGGTTTGTTGGGGAGTGACGTTAATGATTTGCTGCCAAATGCCTCAAAGTGGTTGAGCAATTTGGTGAGGTTGGATGTTTCAAATTGGTTCAATTCCGAAATTTCTAGAAAAGTGGGAAATGGTGAGAGCATGAGTTTTTGGGAAGTGGCTTGGAGGGGGGAGTTTTTTTTCCAGGTGAAATATCCTAGACTTTTCTCGCTTTCAAATCAAAAGGAGGCGACTGTTAGAGAGGTGGGGCTTTTTAACACAACGGGTAACAATTGGAACTTTGTTTGGAGGCGTCCACTTTTTGTTTGGGAGAACGAGCTATTGGTTGAATTATTAGAGGAGTTGGATAGTTTTAGATCCTCTATAGAAGATGATTTTTGGCGGTGGAGATTGGAGGAAAAAGGGGTTTTTACGGTTAAATCAATGTATAAGAAGTTGGAGGTGTTGATGTTAGAGGAAAGCTCGGTTGTGGTAGAGCAAAGGAGGGTGTTTTCGTAAATTTGGAAAAGCCCGGCTCCGTCTAAAGTGGTCGCTTTCTCTTGGAAGTTGTTGCATGATAGGATCCCAACAAAAGTAAACTTACGGAATAGACATGTCCTCCCTCTGGATGTTTCGGTTAATTGTGTTTTGTGCGAGGAGGATCTGGAGTTGGCTATCCATTTGTTCATTAATTGTGCCTTTGCTAAGAAGGTGTGAAATGGGGTGTCAAGGTGGATAGAGGTTGATATGGAGCTTCTGTTAAATTTGTTTGTGCTGTGGGAGGTCTGGAATGTGGCAGCGGGTAATAATGGGATTCGCAAGGGCTTCCGGTTGGTTTGGCATGCCGTCGTGTGAAATCTTTGGAGGGTGAGAAATGATCTTATTTTCAAAAATGCAGTTTGTGGGGTGAAGGATACGGTGGAGGCAGTGAAGGTAATGTCGTGGAGATGGTTCTTGAGCCGTTTAAAGATGCCGACGTGTTTGTTCTACGAGTGGTGTTGGAATCCAAAAGCATGTCTCTTACAGTAACGGACGGGTTTCTCTGCAGTTTTCGCAGCTACAAGATTGAGGCTGGGGTATGCCGTGTTAAATTGCGGTGACATGTGCTGGTTTGTGCAGGATGGTATATGGCAGCCTCATTTATTTGTACTGGTGCAGAGCAGGGTTTTTTTTCCTGCTGTTTTGGTCTGTTGATGTTCTTGTTTTTCCCTCTCACTGCCGTGGTTCCTGCGCATTTTGCGCTGTGTTCCTGAGTGTTTGGTTTGGAGTTACTGTTATGTCTGAGCCCTCTGTAATTCTGTTTGTTTATGCCCGCGAGTTTTAGTGTGTTTCTTGCACAAACTCGTAGTGAATAAATTTAGCCGTTTCTAAAAAATATTGATTGTCATGAAATAGTAGTAAAATGAACTAAGCTGCACAAATGTATCACTGAAGTAACAGGGACTAATGTAAAATTTGAACCGTTCAACACATCTATAGATAAAGATATGAATCACTAAATTTTTGCCTCAGCCTACTATCACTAAATCTAGTCATTTGTAGATAACATGTTAATAGTAATACTGTCCAACACATCTATAGATAAATCTATGAACACTCCATGATGTTAAATTTGAACTGTTCTATATCTCATGCATCAGAAACATTGGAGACACATGCTATTCAGCAAAGCATCTAAATTACCATGAAATCCATAAGCAAGCAAAGCGACAAGTTGACCAACAGAAGGACTACAGAATGGATGACAGGTAGATCTCTCACATTATCTCTTCACATCTGGTAGAGGTTATACTATGGATGAGTAGTGTGAATCCCTTTTAAGTTAGAAAGTTGTGTTAGAGAAAGATATTTGGCTATCAATTGCATTATTTTGCAAATTGCCATATCCTAAGTTTTACTAGAAAGAAAACAGAAGAAGCAGAAAACAATTAAAGCATCGTTTTTCTTCCTCCTTTTACATTTGTTGTATTTTTTACTGTGCAGTATAAAGTTAAATATTTATCCATAGGTGAAAGGGTTGATTCTAATATCAACTTAATCCTGCTGCATGAATCATGATGGTAGAAGCAATACTCACCCACACAGTTATATTATATTTGGTTTTACATTTGACAAATATTCCAATATTCTTAACCTGGAAGTATGTCTCTAGTTCCATTGAGAATAACACATGTTTTTTCCATTCAAATACCAAAACAAACATATATTGTCCTTAATTGAGTTTAACAACAATGAAATGGAGGAGTTAGTCAATTAATGAGATATTTCATAAGAAAAGTTCAATCAACACATACCAATTTGATGCCTCCAATATCAATGCAACTATTTAATTGCCAAAGATAAAATCTGTAAAACAGACCAACCCTATAACACACAATTTGCATAACAATGAGTGCAACTATACACATTGCAAAAACTCAGATCAAGGTACAACAACTAGGAGCATTTAAATTATGGTTGAAAACATTAGCAATAACCATCTATTCATCATTCACTCTTTCAGGAATCAATAAGTGAAAGGAATACAAAGGAGCGAGAATGAAAAACCAAATCTTTCAGAAATTAGCAGCACCCCCATATGTAATTATTAATCCCGATTCCCGAGGTCTCATTAATTATGCTCTTTATTGGAATTGCTGCGAGCCATCCTCCAGACCTCTGATGGAGGGATGTAACCATACTTCTTTCTCAACGTATCTAAGACCAACTTATCGCGAGCCAAGGTTCGGGCTCGTTGGGGTTCAACGTTGACATAAGAAAGGTGCACCCCAACAGCTAACATAACAGCACCAGAGAGGGAACATGCAATGGCCATTGCCAGATCCTTGGATGTTGTGGTGAAACACCACACCATTTCCAGAATCACCTGTCATATAAAAGAGTAAAAGAAAACCCTCATCAGTTTCACCAAGATTGTAATTGACATTGTCCACTGTGTGTGTATCAATTGAATGTTCATGCTCATAAACTCAAAACCAGAGTTGTTAACCGTGGATCACAAAAAATATTGGTTTGGTGTTATAACGCCGTTATAGCGGCTATATGCAACACTTTGTCCTAAATAGCACATATTGTTGAACAAAAAAACTATTTATTCAAAGAGAAATTTAATTTGAATATATAAAAGTTGACAATGTATTTGACACCGTATAAAAATACATACTTTTATAATTATTGATTTGACTCAGAGAGAACTAATAAAAAACTAAACCACACCACCATATCTACAAGGTACATATATATATATATATGGTGTCTCACAACAAAATTGTTCATAGTATGTAAACATATTTGGAACCAAGACTTATGGATGCATTAAACTATTCTTCAACTAATTTTAAACTATTTTTGGGCTAGTTCAGAATCAGGACAGAAGTTTCTGAACTTGTAAAACCAATTCAAAACTGAAAAGATAAAAGTATTTTTTGACAATGATCTTTCCCTTAACATGTAACTTATAATGGTGCTTGGAGGTTAAGTTTCTTTAAAATTAAATCCTCGTGTATAACGTGATTGCTTCTGGATATAAGACCTTCCTTTCCTCCAACAATGGAATCAACAGAAAATCCTCAATTTCTACAAGTGATTGAACATTAAAAATTCTCATGCATATATGGGAAACAGTAGATATTAGTACGAAAAAATAAGTTATAGGAAGAAAAAGCACACCTAGAGTATGATAAAGCGTTATTTCTAACTCCTTGAGTTTTGAATTTCTTCCCAGACTCTGGAATAAATTTTTACAAGCGCCACATGCTCCATGATCCAATTCCAATCCTCGGTAGGAATGCGCTGCACAAATTCAACTTCCACACCCCAAATATAGAGATCTTCAAGCTTCTCTAAGTGTTCAATGCCAGTAGGTATATTCTTCAGATTGAGGGGTTGCACTAACTTAAGCTTTTTTAGGGAAGGCATTGATCCTTTGTCGATAATAATTTCCTTCAATTCAATGCAACCTCTAACTTCCAGTTCCTTTAGTTTCTGAAACTCTCCATCATGAAAATGCAAACCTAAACCTTCATACTTACTAAGGTCTAAGGACAACATCAATAAGTGTTGCAAATTTTTTAGTGATTGCAATGGATCTTTAGTAGAATCAGGGTAAAACAACTTCAACACACTAAGATTTTGAAGATCTGACATCCACTGTGGAAATTTCTCTAACCACACATGAAGTGTAAGTTTTCGAAGCATAGATGGCTTTGAAATCAAACTCAAATCAATGAAATCAACACTTGATCCAACGTTTAATGTTTCCAAGTGTTGCATTTCATTTATTGAGAAAGATAAAATGCTTCCATATTCCTTAGGAACATTAAGCAACCCCAATTCCCTTATCTGCTTCAGTTTTCCTAATGCTTTAATTACCTCTGCTGCTCCATCATCCAAATCCAAATAAACATTACGCAGAGTTTGTAGGGAATTCATCTCTCCAATTCCATCCTTTAATTCAATCAAGGACAATGTTTGGCCGATAAGATGTCTTAGCTTTCTGAGCTTGCTAATCTCTTTTGGCAACACAAGATTATATGCATCTTTTAGAACCAATGACTCTAGGTTCTGGAGCATAACAATGGATTTTGGGAATTTGACTAACAAATCTGACAGGCTGAAGCTTAAATACTTCAAGTGGATGAAATTTCCCAAATTCTTAGGAATCATAACAAAACCTTCAAAATCAAGAACCTTCAATAACCTGTACTTCGTAGGGATTCCTCTATAAAAGGGAAAGGATATTTTATTTCCAAAACAAAATAGTGACCGAACATGAGATCCATCAATACACTCCATGAAAACATTGTCAATGGCTGTTAATGATAGGCGCCGAACTATTCCACTTAAGGATCTTTGTCCATCATCACTGATATGCTTGCAAAAATTAAAATCCTCATCTTTTTCAAGGATCATATCACGTATTAGATCATGAACACGACAACCTTTAGCTTTGCCATCAATTCTAAGTGAGGATACTTGAACCAGGCTTCTATGTATCAACTCTGTTAGATATCCCTCTGCCACTTCTTCCATAGTCTTTCCCTTTTCCTCCTTCACAAATCCTTCAGCTATCCATTGTCGAATGACTCTCTTTGGTCTAATTTCAAAATCTTCTGGATATACTCCAAAATACAACAAGCATGACTTGAGATAGTAAGGCAAATCATCATAACTTAAACTTAAAATTTCATTTATCCCAATTAGATGTGTATTTCTCTTTAACTCTAAATTTAGATTTTCTCTAAATCTCTTCCACTCAAACACATTTTTCTCTCTTGTAGATAAAAGGCCACCGATGGCAACAATTGCTAGCGGTAAACCATTGCATTTTTTTACAATTTCATTAGATATACCATTTAGCTCTTTTGGACAACACCCATCATAGTCAAATTTGAATGCCTTCTTATTGAACAACTCCAAAGATTGTTCATGAGTTAAACATTGCAACTCAAGAACTTCAATGAAAGAAGATTTTTTACAAGACACCACAACATCAATTATCCTTGTTGTTATAAATATCCTACTTCCATTTTTACTATCAATTCCAGCAAATTCGATATCATCCCAAAAATGTAGACTCCAAACATCATCAAACACGATAACGTACCTCTTTCTTCGCAAGTAGTTTCTAATTTCATCCATCAATGACCCTCGATCCATTTGAAAAATACCCATAGGAGGATCCTCTCCTTTTTGTTTGTAAAACTTGAGCAACATGTCCTTCAACAACCCTTCAACATCATATGCTTGAGACACTGTGATCCATACACGACAATCAAAGTGTCCAACGACATCCTTGCTGTCAAAAGCTTTCTTAGCTAGAGTGGTTTTTCCTTGCCCTCCCATTCCTACCACAGAAACAACAGTGCGCTCTGCCCTTCCCTTTATCATCCAATCAATCAAAATGTCCCTTTGTTTGTCAAAGCCCACAACGTCAGCTTCTTCAATGTAAAGAGAAGCCAGTCGAGGGTCGTGCCATTTGTCATTCCAGCTTCCCCTGGATCTGCTTGATCCTTGTTCAAAAGAACGTTGGAAACTATATCTATCACTTCTTTCCTTGATCCCACGAACAGATGACTTAATGTCTTGAATCTCAGCTGCTATTCGATGGCGAGAGGTCATGGTTCTGAGTAAGTGAGAAATATTATGAAGTAAAGCTACACATCCATGACCATGAGGCTTCTGTCCTACATGGATCATATATTCATCAATGATATCTTCTATGCAAAAAGCTGCTTCCCTAAGCTGCTTCACCCAAGTTTTAACTCCTTCACTATTGTTCTCTCCATCAGCTGCAGCTCTTCTATCAGCATCCTTAAGGAAGGCTTGGATGCTTTCAAGTTCATCTTTAATGTCTCCAAATTCCTTGTGAACACCTTTGAGAAGATTGACTTCTTCTGTCAACAACGGAAGAAGTTGGTCAATAGCAAAAGACACAGCCATTTCTGCCATTCTGATTTCTTCGTTATTTGTGAGATTGAAAACTGTGCTTTGAGATAAAGACTACTATTTACTCCTGATTGAAACTTATGTAATGCAGCATATACAGTGAGTGGAAGACCAAGTTTCCCTTGGTCATTGTTTAATATTTGTTTGAGCAAGTTGAGATTATCTTTATTTAATAACAAATTTTTTGTACGGAAAAAACATAAAAAATAAACCTGCATCTCTGTAAAGGTTATTAAACATATTAGTAGTAATTGTTTTAAGGTTAGGTGTACCAAAAAGAGATTAAAAAATGACCCTGCTTGTCTTATTGATTATCTCGTGCGAATAAATGAATTGCTTTTTCGTTTTCCCCCATATAGTGAGAGAAAGACTTCAAGTATCCCTAGTCATTCTTTAATACTTCTTGAGACAAGCTAAGCAAGTTGCTTTTCATGTGATTTATCTCTAAAAGTAATTAAAAGATATTAATTCGTTCTGTGTTAGCTGGCAGTGTTACCTTAATAAGTGAAGGGAATACAATGGAGCTAGAATGAAAAGCTAAGGCTTTTAGGAATCAGCAGCAGCACCTCTGTATCTAAATTTTAACTATGCCTGATGATTGTTCACTATAAGTATTATCCTTCTCCCAAAAGATTGCCAAAATTGTATATTTTATATAAAATAAGTAACATAAGTTAGGTGAATTTTTATACCAATGTAGCATCGATACTTCAAATTGGAGGTACGTCCGGTGTCTACAGAACACCGAATCATGTGGGTGCATTAAATTACATCCATTTTTTCAAATTATTATTAGTGTCTACATGTCATTGTCGTGTTTGGTGTATATGTTTGTGTTAGTGTTTCATATAGAATGACACATGTAGAGAATCTTTTGAAATGAGCTTCCCAATAAAGGATGGCATACCAAGAGTTTGAAGTGCATTCTTCCATAATTTATTCCCATACTTAAGTTCGAGAGAAACACCTGATATAGTTTATGAAATTTTAACATTTAATAAGGTAGAAGAGTATTACAATCAAGCACGGTACAACAAAAGAGTATTAAATATGTGTTTTTTTTTGTTTTGGTTCTTTCACCATAACTATGCAATTCTTTTATTTTGTAGTTATGTTCAAGTTAATAAATATGGCTTGTCTGTTTGATGGCGCTAAATTGAGAAACTTCATTAGAATTTTCTCACCCTTTATTGGAAGTTAAGTTTCTTTTGTTATTCTTCTTACTAATGTACTGTTACTCTTCAACATTTTCTCCCACTCTAAATCCTTTTGTATAGTGTATAACCTAATATGTATCCACATTAGATACATGTTATAAAATTTAACATATAACATCATATTTATTGCACCAAAATAAATATAAAAGCGAATATCTATTGCATCAGTTCTCAAAAAAAGCCACGAGTCGAGGCAGAAGATCTTTTTTCTAGTTTTTGTTAGAGGTGATACTATGGATGAGCCATGTGCAGTGCCGGAGTCAGAAATTTTGAATAATAGGGATAATGTATATATAAATTTGTATCAGGGTCATCTTAAATAATTTGAAAACCCTATTCTAATTTGTAGCAGAGTCATCTTAAACAATTTAGACGCCGATGTACAATACTAATTTAGAGGTCGATACCAATTTGAATTAGTCATTTTGATCTCTAAATATGTGATGGGTTTTCACTAAAATATTTGAAATTTATCAAAGCTATGAACACATCTTCAAATGGTTGTTTTGTTATTCATTATATAGACCAAATAGATTAGTGAAAAATATATGTAAAGATTAAATTAACTAACTAAAGACACATTTAAAAATCAAAATGACTAAAAAAAATAAAGTTTGTTTTAGTAATTTTAATAGAAAGATTGATAACCCATTTTGATTTGAAACCTCTTATAAGTTTTTCTATAATAAATAATTACATTATTATCATATACTCTCTCCGTTTCTTTTTAAGTGTCGTTTTAGGGTGAATTTTTTGTTCCTATTTAACTGTCGTTTTAGTATTTTAAGGGTGCGTTTTGCCAACTATACCCATTGTCAATTACTCGTATCTTTTTCTTTGTTTGGTTACTCTTATCTTTTTTAATAAAACTAATTAATGCTATATATTTGGAAAACTAAAGTTTGTTTTTTTAAACAAAAATTTGTTAATTTTATGAAGAGTTAAAATTCTATAAATAAGATGAATAATTGTTAAAAATTTCAAGTGCAAAGTAAATGAACAATTTGAGAGAAAAATAAATAAAAACTCTATGAATGTTCAAAAAGAATAAATAGTGGAAGACTCATTGGAACTGTTGATGGAAGGTGAAGAGGGAGAAGTAGTTGAAGACTCGTTTGACAATATACAAGAAAAAAAACAAGATGACAATGAAGAATAAGAAGTTTCATCCATATAATTTTTATATTGACTTAAATTAATTAAAGAGATGTGCACAATATTTAGAAAATTAACAATTGTTTGTTATGAGAGAGAGTGTGCAAAAAAAAAGGAATTTGTTGGAGAAAAAGATAATAAGTAACAAATATTTGTTACGATCTTAAAAAAAATGTTACGAGAAAAATATAACATATTAAATTTATTGGAAAGATAAAGTGTGCCAAAAAATAGAGATATATTAGTGGATTAAATTGAGGGTATAATCGTAAGAAAATGTGCAAAAATACACTTTGCTATTTTCATGAAAATTTTCTAAAACGACACTTAAAAAAGAACGGAGGGAGTATTAATTATTAAGGAAAATGAAACCAACATAAAAGAAGATATGTTCAGAGATGAAGAACCAACGTTTTTGTTTAATAGGTTCGATAACATCATTATAGAATAATAGAAGGTTGATAAAAAAAAAATTTAGTAAATATAATAAATAAATACATAAGTAAATAATTGTATTAGTGTATATATGTGTAATGTAATATGAGTGTATTAATGCATGAAGCCATGATGTTTTGGAAAACTTAGTGGGGGCACAAGCCCACAAAGAGATATAGGTGGCTCCGCCACTAGTGGTGTGCAGTGTGTACTTTTTTAGAGCGCTGTTGTACGGCACGAGGACTCAACACACGAAAGCTGAACGACTTGTTCAACAACATCCAATTTATTTTGTTAATGGATTTATTTTTTAGTTTATGGATGCTTTTGCATATATATAGTAAAAAACAAAAAACAATGCTACTAAGCAATAATAGCATGCATGATCCACGTTCCATAGTGGTGAGGTAAGACATACAAAAGTTGATTTGGAGAACCACCATCGAGTGAGGTGTTTTTTTTGTGATTTCTCATAAGAAAGATCCAACGGAGATAAGATTTGTCATTTTGTGTCATATCAAAATTAGGAAAAATAATTAAATGACATTTATAAAGCCGTTCTGCAAATTTGACAACAAGCATTGTCGTGCTTTTCAACATTTTCCATTTTTTTTATTACACCAATAAGATATACTACCTCTGTCCCTATATATAACCATCCATTTGACTAAAAAATTGTCCCTGAATATAAACCCATTTTCAAATTACTAGATGCATTTATTATTTTTTTCCTAAACATACCCCTAATTAATACGGTTAACTTATCTTGAAATATGAAAAGTCAAATTTAACACACATACAAACAAAGGATAATTTGGTAATATTAACACACAAAATAGACACATTAATAACTTTTCTTAAGAAATGTAAAAAAAGTAAAAGAGGGATATATATAGGACGGGGGAGTAAAACATCATATTTATTGCACCAAAATATAAAAGCATATTAAAACTTCATTTTTATTACACCAACATATAATGGAAATCAACAGAAAAATAAGGTCTCACAATTCTTGAAAGCAACAATTACAATTACAATAACAAACAATTTAGATATTTAATACACCAATGTTAAAGAATGATCACACATTTTATTTATTTATTGAGAAACACAAATCCCAAAGTCCATGTAGAGAATCTGAATTGCCATCGCACTTCAACTTGAAGTCCATCACCTACCAAATCACAACAAAAGGGTTATTTCAAAATTCGTACAAGGGCACATGCTCCATGATCCAATTCCAATCCTCAGCAGAACTGCGCTTCTCAATTTCATCATCCACATCGGAAATATAAAGAGATCCAAGCTTCTCCAAGTGTTGGATGCCAGTGGGTATATTCTTCAGATTGAAGAGTCCTATTAAACTAAGAGTTTTTAAAGAAGGCATTGATCCTTTGTCAATAATAATTTCTCTCAATTCAATGCAATCACTAACTTCCAGTTCCTTTAGTTTCTGAAACCCTCCATCTTGAAAATGCAATTGTAAACCTTCATACTTTATAAGCTTCAAGGACAAGCTCAGCAAGTGTTTCAAACTTTTTAGTGATTGCAATGGATCTTTGATTGAATACGACCACACCAACCTCAACACAGTAAGATTTTGAAGATCTAACATCCATTATGGAAACTCCTTTATCCTACCTCTTAGTATAAGTTTTTGAAGCTTAGTTGGCGGTGAAATCAAATTCAAACAAATGTAGTTATAATCTGTTATATTATTCACTCTAGGTTTCTCCAAGTGCAGCATTTCATTGATTGAGGAAGAGAAAATGCTTCCATATTCCATAGGAACATTAAGCAACCCCAAATCCCTTATCAGCTTCAGCTTTCCTAACGCTTTAATTACCTCTGCTGCTCCATCTATGTTTAAAGAAACATAACGCAGAGTTTGTAGAGACTTCATCTCTCCAATACCATACATTAAATGAATCAATGACAGTTCAGTGCCGATAAGATGTCTTAGCTTTCTAAGCTTCCTAATCTCCTTTGGCAACTCAAAATAATATGGACCCCTTAGAACCAAGGTGTCTAGATTATGAAGCATGCCAATCGATTTAGGGACTTTAACTTCACTAATTGACATCATTATGCTTAAATACTTCAAGTGGATGAAATTTCCCAAATTCTTAGGAATATTATTGAAATCAAAACCTTCAAAATCAAGAACCTTCAATAACCTAATCTTAGAGATTCCTTTAAAGTAGGACGAGGATTTTTCTTTATTTCCAAAACAAAATAGTGACCGAACATGAGATCCATCAACACACTCCCATAAAGCATCGTCAATGGTTGTTATTGATAGGCGCCAAACTATTTCACTTATGGATCTTTGTCCATCATCACTAATATGCTTGCAAAAATTAAAATCCTCATGTTTTTGAAGGATCATATCGTGTATTAGATCATGAACACGACAACCTTTAGCTTTGCCATCAATTCTAAGTGAAGATACTTGAACGAGGCTTCTATGGATCAACTCTGTTAAATATCCTTCTGCCACTTCTTCCAAAGTCATCCCCTTTTCCTCCTTGACAAACCCTTCAGCTATCCATTGTCGAGTCACTCTCTTTGATTTAACTTCATAATCTTCTGGATATACTCCAAAATACAAGAAGCATGGCTTGAGATAGTAAGGCAAATCATCATAACTTAAACTTAAAATTTCTTTTATCCCAATTAGATGTGAATCTGTCTTTAGCTCTAAATTTAGATTTTCTCTAAATCGCTGCCACTCAAACACATTTTTCTCTCTTGTAGATAAAAGTCCACCGATGGCAACAATTGCTAGCGGTAAACCATTGCATTTTTTAACAATTTCATTAGTTGTACCAATGAGCTCTGTTGGACAACACCCATCATAGTCAAATTTGAATGCCTTCTTATTGAACAACTCCAAAGATTGTTCATGAGTTAAAGGTTGCAACTCAAGCATTTCAATGAAAGAAGATTTTTTACAAGACACCACAACATCCATGTTCCTTGTTGTTATAAATATCTTACTTCCATTTTTACTATCAATTGCAGCAAATTCAATATCATCCCAAAAATGTACATTCCAAACATCATCAAACACGACAACATACCTCTTTTTCTGCAAGCATTTTCTCACTTCAGCAGTCAATGATCCTCGATCCATTTGATAAAAGTTCTGAGTAGGATTGTCTCCTATTTGTTTGTAAATTTTTAGCAACATGTCCCTCAACAACCCTTCAACATCATATGATTGAGACACTGTGATCCATACTCGGAAATGAAAATGTCCAATGATATCCTTGCTGTCAAAAACTTTCTTGGCTAGAGTTGTTTTTCCTTGCCCTCCCATTCCTACCACAGACACCACAGTGCGCTCTTCCCTTCCCTGTACCATCCAATCAATCAATATTTTTCTTGGTGCTTCAAATCCCACAACCTCAGCTTCCTCGACGTACAGAGCAGCCACTCGAGGGTCGTGCCATTTGCGATATTTTGACAATCATTTTGAGACAACTTAATGGACATCCTTTTATGCAAACTCATTTTAGTTTCTTTAATAAATTTTTGCTCACCTTGATTTCCATATCAATAGCCATTATATCTTTAGTTGTCCCATAAGCTGTCAAAAAATGGTTGTTCAAATAACATGCCTCTTAAAATACGACCCCGCATATCTGTAAAGCTGATCAAACATTATTAAAGGCCGAAGATGTACCAAAAAGAAAGATAAATGACCCTGCATTTCTGTAAAGATAAATGACCCTGCACTTCTGAAAAGATAAATGGTTGCTTTTCATATTGATTATGTTGTGTGAATTATTTTTGGTTTTGATTCTACATTGAGAGAAAGACTTTGAGTTCCCCTTGGTCATTCTTTAATCCCTATGAATGATGACAGATTATGGGAGATGAAAAGATAAACAATGAGGTCTAGGAATACTCTTTTCAACACCCCTTTTAATAATCTTATTATAGATGAAATCAATGTATAACTTATACTTTAAAAATGAGTTCCGCAGAAAGTTGTGATCTCCGCGTGGACTTTGCCATTATGTGGATTAGAGTGTTTGTTGAAAAGAGAGTGTTCCTCCACAAGATTTTTATGTAACTATGAAATTGAACTTTTGTTGAAAAGATTTCTTCCGGCAAGAACTTGGTCACACCATGAAAGATATTTCAAGGCATCTGATGTGGCCACAATGGTGGCCCATGATACAAAAAATAAGTTAACATGAAGGCAGGGCAAAACAAATAAAATTGATTACATGATAAACATATGTAAAAGATTCATCAACTTAAACTCGCCTAAACATTAATAATTTTACATCAGAAGTTGTCATCTTCAAATTAATTTAGCAACTCAACATTATAGAGAAACCACAAAGCATCTGAAATGTTTAGACATATAAAATTGCAGAGTTGAAAACTTTAACTTCAAATAATCACATAAAAAACTAGAAGAATGAATGTTTGCTTTAGTTGAATTCTATAAATTTTGGATAAGCTTTAAGAAGGTTAATCAAATTTGGTCTATACACTAGCCACATCATAATGAACTAAGCTGCACAAATGCATCACTGAAGTAAACAGTGGCCAATGTAACCAACCAATACCACTTAATGAATCACTAAATTTTTGCCTCAGCCTACTATCACTAAATCTAGTCAGTGGTAGATAACATGTTAATATCTATATATAAAGCTATGATGACTCCATGATGTTAAATTTAAACCGTTCAATATCTCATGAATCATTTACTGTGCAGTATCAGGTTAAATATTTATCCATAGTTTAAAGGGTTGATTCTAATATCCACTTTATCCTGTTACAGTTATATTATGTTTGGTTTTACATTTGACATATACTCAAACTGAAAGTATGTCTCTAGTTCCATTGAGAAGAACACATGTTTTCTCCATTCAAATACCAAAACAAACATATAATGTCCATAATTGAGTTCAACAACAATGAAATGGAGGAGTTAGTCAATTGATGAGATATTTCATAAGAAAAGTTCAATCAACAATTTGATGGTTTCAATATCAATGCAACTACTTCATTACCAAAGAAAAATCTGTAAAACAGACCAACCCTATAACACACATTTTGATAACAATGAGTGCAACTATAGCAACTATACACATTGCAAAAACTCGGATGAAGGCACAACAACTAGGAACATTTAAATTATGGCTGCGAACATTAGCAATAACCATTTATTCATCATTCACTATTTTAGGAATCAATAAGTGAAAGGAATACAGAGGAGCCAGAATGAAAAACCAAATCTTTCAGCAAGTAGCAGCACACCCATATGTAATTATCAATCCCGAGGTCCCATTTAATTGTGCTCCTTATTGGAGTCGTTGCGAGCCATACGCCGGACCTCTGATGGAGGGATGTAACCATACTTCTTCCTTAACGTATCTAAGACCAACTTATCGCGAGCCAAGGTCCGCGCTCGTTGGGGTTCAACATTGACATAAGAAATGTGTGCTCCAACAGCTAAAAGAACAGCACCAGAGAGGGAACATGCAATGGCCATTGCCAGATTCTTGGGTGTTGCAGCAAAACACCCCACCATTTCCACAACCACCTGTCTGTTATATAAAATAGTACAAGAAAACCCTCATCAGTTTCATCAAGATTGTAATTGACATTGTCCACCGTGTGTGTATCAATTGAATGTTCATGCTCATAAACTCAAAAACAGAGTTGTCAACACCACGGATTGCAAAAAAATATTGGTTTCGTATAGCGGCTATTTGCAACACCTTGTCCTAAATAGTGCGTGTAGTTGAACAAAAAACTATTTGTTCGAAGATAAATATATTTGAATATCTAAAAGTTGACAATGTATTTGACACCGTATAAAAATACATACTTTAATAGTTATTGATTTGACTCAACTCAACCAAAGAGCTAATAAAAAAACTAAACCAGGCGATCTACAAGGTAAATATATGGTGTCTCACAAACAAAATTGTTGACCAAATAACTTTGTTTTCTCTTTATAGGTAACCCGTTGGCCTGGTGGTGAAGGTTTTAGACCTAGAAGTGTGATTCTCTCTAGGTCTCAAATTCAAATCTAGAGCACTGCTCTGACTTCAATTGGGACCCGCTACTGAACGGTTAGATCGTTTATCTAGAATAACGAATTTAAGTATATGATAAAACAAATTTACATATCCATTAAACTCATGTTGTAATTATAAATGTAAAAAGAATAAAAAATGTTCTTAAGTCAAGTCATCTAACAGGCATTTTATCAAACATGTGGGATGTGTTTGGAAATGAAAGAGGGTGCGGTGAAAATAAAACCCAAACAATAATTTGAATTATAATATGATAATAATAAGAAGTAAGGGTTTGTGAATTGGAAGATACCTTTGAGTATTGAGAAGATACGAACAAGAATTGGGAACTGATTAAGGTGCGTGTAGCCGTTGAATTGCAGAAATGTGTTTTAGCCTATGATGATGATGATGGAATATCATAAGTACCTTTTTTTGTTCAATAGAGTTGATTTCTGGTGATATTCTGACTAATATATCTCATATCAGATTTAATATAAACTTAAAATATAATTATATTTTTTAAAATAATTATTACTTTATAATACAATATATTATTTATTATTATTTTTCCGCTATTATACATTTGTTTATTGAATTGCATCGAACTTATTTCTTCCGTCCCAAATTGTTTGTGGCTTTGTAAAAAAAAATTGTCTCAAGTTGTAGATCGTTTTACAAAATAAATTGAATTTGTTGGACGAGATGTCGTAATCGAAGTTAGTTTTATGATTGTGGATTTTTTTTTCCTTGGTTTTATTGGATTAAATTATTTAATTCAATCATTAATTAAACAAAATTTTGAATGAAAAATATTACATTTATTTTGTTTAAATATAGAATGAAAATGAAAATTACTAGTTTTTAAAATTGTAAATATTTGGCAAAGTGAATTCATAAATACATAAAATTGTAATGTGTCATTCGAGAATGTCCTTTTTTTAACTGAACTCAAGTACTTCAGAGATGTTTAGAATGTTATAGGAGAGTTTGTGGGTGGGGTTTGGTGGTGGGTGATGGTGGTTTGTGGCTGTGGTCTAAATCTTAATAAACTTGAAATTTGTAGGAGAAAGTAGTATTATTTTCTCCGCTGAAACTAATACAAATGGTAGGAACTCTATTTTCCACAAATAAGATAAACTACTTTTTTTAAACTTAGATTCATAGATGAAAATCATATTTTCAGTACATATTTAATCATAAATTACATAATGAACAAAAACAATACTTTACTTTCCAATACTAAAACAACAATCACACTCACTATTTTGTGTGACAAAAATGAAAAGGCAGAAGACAGAAAACAGAACACCTGCTATAAAAATAACAAAAATATAATAAATTAATTAATAATAAAAGAAGAGTATGAACTTTTTTAACTACTGGATTGTTTTCTGGTCATTATATATTTTTTTCTTCTTCGCCTTTCATAAAAAAGGGAGAACATGAAAATGGGTTCCTTCTGAAAAATGAGTGAGGCCAAATAATTGTTGGAATTTTTCTTGACATGGCGTCTATGGACACAATTTCAGAAATTTAAAAAAACTGAAATTTCTAAATTAAAAATGAAGGATTAAGCCAATAAAGTTAGCTTTGGTTGATCACCGCAAGGTTGGTTCAACTCTCGATGTTATGAGGACATCTTTGGTGGATGATCTGAAGTTTAATTCATCTAAATAGAACTTACAATAAACCGAGTCAAATTTAATATAGTTTGAAATTCGACTCGACCATTAACATGTTGAGTTTGGTTTATGATCCAAATGATCAGAAAAAAGTTCATTAAATAAATGATATGAACTTGAGTTACATATAGTTTGACTCATTTGTTAATGAAGTCTCCATTTTTCAAAAATAAGATAAACTATTTTTTTCTTTTTAAAATTAGGATATGTTTGTTTCAAGTTTACCAAATTTATTTTTAGAAGTAAGATTCCTCAGAACATAAAGATCGAAATTTTATTATAAGGTATTTAGAAAAAAGTTTTTTTTTTGTGGTGGTCGGGATTCGAACCCCAAACCTTGCCTATATTATGCATTGTCCATAGTTAAGTTCAAAATTGCTTAACATTATAATATTCTCAAAAACCATAAAAATAGGGATTATAATATGTAATTGCATATGAATTTATTCTCATATTCACAAGAACTTTATTCTCAGCCTTTTATTTGTGAAAATTTTATATTCCCGAAAATCAAATTCAATAAACTTGTAACAAACATAAGCAAATATATTTCTTTTCTATCATTTTATTTATAGGAATCTACGAATATAACTTAAACAAACGCACCCTTAACTTCATGTTTGATCTCTTATGTTTATTTTAGATTTTAAATAGGTCTATTATGTTTGAAAAGTTTCAAATTAGACCTCCTAATCACCGATAATGATTATTAGTGCGAACCAAACTTAAACGAAATTCGACGAACAGGTGAATTGACTATTTTAATTCCAACCAACCATGCATTCTAGGACAACTATATTATTAGTTTTTATTAAAAAATAATTTTGACTACAATTAAACACGTTCGTAGTTTTTTCGCACAAAAGGATTCACACTAACAGATTGAAAAATATGTCATGTCATGTCATGAAACGACTCACCCATCTTCATTGCATCATCATCATCTTCATCATTATCCATCTTCTTTCATCTTCATCCAATCTCATCGTCTTCAAGGAATGACCTATTGTATTACCTCAATTCTCAATAACATAATATCTGTATCAAAATCATTCCAATAGAATAATAGAGGTAAGGAATCACCTATTGTACAACATAGTCCTATGTGTTGATCAATCAATTTACAAAACAAAAATGTTGGGACCCCTCATCTGCATACAACATAGGGTCAAGGATCAAATGAAGGTAACAAAATATCTGCACCTCAGTTACCTCATCAACACAATCAACACCTCAGTTTCCTCATCAATATGCTACATAAATCACAAGACAATTCAAACTCTTTCCTCTTTTCACTGAAATCTGCAACATTCTTCAGTTGAACATGGACATGATATAACTGTTAAGTTAAATTTAGTGCTATTTCTTCGCCAACAAGTTATTAGCAATTCCATTAGCTCAGTAACCAAACCAATTTGGCTGTAGTTATAAAAAGGTTAAACACCGCACGCCATTCAACTACTCAAGCTCTAAAATCATCAATTTCAAGCACAAATTCAAAACTCTCAACATCGCAGGCTTTTCATTATGCTGACCAGCGCATTGATCACAGTTTCAGGATTGGCATACGACCCATCAAGGTTGATTGCATGATACTCCAACCCTTTCCATCGCGCAATGTACGCAAAATGTGGACGCCTGAACTGGCTGCTAATAATCTCTAGAATCACAGTTTTAGGCAATGCAGATACTATGTGAGTAAGACCAGCACCATGTGCACCAATGATCACTGATGCATCTTGAATTGCTCGTACCTGTTCCTTCATAGACATGTGTGCGAACAATCCGTTGACGAGGTTGATTTTACACCCTTTATAATTAGCTGCCCAACTTTTCAAGGATTCAAACACTTCAGCCTCGTTAGTTAGCCTTGATTCAACTTTACCACCGTGACGTGGATGAGCTAAATAATCTTCACGACGAACAAACAGGACATTATGTCCTCCAGAGATGGGTTTTCCGACATGGTTTAAGTTTAAAGGTAGTCCAAATGATGCTCTAATCATTTCTCCAAACTCAGAAATACGTGCAGTTTTTTCGTTATCTGGTTTTCGCCACAATTCTTGTGCAGAAGCTCCGTCGCAAAATATATCTTCCGTTAGCCCTTTAAAGAGAGCAGTCTCATATCCCAAAGGTGAGAGAATAGCATGACGAAAACATACTGTTCCGGTGAAGTTTTTAGCATATCTGACGCTTGAGAATAGCGCTTTCCATGTCTCTTCAAGTGGAGCCTGAAAAATATTGGAAGAAACTAATAAATTATCAAAGAAGTCTGCCAAGGAAAATCAAACTAAGAAAGGGATAGTACATTTATGTTTATATAATGTTTGAAGGAAGAAACCAGTAATACTTAAGCAACATGATTGTTAACTTACAGATTTAACCAAAACCACAACTACAGATTAATCACAAATGAATCTTACAAGTGAAGAATGTCAGTAAATTATTACCCCTAATGTGGACATAAGAAAAGGGGTCCAAAGGTGGACCCTCACCATTTTTAGTAAAATGGTGGGAATTGTCAAAAAAATAAATGGAAAAAGGTGCGGTAGTTTACTAAAAATGATGGGGGTCCTACTGCAGATCCCGTTTTTTGAGGTCCATATTAGGGAGACCCTAAATGAAAAATAATACCCTAACAAAACAAACTTCCATTTAGCAGTGAAGAAGAAAGAAGCCACATAATGAGAACCATGTTCTAACTCAACATGCTCCAATGGAAGAAAATTATGAAAACTTATTAAACTACAGACACATGACATTGATCACAGAAGAATAACACGTGTTTGACATTTTCCACAATTTTAACTACAAGTGCCTATCAAATTTGCAGTTGACCCTTGGAAACCAACCAAGAAAGAAGATGTGTTGATTAAAATTATTTTGATCACCTATACGCACAATGAATATATATCATCATTCTTATTCTTATCTGCCACATTTGATGGCAGAATTTGACCAGTGGTATCATTATTAGAGAAAAAAATAAGGATAAACTTTAATTACTAAAATGTAGCATAATTTTGAGGGTCTTCACCTCCCAAGCCAAAAGGCCTCAGTCTCTTACAAATGGAAACATAATTTCGAGGGTCTTCACCTCACTAGCCAAAATGTAGCATAATTTTGAGGGTCTTCATTCCCTAGCCAAAAATCGCAGATATAATGAGTATTCAATATAGTGCGATCTCACACGATTCTGCTGCTGCGAGTATTCAGGTCGAGTTCATGACCCGGTTCATTTAAATCACTCTACCCACAATTTTAACCCTAAAAAACCCTATTTCTTACGTGAAGCTCTCAGCCGTGTCTCTCTATATCTAGCGATTTACGAACCACCCTGTTCTCCAATCTCTCACTCTCGCTTCTCTCTGCTTTGTTGCCTGCGACCCTGTCTCTTTCTTGTTCTCTTTTCGTGCACGTGGCCATGGCTTCTGGTGGTGGGCCAAAGCTGAGGGAAGTAGTAGTAGATGTAGTGAGACAGGGGCTAGTGGTTGTGTTATGTTTGAACTTTAACTTTATGTTATTATCTAAGTCATTTGACTAATGTGACTAATTATTATTATGACTTATTTGGATGTTATGCAACTTATGGTTATGAAATTTCAGTTTTAAGTTTGCTTCAATGATGCCATTTTTTTTTCTTCATGTTTTGCATGCATAGATTTTCTTTTTGGTACAATCTTATGATCCTTGTTATGATTCTACATTTAATGATCTTGCTACCCCCTCTCCTATCTTAGGTAGCATCTCAATCTTGACAACATTGCCAACGTGAATAACTAATTTTCATAATGAGGTCAAAAATTACACACATAGACATAGTCAACAACCTTTCCAACTCTCCAAATCTTATGATCGTTTCCTAATCAGAATCTCAAAACCTTACTTTAGAGTTTTGATTTCAATATATTTGGTTGCCAAGTAGACAGCTAATAACAAAAAATCATTTAAAAAGGAAATAAACATGCAAACCAACAGCATTAAAGATGCTGCATACTTTCTATTTTCATATTTCATAATGAGAATGTAAGCAAACTAACATCATCAGATAGTTGAAATAAAATGAAACAGATTTACAAAACTGATATCATGCATACCTTACAGTGTCCATCTACAAAGATCAAATGAGGTCGATTAGGCAAGCCAGTAACTCTAGAAGAAACATATGCACTGTACCAGTCTGTAACAGTGTGAAATAGATTAGCATATTCAAAGCGTGTCACCAGAAGTGTTGGTTCCTCAATCCACTGCAAATAGAAAACCTCGTGTCAACACACAAATAAAACTTGTCAATATTTTAAAGAATGAAGACACAATAACTCTCCTTTTTGGCAGAATACACGGAGTGCATGGCCAGTTACATGGATTCTTACTATTTCGTTTATTTATTTTTGAAGACTTGGCTTTTCCTTTATTTTTTTTCCCAAGTTAATCCTTTATGTTACAAAAGGATAGCACCATTGACCCATTTTTTGTGTTTCAGTTAAAAAAAAAATCCTATGTGGCTGTTACTGTGCTTGCTAATAACACATGCGATTGATTATGTGGTTACTGACATGAGTCATGACATAGCTTCTCCATCTTGCAATTAAACCCTAATTGTTTTTTATTCTCCCTTTTCTGGGTTTAGGAGAAATCTAACTCTAGAAGATGAAAAAATTTAGTCATACAAGTACAGAAACACTAACTAGAATTTTCAATCGTACAATGGCATTGGCAGCACTTGCAATCCTTAGCCAAATATCAGAACACTGTTTACCGCTAGCAAAACCTTCTTCCCATGGCCCCCAAATTTTTATAAATATCCCACAAAAATCAACTTAAGACAAAATATTCTTAACCCATTGAGTCTTCGTAGATCTCTTGTTCGTTCCTCTGCAAACTCATTCCTCTCGCTCTTCACTAGCTTTTTCAAAATGAGAGTGATGGTTTGCTGCTTTTGTTTTTCAGGGGATGTCAATTGATGAGGTTTGGGGTTTGAGGAGAACAGGAATCAATGTGGGAAGACGATGGGAGAAAAAAAATTCAACACATGGTAGTGTAATATTTTTTTCCCGGTTTTCTGAGTTTTGAAGAGGATATTTTTGGGTCTTGAAAAGGAACTAATCTTATTCCTAGGGATTGAGATGCCAATTTCTTTCTAGATACGGATTTCTAGGAAGAGGAACAAATCTTATCGTAAGGGATTGAGATCCCAATTCTTGTCTAGAACTAAATTTCTAGGAAGAACACTTTAAATTGATGAAGATTTGAGTTTTTTTTTAAGAAAGATAAAGGGCTAAATGCATTTTTTGTCCCCATATTATACTTTGATTAAAGTTTTAGTCCTCTTTCATCAATGATGATGTCGTATAAGCAACAAACGGCCACATAAGTGTTATTTGACAGTGTAACAGAAACTCGAAAAAGTTACGGGGACTAATCCAAACCTTGAAATTAAGTTAGTGGAATCCAGAAGTAATTTTGTACAGAATGTAACTACATTTATGGCCTCTAACCAGATATTGGCCATACCTAGCTGGCTAGCTGCATTCTTAATTTGTTTGATTCCTTTATACACAGATTTACCTGTTTAAGAAAATTTCACATTCCCTCCAATCTCTAAATTGTTTTTGTTTTTCTTTTAATTAGCTGATTATATACCTAACTGTTACATTAAATCCTTTGCCTTTCATAATTTCATTCACAAAAAATGTCCCATGCCGCCATATAAGGTCGAACCGAAAGATAAGCATGCCACCCACCTCTTAAAAGAGAAACTAATTTATAAAAGTAACTAGTACAGCAAACCATTTCAGAATTATCAAAATTAGACAAATCCATCAACATCTCTTAAACTTCAAAGAAATTTCAACCAAATCCAAGCACTGATTCGAAACTCAATCATAAAACAAAAACCATAAATAACAAATATACTAATTCAATTTCATCACAAGCAAAATCAAAATTCTAAAATTGACAGCAATTTAATTCGCCCTAATATCTAACCAGTGAATTGAATTCATACATGTGTAAAGATCTTTAACTTAGCATAACTGCTTTTCAAAGTCACAAATATGGATGATTGTGATTCATTGACAGTGTAAAACAACTCTTTCTACCGACCGTAAATGAAAATTAATCTCCTAACCAATAACCATAAACACTCAAATGATCAAATTCAAAAACTTTAAACAAATAAACAAACAATTATGAATTAATCATCATCCTAAACCTCGCCTGATCACAAGCAAATTCCGAAATCCAAAATAAGACAAAAACGATAAATGGAAAATACCTAAATTTGGTTTCATCAAAAGCAAAACCCAAAATTCTAAACTTGACAACAATTCCATAACAACTAACCAATGAATTTAACTCATAATAATCAATAAATACCCAACTGATCAAAGTCAAAAACTTTAAACAAAAAATTAAGAATTAATCATCCTAAATCCTTACCTTATCACAGCTAAATTCTTTCTTTCCAACAACCCTCATCTTACCAATCAAATCACGCATAGTATGTCTCATAATCTCCCCTCTAGGAACATATCTATCCAAAAAACCCTCATCAACAACCATCTTCCCTCCTTTAAACCCTAAACCACCATCAACCTCAAAAGCACCATCATCAAACAAAGGCAACTCCTCATCTTCACTTCTTCCAATAACATCACCCAAACTCTCACCACCCTTTGCCATTCCAATCCTCTCCACCACCATCCTCACTCTCCCACCTTCACAAATTGAACTCCTCAATGTTTCACTATACCAACACCTAAACCACCCTCCTCCTCCGGCGCGGCCCGAAAACACCTCAACCAATCGCGTGAACCCATTTCCAAAATAACCCTCACATGACCTAAGTGGAGTTGAATTTGAAGGTTGTGACCATGGTGAGTAAGAAGGTAGAATTGGCCATGGTTTTAAGATATGGGTTTTGTGTTTCTCTATAAAGGGTCGTCGAAAAGGTGAATCTTTAGTGAAAATTTTGATGTGAGAATTTGGTGATGGTGTAGGGTTGAGAAAAGAAGGGTGGTGGATGAAGTAAAGACAGAGAGAGAAGGAGTTGAAGATGAAAAGGAACAGTAGGATCTGAACCTTCTTGTTCATAGCTTCTCTCTCTCTCTCCTACTCTCTCTCTAGACTAGACACTGTTTGGTGACAGAGTCGTAATTTGTGAACTGTGAAGTGAAGACATGTGGAAAAAGAAGCCATGCTAGTACATTTGTAAGTTTATTTTTGACTGAATAATATTTTTGGTATTTATTAATCCCTTAATTAAAATTTGATTTATTTTGATATCTTAATTTTTCTTTTATTATACATTTTTGTTAGTTTTAATTCAAAACCGTTAAATTTTTTTCTGGAATTTTTTTCGGATTTTTGTTGTTGAAGGTTGATAGAGATGATATGAAGATGAAGAAGGGGAGAAACAAATGAAAAAAAACTTAACGTTTTTGAATTAAAACTAACGAAAGGATCAAAATGTGTAAGGAGATAAAGTTAAGATACAAAAAAAAATCAAATTTTAATTTAGGGACCAAAGTGATACTAATTAAATAGTTAAGGGACCAAAAATGCAATTTAACCTTTATTTTTTGTGTTTTAGTGATCTCTAAGTTGGGTTTGATCCCCGACCTTCTATATACTCCCTCTGTCTCTAAATTATAGTCGTTTAAAGGTGTGTGTGCACGATTATTAAGAAAATGATTAATTTTGTTGACTATTAAGAACATAAACATATTACTAACCTTTCAAGGAAAGCAACACCAACATGGTTTCAACATCATGTTCAGCCATTGGAGGTTTTATGATACGTTGATAGAATTCGTTATAACTGTATGTAAACTGCAAACAAATGATGGTGTCAACACACGTGTATATATAAAGTGGAATGAAGAGTTTGAATCATAGTTATGTGTGTACATAGAGGATGATGATTGGGTAGTTTGAATCTCATATCCATTGCATAAATGTATATCAAAGGTCATGATAAATGCTTGAGTGTTTAATGGTTACTTGGGAGCGATAGAAGTCAACATTCTTGTAATTATTGTTGTAGTTATTTGTATTTATTATCATTCATGTTTGTCATTATTTATATTTATTCTCATTCATGATCGCATTATTTATTATCATTCATGTTTTTCATTATTTATATTTATTCTCATTCATGATCGCATTAAATGTTAGCAAGGGAGGGAAAATTTGGAGTGTTTAGGGCAAAATTATGGCTAAATGTTAGCTTGGCAAGTCTAACTTCTATAATAAAGGATAATAATAATATATAAAATATAGATTTTGATAGATTTAGATATAAATAGATAGATATATTGAGTCAACAAAAGAGGATGCATGTGGACTGAATTTTGAACTAGATATATTAATTTTTGTTGACCTAATTTTTTCTTGAAAATAGGACAGAAGGAAGTACAATATTGTACATGTTAGACAAACCCTAAAAACTGAATTGTTATTATGAGAATTTTTTAGAAAGTTAAAAAGAACATTGACTTAACTTTTTGAGTCATGCTAATTAGTGCCCCTGGGGCACTCGTTAATGGCACTGGTTAAGGAAATTGAAAGACAGAATTTTAAGCTAAAAAAGACACTTTTAAAACTTTTGATGCATTAAGTGCATAACTTCCAAAGCATAAATTTGATTCCTTAGTTGGTGCCTCTTGGACAATTGTCAGCATTTTCCTAATTTTTGTTAGGGGAAGAAAATTGACTTAATTAAAGCAAAATGGTAACTTGTTCCCTAATAAAGGGAAATGCTAAAGAGAATTAAATAAAGGGATATGCCAAATTGTTAAATAACCAAAAGTATAAATAACATTTTGGAAATTGTGTATTCATAATTTTGAAAGCTTTAAATTTTACTTTTTAACTTGTGCATTTACTGACTTATTCTTTTTTAGTTTAGGTTAACTTACCTAGCCGCCGAATTTACTAATGTCACTTTCTCTCGAAAATCAAAGGTTAACAAAAACATAAAACACGACGATCAATCTTAAATAACGCTTTTGGTAAGAGAACAATATGATTTTAATCTAAAGATATCAATTTACTATGAATGACGAATTTTCCCTGTGAGAATTGAGATGAGAGAAAAAAATCTTTAAGAAACGAGTTAGAGGATGAGAACAAGGATCACAACTCCAGCTTTGCGGAAATCACATCCATTAACAATTTATTATGTTAATTGATCCCTGCATGATTATGAGTGTGTATCCGAGAAAAACAAATAGAGAGAAAAACTCTTTGGTCAAGAATAGGAACTAGGGAGGGCACTGGTTTGGGTGGAGGGGGACGAGGTGCAAGGGAAGTATTCATTTATCCAAATCGAGATATTACATCATTCAACACCGCTAAAAATGTAAAGGATGAATCTGAGAACAAACTCACATCATCCAAGTTAATAGCATACAGGGGCATAATATCTACAAAAATATATGATAAAATTAAAGTGACCGAAATATCCATGGTTTCCGGATCTGCAACGTTGACGCTCAAATTTTGATTGAATAATTGATAGCAATTGGTGCAACAAATCTTGAAACAGATTCATAGCATCTTAGAATTTAGGTTGGACTTAACTCAACCTTACAAAACTGATTTATAAGGTAACGATTATTCCCACATATAAACTTTATTCCAGACGATATATCTTCCAATATATGACTCGTAACATTTATCAAATTCAAATGCATACGATTGCCATGCGAAATTGATGAAGAGACTTGAAAACTAGCATGATGTTTATATAACGTTGAGTTCTTCTTTGAAATAAAAGAGAACAGCATGCACTAGAAGAAAAGTACCAATTAAGCTTCAACTTACGTTACTTACTTGACAAGTAACTCAACTTACACAACTAATATTAATATATATACTACTCTCTCTGCCATTAAGTGTCGTTTTAGAAAAATTAATGCTAAAATAGTAAAGTATATTTTTGCACATTTTCTTCCTATACCTTCAATTTAACCCACCAATATATTCCTATTTTTTGACACACACTTTATCTTTCCAATAAATTTAATATTTTATATTTTTCTTGTAACAAACATATTTTTTTTTTTTAAGATTGTAACATACATCTGTTAGTTAATATATTTTTCTCCAAAAAATTCTTATTTTTTTTTGTACACTCTCTATTATAACAAACAATTATCAATTTTTTTAAATATTGTGCACATCTCTTTAATTAATTTAAGTCATTATAAAAATTATTCCAACTTCACATTAATCAAAAGCTAAGAAAAAATTAACTTTCCTCCAACTCCTTTAATCAAAATTAAGGCTTCAACTATGACTTCCTTTTCACCTTCCATCAACAGTTCCAACAAGTCTTCCACTCGTTATTCCTTTTGAACATTCATGGAGTTTTTATTTGTTTTTTCTCTCAAATTTGTTCTTTTACTTTGCACTTGAAATTTTTAGCAATTATTTATCTTATCTATAGAATTTTAACTCTTCGTAAAATCATTATTTGTGGCGAGTCTTGGGGTTGTGATTTACTTACGATAAGTATAGTGTGTGTTGGATTTTGCAACTTTGAAAGGGTTTGTTTGGCTGATATGTGGGTGTATGTCCTGAAGTTATTTTGAAGTTAATTTACTGGTGAAGTATTTTTTTTTCGCTTAAGAGGATATATGCTTCATTTTAACTTTTTATGCAACTATGTTAATCATGCATATGGCTTGAATGTTAGACTGCATAGTTCAAGATATATTCAATTAGCATAATTAATGGCTGAATTTGGTAATATATCCAATACATGATTTCATAATCAATATGTATTGTTATAAGACCACAAAGTCGAAAAATGGTATAATTGCATCAGTTCAAACAGCGAAGTTAGAAGGGTCTGATTGTATCAGTTATAAAGAGATGAACTTTATTCATCAATGGTTCACAGAAAAAGGCTATGAAAAATGGGCTGAGCCAACCTGCTTAACCCTTATATATCTTTGTTTTGCAGCTGCTCCCATTGGTTTTTACTAGTACATGCATATATTTCAAAGAATGAGATACATCAATGAAAAATACATGAGATAAGATGATAACCACAAAATATATTTATGTTAAAATATTAGAATTATATCCTTACAAAAGATTCATAGCAACTACACCTAATCCCAACAATATAGAGATAATTAGTTAAACATGACTTTACAAGCCCTCGTGAGCTTAGCTCAGTTGGTAATGACAATACATAATGTATGCAAGGTCCGGGTTCGAGCCCCGAACCACAAAAAAAAAACATGACTTTTACAGTAAATAGTAAGAACGTAAGAGATTCTCTATCAAAGTTGATTCCTCGATCTGCTTCGTCATAGCCCCCCCCCCCTCTCTCTCACATAAGAGATTAGCTCCCCTCTCTCTCTCTATATATATATATGTGTGTGTGTGTGTTTAGGCTCTTCTTCTCTGCAACAGACTTTGGTCAATGTTATGTGGTGATACCTTTGAAAAGAAGTGAGACCTCTATTTATAAAATTATGGTATGTGGGTTTTCGCTAGGCGAATTTGGCTCGTCTAGCGAATCTGAGCTTTGTTCAGATGAAGGGAGATGACAAATCATCCAACAAGTCGCTAAAATAGTCTTAATTCACTAGGCCAAGTGTGGCTCTCCGAACGAATCTGCTCTAATATTTCTCCTTAAACTCTATGGATTCCTTCGCTTTGAGTTCGCTCAATTCGCCTAACAAAGGAACTCTGGATCAAAATCCTTGCTCTTTATTGTTTCTTTGTCAATGGGCTAAAAAACCTACATAATTGAAGAGAAATAGGTAAAAGTGGCTTAACTGGTATAAAAACTAGGTATTTAAATGAAATTGGGGTTTTTCATTAGTTAACTTGCAAAACAAGTTAATAAATATTTTGAATAAATAGGTAAAATAACCGAAGTCTCGCACTTATCACTAAATTGTTTTGCTGAGTCCCCATGAGCTTAACTCAGTTGGTAAGGACAATGCATAATATATGCAAGGTATGGGGTTCGAACCCCTAACACAAAAAAAAAAAAAAAAGATTGTTTTGCTGAATTGTTCTACATTAATAGGTTAATTAGTCAACCATAACACTGGAAGTAATCATGAATTAAGCATTCCAAACTCCATATAAATTATTTGTAACCACTAATTTGCTCCATGCAGATTTCTGTTTCTATATCACAAAGTAGCATTGTCTTCGTGTCAAACTTAAGGCTCAGGATCAATACAAATTAAGGACTCATGTAGTTTGGAACAAACTAGTTTATTCTCAGCTGAAATATTTGGTTCCTAAATGGAATAGCCTTTATCAGCACATTTCAAAAAAAATTTCTTGTAAGTGTACTTGTTGAAAGGTTTTGTTGTGAGTGATGTCAACCTTATTCAAGAACAAAGTTTTGAATAGAATTTTATTTGCTTGAGTAACTAGCAGCAGTCTTAGGGAATATACAATCATAAATACAAAGAAATGTTTCTCAAAACAAAGCTTGAGAAACAAAGAAATGTTTTGCTTCAATTTTTAATTAAGTGTTTATCTGGATTCTGATATATTTCCATAAAATATTTGATAAATCAAATATTACAAAATTCAGTAAGGGTCCGTTTGGTTCGAAAGTTTTGGAGGGGAGGGGAGGGAAGGGGAGGGGAGATTTTTAATTTGAAGTGTTTGGTTCAATTTTTAGAAGGGAAGGGAAGGGGAGGGGAGGGGAGCAAATCTCTTTAAAATTTTATTGCATTGCCATAATTATCCTTAAATTAATTTCAAATCTCAATATTAACCTTGTAACAACTTTTATTATTATTAGATTATATTATTTTTGTAACAATCTTATTATTATTATTAGGTTATCTTATTCTTGTAACAATTATTATTATTATTTTGTTATATTTTCCTTGTAACAATTTTTATTATTATATAATCTACCACTCTTATTTGTTAGATGTACAAACCGCTCTTACTACTACTTTGTTGTTGTCAACGACTGCTTGAGGCTTCCTCCAAAGTGAATTGTGAGTAATTTCATCATCTCATTGTCTATATCGTAGTATTATTAATTACATCGTTATTGATTCGCTACTTTATTATCCTTGTTTAATCGTTATCGTTGTTGGAACTTTATTGTTTAAATTGTTGCTTTATCCTTACGGTGGCTTGTTTGTTTCATATGCAACAAATTTCATTTATCTTACAATTGTTAATTAATAAGCATTATCCATGATTTTGAAAATTCTTATGTCATATATTTAAGAGCTATGCTATTTTTTACGAAAGTAATTGGAAAAAATGCAAGGATTGCAAAGAATTGCTCTTATAAAAAAAATATTACAAAGAATTGCTCCGATAAAAAAAGTCAAAAAAAAAAAAAAAACAATATGATGTTTGGAGCAAAATACATGAGCCAGTTTAAGATAAAATAGCGGCTTAGATGTGTGCTTGTCTTTGTCAGTTTCTGAAATCGTAAAAACAAACAGTTTCTTTTATTTAATTAAGTTTAAGGGTAAAACGGTAAAATACTGTTAAAATCCCTCCCCTCCCCTTGTGAACCAAACACACTTTTAATTAAAAATATCTCCCCTCCACTCCCCTCCGTAAAAATCCCTCCCCTCCCCTCCTAATTCTCGAACCAAATGGACCCTAAGAGTACTGGTAACTTGAATCCTTCACATCAAATGCACTTTCATAAGTTGCATTGCTAGCATACAAAAAGTTTCTCAAAACAACAAAATCATAAAATTCAAAATTAAACATTTCTTTATTCCAAAACAACTTTACTAGTCAAAAAAATAACAAGAACTTATTTCCACTTTGGCTCAATCCAACTGCTATTCAGTGGTTCTCTTACATTCTCAAAATTCACCACTTCATCTTTAAATGTGTGGTATTTTTTTTGTTTCTAATGAATAAAACCGTCTTTTGAGTAACAAATTTCACAATCTGAATTCAAGGGTACATCATCATATGCTTTGCCTTCAAGAAAATTGACTTTTGGCAATTTAATGGTATATTTATACTTCAGCCCATGCTTTGGATGCACAAAAGTTAAGACATTGTCCTTATCTAAGAACACAAGTAAAGGACATAGTGAATGATCATCAAACTGTAACGCATGTATGTCACTGTACGATCTCCATTGAACTGGTGGTGCTCCTATTCGAAAGAGTGAGTTTATCGGTAGCTCGAAAATGTAAATAATCAAATACATTAAGACACTTTGCAATCACCTCGACAACATCTAATGAAAGTTCATAGTCATTAGTAGTTGTATCCTCTTTCTCGTTTAAATGGATTGCACCACATATACTTTCCTTTTCTCTAGTTTTAGGTTTTCCTCTTTTTTCTTCCAATATATCAGCTGTCATCCTACACCCCTAGTTACTGGGCCTAACCCTTTCACCTCTATTGTTTTCTGGGATATTTTACCCTATACCCTTGCCCATATACTTTCACATCTACAAATCTTAAAAAATTCTGATTTTACCCTTGTTAATTTCCCAATTATTCACAACATTCAATTCCACTTTAAGCATATCCGGATTGTATTTTTTTATCCATAAATCAATGTTGAAAACTCAACCATGATTCAGGGAACATATAAACCACCGGAAACCTGCAACTCACAACGGTTTCGGTAACTATAATGATTAGTGTTGTAAGAGTCGATTCTGATAAAAGAAAAAAAAAAAAAGAATATTTTCCGGCAAGAAAGGATTTCCTTAACAAGAAAAGATTCAAATAATGCTCTCACTCTTTGTTTTCTCCGAGAACGTTTTTTTGGAGAAAGTGTGAAACAATTGAAAGTTACTGCGGAGTTTTATCAACTTACAATATATGAAAGGAAGTAACTACCATTTTTACTTATTTACCCATGCCTGATTTTGCAGTAAATTTTTCACTTACCATTTACAAGGTTATATATGTCTATTATGGCTGTCAAAACCACTTTTGGACTAATTAGTGCAAATTACTGCAGCTACTCCCTATTGTCCAACGGCTATACAATTCTCCCTCCTATTATACCCTTTTTTCTTCATTGAGAAGGAAACCAAACTGTTCACCATCATATCAGTTGCAGTGAGATAAAACTACTCCATTATTGTATATTTTCACTCTCTCTTAACTTTCAATATTCTTCTCAGAATCAAACCGGTCACCGCAAGCATCTTCTAAAATCTGCTTTCCTCTTCTAAAATCGATCCAACTGCCTCCCTCCAAGGTATGAAAAATCAATTTCGTTTTGTTTCCTCCGTATTCCGCTTTCCTTTCGTGATGCATGTTGATTGTTACACATTTATTTGGTGATTTTCAATCTATTTCATGAAGAACATTTAGATCTGTAAAAGTATAATGGTTATTTTTCTTCTTCTTTTTGTCATTTTCGTTTATTAATGGTTGCATGTAAGTTTAAGTGTTTCAAAGTTTTCATTTATGAGTTAAAAAGTTTGTAAAAGCCTTTATTTGGATTTTTTGGTGTGTTTATTAATGGTTTTTGTTGTAATCCTTCAAACTCCTTCAGGAGCTGTGTGTGTTTTTGGTTCAAGCTATCATTTTTAAAACTTAATCCTTTGTAAAAGTTATGATCTTTCATCAATCTTTGTGTTTTTTTGGTCTGTGGCCGGTTGTATGTTTCATGATGAGCAGATGATAGTTGTTTGATGATTTTGCTGGATTTATGAACAATCTGAATGTCTATACGTTTCTTTATATAATCATCGATGAAAGTTGTTTTTCATATTGTGAACTACACTAATCTATGTAAGCCCACTGTTAGGATGAACAAGGGAAAGAAGATTGCTATTACTCGTCCTTATGACAATGTGAAGGATGTGAATGACTCCAAAGATGTTTGGAGTCTTGCTGTCAGGGTCATGGATCTTTGGTGTGTTACTGGTAAGTACAGACAGGAGCAGTACTTGGAGATGGTAATTGCTGATAAGGAGGTGATATTCTATTCCTTAAATACATTATTTTAAATACTGCATTTTTAGTAAGAATGATTCAAGATTAAGACAAGATATATTTATGCAGAATGACATGATCCAGCTGACTGTTCCATATGAGGAACTTGCTAAATGGAAAGAAATCTTGAAGGAGAACAATACTTATACAATGCTAAATTTTAAGGTATTGAAAAACGATGTTGCGGTCAAAGCTTCGACTCATCCTTTCAGACTTGCAGTTTCAGGAGCAACCATTATCAAACCAGTTGATTTTCCTACCATCCCTTTAGCCTCTTTCAGATTTAAAGACTTTGGAGAGATTCTGGCTGGAAACTACAGGAATGATCTGCTCATAGGTTAATATTTTAGTGCTTTCTCTGTTATTGTGCATATAGATGTACCAACACTTATATTTTTTGTGTGTGTGTGCTTGCCAGATGTCATTGGAGCTTTCCAAGATATTACTAATACAAATAAAAAGGGAACAATCATAAGATCAGTCACTTTTCTTCTTAAGGATGCTAGGTGGTTTTTAGTTAAACTTATTAATTTATCCATATTCTAAGTATATACTAACTTTATTTGATATCATGCGTATAAATACAGTGGCCTAATGATTCATGCCACACTTTGGGATGAGTTTGCAAAGCAATTCTTTGATGCTTTTAACCAGGCAAATGGACCTGAAACAATCTTCATTGTTCTCAAGCATGTGAGGGCTAGAGAAGCACAAGGTTCGCATAATAATCCTTAATCTATTTATTGTTATGCAAGTGTTTACACCATAGTTATAATCGTAATACTGTGTCTTGATGTCTATTTTGGCTGTTAGGTATTTATCCTTTGTGTGTCACCAATACCTGGTCTGGAACTAAGGTCATAATCAATGCTGAGATTCCTGAAATTGCTGAGTTTAAGACTAGGTATGTTTTACACAATTTTGCTTACACAATAAATTTTCGAGAACATTTGTTACTATGTTTTTAAATACTTCAACACAGATTTGCAGAACTTCCAATTGATGATGTCAATGCAAGCCAACAATTGTCACAACTTACCCAAGGATCTCAGATAACTCAACAAGGGGATATCATGAATAAGGCTCATTTTCTCACTCTTTCTGAGGTCAATCATGTGATGCATGTAAGATATTATTCCTATTATCAACAATATCAATATTGTTTTGAACTATTGTATAACTGTTTTGGTTATTGTTGTATGTTTAAGGAAACCATTTGTGTAACTATTGCTGAAATCAAAAAGATCAATGCCAACAAATATGGATGGATCTATGATGGATGCAATTTTTGTACTAAAGGTGTGAGGATGGATAATGGCCAACTCAAATGTAGAGGAAACCATATTAATGATGAAGCAAAACCCAGGTAGGTAGAGTTGATATTTATAAGAATTTGTTAGTATGGTTATAGTTGCACATAAGTTTCATTTACCTCAGATTCAATATTATTCGATCGGTCATATAAGTTATGCAATTATCTAACTTTAACATTAACTAATTAGATGAGTTACACATTCATATTAAAGCCTAAAATATGAGCATTATTATTTTCAGGTTTAGGGTTGAGGTTGAAGCTGTTTACAAGAATGATAAGGCAAAGTTTTTGTTATGGGACAATGATGTTGCATCCATAATAGGAATGTCTGCTCAGGAGCTGAAAGAACAGTTGGTTGAGGTTAACATTTTCCATTACTTCTAAATATAGTGTTGTTCCTTTTTAGATATGTGTCTAATGTTTATGAGTTCATAGATTGGTCAGTTTCATCCAACGGCTTATCCCCCAATTCTGGATCAAGTTGTGTGCCCACAGAAGGTTTTCAAAATCAAAGCTTGTCCTGAATCAAGTCCGTACTCTGTTATTCAAATTAGTGACAATGAAGGGCTTTTGAAAAATCTTGAAAAACAATTTGGATTGGGAGAGGTATATAACCTCGTGATTGTAGTCAATATTTTGAAGTTTCTATACAAATATATTTTAAATTTTTTCCATCAATGATTGTAGGCCAGTTCAAAGCTTGCCCTTCTTGATGAGGTGAAGGTTGATGAAGTGAAGGAGTCTCAAGAGTTAGTTGTTGATACTTTGAACACTGTAAGTTATTTATTTGTATACATGTCATTTTCAAAATAGTTTTTCCAAATGTTTAACAACTAGCAACCTACATAAAATACTCAAATTATAGAGAATCCTCATATATTCCATTGAATGATTGTGCAGCAATCCCTCTGTGATGAAACCGATCCTTCCTGCAGTTCTGCGACCCCTCCTCCCAAAAGAAACTCGCAGGAAGATGTTGATTGGGTTGGTTCTACACAGGATGTTGAGGCAACCCAACTTTCTTCAACTAAGCTTGCCAAACAACCCAAGTTAGAGCCAAAGAACTAATCAAATCACCTTAACAAGAACACCTTTTATCTACCTTTTTTTGGTTAACTTTGACCTTTGGTTCTGAACAATTATCTAAGTACCATATGTTGGTCTTTTGCACTTATCTTGGCTGATGTAATATATTATCTAACCTATCCAAACATCGGTGACTTTTGTTAAATGACTTCACTCACAAGCTATTTTGAATGACTACTACTACTTATGTGCTTGAATTCAAATGCAATATTAACTACTACATTTATAATACAATATTGACTGACAAACTGTTTATATATATATGTGACACCTAATAATCTTTTTACTAAAATTACATCATTATAGTATCAGATATTATAGAACATTAGTTACCATATATAGATGAAATTATATTAACCATATTTCAATAATGAACATCATTAAACCATAAATTCTCGGTTTTCTAAACATAATGATAATTATATTACACTTAGCCACAATATTACAAATATCTTAAATTGATAAAACGATACTCCCTCCGTCCCTTAATAAATGACTCAGTTGACAATATACATTATTGACTTGACATACTTTGACCATACTTTTATACTAATTCACAAAGATAAATAATATCATGTAAGATGTTGTTGGATTCGTCTCGATGAGTATTTTTAAAATATTAAATTTTTATAATTTTTTTTACTAGATAATTGAAGATATCAAAGATAAAACATATGCATTGGTATGTGTGTCAGAGTCAACTAGATCATTTATTGAGGGACGGAGGGAGTAATAATTTATGCTATCTTTTATGTATTCATATGAAGTTAAATGTGATAATAATTTATGCTATCTTTTATGTATTCATATGAAGTTAAATGTGATTGAAAAAGTAGATTATAGATTTGGTATTGTACACCATACTTTGCTGCAATTGTTGTAGACTCTACCAAAAATTGTTCCCTCTATATCATTTTTATAATAGTTTCCAGCTAAACTCTAGCTTTGGAAGACGTGATCACACAAAAAGCCTATGGCTGATCTGACTTCTAGATGTAATCATGTAATCTATATGTTGTCTTTCCAAGGCTGATTTCAAGTAAGAAATAATATAAACAATTTATAATAATAATTAGATTTATTTTTTTTGTTAATTATCTATAGCCTATTTTGGTGTAATCTCTTATTTCTAGACCGTGTTCAATCACATTTGACAAGTAGGAGGGAAAGTGAAATTTTTGAAATCAATTTTAAATTTAGATTTCAAATGTTAACTATTACAAATATATCATTTTACTTAGATATGGAGGGAAACAAAAATGTTTAAAAGTGCTAATTCACTCAAATATCATTTCACATACTAATGGTTTGTTCTTTTGCATTTCAACTCAAACTTCAAACATGGTGGATGAAGGAAAAGATGATGCTCATGTCAAAGATGCTAAAGCAAGACGACTTAGAAGAAAGGAAATTCTTCTGTCTAGGTTTCCCAAGAGACGAAAATCATCTCTTTCAGCTTCTACAACTCCATTAGCTGATATCACCAACACTAATTTTACATCACAGAACACACAATCATCTACCAACAGGAACCACAAACTTATTCCTCCATTTAGGTTAATAAGAGACAATCAGAAACCAAGTTCAAGTGATATAACCTCTGCAAGACCGTTTTCATCCTTCAATCCAAATCCTTCTGTGTCAAATATTTCTGCATTATACAAACATGGAACACAAACTAGCTTGCCACAATTGCATAGTCCTGTTCCAAATTCAAAAAATGCATCCAGAGGTAATCCATTCTACAGACCAAAGCATCCTTTTCCAATCAATTCTCCAAATTATCATCGAACAAATTCAACATTACAGCAAAGGCCATTTTCAATGGATTCTCCATCTATTCTTAGAAGTCATGATCTAATGTCAAAGAGTCCGCCTAAAACCACAACTCCAAATTTCACGCAACCAACATCATCCAACTTCCAGATTCGAAATCCAAGAAAAGCCTCTACTTCTCATATGACTGGAATAAATTTATTAAATAGATTTGAGATGATTGATACAAATATTGCATCATCTTCAACTGCTGCTGAAAATGTTGACATCAATGATGAGAGTGATGGTTCTGCTAATAGTGAAGATTTCGAAGCATACAATGCAGTTCACCAGAGTGAGAGTGAATCTTCTGATGAAGATGATTTAACAGGCAGTCAATTCAGAGATAGTGCTCAATACCATACTCAAGGTAGTTTTTTGCACTATTTAAATTTAGATAAAACTGAAGGCAGTCAAATTGATTATTTTTTACCACATTCCTAATACATGTCTATTTATTGAGAACATTATTTTAGTTCTTATATTCAAGTATCCTAATTTATATAAATACATGTAGGATATTATGATATTGGTGATCCTGTCATAGAGTGTCAACGATGTGGAGCATGTATGTGGTATCAAGAGAGGAAAAATAAATCTAGAGAAAGTGCAAATCCTAAGTTTGGACTGTGTTGTGGTGATGGAACTATTCAATTACCATATTTAAGGAAACCTCCTGCATTGCTCAGCCATATCAGGAGAGGTAGAGGACCACCTACAATTAGGATTCAAGGACAAGCATGTCACCGAATTGGCAGTATGATTCCAATGCCTGGACGTCCCCCAAAGTTTGCCCAGTTATATATATATGATACAGAAAATGAATTGCAACATCGGCTACAAGGTCTCAGGTACATAACAAGTTTATAGTTTATTAAATATTAACTATGATATTAGAATTGATATAGAATGTTGATATGTTTTTTGTTCTTAATGTAGCAATGCAAACCTGCTGGATATACAAATGATTGCAGCATTGCAAAAAATGCTTGATGAAAATAATGTTCATGCTAAGTCATTTAGAATGGCTCGCGATAGGTTGTCCGAAGGTGATGTCCAAAATTTGAAGTTAAAGCTCATCTCTGAGAGGACAACAGACGGACGTATCTATAATCAACCTACAGTTTCAGAAGTTGCAGCACTTATACTTGGTGATGTTGATTATGCTCCTAGAAGGGATATCATTATGGAAACACAATGTGGTGAGCTACAAAGGATAGATGAATTTCATCCTGCATACCTCGCCTACCAGTATCCACTTTTGTTTCCGTATGGTGAGGATGGGTATAGAGATGATGTTATGCACAGAGATAAAAAGACAGGCAAAAAACCAAAGAGGGTTCATCTCACAATTAGAGAGTGGTTGGCATTTAGGTTACAAAGCAGACTTTTTGAACCGATGACAATCTTGTGTGCAAGAAAGCTATTTCTACAGTTTTTGGTTGATTGCTTTACCATGATGGAAGCTGATAGGTTGTCATGGTTAAGGAAAAATCAATCCAAGCTAAGAGTTGGTAAATACAAGTCTTTGAGTGAGAACCAAAACAAAGATCAACCAGAGTCATCAAAACAAGGTAAAAGAGTTGTGTTACCTTCGAGCTATACCGGTGGTCGAAGGTACATGGATCAACTTTACTTTGATGCTATGGCGATATCGAGTGCGGTTGGATTTCCAGATCTGTTCATAACTTTTACTTGCAATCCAAACTGGCCAGAAATTCAAAGATATGTAACATCAAAAGGTCTTAAACCACATGATAGACCTGATATTATAGCAAGAGTGTTCAAAATCAAGTTTGATCAACTACTTAAAGATTTGACGAAAAAACACCTCCTTGGAAAGGTCATTGCATGTGAGTAGCTATCAACTCTCTAATATACTATTAACTCCTATTTATAATTGCCATATGTTTGCTAACAAATAATTTCATTTTCTAAATTTCAGACATGTACACTATTGAATTTCAGAAGAGAGGTCTCCCACATGCACACCTTCTTATTTTCTTGCACCCGTCAAGCAAATATCCTACCCCAGAAGACATAGACAAGATTATTTCAGCTGAAATACCAAGTCCAGATAACAATCCACAATTGTACACATTGGTGGGCAATCACATGATGCATGGTCCGTGTGGATTAGCAAATAAAAAATCCCCTTGCATGAATAACAAAGACCGTTGTACTAAATTCTATCCAAAGAAATTTCAGGAATCAAGTATTGTTGATCATGAGGGTTATCCTGTCTATAGAAGAAGGGATAATGGCAGTCATATTTTAAAGAATGGAATTGCATTGGACAATCGGTCAGTTGTTCCATATAATCCGCATTTGTTAATGAAGTATGAAGCTCATATAAACATGGAGTGGTGCAACCAATCCAGCTCAATCAAGTATCTCTTTAAATACATTAACAAAGGGTATGATCGAATAACTGCAGCTGTTGTGTCTGATGGTTCAACAAGTAGAAGTCCAGATAACAGTCAGGATGAAATCAAGAAGTACCTTGATTGTAGATATGTTTCACCAAGCGAAGCTTGCTGGCGCATATTTAAATATCCTATTCATGGAAGAAAACCATCTGTTGAAAGGTTATTTTTTCATTTGCAAGGCGAACACTCAGTATATTTCAATGATTATGAACATATAGATGATGTGATGCTGAGACCTTCGGTTACAGAGTCGATGTTTACATCGTGGCTGCAGTGCAATGCTAAGTACGCTGAAGCTAAGACACTTACATATGCCAAATTTGTGTCTAAATTTGTATATGTCAAAGCTAAACGTACTTGGACACCAAGGAAAAGGGGTTTTGCAATAGGAAGGTTGATGTGGGTGCCACCAACCACAGGAGAATTGTTCTACTTGAGACTGATGTTAACCAAAGTCCAAGGACCAACCTCTTATGAGGACATCAGAACTGTTAACAATGTTTGTTACGACACCTATAGAGAGGCATGTTTTGCAAGTGGATTTTTGATGGATGACAAGGAATACATTGCTGCTATTAAAGAAGCAAGTGTTTGGGGTTCTGGACTTTTTCTTAGATTGTTTTTTGTTACTTTGTTGATCGCAAGTTCAATGCACAGGCCAAAACAAGTTTGGGAAAAAACATGGCAATGGCTAAGTGATGGTATTCTTTATGAACAAAGAAGATTGGCAAACAATCCAGGTAAACATGCCTTTTTTGCTTATCATCTCTTAATAATTATATGATCTTCAAATGTAAAAATCAATTTCTAGATTTGGCATCTAATTACTTTTATCATGTGCAAGGTTTAATGCTTACTGAAGAACAAATTAAAAACTTAACATTGACCGAGATTGAAAGGCACATGGAAAGAAATAGAAGGAGTTTGAAGGATTACAAAGGATTTCCATATCCTGAAGGATACATTGTCGAACAACTTGGAAACCGACTGATTTATGATGAATTAAATTACAATGTCAACGAGTTGGATGCAGAATTTCAACAACTCTTTGCTACATTAACAGGTATACACTAATTTAGCATTTTCTGGAACATTTTCAAAATAGTTTATTATATTGACACAAATTTTACTTATTTTTGAAACAGATGAACAACGCAACATCTACCATAAAATAATGTCATCTGTTAGTAAAGAGAAAGGAGGTGTGTATTTTTTACACGGTTATGGTGGTACTGGTAAAACATTTATGTGGCGAACTTTGGCGGCAAGGATAAGGAGCCGTGGTAAGATTGTTTTGACAGTTGCTACAAGTGGTATAGCATCTCTTTTGCTACCAGGAGGAAGGACAGCACATTCTAAGTTCAAAATACCTGTACCTGCCTTTGAGAACTCCAGCTGTAATATAGATGGTACAAGTGAACTTGCACAACTTTTAAAGATGACCAAATTGATCATATGGGACGAGGCTCCCATGGCTCATAGGTTTTGCTTTGAAGCTCTAGATAGAACTCTCAGAGACATTATGTCCTCAGATAAAATTTTTGGTGGAAAAGTTGTGGTATTTGGAGGTGACTGCCGACAAATATTACCGGTTATACCCAGAGCCAATCGCTCAGACATAATTAATGCTACAATAAATTCCTCCTACATATGGGATTCATGTGAAGTTCTTACTCTGACCAAAAATATGCGTCTTCAACAGAATGCAATGTCATCAGATAATCAGGAATTGAAAAACTTCTCTGATTGGCTCTTGAAAGTTGGCGAAGGAAAGCTATCCGAGCCAAATGATGGAATTGTGGAAATTGATATACCAGCCGAGTTTTTAATACATGATTTTGATAATCCAATACAGGCTATATTCCAGAGTACATATCCAGATTTCTTGAATTACTACAATGATCCTCAATACTTACAATCAAGAGCAATTCTGGCTTCAACAATAGAATGTGTTGAAGAAATAAATGACTACATACTCTCATTGATTCCAGGTAACTTTTCAAACGAATATATTACATTATTTATGTATTTACACCTGAAAGAGAAACATGACTCCAATCCATATTTATTATATTGTATAGGAGAAGAACAAGAATACTTAAGTTCTGATGAGATTGACAGGTCAGAGATCAATGATGAATGTCAATCATTTGATATCTTAACACCAGAATTTTTAAATTCCCTGAGATGCTCAGGTCTGCCTGGTCATAAACTTAAGTTGAAAGTAGGAACTCCTATCATGCTTATGAGAAATATTGACCAATCAATGGGATTATGCAATGGTACTAGACTTATTATTACTAGAATGGCCAACCATGTTCTTGAAGCGAAAATCATGTCAGGTACAAATATAGGAAGCATGACTTACATTCCAAGAATGGATATGTCTCCTTCCCAATCCCCATGGCCATTTAAGCTTACCAGAAGACAATTTCCTATTATAGTTTCTTATGCCATGACTATCAATAAATCTCAAGGTCAATCACTAGACAGTGTAGGTTTATATCTTCCAACATCCGTATTTAGTCACGGTCAATTGTATGTTGCTATGTCGAGGGTAAAGAGTAAGGCTGGATTAAAGATATTAATTCATGACAAGGACAAAATCCCACTGTCAACTACCATGAATGTAGTCTACAAGGAAGTTTTTGAAAATCTATGATGTAAGTTAACTCATTCCTACAATTTCGTTTTAAATTTATGATGCACTGATTTTATCTACCTATGATCATAAACTACACTTACTTATCTTCTTCCTTTTTAAATTTAGGTGCACAAGAGATTAATGGACTCACATAGCAACAACGTAGAAGTTGACTTCATTTCTTTTTTTGGTTGGACCTGATATAGGTGCATAATGGATTAATGGATTCACATAGTAACAACATCCAAGTTCAATTGAACTTTTCCACAGTTATCATTTAACTTGGACATTGTTGCTATTTTGATTGAGGAAACATTAATTCAGTTTACTATGTGTAACTAATGACATATATTATTATCTTATAAGTGCAACTATAAAGTTTATATTTAAGTCTTGAAAAGTGGTTGCAGCTAAATCAATTCATAATTATTTATATTACACATGAAGTAGTATAATTGCATCCAAATTCCACTATATGACAAGTTACTGATAAACGCATGCTACACACCTGCACTTTGTAAGTACCCAACTTGCATGCATAACACATCTTCTATACTTGAATAGTATTACAACTTGAATTGTCAAATCATCAATAAAACCAACATGTATGTTTTCTTATTTTTAGTCAAAGTACCAGTAAGATGTTGGAGAAATATAGGACATGTGAATGGTTGTAGTGGCACCAAACAAAGTACACAAATATAACACCTGCAGCTTTGAATTTGTCTTATTGTACACCATTCACTACTACATTTCTTGAATTTGTCCTATTGTGCACACATTCACTACTACATTTCACAATATCACGTGCTTATACCATGTGCTATCCGTCAAAAGTTTAAGAGAGCACAGTCTAGCTATTTGAATTGGCAAATCACCTACATTTATGTTCTTATTTTTAGTGAAATGTATTGTACGATCTTATCACAAGGTGAGAGACGATTTTGGTTTCATCCTTACCAAATCAACTACAAAAATTTATAACATATTCAATTATATAATTTAATAATATTTATATTTCCTCTATATATAGTAGTGAATGCAATATCATACCATTCATCAACTCAAAATTGCCAGAGAAAAATGAATGCACAACAAATTATAACGAAACTTCAAACTGATCCAATTGAGGTTTTTTCGGTGGTTCGATTAGCATTTCAGGTTTTAATTCATTCTTCTTATAAATTATTTTTGCCTCATTCATACTTCTTAATCAATAATAACATCTATATAATTTTTTTTTATTTCAAATTAGAACTATGCTGAGGTTGATCAAAGGTTTGTCAACAAAAATCATCACTGCCTCAGGGGTACATGGAAACTTTTAAACGAAGAAGGAGGATTTCATGAACTCAAGTTCAACAAAAACTCATATATTCCAACAATAACAGATGGCTGGGCGGAGATTAAGGAATACCACGAAATTCCTGATAATGCTGAAGTTGTGTTCTCTTTCTATGACATAGATCTCTTTGCCATTTGCATGTTAAGAGAAATTGATGATCCAAAGACATTACCGAAATTTCATAGTCGTAGTCTCCTTCCAAAAGAAACATTTTTCTTTGATCAAGGGGTTAATGATATGCTCTTGAAAAGGCCTACAATCGTTAAGTTCATCAATTATATAATTATTACTATACATTTTTAATATTTTTTATTTTGTTTTCTATATTTTAATATTAGTGTATTAATATTCCTTATTTCCTTTAATTTTTTGTTTTCTATATTTTAAATATAATTACATGTTCTGTCTAACTTTAATTTTTTTATTCTACAGAGAATTTCAAACCATTTTGGTGAGTTTCTAAAAAAAAAAAGTATGAGATGCTTGCTTGCTGCCATGATCAAGGAACATTTGAAGCGTTTCAAGTCTTTATTTGTAACAATGAAAAATCGACTGTTGAATTGGGAGTGGGCTGGGACAAATTATGCCGAGCAAATAATTTCCAGCCAGGAATCATCCGATTCAAATTTACTACAAATAGTCCTCATTGTATGTGCCATGTTTATCAACTCTCCATCCATGGATCAGGGTCTACTTCAAATACTATTCAGTGAAACTTATGTATTTATTATGTGCTTTTATTAAATAAATTAACAATTATGTAATGTTGTTGTGTTAACTAGACTATTTTTTTTTATTTGAACCTAATTATTGTCTAATATTTTAGTACAACTCTTTTAATTAGCATTTTATTTGTGTAACTTAAACATTATAATGTTTGTATATTACCTTATATTATTAACAACTTTTATAAATAATGTTTATTGCTTATTACACGTAAGCTTTAATGCAGCTCATACACTGTTACAATATGCCAACCAACCGTGATTGACTATTCAGCCACCAACAGAGACGTGTTCAGCCTTATTTCAGCCTTTGCATCTTCCAATAAGTGTAACAGTTGCTTTTCACATATCTTATTCTACTACTTTTCATTATCTCTACTTCATACATATAAATAGACCTTCCATCAAAAACCAACTCACTTATCTCAGTATCATATTTTTCATTCAAATTGTTGTAAACATTTAACTTTCAGTCCACTAACAATGGAGTCCAGTGCTTCCTCTATCAGTGAACTACCATCAAATCAAAGAAAAGGGCAATCCAGCAGAGCTCCATTGATGACAATTGAATCCAATAGACCTTCTTTCTTAGCTGTTTGCACAGAGGTATTACTAACATAACTTAATAAATTTTCTCAATATCTCTTTCTTCAGTTTTATTTACATGCTACACCACTAACATACTTTTTTTTATTTTCTAGATTATTTGCGAATTAGATCCACTTTTTGTTGCAGAATATTTCGATGAACTACAAGAACAATGGATGCTACAAGATGGTATTGGCAATTGTCATCAAGTTGAATTTAACAAAATCCTCACCATACCAATACTTACTACCGGTTGGCATCAATTTAGAGATTTTTATCATATCACATTGAATCCACTTATGTCTTTCACATATTTAGGTCATAGTGTATTCCAAATCAAAATATTCGATGGTTCTACACCAAAAAATGAATATCCACGTTACCATAGATTGACTACTTGCATTACTCGAGATCTAACATATCAACTCACAGTTCCAGAAAATTCAATTGTTAGTTCAAAATTGGTAAGCCTTTATATATTTATATTTTATTTTCTAATATTACTTATTACAGATTCCATTTTATACAACTCTATAAATATTTCACTATGTTATATCATTTCTTTGGTGTTACAGATTTTACCAACTGATCTTGGCAACTTTTTACAAGCTAAAAACCATGAATATCTTAGATTATGTGGAACAGCTAACAACGTCACAATATGTAAATTGCTATTTATAAATGATCCACAAACAAATACCACAATTGTTATAATTGGAAGTGGATGGAGAAGATTTTGCTTAAGCAATCGCATTGCTCCTGGGACTCTTCTAGAATTTAAGTGTGACTCTGTCATGGCAAAAAACATCATTATTGTATTTAGATTAACTAGACAATATTAAAAGTCTACTATTCTTATTGCTAAATTTATTGTGTAACTTTGACTATCAAATGTTTTCCTATGTACTTCTTACAATAAATTTATATTTCCTTTTCTTTATAATTATTACTACTGTTGTAGCAGGGTCTTTTGAAATGATCAAATTGGTGCCTAATAAAGCAACTTTCCGCAAGTATCTACTTCTAATATATGAAAGCAACTCATTTTTTCACTATCCGCAATAAACGTAATTATTTTGGAACGTACCCTGTCGATAAGCGCGGCGAAGCCGCGCCGTACAGCGCGGCAAAGCCGCGCTACCCGTGCTGTAGCACGGGTATCTCGACTAGTTTTATATAAAAGAGTAAATTTTATAGTTTGAGTCAAATGTTGGGGTCAAGGTATAAATGTGGGGGTTTTGGGTATGGTTAAATATGTTTTGGAAATTGCTCCTTATACTTCACAAATTGCTCTCAAACACCCCAAAATGACCAACATATCCCAACGACTGTTAACTATCATTCACTTTACAACGGCGCTTAAGTGTCGTTCTCATACGACACTTCATTGTCATTGTGTTATCATCCTATTTTTCAGCATAATATACAACATGATAGATCACAAATCAATCAACCTAAATTCATCATCTAGTTCCTCCATGCAAGCCCATATGTGATTTTACCATTGTTATTATCACATCGTAAAATAACAATTCAGAGAAGTGTAAACATTGGCGATGGAGCAGAGTTGGGCCACTTAAAACAACAATAATAACAATGGTAAAATAAAAAAAATGGCTTAATTGCATTTTTTCCCCTATATTTTGTCAATTGTGCGATTTTGCACCCCATGGTTTTATACGAGCGATTTTGCACCCCATCATTTTTCCCATTTTTGATTTTATGGTCCCTGATATTTAGTGATGATGTGTCGGTTTTTGATCATTTAATGTGTGCCACGTGTGCAATTCTATTTTTTTTAAAACAAAAAAAAATGGTATTTTCAGATTTTGAGAAAGGGAGTCACGTGACCCTTCTCATACCCCTCACAAAATCCTACCACTGCCTAACAATGGAACAAAATTATGGCCAACTCTTGATGCATTACCAATCCATCCTCCATATTTTATGTTACGTGACATTTTAGACTTCATGGAGTGAGAGAAACTATGTCATGCTTGAGTGATTTAAGTATGCTCTTGTTTATTAATCATTTCGTTTCACAATGCTCAAGAGTTTGGATTAAATATGAAGCACTGAAGATCATGATCTAGATAAAATGAAATCCTTATCCTGTTTTTCCTATAAAGCGCATCAATCCTTATCTTGTGATGCTTGATCATAGCTCTGTTGGGGTGGATAATGCTGCGATGCTGAATCAAACCTGATATTTGGCTGTTGTTGGCCAATGTTCTGCTGTGGAGGAATATGCGATGATTGGCCGTAGTTCTGTTGGGGTGGATAATTTTGTGGAGGTCCATTGTTTGTACTATCCCTTGGCATGGAAACCTGATTTTAAAAATACCATTTTTTTTTTTGTTTTTTAAAAAATAGAATTACACACGTGACATACATTAAATGATCAAAAACCGACACATCATCACTAAATGTCATGGGGGACCATAAAATCAGAAAGGGGAAAAAAGATGGGGTGCAAAATCACACAATTGGCAAAACATAGTGGGGAAAAAGTGCAATTAAGCCTAAAAGAATCCAAAGAAGTGGAAACGTCGGCGACAATAATAATAATGCTAAAATAACATTTAGAGAAGTGGAAATGTCAACAATAATAATAACAGCGTAGTACTCTAGTATTACTTATGGGATTACCTAAAAGATCAAGGGTAATTGGAGGCAATAGGCCTTCATGATTATGAAAATTGATCACTCAAGGGCCTAAAGAGGTTATGATGAAACTTGTAAAGCTACGTAAAAGGCCTAAAATATTTGGGCACAAAATCTTCAAGAAAGTCGAAGACGTTATGAAGTTTATAGGGATAAAAGGGGAATCTTGTGGGACTACATAATATGTAGTTAGATGCAAGAGCAAGCAACAAAGTGGTTGATGGTTAAAGGAGCATCACCATCGATTTACAAGTAAGGTTGAGTTTGACAATGGAAGTAGATGCATCATTTTCAATCAAGGTTGAGATTGTTAGCGTTGGTTGAAAGTATTCATATTTAGGAAGTCCCATATCGCTTAGAATTGAAAAGAAATGAGGATATCAATTATAGATAGATAGATAGATAGATAGATATAATGCTTTTTTTAAATTTTTAAGCAAGAGGCAATCTAGTGGTTTACCAAAAGAGAGAATCCTTACGAAATCAAAGGTTGAGGGTTTGTTCCTTTTGGGAGGGAAACGGGTGTAAATTATTGAATTTATTGGTCATGGGAAGAGATCCAGAGAAGGGGTAGAAATTACTATTTATTCTTAGAGAACTTGTTGAAGGCTAACTTATTGTAACCCGTGTATCTGTTTATAAGAATTTTTTTGATATAGTGAATTAGAGAGATATCTCTCCTTCAGATGTAAGTCAATTTGGGCCGAACTCAATGAGCAAATATCATTATGTTCTTCTTCTTCTTCTCTTTTATTTATTTTATTGTTAGTGGATCACTTTGATTTTGGTTTCAACTAATTTTGTTCCACGCATCAAAGTATTAGTGTGAGTTTTGATATGAACTTGCAACGATACTAATATTATACATATATTTGGAGTGAGAGAAAGCCTTTCATGATCACAAATTTTATGCACATTCACGAGAAAACAAAAATGTAGAATTAATTTTTTTGATTATTTTTGAAATAATTAAAAGAATAAAATGTATACTTAATAGTTTGTGAGTATGCTTAAGAGGTTTATATTTGATCTTGTGATCATTCAAAAATAATATGTGATGAATATTGAATACTTCCTCTGTCCCATTTTAAATGGCCTATTTTAAAAATGTACATTATTGATATTATATACTTTGATCATATTTTTCTATTAATATACAAAGACAAATGGTGGCATATAAGTTGTTGTTGGATTTGTCTCAAAGAATATTTTCAAAATACCAAATTTTTATAATAGATTATTAAAGATATTTAAGATCAAAATTGTACATTGATATGTGTGGCAGAGTCAACTGTATCGAATAATATGAGAAGGAGAGAGCAGTGGCGTAACCAGAACCCTGGGTCACGGGGTCCAACCTTTTGAACGTTCAAACATTTGATACCTGAATGAGTACGTAAGTGTCATATTGATATTTGAATGTATCGAAATTGCAAATGCATTCACGTGTGTCTCTTTTATTAGTTTTGGTTCTTGAATTTATTTTTAGATTGTCAATTTAATACTAGATATGTTTTTTTTTCTCAATTTAATCCATAAGATTACTAACAAAATAGCCACACTTGATAAAATGTGTCTGCAATTTTGGTGCATTTATGCACTTTATTGACAATGTCGCACCAATTGAGGAACCAAAATAGTTGTTTGCCTATTTAGAGACAAAATACAAGTTAATATATTCAAAGCCAAACGTAGTAAAATTATAAATGGTAATATATATTTATATTTATTCAATAAAAAAATTAATGTATTTCATTTTTTTTTCCTATTATAGAATATTTTATCAATTAAAATTTGAAATTACAATGCTAAATATCCTATACAACCCTTCAAAAAATGATTCTGATACAATATGTTGCAAATATATAGGCATATGAAAATTTCAAAATATAGATTTCACAATCCAAGGCATTTTATGTTTTGATTCAAACCTATTATCAATTTATAATATTATAAAATGAAATCTTTTACTTTGACTTATACTTTGGACAACTAACCTTGCGCTGTAGCACTGTCAACAATTGTTTTTTCTTAGTGAGAGAACTTGGATCCTCTCCTCTCATTCAGCGAGAGAGAGTTTTAGCATAATTACAGGTATAATTCCTACTTCAAGGATAGTATTATTACTATATTTTGATCTAGAAGTCCTAGCTTAACTGGCAAAGTGTCGAAATTGTTAGGTCAGATGTCATGATTGAGGTTCGAACTCCGGTACCTCCACGTGTGTGAATTTATAATGACTTTATCATTTTGTCTATTTACCAAAAAAAAAATTACTATATTTTGTACATATTGGTCATAGTGCAAATTATTACTATTTCTTTCAAAAAATAATAAGTCATTAACTAATCCCCTAAAAAATTAATCATTAATTACAGGTACATGATCTATTTAGATCTGCCTTGCACGACACCGTTGACCATAAATGGAATTTTTTTTTATGCATTGCACGACAAAGAATGTTTCTAATCCATTGAATCCACCAATATTTTCAATTTCATAAATTATCTTTCTTTCGTAGGTACGAACTCTAAGATTAAGTGAAAGTAGTTATAAATTAAGGTGAATTAATGCTGATTTCGATAATCCTATTTCAAAATCAAATATGTCTGTACCAAATAAAATAACAAAACTTACCTTCAAAAGTTTGATCTAGTGCTAAAGACCTTGAATTTTAAGGTTCTTTATTCGAGCTTAAGATTTTTTTTTCTTACAATTTTATTGTTGTCGATTTTTTTCTCATCGACATATCATATACCATGTCATTTAATACGTTTAACATCACAAATTTATAATTCAAAATACGAAGGATAAATCAAAAGTGTCAGATCTTATAATATAATGACTAAATCTGTAAAATAGTGACAATAGAAAGATTAAAGTTCCGTAAGTGTAGCTCAGTTGATAACTACCAGAGATAATTTATGGAGGGATCGGGGTTCGAACCCAAATTCCCCACTTCTCCACACTTATTATGTGTGAATCTAGCTGCTAAACTACTTGATAAAAAAAAAAGACAAAAAAAATAACAAACCTCACTTCAAAGACTTTGTTGCATCCTAATCCAATGAGATCTTTGTCATATGGTCACTTTCAAGGCTTCTATTTTGATTGTTACTTGTTGGTTAAATATTGCAATAATTAATGTTGATTAAATCTTCCAAAACAAACATTGTATTGTAGTTTGACCTCGTAAGTTTTCCCATATGTGTAAACATTATTACTCACATAACATGATATGAGATTGATTCCCTCATAAAAAAATGATATGAGATTGATTGACCTAGTATGTTCGACCTAGTAAGCCAAATTACAGTAATCATTCACGTATGTTCTTCTTCTTCCTTTCTTTAAAAAAATTGTTAAAAAAATTAATAAAGAGAAAAGGAAAGCAGTTTTCTCAATAATACTTCCCCGTCATTCAAAAACAACTGTACCTAAATATAAATCTCTTTACAAGTTATAGCCTATTTGTTATAGATTTAAAAAAATAATTTTTCTTTGTATTTCTAAGAATAGATCTTTTAAATATTTATTAAAACATAATAAAAGTTATTTCAAACTCATTTGACATGAATTAAAAATAAGATTTTTCGTATTTACTAACTTAAATATTCATTGTTAGAGATTTTACATAGTAAAAATCACTTATTTTTCAAAGTGACATCTTTTAAAAATGATTTTTTTATGAAAAGCTATTTGAAATCTTTTTTTAGAGTATCCAAAAAAATTATAACAAAATGATAAAATACTTAGAATTCTGAGCTACAGTCCCCACTCTGTCTCCCTTAGATCTGTTCCTCGGAGGAACTTACAAGAAACCTTTCCTCTCCCCGAAGATTTTAGCTTAATAAGATGTGAAAGCGCCTCTCTCTATAATAATTGTGCGTTCCGAGGTGTGAATGTGGGAGAGATTTAATTTGAGAATTGGAGTTTTGAATAAGATGACCTTTTCATTCTTATTCCCTTTTTTCAATAGCAATAGGGAATAAGAATGAAAAATGTTAAGCTTTTTATCATCCTGGTGCCGAGCTATTTTTCCGTAGGACCTCCCCTACAGTATCGTCACCGCAGTAGAGTTTAACCACCAAGTTCGGGATGGATTGGTGTGGTTCCTCTACGCCTAGGATACCAGAATATCGAACCATGAACGAAGTAAAAGCATGAGATAAAAGCATATTGACTAGTCAATGTCAGGTCCTAATTTTTTATTGGAGAGGACACCAAAGGCCTCTGCCCTTCCATCTCTAACTATTCAAGGGATGGGGGACAAAGGTTTTGGTTTTTTTATGTTGTCAAAGAGTTGAACAATCAAAATAGATGGCAATTGCCTGATCGAATTGATCAGGTCATGTAAGAACAAGGTTCAAGTCTACCGATCTGTTAGGATGCCTCAGCTGCATACATTACTACACTTCCACTTGACACCTATCGTTAATGAAAAACGGCTCGTCTCGCCGTTCAAACAAATTTTTTATTCAAAAAGTTTCCTTAAAAGTTTCATTGTTAAAATAATTGTAATTTAATACAGTAAAAAAAAAATCTATTTAAAAAAAATAAAACAAACGGGCCCTTGTCTATTTATTATTACTTTTTCAATATAATCTTAAAGAAAATGATAACATGTGTCCTTAGGGCACATGCTAAGAAATATAAAAAAGAAAAAATTGTCTCAAAAATTGTGCATTTAACTTTATTCAACTTTTAAAAATCAAAATTTTGTTGTTTTCTATAAAAAAAAATTCTAATTTTAAATTCCTTAACTTGTATCCTAAGGGCACAAGATAAAAACACCCTAATCTTAATTATGTTACCACAATACTTCATCAATGTTACTACTATGCTTTGCTATTTAACGTTACTACAAATGCTTTGGGACTCCCACACGCCTTTAATATTAAAAAAAAATTAAAATAAATTGATATTTAATGAGAGATGATTAATAAGTTTTGCCAATAAAATTGTTGTGAAATGCTCGATTGAAGGGATTGAATACAACTATTTGAAATGGATTTTTTCTACATCATGTACAAATTGTATATGTTAAGAAGTTTAAAATAATAACATTTTTTTAAAACTTGTTGATTTTATATTAAACAAAGAATAATAAAGGTCAAATGCATCTAAAAGTCCTTTAAGTTTTTCGTTTTTTTCAAAATGGTCCTTTAAGTTTCAAAAGTTCCAAACAAGTCCTTTTAGTTTTTGAATCGTTTCAAACAAGTCCTATTATAGATAACATATTTGGTAATTGCTTCCTTGAACTCATCTTTGGTACCAAATCTAGCTCCTAACACCCACTTAAAATTAGTCATCTTTTTAGGCATGACAAATGGTGGATAATATTCTTTGTTGCTATCATTTGAATCATCACCATCATCCTCTAAAAAGACTTGTTTGAAACAATTCAAAAACTAAAAGGACTTGTTTGAGACTTTTGAAACTTAAAGGACTGTTTGGGACTTTTGAAACTTAAAAGACCACTTTAAAAAAAACAAAAAAACTTAATGGACCTTTAGATGCATTTGACCAATAATATACTTACATACGATCCATTTAAATATTATAAAAAATTGAATTTCTCATGCTCTAAGGTACATCTATTAATGTTATGTGACCCTTAAGCATGCTGTGTACCTGGTTAAATCCCGATGCCCAACATAGATAGCCATATAGATTTAGAATAAATTTGTGGGATCTACTTAATTTTGGTAGCAAAGGGTACCCTCAACAGTAACTATTAAATGCAGAAATAAATGCAGCAATTATTAGCTGCAACAGTACTACTACACCCAGTTTTCTATCTTCACTCTTCACCATTTAATTAATATCTTTCTTCTATCATATCCAACATCACATTTTCTACCTTCAAATTAATCAAATTTTATTATCCTCATTTTTTATCATATACTAAATGATAAACTTTACAAGCTGTAATACTAACGTATAGTTGAAGGCATGTATAAAAACCGCGTTATCATAACAAGAATAACGTGGCATCACATATTTTTTTATACACTGCCAAAATACCTGTATTGTTGACATTTCTTCATAGTTGACTTCAAGAGAAGACAAAAAAAAAATGGCAAAGTTTGTGATAAGGGTGTTTGTGGAAACAAACAACTCAACTTCATTATAGTTATAAGTTCTATTATACTTATAAGTTATAAGTTATTTAATTTTTTTATAAGTTTATATATGCTTCCTTAGTTCCTTAATATCAGTAATTAAAATCCTAGATAAGGATTTTCTTTGTTGATTAGAATTATATGTGGAAGTTCATGGCTCTCCCTCATCTACTTCTTCTGCTTGTTCTTCATTGCTCATTGTTTGTAGCATTGGTATCTGGATGGAAAACATTGCAAGGTGTGTTTCCAATTTTGCTTCTATTCATTCTTCTAATGTTTCCTATATGCTCCTTATTTATTTTTTAGTTTGTAACATGATTTAATTAACCACATATCATGTCTGAAATTCCAAAACATTCATATATATATATATATATACATGATTATTCATACATATATGATGAATATATTATATGTGTGTACTTTTATTGCAATTATCTTGGCAATGTAGAATCTTTCTTTATAGAGTAAGTAAGCCATTGTATTATATTGAATTAGAAGAGATAGAAATGAATGTATGGAAATTCAACATTTTTGTTAAGCATATCCAAGATTAAACAAGTCCTATACAATGCTGGCTTAATTGTTGTTGATATATGGGTTTTAAATTGGAAGATTTTAAGACATTTATGTTTTGATTGCATATAGAGACAAGATTATATGTTTCTTAGATTTTTGGTTCGGCCCAACACAGCCCCACAAAACCGACTTATGAGGTGTAGATTGCCCATAGTTATAAACATTCGTTCAGGTCATCTCTCAACCACCGTGAGACTCTTTAACACACACTTTCACGTCCAACACTATTGGGGTTGATGTGTGGATATAAATGGTGGGTGGTCCGATAGCGGAAACCTGATAGCAGGAGATGCACATGATCTTAGAATTTACGGTTGGGCGTAACACACCTTCACAAAACTGGCTTATGAGGTGAGAATTGGCTCCACCTATAAACCCTTGTTTAGGCAATTCTTTAACAATGATGATAATGTTAACTGCCATGGTTTTTCATCTCTTAAAAAGTTGTAAAATTTTGTTGCAAGTTCCTAAATAAAAGTCAGAAAGTGGACCTTGTCAATGAAGATGTATGCATAAATGCAAAGTCTTGATTCACAACCTTGTCGCGGTCATATCGTGACTTACACAATGCTGGGGCTGGCCTAACTGTTGTTGATATATGGGCTTCGAATGGGGAGATTTTAAGATATTAAATTATGATTTCATAGAGACAAGATGATATGTTTATAATGTTAACTGCAATGGTTTTTCATCTCTTAAAAAGTAGTAAAATTTTGTTTCAAGATGTGTTCTTCATAAACAAATGTCAGAAGTTGGAACTTGTCTATGAAGATGTATACAAAAATGCAAAGTCCTTAAGTCACGTGTCGCGGTCATATTGTGATTCCTGATATTCCGAAACATTGCAGTCAAATACGGCTTAAGCAGCCGCAATAGAAACTTTGCCTATGCCATGGCTAAAATTACGGTTGCGCTGTTTAAAATATTATACAAATTGTGATGCTTATTCGGTATGCTGTGCAGGATCACCACCCGTGGTAATAGCGCGCGGTGGATTTTCAGGAATATTTCCAGATTCAAGTTTAGCTTCCTATAACTTGGCACTAAAAGCTAGTTCCCCAAATATCACTCTATGGTGTGACTTGCAACTTACAAAGGATGGAGTTGGGATTTGTTTTCCAGACGTCAAACTTGACAATGCCACTGACATTTCCGTTGTTTACCCTGGCAAAGCGAAGGATTATTCAGTTAACATGGTTCCAACTCGCGGATGGTTTTCTTTTGATTTCAACTTCAAAGAACTACAAATTGTCTCGCGTAAGTCCTATTTTTCTCGTTCGAATTATAAAATTGTGTCTTGACTCAGTTAACAAGGTTCCAACTCGAGAATGTATTCATTCATCATAGAAGCAGATTCTTTCCTGTGAAAATTTCTGCACTGATAATTTTCTTGTTACTTGGACAGTTGTTCAAGGAGTGTATTCTCGGACTCCAAAGTTTGATGGAAGTAACTATTACATTCTCAGTGTTGAAAATGTCGCTAAATTGGTAAAATCATCATCAGCAGGCTTATGGTTAAACGTTCAGGTAATGCTGAAATTTAATGGAATATATTTTGTTTCAATCAGGTCCTGAGTTTGTGATTCCGACATTAACTTTTAACTTTCAAAATAATATGCAGCATGATACATTCTACAAGCATCACAATTTGAGTGTAGAGAAATATCTTCACTCTCTTTCAGCTGAAAAAGTAACTATCAGTTACATCTCATCGCCTAACGCGAATTTCTTGCAAAGAGTAAGAAAAAAATCAAGTCTTAAAAAAACCGTTACGGTTTTCAGGTTTCTAGATCAATATAAAATTGAACCTACCAGCAACAAGACTTATGGAGCACTCTTGAAACACCTCAAATTCATCAGAACATTTGCTTCCGGAATTCTTGTTCCAAAAAGCTATATATGGTCTGTAGACTCGGAACTTTATCTACATCAACATACTTCTCTTGTCTCAGATGCTCATAAACATGGGCTGAAAGTTTTTGTCTCAGATATTGTTAATGATGTTCCATTCAGCTACAATTTCAGTTATGATCCTATGGCCGAGGTTTTGTCTTTCATCGACAACGGTAACTTCTCTGTTGATGGTGTTCTGTCTGATTTCCCAGTAACTCCGTCTGCAGCCATAAGTAAGTTTTGTTTCTTCTCTATAGATTAGTTTAAAAATTTTAAAGATATACATCGTCAGTGTAAAAAATTCTTACACATGCATCCAATCATATTGTGGTAATTCCTTCTACAGATTGCTTTGCTGGCATAGGAAGAAATGCCAAAAAACAAGGTATAATTTATTTGAACTCTCGATGGACACATTTCATTTCTTCATTTTAAACAAGTTATATTTTGTTTTGAGGTAGCATAATATTTGGATAATCTTTATTGACATGTTCCTACCTATCTCTTCAATTATTTTTTTCATGCTAAAGTGGAGACTTTAATTATCACAAAATACGGAGCGAGTGGCGACTATCCAGCTTGCACCGATCTTGCATATAAGAAAGCTAAATCGGATGGAGCAGATGTAATTGATTGTCCTGTTCAATTGTCCAAGGATGGAGTACCCTTTTGCTTAAGTTCTATAGATCTTTCAACGAGTACAACAGTTGCTGATACAAAATTCCGAAACCGCACAGCGATTATTCCAGAGATTCAAAATGGCAGTGGCATATATACATTTAGCTTGACATGGAACGAAATCAAAACATTGACTCGTAAGTTGAATGATTTTCTTGAATACTTATTTTCTATGTATCATATTGTTTAGCATTTATCCCTTTGATTTATACATTATTTCTTGTTATTTCATTGCAGCCTCAATATTGAAACCTTATGCGAAATATACATTGTTCCGGAATCCGAAATTTAAAAATCAAGGGAAATTTGTAACCTTGTCAGATTTTTTGTCCTTGGCTAAAGGCTCTCGTGTCTTGATCAGCATCGAGGTGAGTTCCTATTAGATATGGATTAAATACTTCATAGTGATATAACGAGCGATTAACACCTTGATTAATTCCCTTTATGCTATATTAATGTCATTTTTATTTCACTATCAGAATGCTGCCTATCTCGCATCGAAGAGGGGATTAAGTGTTACCAAATCAGTCCTTAATGCTCTACAAAAGGCAGGTTACGATAAACAAAAATCTCGTAAAATTATGATTCAGTCAACACACAGCTCAGTACTTAAGATATTCAAGGACAAATCCAAATATGAAAGGGTTTACAAAGTTGATGAGAATATTCATGATGCCGATGATAAAGCTATCAAGGACATCAAAACATTTGCTGATTCTGTTGTGCTACAAAAGGCTTCTGTTTTTACTCAAAATTTAGCTTTTCTTGTTAACTCTACAAATACTGTAGCAAGGCTGCAATCATTTAAGCTACCAGTTTACGTAGAAACTTTCAGCAATGAATTTGTATCTCAAGCATGGGATTACTACTCAGATCCATCTGTTGAGATTAATTCATTTGTCGTTGGAGCTAAGGTTAATGGCATTATTACTGACTTCCCTAAGACGGCTGTTCGATACACGAGTAAGTATAAAATTCTTCATAAAACTTTTCTACTTGAATAAGGTATTTGGAAAATTGACATTGGATAAACTTTTCAACTAGTTAGTTATAAGAAAACAAAAATTTAAACGGTCTAGCATTGATCGAGTTTTTTAAATAATAGTTTCTTGTTTAAATGGAAATCTGTTATAGTATATGAAATTTTTTGGTTTACTTATACTTTTAGTCTCCATAAGTTTTCTTTTGGATTTTGTTCCCGCAACCTTTTTTGGTCCGTAACATCAGTATCAATTACACAAATGTTGAATTAATCATTGTTGGCTTGTTGATCTACTTATTGCAGAGAACAGATGTTTAAAGCATGCGAAAAAAGCACCTTATATAAGCCCTATTCCACCTGGAAAACTTTTAAAACATATACCTAAATTAGACCTTCCACCACCTACCCCTCCACTTCCAGTCTTGAACGATAGTAATGTGACAGAACCACCTTTGCCTAGTGTTTCTGGAAAGTTTTCAATTTCCGGCGCTGCTCGTTGAATAGTAGCAGCTCCAGCCACCATCACAGTATAAAGAAAGCAAAGAGGAAAGGAAGTGTAGTGTTCATACATGCCATTTTTAACTTGAGTGCTCCATTGTTTGAAATGGAATTCAAGGATTTCTTTTATGAGAAGTTTTTTTTATCTTATTATGATTGTTTTATTGTAAGATGTGATTATCCAAATAGCTTCATTTCATTGTCAATAAAATTCTTTTTGGATTGTGGAGATAAAATTTCATTCCTTCTATCAAATTTTACATCAATTACAGCACATTTGGTCTAGAAACAAATCTCAACTACTAACATACTCAAAGTCTTTTACAGTTACACTTGTTTTAGTATCAATTACTATACATACTATAAATTTATTAATCAAAGTTTTATTGCATTTTACAATGAACACATGCTATCAGATGAAATTGAATACAAAAATATTTAGTTTATATATTTAAGAAAGAGTACTATATGGTAGAAATGTAAAACTAGCAAGATGATGCTTTTCTTGTTATGATTATGAATATATCCCACATCGGTTATTTCATAAGTGAGAGTATGCTGCTGACCTATAAAATGAAAGCGCCCCTCATGTTTTAAAATCACGGAGCCGTGTGATGAGCACATAGCGAACTATTCTTTCGCCTTTTACTAAAGAATACCGTGTGCGCGTCACTTAAAGCGGCATACGTTAATTTTTGAAAGAGTCCTTTTCACCGAGGGCTCTGCAATATAAGTTCAATTTTTAAATCATATGTTTATATGATTATATTCTTAATCAATTTTTGGGTATGTTGGAATTTCACAGCTGCAGGGGTTATGATGGGGCCTGGGAATGTAAATGGTATCGTTTGTTGGGAGAAAAATAAACCGGTGTGGGGGTGTATAATTAATAGTTGAGTGATAAAAATGTGGAAAATGACATCACATAATTTTTATCGTGCAACCTCTCTTCCATTAATTGATAATCAGATACCCATCTTAATCTAAAGTTTTGTTTGGGTGTTTTGAGAGGAGGGTATGTGAGGATTTTGGATGTAGAAAATTTTAAAGAAAACGGAGAATTTTTTTCTCATTTTTTAAGGAGTATTTTTTTTATTTTTAATTTTTTAAAGAAACTAAAATGTGTTATGAAAATAAGTAAATAGAGAGAGTAATAGAGAGAGAGAAGAAGAGAGAATAGGAGAAATATTCCTATTCACTGATGTGTGTATCCCAATGTTACAAATGAGCTCTATTTATAAGAAAATAGAGTAGCTTATGAACTAAGCCCAATAACCTAGTAGTATGGCTCAATAACACATTTGCTATTTGGACATCCGCTATTAATATTTATAACACTCCCCCTTGGATGTCCATTGAGGATATGCCTCATTAAAACCTTATTAGAGAAAAACCTAATAGGAGAAAAATTCTAGTGAAGGAAAAAGAGTACAATATCCCTTTTGTGTATGATAATCTGCCTCGTTAAAAACCTTACCAAGAAAACCCAATGGGACAAAACCATGGTTAAGGGAAAAAGAGTGCAGAACACATTTATGTCTCCCCCTCATAAAGACAATCATCTATGAGACGAAGAAAGTCAAATAATATTTGTTCTAGTTACTCAAAAGTTTACTTGCAGCGACTTTGTTGAAATATCTGGTTTATCTTCATAGTCTTCTTCAAATTAGTAGTGCTTGAGAAGTTTCTTCATATTGAGTTGTTGTAAGACCCCCATTAAGAAATCAACAAGTTTCTTGTACTTGTAAAATCACCATCCTTGATAAAAGAGCGTTCTTCACTTCCTTAATTATGTTGCTTCTTTAAGATACAAAATATATGTTTGACTTTATTCTGATATCTGTATTTACTAACATTGGCAAACCAAAATACCACACTAAATATCATTAACAAAATACATTGATGTCCTCGTTTGAACTAAGATATGGTACTTCAGAACCAATTCAAGTTGTTTATCATTTTCTTGAGGACATGATCTATACTAATATCAAGTGACATCACAATCATTATAGTACACAGTCAATTAGATGTGTCCATATCAAATACATTTGTTATATAAGTTTCTTGATGCACGAAATCTCAATTAAATAATAAATCTGCAAATCCAAACAAACTTTGGGCATGAAACATATTTAATTTCAAATATTTCTATAATCAATAGATGTTAGAATCTCTTCAGGAGTTCAATAATATTTATACCATCATCATTAAAATGATTATAACAAATTCATTTTCAAAGATTTAGAATGGACATATGATGTCATTTCTTCAATATCTCACGAAAATTAATTTTATCGGAGAGTTTCATATACTCATTACTATCACGTGAGTCATACAACTATATTGCAACACATCTTTCATATAAATTGAGCCTTTCATGTAATACTAAACTTAATCAAGCAAGAAAAAGTTCTTGAATTCACTTCAGGTAAGTATGTCTCTTAAACATAAATGTTAGACATATATCAGCTCACTTCCGGTGAACATATCAAACTCTTTATATGTGTATTTTATCAATGTAATTCTCTTTCGCGCGAAAAATCTTATATATCTAATTAACTTCACATCTTCAAGTGTGCGGACCACAAGTTCAAAAAGTTTGACTTTACAAAGCGAGTTTGATTTCATGTTTTAATCCATGATCCTCGTTAACACTCATCACATATAGCGTTATGTTATAAGCAAAAACATCGTCAACGTTGACTTTAAATTTTGTTCCACCTCATTCCATTCATGACATAATTTATCGAGATCTCTTTATTTTTCATACATCTCAGGTACCTGGTCGGTTCTTCTGGAACTTAAAATCAAATATGTCAGATGACTCTTTTAGAGTTTACACATCCTTATTTGGGTTATCTTTATTTTTAGCTCCTTTTATTGTTTGAGGATTTTATATGTGGAACTGATTGGTCTACCACGCTTCATGCGCAGTTGAGACTCATTTGCAATAATCGACAGAGACATCTATTTCGATTGGAGCATTAGCAGCTGCTTATTTTATTTGTTTAACTTTGCAAACGAGTTATATTTTGAGGATCAAGATGAGACAATAATATTTTCTTTCAAATAATTCATTTGAACTTCAGATTCACATTTTCAGCTGCTTATTCTCTCCCCCTAATATTGGGAAAACTAATCAGCCTACTAGGCTGTAAACAAGTTGGCTCAATACAATTTATAATAGATGAAGATTTATATCAAATAGATTTTCCCAATATTCTTTCAAGATCTATCTAAGTGCGTTATATTGGAGCAATTGTAATAGACACAACACATCCAAAAATTTACTTAGACAAGAAATATTAAGTTCTTAACCAATATATAAATTATAAAATAAGGGGAGGACTTACATATGGTAACTTGTTGGCTTGATGCGAATCAATATTTCAACATATTGGTTATTTCAAAAGTAGAGTTTTGAAGGTATGGTCTCATAAGTATATATCATACAATTAACTTTAGACGTCTAAAGAATGGATCTTCAAGTCCATTTTATGAGCATATGCTACAAGTTGTTTAATATCAATTTCAATTGATAAATGATACTTATCAAATGTTTTTTTGAAAAGTTCAGAAAATAAACTCTTTGTCAAATTTGTTGACAAGATAATGCACAAACTTCTGGTTTGTGGGTTAATAATAACCATACATGTCATTTAGTTCATCTACACTTTCGATGTATTGATTCACAAATATCAACTTATACGCATTTACATATATTGAGAGACCAAAATTCTCAAATTTTCTACTTTAAAAAAAATAGTTAAGACACAAAAAGTATTATATTGAAGAATCTTCTGGCTCTTCAATACAAATTCATTAAAATTTATTTATTTTTCGCATCATAACGAATCCGGGATAACCCAACCGGTATTGCCAACTACAAACTTAATATAATTTGTAAACTTCTGGTTTACAATAATATGTGCTTCCGTTGCACTAATATAAGTGTAGTACAAATCAGAGGAAAATAACTTTTCCACAACACTTATTTTCTTCAGAGTATTATTTCACCAAATAACAAAAGAAAAAATCATGCTCTTCAGAAGCCTTCATTAATCATGTAGTTCTTCGGAAACTATATAAAAAATGATCAAGATAAATCATTATTTGAGCAACCCTTTCGTGGTTGTTTCAAGAATGAGCATTTAAAACATGATTTGTAAACTTCTGATTTACAATAACATATGATTCATTTGTTTTAATCCATTTGAAAACAACAATGAACAAGAAAATAGTATATCCAAGTGAAGTTATATAATAAACATTCTAAAACCTTGATTTATCTTTTGCATTACTATGGTTATATATCAATAAACTACACACAAATTTCTCGAACAAGTAAAGTTTATAAATTATAAAGTTTTTCATTCAAGGTTGTATTTAGGCAACTAAAAAAAAATATCTTTTCAAAGTTCGACGACCACTCCAAAATGAAAATTACAAGTGAGATCAAGATCAAATAAATTTATTTCATAAGAAAATATACATATCTAACATGTAATATTTATGAGATAATAATCTTGAATGATTTAAAAGTCAATAAGAGAATGTCAATTCATAGAAGATATTTTCAAGAATTATGTAGAGAAGAATTTGTGCTTACCTTGTAATTCAATCCTTCTAGAAGTCTTATGTAGAGAAGTCTTAGAATAAATAAACAATCTTGCAAGATTCAATACATATAACAGAAATATGATCGTATCAAGAAAATCTTTGATCAAAGATTATTATTTTTTTCAACTGATTTAAGTTTATACTAATGAAATTTTATGACCTTGACATTTATCAGATTAATAGTAATCTCTGCACAACATCTGTTATATAAAACAAATAGTATGGGCCATTCACTTCTGGGAATGAAATTCAACGTGACATTTCACCATTTTAATCAAGAAACACTCTTTGTTCAATTACAAATGTGACTAATCATTCAAAATATTCTTGAAGATATTAACTTATTTGCTACTTCAGGAGCATATTCGAGTGGTATAGAAATACACATAGTGTTTCATATTTTCCCCTTCTTTTTTCTTTCTTTCATATCAAATAGATCTTATAAATTTTTATCATGTTTTGAATGTGTAATTCTTCAAAAACACACAATCAAATCATCATAAATGATAACCAATAACAATTCTTTCATCAACTAATCCTTTTATTTCTTCAAGAAGCATGTCCCAAATGATCTATATCAAAGTCTTAATTCTTCAGGAACTATATTACACATTCATTTATTTTTTTATATATATAATTAATCCTTCAAGAATTTTTAGCATTAGTTCTTTGGGAACTATACCGCAATTTTGAACGATCCTACGAGATGCTTGAATATTAAATTTGTGAGTTCTTCAAGAACTATGTCACAAATCTTTTATTTCCTAAAAAAAAATGTCACAAATCTCTCTAAGCAATGGTCAAGGATAAACATAATTTTCGCATTCATTCAAGGATTCTTGATATTACATTATTAATTCTTCAGAAATTTATACCAAAAATGTAGATGGTGTTTGAGAATATTACTTTGAATACTCCATTGAATTGTAGTACTAAATTTAATCTTGATCAAAATTATAATCAATTCATTTGCGCAATCCTTCGGGGTGCATATTCATCAGGAAAAAAATTGAATTTATAAATGATCCTTCTAACATGCACTACTGTTGAATTCTTCAGAAATTCATTAGATATATATATATATATATATATATATATTTTTTTTTTATGTAATCCTTCTAAAATGCATTACTTTGAATTCTTTAAGAATTCATAAGAAAAATTGGGTCTTTATGTTCTTTTGGAAGTATCCAACGTATTTAAACAAAAATTGGAACTTTTGAATTCTTTTAGAATTTATAAAGAATAAAAGAACATATAACTATTGAATTCTTCTCGAACTCATAGAGAATAAATTAAAATGAACATATCACTTTTGAATTCTTCCGGAATTCATAGAGAATTTAGACTACTCTTTCTTAAATTCATAGAGAATAAAATTGAGACTTTAATTTTCTTTTTATAATATAAGATCAACCACATACACAATCATTCAAGAATGCATAAACGTTGAACATTATTTGTGTAGTCCTTCGGGGATGCTTTCAATGATATGTTTATTTTAGTTCTTCAAGAACTATATCACAGATGTTCATAACCAATGATCTTTGAAAATTATTCTTCATGTAATCCTTCAAGGATGAATCACTATTGAATTTTTCAAGAGTTCATTGAGAATAAAAATTGGCTTTTTAAGTTTTCAGGAATTAACCAACAAAATTAAACAAAATTTGCGATTTTTGAGTTCTTCTGAAATTCATAGAGAATAAACTCTAGACTTTTGAATTCTTATGAAATTCATATAAAATTTGATTTTTAAGTTCTTCCAAGAACTATATAACCAATCTAATCAGTTAATTGTATGATCCTTCTAGGATGTATCATTACCGAATTCTTCAAGAATTCATAAAAAATAAAACCAAATTTTTAAGTTCTTCAAGAACTATGCAATATATTTAAACAATAAAATCAATTCTCTAAGCAATTCTTTAGAGATTAATGCTTTTGAATTCTTTAGAAATGTATATAGAATAAATAATCACATTAATATAAAACAATTTCCATAATAATGATTTAATGCGACCATAATGACATAATGTTTTAATATGGTAATTATTCATGCATATTAAAATACAATAAAATTCACATTAAAGAAAAAAAATTGTTACTACTCTTGCACATTAAGATATCATTCATCACAAGATTAAAATAAATATTAAAGATGATCATACTAAAACCTTACGATAAAAAAATAATGAAAATTGTGTTACTTTTGCAATTCTTCAGGGGTATTAAAATACTAATTGAATTTTTTTTTTTTTTTTAGTTCTCTTGGAACTATATAGTAAATCTAATCTTGATAAAAAAATATAATAAATTTAATTAATTCATTTGTACAATCCTTCTGGGATGTAACTTTGTTGAAATCATCTGAAATTCAGTAAAAATAGTGTTTTTAAACAATCCTTCAGGGGTGCAACACTTTTGAATTCATCATGAATTCATTGGAACAAAAATTGAGTTTTTAAACAAACCTCTAGGGATGCGTTCCCTTTTGAATATAGGTTCTTCAGGAACTATATTATAGATGTGATCAATCTTCTATGCAATCCTCCAGGGATGCATGAATGTTGAATTAAAATTAAACAAACAGTAAATAATATGCATAATAACGATAATGTGTATCTATAAGGCATTGATTCCAAATTGATGGAATTGCAACAATAGCCTATAGTCATCGATACAAAATTACAACTTATTATAATAGATTAAGAAGAACTATTTACCTTCTTAGTTAATTAGAGCGTGCTGATAACGTGTTATGAAAATAAGTAAATAGAGAGAGTAACAGAGAGAGAGAGAGGGAAGAAGAGAGAATAGGAGAAATATTCCTATTCACTGATGTGTGTATCCCAATGTTACAAATGAGCTCCATTTATAAGAAAATAGAGTAGCTTATGAACTAAGCCCAATAACCTAGTAGTATGGCCCAATAACACATTTGCTATTTGGACATCCACTATTAATATTTATAACAAAATGAAATATATTAATAACAACTGATACGACTTTTAAGCATAAGGTGTACTAAAAAGACGCTCAAAAAGAACAAGATGTCTGACAAATATTTAGAAGGACTAACAATGGTCGATACCCGGGTTAAATATTAAATAAGTTTATGAATTTGTGTGCACGAATACACGTGTTACGATTATAATAATATTTTAAAAACAAATATAAATGGTGAGATGAATGTTCAAGCACGATAAATTCGTATTTATAATTAGTTTATTGTTAATTTTAAAAGTACTGCAACAATATATATATTGAACTTGAAGAATTTATATAAATCATTCAAAATCCTTCAATATAATTTGAGTTTAAATGTTGTATTATGAAGAAAAAAAAATGAACTCTTGAAGCTCTATTTCTTAAAATTCTTTATTTCTTCCACTTATTATTCTTTCCGTTTTTCCAAAATCTCTCCTCCTTTTCCTTCTAGTCTCACAAATCTTCTCCTTATTAAATTGAAGCATTATCCTCTCGCTTTAAACTTTTTATTTTAACATGCAACGAATACTCAACTTAGTCTTTGAGAAAAATTGAGAATGACAATTTAGCTCATGAGGAAAATTAAATCAATTTTTAACTTATAAAATGAAAATTGGGACAACTTTTCCAAACTACAGTCACAAAATGCACAAGGTCTCTAACAATAATTAAAGAAAAAAACTAGTTTATAAAATTTACTAAATTTTTTTAAAATTTTTATCAATAAATTGTTCCAAAATAATTAATTCTTTTTAATGAAGAATCTTTTTAGCGAGAATTCGTTGAAAAGTGATATAGGTTCAAGTCATATCCCACAAAGACATAGGTTCAACTCATATTATTAGCATAATAATCTTTTTAACGAGAGTTTGTCGAAGCTTTTTTGAGACATAAAGCCCAACTCATTTAAACTTTTGTATGTTTTGAAAAACTAATAATAAGCATCTTATTTTTATCCAATCGTTGGTACTATTTTTTATTTTTTTTATATGTTATCTTTTCTAGAATTTTCAAGTGTTGATATCTATTTAAAATTTTCCACATTGAAATTAATATATTTTCAAACTTTGCCATATAAAATTTCTAACTAGACTAGATAATATTTTTTAGTTATGATTTCTTTATATTCCCAAAAATACATTGGCCGACATGAAACCACTGATCACACGAGCGTTTTGTGATGTCATGATCATCTTTATTGATAATTATTTCAGTAGATGACAAAATGAAAGTATATAAATTAACTAACCTTGTCTTGATTGTGTAAAAAGTGACACGTTATTTTTTCATGCAGTCTTATAAATAAAACGTGTCATATTTTCCCATTACACACGATCGATGTGGCTTGTTTGTTTCTGTTTTTGACTTTTGTGTTTACTCAGATTCACTTCATTAAAACAGCATCCAACGATTACATCAACCTTTGTGTTGGTGCAGATTCTCTGACACAAATTTTATCCATGTACAAATACAAACAATTATAAAAGGTAGTGTTAGTGTGAGTGAGAGAGATGAATTGTTAGAGAACATAGATAGTACGTTAAGAATGGGAATGATGAGCTTGATGGTTGCACTTAACTTGATGCAATCTGATGCGGATAAAAATTTGGCTCATGATCATGCACAAGTTGTGCCTATGACACTCTTTGTAGCTGTTCTTTGCTTATGTTTGGTCATTGGTCATTTGCTTGAAGAAAGTCGATGGATTAATGAATCCATTGTCGCCATTTTTGTTGTAAGACACAAATAACCTTTGATTTTATTTCAATCATTCTTGTTTGTGTTATTTCATGCATTGTGTGTTTTTTTTACCCGGTATTCGGTCCAATAACCGATTAATATGAGGGTCCAATCTCATCCTGTTTAAACCTTCTTTAAACCCTGAGTAAAGCTATGCATGAACTAGTCCACCTAAATTGAGATCAAACCTGACACATTGAGAGGAGCACACCTACATTAAATGTTTTTAATTAGTAAAAGGGTAACGTGGTGCACTAATGCACCCGCATGTGTGCAAGGCCTGAGATGGCGTACCATTATTTAGTGTATTGTACGCAGCCTTACCCTCTTTTTTAACACAAGAGGTTGTTTCCAGAATTTGAACCCGTCAGTCACATGACAACAACTTTACCAGTTGCGTCAAGGTTACCCGAATATGTTGTTAATTAGTAATCTTTGAAAATTTAATTTAGATGGGAATGTTTAAGATGAATTTTTTGTCTTTCCTGTCAAATATATACACCAATTTTGCATATCATCATGAAAAGAATGAGATTATTATAAGTTTATGTGTAATGGTCTGAGAAAATAGTGAAGTATGGTGTGAGGGGAAGAACATTACCATCTCACAGCTATCTAAAAGCTTAACTTTATATAATTGTACATAAAATTAATCAATATTATATGTAAATTATAAACAAATTGGTATAATAATAAAAAAAAACTTTCTATTTAGGTAATATATATCTTTTTTGTCAAGAACCAGTGTTAGATTACCTTGTTTACATAGTTGCAATCAATGTTTTAAATCGCAGTTGCGATTGTGGTAATCGGCTGATCACATCACTGTTCTTGATATTGCATGGAATCGTGGTCAAGTAAAGTTGATGTAGCCTAAATTGTGGTAATCGCGGTCACATATCTATTTTAAACACTATAGTTGCAACGTTTAATTGTTACTTGAGTCACAAGCAGGCAGCTCGTTCGGTGAGCTGACTGCTGAGGGATACCAAAGGAGTGCTTACCAAGAGCTCAAGAGTTCAAACCCTACAAACTAATATAACCACTACCGTTTGCTTATCGAAAAAGAAATACATTGTTAAATGATATACTTTTTGCCTCTTAACATGCTGTCTTTGGTAGGGACTCATTGCTGGAATGATACTCTTGTTAGTCACTAAGGGGAAGAGTTCTCACATCCTTACATTTGATGAAGAATTATTCTTCATCTATCTTCTTCCTCCGATAATATTCAATGCAGGGTAAAACTTTCTCTCATTGTGTTATACTTGCAGCTACTCTTGAAGTTCAAACTTTGATGTTTTTTAGTTATCCTTCGTAACAGGTTTCAGGTGAAGAAGAAACAGTTCTTCCATAACTTTTTAACCATCATGCTGTTTGGTGTAATCGGTGTTTTCATTTCCACGTTTATTATCACTAGCGGTAATGATTATTAATCTTTTAGTTTTCATTTTTTTGAAATTTATAGCACTGTCAATATGATAATTTTCCTGGATTCACCTTACGTTATGTTCACCTAGGCAGCTGGTTGCTGTTCCCCAAGTTGAACTTCCATAACTTGACAGTGCGAGATTATCTTGGTGAGTGTAGCTGCATCATCTCAATATTATGCAAAATCACAACCAGTATTCATAAGAGTGAATATCTGAATTAGTCCTTGAAATTGTAGGTTTGTATCAATCTAGTCTCTCACATTATTGGTATTTCCTAATGGTTCTTGAAATTGCAAAATTTTAATCAAACTCGTTCCTCTATTGGTATTTGTAGGGACTAGAATGACATTAAATTGGTAATATCAGGGATGAATTGGAAACTAAGTGAATAATGTCAGGGAGGTATCCATTTGATAACTGACTCAGACAAAGGGTTGAACTTGATTGTTATTTTGAAATTGCAAAGATCGTTTTGGAATATTTGATAATGTGGGACTAGGTTGATACTGTCAAAAAATTCAAGGACCAACTTCGATATTTACTCGTATTTAAAGTTATCCGTATGTATCAAATTTGGATGATAATCTGCTTATCTTAATTTGATTCAGCTTTAGGAACAATTTTCTCCTCAACCGACACAGTTTGTACACTACAGGTTGGTTGGATTGGTCAACGGAATGATTCATTAAATTATATATCTACACGATCTTAGTGTATTAACATTTCATCTGAAAACTCTTGTAGGTTCTCCATCAAGACGAAACTCCTTTACTATACAGCTTAGTCTTTGGGGAAGGCGTGGTAAATGATGCAACATCAGTTGTACTCTTCAATGCGGTGCAAAAGCTTGATGTCTCAAGACTTGATAGCAAGACATTGCGTGTTATTGGTGATTTCTTGTATCTGTTCTCAACAAGCACTGTTCTTGGAGTCATTGTGAGTCCTGTTAATGAGCATTGTATGCAAAAATTGAACAAATTATTTTATGAAATGTTATTATTTGATTTCATGGCTTCCGATAACTTCTCTAGTTAGTTGATCGCATTACATTCACATGCATCTAGATATGTTTGTTACCTGTTACATGGAGAAGCATTCGTGAATGAAGTTTGCAGAGTTCATCTCTTACTCCGCTCGTAGTTTGTTCTTGGGAATTCCCATTTACGTCGATGAATTCATGTTTTATGCAGACTGGACTTCTCACAGCTTATATCTTGAAAGCCTTAAGCTTTGGAAGGTATGTATATTATTCTCTAGAAGTTCTCCAAAATGGTATTTCCAGAATGATGTGAAATGGGAACATCACAGTTCAACAATTGCTTTTCACATTCTTGAGTTAAGGCAAAGTGAAAATTTAAGGACAAATTAACAAATTCCCCTTGCATATGCCTGCAGACATTCAAGTGTACGCGAAATTTCATTGATGATGCTAATGGCATACCTATCCTACATGTTGGCAGAGGTATTTGATGCTCATTTAATCTGTCTTTCAATGATTTTCCATCGGTTAAAATCCCAAAGAACTAAGACGCTGTTTGGATAAACAACTTAATTAAACACTTACTATATTGTACTTATGCATAAGCCATTTTTATAATAGGAGATAAAATAAGGTCAAATTTTTTTGATATAAGCTATAAGTTGTTTTCATAAGCTATCCTGGAAAGTTTATGGACATGTCATAAGCTATTTTCAAAAGCTTTTCCAAACAGTCTCACAAGTGCTTATGTCAGTAGATAAGATCAAATAAGTTAATCCAAACATACTTAAATGAGTTTCAACTCAGTCAAAATGAAGTCGGATAAGCTTTTGAAGATTTTAGCTTTTTTAAGTTTAGATACTATCCTTTTTGCTATCCATCTTAACTGAAAGCTTTTATGCAGCTACTTGAACTAAGTGGAATCCTCACTGTTTTCTTTTGTGGAATATCAATGTCACATTATGCATGGCATAATGTCACTGAAATTTCAAGAATAACAACCAGGTATTTGGCTAATCCATTGTAGATTTTAGTAATTTCCAGACTTAAGGTCTAAGATTTCTGATTTTAGTTTCACTTCTCCAGGCACGTATTCGCAACAATGTCGTTTATTGCAGAAACCTTCATATTTCTTTATGTCGGTATGGATGCCCTTGACATTGAAAAGTGGAGGATGACCCATTTAAAGTACGATTACTTTTTACAACTCGGTACAATTAGTTTCCTTATGACTAATGCGTTAGACACTGATCTATGTTATGTTATTTATGGTCTAGTGCATGTGCCGGTATCATATGTGTACAAGCTTTCTATCTGCATAGTGCCAATGTGCCACTTACCTACATAGATAACTCAACGTGACTTCAACGTCACTTTGTTATTTTCTTAAATTATGTTCTTTCAGTTTGAAATATGTACAAATGATTGAAACGAGAGAATATTAGATGTGATGTGATGATGTATTTCGGAAATCTTCTTAAAACTAACTTCCGGGATACATTGTGAGTCGTGACATATCACTTTGGTATTATATAGCTTTGTTTCGTTTAATATTTTTCTTGTCAACTTCATCGCAGATTTGGAAACTTGCTGGGAATTTACAGTTGCTTAATCTTCTTAATATTGCTTGGGAGGGCTGCATTTGTTTTCCCCCTCTCTGCACTTGCCAATTATATGAATAGGCGCGCTGAAGAAACACCGAGTATTACATTTGGACACCAGGTTATTAAACATGTTTTATGATATACTTTCAGTTTTACAGTTACCAGAGAAAATGATTTTTTATTGGTTTCAAAAGCTTTGGTGAATTATTTCAGATAATCATTTGGTGGGCTGGCCTAATGAGGGGAGCCGTCTCCATTGCTTTGGCTTTCAAACAGGTATGCGCATGAAATTTTACTTTTAGACATTGTAATGAGGGTGAAATTTATAAAATTAATATGCGTTCATCGAGATTTCTCGTACATTCATGTAGCCATGAGTAATATTGGTGTAGCATAAGGAGGAGGTACCATTGAATTCTCATCTTTTTGTTTATGCAGTTCACATACTCAGGGGTTACTTCTGATCCGGTTAATGCGACAATGATTACCATCACCATTATTGTTGTTCTTTTTACCACACTGGTGAGTTGCTGTGTTTCTCATTATTAGATTTTCAGTCTAACTATAAAATTTGTGTAAAGTGAAGGGTTGTCTAGATTTTATATTCTCTGTCTACAAATCTTGGAGGGATTTGGATACCAACTTAAATTTTAGGCATAATCCGACTCAATTAGACCAACTTGTTAGATGAGGATTGCTTAGACTGTATAAGCTCTTCCTAGACCAATGTTTTAAAAATTGGTCTAGAAATCAAACCAGTGAGACTTTCAACTCATAGTTTAACTGGTTTAATCGGCTCAACTTGACGCAAAATAAAAAATTTAAATACAAAATATAAATCGGTTGAACCAACCATTTCAACCAGACTGTGATACAACCAAGATTAAACCAACCGAGGTGCTGGACAGTTCCCGGTTTTTAAAACATTCAATTAGGCTATATCTTCATTCAACACAGGACTTGAATGTTTCCCTATTACTCTTCATCTTAGTAGTATTTAAACTTGGTCATTCTTGAAATGTTTCAATTTTAAATAATTGACATATATATCACCAAAATGATTGCAGGTGTTTGGTTGTCTAACAAAACCACTTGTAAGATATCTTCTTCCACATCATGCGACAAGGGTAAATACCAACCACGAAGAATCAACCTCACCCGTCGAGGACATGAATCTACCTTTGCTATCCTTTGAGGAGTCGGCAGCAACCAACATTAGCCGTGCCAAGGAAAGTTTATCCATGTTATTTGAAAGTCCTGTGTACACCATACATTACTATTGGAGGAGATTTGATGATTCCTACATGAGACCTTTATTTGGAGGACCCCGCGCTAACCATTCAGAATGCTAGCAAATCAAAATGACAAATCATATGGATATCTAAGAGATGCACTTGAAGAAAAAAAATGATGATCCGTTCGAGTCCAGTTTTGAAGATTAAGTAGTTGCCACGAGCATTCAGTGCCGCTGTTTTTGAATATGGTGATAAATCAGTGACGAATATGATATGACAGATAAGTGCAAACTTATACAGAAGTAGATAGTTTCTTACTGATCGATGTTGCGGCAAGTTAGCAACATCACACCTTTTGAGTTAATCCATGTTATGGAAATAACTTTGGTTGATCAATACTTGTTCTATCCACGGTCACAAAAAAAAGGGAAAGGGAAATGATAACATTTGCCTTCACATGTTTTTTTGCACAAAATTTGCCTTCACATGTTAATGTACTAAAAATAGAAATTTTGTATTTGAAATTGTGGCTATTTATTTCTCAAAAAAATTGAATATTTTATGTGACTTAATTTCTCTCAATAAACAGTTGTTATATGTAGAATCTTTAACATGTGTTCTAAGCTATGAAGTCCCGATACCTGACACGATACCGATACGGTGATACGGGAAAATTTTCAAAAATCCCGATACCATACGGCCTCAATACGTTATTAAAAAATTAAATTTAAAATTAATAGTATAAGTGCACAATGTATAAACATAACTAAAAATGATAATAAACAAACATTTACATTAATGAAAATGATCAAAACATATTTTTTCCGCACAAATTAGATAGAATATAGCTAAACATCATTAGTACCATCCAAAGAGAACATCATAAGTACTATAAAAAAAAAAACATCTTTGTCTAATGTTGACTACTTAACAGTTAACACTAATTTATATTGAAAACAAACAGCAGAAGAAACATAACATTAGAGAGAAGAGAAACATAGTAGAATTCAACGAATAAGAGAAATGAACGCTTAAGATTTGGTGTCAAATATATATATATATATATATATATATATAGTTTTTTACCAAATTTATTTGATATCTTTAAAGAAAGAAAAATCTCATAAAAAGAAAAAGAACTTTTTTGACAAAAAAAAACAGAAAAGAACAAAATGCTGGAGTGAATAAAAACAAGGAGGATCAAATGAACTCTGAAATGAAACCTCAATTCAATTTTCAAAATCTCATAAACCCCTAGATTCCTAATTCTTCTCCCATTTCCCAATTCCAAAACCCTTAACACACAACAAAAAAAATGTCAATGTTTTCCCTACAAAACCCCAATAAGCTACTCTCATCCTCTTCAATTCCCACTCCAATTTCTCACACTACTCTCAGAAACTGTATTTCACTAAACCCTAGAAAAACCCTGCGACATCGTTTAAAGCCAGTATCATGTTCATTCGAATCAATAGACAATGCTAAGATTAAGGTTGTTGGTGTTGGTGGTGGCGGTAACAATGCTGTTAACCGCATGATTGGTTGCGGATTACAGGTTTTCCCTTTTTCTGTTGATAAAGTTTTGTTTTTTTATTCAATTTTTAGTGTATTTTATTAATGGGTCATTTTGTTTTTCATTTATGAAAAATGTGCGATTGTGATAACTTTAGTGGGTTTGCTTATATGAGAAATGGTTTGATTGTGAGGACATTCTATGTGGAATAATGAGTTGGAACCCGGTTCACCACATTTTCCCTTCTCCGTGTGTGTTTATCAATAGCAAATTCGTTGAAATTTTCGTTGAATGCAAATTATTTAGTGGATTTCATTTGAATTTCAACAAAAAGAAGAGAGAGTATTGAAACTAGAGTGTATTATTACTAGAAAATCCTCTTGTTTCTGTATTTAGTAAGCTATTTTTTTTTTATCATATCATGGTTGCAGTTTAGTAATTAAAATGGTTATTGTTACGATGTCGCAACAAGTAACGCTTACAAATAATTGTCATGATGTGTCAACAGTCAACACACTTGAGAGAGAAATGTTGTGATGTGTCAAATGTGAGTTAAAGTCCCACATTGGATGAAAAAGTCGAGGTTGAGCAACATATAGGTGAGAGGACCCACAAAGCCAATGCCTTAAGGTTTGTGATGAAGATGTGGTGTCCAACTCACTTTGTGTGATTGCTCTTAGTACAACGTGATGATCCAACCATGTGAGGCTCTCCCTCTTGGCCCAATAATAACAACTACCCACTTCACTTCCTCAGGTGTGGTCAGCCAGAACATGATTGGTTATGTCTCCTATTTTTATACATTTTTCTCTTTCTTGTATAATTTCTTCTAAACAAATAACATTGCTCTTTTCGTAATTACCACATTTTCATGCTGAATAATAGTATAGATTTTTCAGCAAGCCATCATTGCAAAAGTTGTATTCTGAAACATTTGTTTTATTCTTTTTTTAATCAGGGTGTAGACTTTTATGCTATAAATACTGATGCTCAAGCATTGTTGCATTCTGCTGCTGAGAATCCTATAAAAATTGGAGAGCTCCTGACTCGTGGATTAGGTCGGACACTCACCTTTTATGTTATTCCTACTGTGCCCAATTGGAAGTTTCTTATATGTTAACCATTATATGATTTGTGTGTGTGGCTTTAATTCCTATACCAGCTATCGATTTTAAGTGGAATTCTTAAGAACTTTTGCTACCCTGAATGTGTTTTTGTCTTCCCTCAACGAAAAGGAGGAAAAAAAAATAGTCAAAAGTAATAAAGTAAATGTCATTTTGGAGTTTTATTGACAACTTGCTTGTGTAGGCGAAGATCCCATATTTCCTGAATCCTTATGTACATATTACAATTGTTATTTTTTTTTTCCACAAAAGTGTGAATTAGGAGGGTTGGTCAACAACATATGAGCAAAATGATGAATCTTGATTTATTTCAAATAATTCATTGTTGTTAAAGTGAGATATATTAACAGCTGCAGATGATTTGATTGTGGCATTTGATTCAAATTGTTTGATAGAGATGCAGGTACTGGTGGTAATCCACTTTTGGGGGAACAAGCTGCTGAGGAATCAAAAGAAACTATTGCTAATGCTCTTCATGGCTCAGATTTAGTGTTTGTAACTGCTGGTATGGGTGGAGGCACGGGGTCTGGTGCTGCCCCAGTCGTGGCCAGGATATCAAAAGAAGCTGGTTACTTGACTGTTGGCGTTGTTACCTATCCCTTTAGCTTTGAAGGACGCAAAAGATCCTTGCAGGCATGTGTCATTTCTCCTTAGTTGAAACTTGAATGAACACTCTGTAGAAGCTCCTAAAAATGTTACTTAACACGACCCTAGTATGCTAGAACAAACTGAAATTTCTTCTTCTTTTTTCAATTCATACCCAATTTCTGTAATCTTGAGTTATATGCATCTTATGAAGTGTTGTCAATTGTGGATTGCAGAAAATAGCGGTTTGTTCAAATTTCACCATGTAACATTTGCTGTAGCGCTGCGATACCGCTATTTCACAATATTTGAACTAAATAGTGTATCACGGAATAATAGTGATTTGTTAATATTCCCCTATGCAACAGCGTTATTCCGCCGCTATAGCCACTGTTTAACCACACAGATCGTATGGTTTAACAATGATTTGATAATGTATTTCATAAATTGCTTGATGTTTATATTTCTTTCTTCCAAGTTATTGTGTTGCTTTGAGGAAATTTTTTAGTGGTTGAAATTCAAATATTATAATTCCAGGCTCTAGAAGCCATCGAAAGGCTGCAGCAGAATGTGGACACACTTATAGTGATTCCAAATGATCGTCTGCTTGACATAGCTGATGATCAAACGCCTCTTACGGATGCTTTCCGTCTTGCTGATGATGTTCTACGACAAGGAGTACAGGGAATATCAGACATCATAACAGTGAGTTGATTAACTACTGATATTTCCTATCTGGTCACTGTATCATGAAAAAGTTTAGTTTACACAACTAAATTGGTAGATTTCAAAGAGAAATAGGAGTTATTAAAGACCTAGATCGGTGGATTGCTCCTATATCGTTATTGAACATAATGTCGTACATTTTGATATTATCTTATTGGGATCATATGGATTATCCCTTCTTTCTACAGATACCTGGTCTTGTAAATGTGGATTTTGCTGATGTAAAAGCTGTGATGAAAGACTCTGGAACTGCAATGCTTGGAGTAGGTGTTTCCTCTGGTAAAAACCGTGCAGAAGAAGCTGCAGAACAAGCTACTCTGGCACCTTTAATTGGATCATCTATTCAGTCAGCTACTGGGATAGTATATAATATTACTGGAGGAAAAGACATAACTCTTCAGGAAGTGAATAGAGTTTCTCAGGTAATTCGTTTTATCAGCACTTGTTGAAAGAGCATATCATAATTCCTTTTGCACTAACGGGCCTGATTGGATTAGCTTATTTGAACTTATTGGCAAAAGCCTCTGTGAAACTGTTAAAAGAGAACTTATAGAAACAACTTATGACATGTCCGTACGCTATTTTCAGCTTACTTCCGTAATTACTCCAAAATAGCTTATCAAAACAACTTATAGCTTATATGAAAACATTGACCTTGTTTTATCTTTTGTTATAGAACTAGCTTATACTTAAGCCCTTAAGTTATTTATCCAAACATAATCAATGTTGATATTGTGCATCTGTTGGAAATATATATCGGTTTTCTAAAATCGGTAATTTTTATAGGTAGTAACAAGTTTAGCCGATCCTTCTGCAAATATCATATTTGGGGCTGTTGTTGACGAGCGCTACAGCGGGGAGATTCACGTGACTCTCATTGCCACCGGCTTCTCACAGTCCTTCCAAAAGATGCTACTAACAGATCCAAGGGCTGCAAAGCTTCTTGACAGATTACCTATGGGCCAAGAAAGCAAACAAACATCAACTCCGCTAAAGGCCTCAAACTTTTCATCAACAATTGCATCTAAAGCATCTCCACGAAAACTCTTCTTTTAGCTTCTTTTAACCCTTTTTTTTATAGTAGTTTCGTATCTGTAAAATTCTTTAAGCTTGATTTAGGTATAATTCTGGTTTGTCCCTCGATTGTGGCGAATGTTTTTTACTAACTCTTCAGAAAAATTAGCTATTGGCACGACTTAGTAATTTACAGTGTCAGCGTAACGTTTGTAGCATTTTTGTCAAAGGAATGAGTATCTATATAAGTTATTTCCTTATTTATTTTTTTTATTTTTTTAATGTATGTGTTACATTATCATCATGTGGAAAAGTGTAAACTACAAGTGCAAGTGCACCTCATAATTTTTATAAAAATGGAAAGTAAATTTCTTTCAACAAAACTCATAGTAATATTTAGATTCACTAACCTCAATTTTAATATGTTCACCCCACTGTTTTTCTTGTAAGTGTTGCTAATTGAAGTCCCCTCCCTTTATGATAGATATGAAAAAACCATTAATTTGGTCCCTAAATTATCACACGCTAATTTAGTCAATGAAGGATAGAAATATTAAGACTAGTCCATAAACTATTTTTAATTTTTCAAGATACTCCTGAGTTATCATTCACTCCTATTTTTAAAGAGATTGAACAACTAGCTTGATGAATTGATAATAGTTTAACGACGACTCTCGGGCCGTATATATAAGCATCTATTTGACTAAAAATTTGTCCATAAATATAAGATACTTTTTAAATTACTAGATGCATTTTTTTTTCCTAAACATATCCCTAAATACTTATCTTGAAATATGAAAATTCAAATTTAATATACATACAAAAAAAGACAATTTGGTAATATTAGCACATAAAATAGACACATAATTGCACTGTCAATTTTTCTTGAGAAATGTGAAAAAAAAAAACAAAGAGCGTTTACATACAGTGATGGAGGGAGTATTTGTTATATTTATATAGTCAATGACCACTTTAAAGAGAAAGTAATAGTATAAAAACTAGGGTTAAATATGATTTTGGTCCCTATAAATATATCAACTTTTCGTTTTGGTTCCTCTAAAATTTTCCTTCAACTTTTAGTCCCTCTAAAATTTTCCATCTTCATTTTTGGTCCCTCCTTTAAAGTAAACTCATATATAGAATTCATATTTTTGAATAAAATTTTGCAGAAAAATTCATAATATTATAAGAATCTCTTCCAAAAAAATTTAGAATTTTTTAACAAAACATGAATTTAATATGAATTTTTATATTTTTTATGGTTAAAAATTCATATTAAATTTATGTTTTGTTAAAAAATTCTAAAATTTTTTGGAAAAGATTTTTACAATATTCTACACATTTCTGCACAATTTCATTAAAAAAAAAAAAATACTAAAATTAACTTAAAAATAGGGACCGAAAGTAGTGATTGAAAATTTTATAAGGACTAAAAGTTGAAGGAAAATTTTAGAGGGACTAAAACGAAAAGTTGGAATATTTATAGGGACCAAAAACATATTTAACCCTAAAAACTAAATTAAATTAATCTGAGAGGTGTATAAATAAACAATGGAAGTGTAAATAGATTTTCCATACACTAAAGCCCAATAACCTAAAAAAACAAAATAAAATACGCGTCTCTGTCTATATGCACGAAAGTGATCAACCGATAGAACCGTGAGATCTCTCTGCTTCAAGAGTTCAGAGGTAAACAAACAAACAAAATTCTCAATTCAATTTTGTAATTAATATTTTCCTTTTTATCGTTAACCAATTTTCTCTTTGAAATCATTCAAATCACATCGTTGTTTTTGATCTTTTCTTCTTTTTAGGAAATCATTTTTCTCTGATCGGAATCTGAAAACAACGAATCGGAATGGGTTTCTTGATAACGACACTGATTTTTGTTGTGGTTGGAATCATCGCATGTCTCTGTACCAGAATTTGTTGCAACAGAGGACCTTCTGCTAATCTGTAATACCTTTTTTCTCTCTGATCTTCGTTTCAATTTGTTTTTCTGTCTTGTGTTGTTAATTTTTTATTTCGATTCGATTTTTTAGAGTTTCTCCATTTGATGAATACATTGTACGAAGTATAATACGATTTTTATGAATCTATTAGTTTTGAAGTTAAGAGGTTTGAAAATTTTAAATTTTGTACGAACTGAAATGACAATATTAGAGAGAAATTCGGGGTAGGATTTTTCGTAGTAAAGATGGTGGAAACTCTGCTTAGGTAGTTTGCCCATGTAGACTGAAGACCTTGAGATTATGTAGCATGGAGAGTAGATTTGACGAAGGGTAGTCAAATATCTAGAGGTAGAAGATGACCTGGAAAACTATGAGTGAAACTATTAAATAAAATTTTGATATTAATGAATTGGATAGAAATATGATATTGGATAGAAGAATATGGTGTCATTTGATCCATGTAGCCGACCCCACTTAGTGAGATAAGGCTTGCTTGTTGTTGAAGAGTTCGTTGCTCTGATTTTTGTTGGAGTTTTTATTTTTAAATATATAGAGAAATTGACTAATGCTTAACATTTTTATTTGAGTAACTCAATGATAATATATAGACTAGTGCATTTTCTTATTTTCTACTATTTGGGTGATCAGATTAGATTAAGGGTGTCTTTGAGAGACATAGATATTGGTGATTGCTTACAGTCTCTTCTATTTTTCTCAAATTATTTACCAGTGTTGTGTTCTGTGTCTATGTTTAATTGTATAAAACTAAAATAAAATGACATATATAGTTAGACATAAGTGAGATGCACTTGTATTCATGTTTTTTATCATCTTCGTTGTTACTTTTATCAACTTTTCATTAAAAGTTGATACGGGGTGTGCTTGATAAACAACTCAATTAAGCACTTATAGCATAAACGTTTATCTTATAAGTGCTTGCGTATAAGCTGTTTCTATTACAAAAGATAAAATACAAGTCAAATTGTTTTCATATAAGCTATGAGTAGTTCTCATTAGCTATCTGGGAGAGCTTATGGAAATAAGCTGAAAACAACTTATGGACATGTTACAAACCAAACGAACCCATGATGTCATCAAATGTTCATTTCAATTTATTGTGTTTTGTAAAGCTCAGTATTCAGATTCTTTAGTGACGCCAATATGCTCTATGACATGCATTATTCTCCTTGACATATTTCTAATATCTTATTTTATTGCAGATTTCACCTAACTCTGGTCATTACTGCGACAATATGCTGCTGGATGATGTAAGTCCGGTTTTCTTTTAGTTTTGTCTCAAGTCAATAAAGGAATTAGAGCAATTATAAATTGTGCACGTAGGTTTATTTTCCCCCGGATAAGGAATTTACCCCTTAGAAAAAAAAAAAGACATGCCATTCTTGGATTTCTTGCCCATGAAATAACTTCATGCTTACAGGCTGACGTGTACACAGTACTCATAGTTGTTCATGTTGTTCAAGCTGTTTGCTCTCCATAGATGTTCCTTACACTCAGACATGATGTTGTGTTTTTTTTGTCATATTCTATTCTATGAAGCACGGACACTCCTCGGATTAGGTGTGTCCAAGCGGTGGTCACGCGTCGGTGTTTGACACCAACGCTACACTTATGATTACACTGAATTATGTCATTTTTCCAAATTGTTATCTGTGTCGGTGTCCGTGTCAAAGATACTTCATAGGTCATATCAAAGATACTTCATAGTTTTTTTTTTAGCTGGGACCTGAATCGTGGTCTTTTAACTCATTAACTTCTATAACCCTTAGCTCAAACAAGTTGAGCCACCAAACCGGTTAATAACAGCCCCCGTGAAAATAAATGTAAGTCAAGCCATCATAGATGGATGAGCCCAATATTAGTGCAATTTAGTTTAACATGCTTGAGCGTTGCTATTACATCTCTTCTAAGAGGGGCATTATGCTTATTAGGGAATTGATTGGGGCATCGCCACTTTGTTCAGTATTTTGATGTTTGTATATAATAACATGTCCAATTGTAATTAGTCTGTAAATCACTAGTTAGTTTGACGATTATGCTTTTCTCTGATTAAACTACCCATTGCCATTTTAATATGTTGTACTTACATTCTAAATGTGTGGTCTTACTAAATAAACTTATAAATAGATAATACAAAGCGATTTGAGTTTCTGTTAATCATTATGAACATTTCATCATATCGTCAAGGAGCTTGATACAATTTGATGAAAATGTGTATAGGCTATAGATAGGTTTGCCTCATTCAGTGTAAAAACGGGTATGTCTAGAGGCTTTTTTTTTGGGGAGGAGGAGGTGGAGATTAACTGACATTTTGATGGAATTCTCAGACAAAGGAATTTTTCATTCTAACTTGCAATTAGCCATATAATGTCATGTTTGTCATTGTGCTCACGTTGGTCTTTCCTTGTATCAGGTGGGCAATTGTATATCTGGCACAAATGAAACCACTCATAGTACCTATACTAAGTGAAGGCGAATAAGTATGTGAACAGATGTAGCTTCTTGTATGGTAGAGAATATGGATCTCAGATTGGTTGCTGGAGAGAATTTGATATCAGCTCTCGTTAGTCATTGATTATTTTCTAAGGGTGGATATGTATGTATTTCTTGTTGGATAATGGCATTTCTGTTGTTGCCTGATAATGTCGTGTTACAGTTGTTGTATTCAACCCTCATTCATTTCAGATGTTGGTTCAATTTCAAATCATTTGTGAAAAATAACAAATTACACATTAGTTATAAATAAAATAAGAAAATAACTTTATTTTAATCAAGTACTGGAAATGTTATTTGATGATAATTCATATCTCTAATTAGCTCTAATCATCTTAATTTGTTATTTTAAAGCAAAAGAATCTATAGGGAAAATGGGTCTTTACCCAATCAAGAACTCAAATCAAAGAGACTCCTATATAAGCAAGTGTTGCATTTTCAATTGTTATTTCTAAATTAATATTCACATCCTTTCAGAAGGGTTTTTAGCCACATGTTTTGCATTAATTTAAATTTAAACTTTAACTTGACTCTTGGCCCTATAAACAGAGCAACTTCTTTCCATATATATTCACACACAAAAACAACTTACTACATTATTATTGTTATCAACCATTGCAATATCATCACCAAGAAGTGATATGGCTTACTCAAAATCATATTTATTTCTTGGTCTTAATCTTTTTGTTTTTCTCTCTTTTGAAGTTTTAGCTGATATTCATGTTCCACCAATGCTTACTGTCGGTGAGTCATTCTAGCCTATAATTTATTTTTGTATGTCAAATTTTTATATGTAAAGAACTTAATATTAATCTATGGTCAAGTTAAACAAGTTTTACATGTGAATATAATTAACACACTATTATGCTTCTTTTTTATTTCCTGAAAAAAAAAATACCAAAATGATTCAATTTATGAATGTATCGTTGAAACTTTTATCTAAATTTTGGGCATGGATCATATTGCGCCTACTAACACTCATAACTCTGGTGACTGGAGATTAGCTAAAACTATTTTGCCTCATTGATTAGAAAGAAATCTCATAAATCAATCAACGACCCACACAAGGATCTTTTTAATTCTACCAGCACTTTAAGCGATAGAAACAAGAAGTCTCAAGGTCTTCGGGTTGTCATGGAGGGGTAGAAGGGTTGGTGGCCAGTTGAAGATGGAAGAGAAGAGAAAGGAGTAGGACAACGAATTTAATATAGCTAAAGTGAAACATATAACTTAAAAAAGAAAATTATGCATGATCTTTTTTGACCATAATGATGGTGTCCGACAATAACAACCGTCGAAATGTAAGTTAGGGGGTACATGTAAATATTTAGACATTCAAGTAAGTATGAGTGCAAAAATTGAGAGTTTTTAGTTTATATTTTGTGTACTTTTCTTTTGTGCTGAAGGGGCTCTTTTATATACTTGGTTACAGAGTAACAAACCATCAATGTCGAGCTCTAACTGTTACATGTCATGAGGTGTTAAGGAGTAAATAGATTTTTCACTTTACACACATTTGTATTGCACCATTTAGATATTTGTGTAGTTATTTTAGGAAATGGATTTTTCACATTACACATACAAATCATTATCATTTTCTCTTTGTACTTTTGCAGAACCCAATCTTCCTTCAATGGCCGATCAACTCAATGACAAGCAAATCTCAAAGATAAAGGCGTATTTCAGCCTCATCGATAAGGATGGAGATGTTTCTATTGATAATGAAGAACTTGACACTCTAATACGGTCTACTGGCCTAAACCCAACTGATTTCGGCTTGATGGTAGCGAGGAGTAAGTCTGCCACTGACGGAAATGGTACCATTGATTTCACCAAAGAAGAGCTTCTCATAGTTTTCTCTAAGCCTGACACGGATCATAATGGTTTTGTCACTGCATCTGAGTTGCATTGTTACTTTACAAATCAAGGCATTAAGATGACCATTGAAGAAGCGAACGAGTATGTTCGTGCGGCTGATTCTGATGGTGATGGACATCTAAGCTTTAAGGAGTTTGTCAGACTTGGCAGATTCACTGTGGAGTGAAGGTTTGCTCCTGCCTATGAAGCCCGAATACGTAGTACGAGTGTGATACGATACGGGTACGCGGATACACGATATTTTTAAAATTCAGGATACGATACAGTTAAGATACGTTAACAAAATATTTATACTAAAATTTATATGCATGCAAAATATTTGATAAAAAAATAAGCATTAATTACTCTTCAATACTATATAATCATAAAAGTCACGATTTACGAAAAATAATACATGATCAAAATAAAAGTTGTAAAGTCTACGTAAAAATTATATTCTATTTTCATTCATAAGTTTGGATATCAACAACTACATCAATAAAAAAACAATAAACAAAGTTTATTTAATGTTGATTGATTGAATATCCTCTCTCTCGGTACTTTTATCCACCAAAAATATAATTTTTATTTGGTTAATCGAAATACAATTATAGCGATTCATATCTTAAATTTAATCATATACATTCGCATTCGACACATGTATGTCTCCAATTTGGACTATCTGGACTTCATAAGTACATGCACACCCTGGGTTTTGAAAATTTGCACTAATAATCTTATTTTATTTTTTTTTACATTTTGACCCCAATATTAAGGTTATAGATTTTGGACTTACACCCCCAAAATCCTTACAACTTAGTTTTAAGTTTGGTTTTTCTTTCTAACGAAAATTCCAAAAAGCAGAACCAAGGATCGAAAACATGACATGACCTTATGATGCTGCATATTATGTTCTACTGTTTAGCTATTATGATGTTGTTGTCATTTGGATGCAAATTTTATATATATAGCTTCATATTTGTTTTTTTTTTCTTTCTTTTGAGAAATTTTTCATATATGCTTTTTTGTAATTCTTTCATATTTCTCTTTCCCCTTCTTTTATTTTTTTTTCCTTTCTATTTGGAGACTATAGCCATGATAGTTTTCTATCTATTATGGATAAAATTACTCTTTCAATTTCAAAGTGCTAGAAATTATAATGGATTAGATAACTTTTAGTCCTTACGAAACTATGTGATTATATATTTTAATATAATATTCTAGATATAGTAACAAAAATTATATAAAATTCTAAAAGTTGAAGCAACATCGACTATTTATGTAAATAGAGATATTTTGGATGAATAAAATGTGTGATGTCTTTACGTAGAAAAATTTAAAACTTTGTTGAACGAAAAAGTATGAACCCATAGATCCAGGATCGTGGATATGCCACTAGATGTGACGATAAAGTGAAGGGTCCAACAAAAAAATTGAAAAAGCACATGAACATATAAAATGGACTCGTTAAACTTATTGTTTTATTTCTATCATAAGATGTTTTATTTGGGGTCATTAGTTTTTTGTTGGTTGCCTTGTTCACTTTAATTATTGCTTCTCCTGATTATTAGTTCTCTACTTGTTCGCTTTGTCCCTTGGTTTAAGTAGTTTGAGTGGCTTTTGTCTCACCATCCATTTGTACTTCACTTTTCATCTTAATTTTTTGTTTACTTCAAAGTTATATAGTTTAGGAAATCAAATATAACTTTCACTTTTCATCCCTTTGTTTACATTGAAATCAAATATATATCTAGTCTTTGAAAATATAATTTTCTTCCCTCTTCTTGAATAACAAATATATACATAATATAAGAAGTGCTTAAAGATCAACATAACAATACAAAAAAGAGAAAGCTAATGGAAAAAAAACTACAAAAAAGAGAGAGAAACCAAAGGAACTAAAACAAAGTCAAACTAAAGCTGTGAACCAACCAACAACAACCAAGCCACACCCAAACAAGAGCATACACAAGAAGAAGAAAATTGCAACGTGCCATTGTGCCCCCAACACATCACTAGAACATGCCTAATCCACCCTCCACTCATGGTGCATACCAGGATGTCTTGACGAATTACCAAAAACCATTTTGAAGAAGAGACACGAATTTTATGATGTATTTGTTTGAATTTTATGATGTAATAGTAAAACATCATGTTTCCCTTTACACCACTTGAAATCACATCAATTTTTGAATGAAAACAAAATATTAGTAGGCCTGCAAGTTTATTAAACCAAAATATTTAAAGTATTTTTTTTTTTTATAAGAGCATTTAATTTTCTAAAAAATTAGAGCTTAAACTATAAACTACGAGTGCATAACTCGAATTGTACAATGCTTGATTTTAAAAAATTAATCCGAGGACAAAGAAAAATGTAGGACGGTTGATTGAAAAACATTATAAATATGTGCTATCTAAAATATCATGATACAATTATTTCGTAGTCAAATAAAATGCACGACTGACAAGACGACACAAAGTCCGGCTAAAGTGGGCGTCCCACCATACAATTATACATAGACAAGCAAGTGATTACCAAGACTTGTGCTTTGCTGCTCTTAGACTCTGTTTGAAAGTTTGAAGGGGAAGGGAAGAAAATGGTTTTTGAGGGATGAGATTAGAGGAAAAAAATAGAAAAATCTTTTAAATTTTTGGAGTGTGTAGTTTTGTAGAGAATTGTAAATAAATACTTATGATTAATGTATTTTTAACTTTAAACTTTAAAGTATTATAACAACATAGATTAGATTTGAAAAACTTATCCAAATTCCCCAAAATCCTCCTTCAATACAAATTTTTAGTTCCCCCAAATTAAGGGGATTTTGTATTATGAAGAAAACTAAACCCCACAAAGCCTTCCACTCTTATACCACTCCATTCTTTCCACTTCTTCCTTTCATTTTTTATAAACCCTCCATTGCTCTTCCCTCGAAAGTCCCAATCATTTGTGAAAAATAACAAATTACACATTGTTATAAATAAAATAAGAAAATAACTTTATTTTAATCTAGTACTAGAAATGTTATTTGATGATAATTAGCTCTAATCATCTTAATTTGTTATTTTGTTATTTTAAAGCAAAAGAATCCATAGGGAAAATGGGTCTTTACCCAATCAAGAACTCAAATCAAAGAGTGTATAAATAAATGTTGCATTTTCAACTGTTATTTCTAAATTAATATTCACATCCTTTCAGAACGTTTTTTAGCCACAAGTTTTGCATTAATTTAAATTTAAACTTCAACTTGACTCTTGGCCCTATAAATAGAGCAACTTCTTTCCATATATATATATATATATATATATATATATAGACACACACACAAATTACTACATTATTATTTATTATCAACCATTGCAATATCATCACCAATAAGTGACATGGGTTACTCAAATTCATATTTGTTTCTTGGTCTTAATCTTTTTGTTTTTCTCTCTTCTCAAGCTTTAGCTGATATTCATGTTTTACCAATGCTTACTGTTGGTGAGTCATTCTAGCCTATAATTTTTTTTTGTATACCAAATGCATATATGTAAAGAATTTAATATTAATCTATGGTCAAGTTAAACAAGTTTTACATGTGCATATAATTATCATTCTATTATGCTTCTTCTTTATTTCCTAAACAAATATACCAAAATGATTCAATTTGTGAATGTATCGTAGAAACTTCTGAGTAAATTTTCAGCATGGATCATATTGAGCCTACTAACAATCATAATTATGGTGATTGGAGATTAGCTAAAGCTATTTTGCCTCATTGATTAGAAAGAAATCTCATAAATCAATCAACGACCCAAATAAGGATCTTTTTAATTCTACTAGTACTTTATGCGATAAAACAAGAAGTCTCCAGATCTTGGGATTATCATGGAGGAATAAAAGGGTTGGTGGCCGGTGGGAGATGGAAGAGAAGAGAAAGGAGACGACATTAACAACCGTCGAAGTCTAAGTTAAGGTTACATGAAAATATTTATACATTCAAATCAGTATGAGTGCAAAAAATGATAGTTTTTAGTATACATTGTGTGTACTTTATTTTTGTGCTGAAGGGGTCCTTTTATAAGCTTGGTTACAGATTAACGAACCATCAATGTCGAGCTCTATTACGTGTCATGAGGTGTTATAGAGTAAACGGATTTTTACACACATTTGTATTGCACCATTTAGATATTTGGGTAGTTATTTTAGGAAATGGATTTTTCACATTACACATACAAATCATTCTCATCTTCTCTTTGTACTTTTGCAGAACCCAATCTTCCTTCAATGACCGATCAACTCAATGACAAGCAAATCTCAAAGATAAAGGCGTATTTCAGACTTCTCGATAAGGATCAAGATTTTTCTATTGATAATGATGAACTTCAGACTCTAATACGGTCGCTTGGCCTAAACCCAACGTTTTTCGGCCTGATGGTAGCAATGAATAAGTTTGACGCTGACGGAAATGGTACCATTGATTTCACCGAAGAAGATTTTATCATATCTTTCCCTAAGCCTGACAAGGATCATAATGGTTTTGTCTCTGCATCTGAGTTGCATTATTACTTGACAAATCACGGCACCAAGGTGACCAAGGAAGAAGTGGACGAGTATGTTCGTGAGGCTGATGTTGATGGTGATGGACAAATAAACTTTGAGGAGTTTGTCAAAGCTGTGACCATGGGTGGATCCATTGTGGTCTGAAGGTGTGCAAATAAACATAGTACGAGTACGGGTACGATACGATACGGGTACGCGGATACACGAAAATTTTAAAATTTAGGATATGATATGGCTAAGATACGATAACAAAATATTTATAGTAAAATTTATATGCATGTAAAATATTTGAAAAAAAAGCATTAATTACTCTTCAATACTATATAATCATAAAAGTCACGATTTACAGAAAATAATACATATGATCAAAATAAAAATTGTGAAGTGATCTATAAATCATATTCTATTTTCATTCATATGTTAGGATATCAACAAATGCATCAATAAAAGAACTCTAAACAAATTTTATTTAATGTTGATTGATTGAATCATATACATCCACATCCAATCCAGGTACATCTCCATTTTGGAGTATCTGGACTTTCATAGGCACTTGGGTATAATTCATAAATGGATACTCCAAAATGGGTATTAAATTTGTTGGACGAAAAAGTATGCACCCTTTGAACTAGGGTCATGGATACACCACTGGATGTGACGATAAAGTGAAGGGACCAGCAAAAAATTTGAAAAAGCACATGAACATATAAAATGGACATGTTAAACGAGTTTTGATGAGAATTATTGTTCTATTTCTATTATTAGATGTTTTATTTGGGGTGGCATTTAACATGGAAAAGGGTAAAACTTTCCCACCATAGAAAAATTAATATTAACCATTTGATCAAATAAAGTACACACATTTATCATAGTCTCTCAGCACCATATTATTCTTCTACACCATCTTCCAACGCTATTCTTTCTTCTTCATGCCTCACTAACCCACCACCACCAGGGGCGGTTCTAAGGCCCGGCGACCCCGGGCACTCGGCCGGGCTCCGGGCCAAATTTTTTGCAATTTCTTGTGTAAATCCCTATGAATTTCTTATATAAAACCCTATAAATTGGGCAATTTCTTTACATTTTTTATTATTTGCTTGCAATTTCTTATGTACGCCCTATAAATGTGTTGCAATTTTTTTTTTTGTCTGGGCTTTACAATATTCCTGGCTCCGCCACTGACCACCACCAACATCAAACCTGCCATCCCAATATCGTTTTTTTTCCAGAAGAATTAAAACTTAAACATGTTTAGGACGAAGTATGTTTTTTCTTCTAGAAGTATGTTTTTCAACCTTCAATTTGAGTTAAAACTTAAACCCCGTCCCAATTTGATGTATGCCTTTCTTCCTACACCGGCGAGCCACTGCACGCCACCGTGGATGAGTTTCCGGTCACAACTTCTGGTTGGAATTAAAGAGAAAAACTTCAAGAAAATCTCTATTAATCTCACTGAAGGAATCAAAGGGTATCAAAACCAATTTTAAAACTTCTTCACTCGTAAATTCAAACAAATCGTAAAGACAATTTCATGTGATAAATGCTACTGTCCCTGCCAACGTACACACAATCCATTCAAGATTCTTGCTAATCTGAGACAATGTCTCTGTGTTTTAGTGGATGAATGAATTAATAGAAAAGAAAGTAAAAAGAATCAAAACCAAGTTATTATTTATATGACTTAATCTAAAATTTAATGGTTTTCAAAAGAAAATTAATCTAGGATTGAATGTTTAATTTTCGTTCAGTTCTGTTTTAGTTTTAGATTTGTTTTTTGAAAGCAGAATGCATCTTCCATTGTCATCTGGATTAGGATTTTTGGCTATTTAATGGCTAAAGGGTTTGTGAGAGAGACATTGAGGAGAGAGAATGGTTGGAGAAGATAGTGAGGAAAAATTTAACTATTGAGAGAGCATGATAAGATTGTGCTCATTATTTAATCACATGGTTAAAATCAACTGTCCTATGGTCGAAAAGTTTTACCCTTTCCCATGTTAAATGTCACCTTTATTTGGGGTCATTAGTTTTTTGTTGGTTGGCTTGTTTGCTTTAATTATTGCTACTACTAATCATTAGTTCTATACTTGTTTGCTTTGTCCCTTTGTTTAAGTAGTCTGAGTGACTTTTGTCTAACCATCCATTTGTACTTCACTTTCCATTTTATTTTTTTGTTTACTTAAAAGTTATATAGTTTAGAAAATCAAATATAACTTTTATTTTTCATCCCTTTGTTTACATCGAAATCAAATATATATTTAGTCTTTGAAAAGATAACTTTCTTCCCTCTTTTGAATAACAAATATATATATATTGGAGGGAGAAGACTTTATTTGAGATTGCTTCTGGTATTGGCACCCCTCTGATCATTAATGATGCCAATAGAGCTAGGTTATTTGGTCTCTACACTAGGGTGCTTGTGGATGTTGACATGTCAAGACAACTTTTTGACTCGGTTATAGTGGAAAGGGAGGGTTATGCGTTTTATGTGTCTGTGCAGTATGAAAGGAAACCTCCTTTTTGCTCACATTGCAAGTTCATTGGCCACACTATTCAACAATGTAAGAAGATTGGAGCAGCTCATGTGCCTGAAGGCTTAGACTTGGGATGGAAGAAGCCTCACGCCGCCAAGCAGGTTCATCATAAGTAGATTGTTAATAACGTTCCTGAAGCTCATCTGCTAAATAAACACACTCACTCGCAGGCTACTAACAAAACATAACCTAATACCTGGTCAGGTAATATTTTGCTTCCCAGGAACTCTCAGACTCAACCTTTGGTAAGCTTAAATAAGAAAGTATTGGGGGATAATCTGTAGGTTTCATGCTCAGATGCACCAAATAGATCTTAGATAGCAAATTTAGAGACTACATTACAAATAAATACCTGTGAAGATCCAGCTGAAACTGTTCCGCATGCACCTTTTTCCATCATTGTTGCAGCTGATAGTTCAAACCATACCTCTTTTCCTAGCTAGTGATGTTTCTTTTAATGTTATGGACAACAATCGATATGACCATGCGAACTTTAGTTTAGAGGACAGGATTGCTTGGAAGACCAAGATCTTGTCCTGCACAATTATTTCACCATTTTGAATTCTGAACCTGACAGGGTGCAAGGAGAGGCTTTGGTTGATATGAAAGATATTGATGGCTCTTTTAACAAGCTTTTAGCTGATATTGAGCCACTCAATGCTCATTATGGTGAAGAAGTTTCTTTGATTCATAACACTAGGTTAAAGGACATTGTTTCTAAGGAAATAATCCCCATCAAACTTGTGTCTCATGATACCTCAGATCTTACGAAGTCTTCTGACATTGGGATGATGTCATTCCCCAATTCAGCTTCAACTTCACTTGGTTAGGGTGGCATACCTGGGAGGCGGTCATTCCCCAAGATCACTTATGTTTCATGAGACAAATCTAGGGACCCTTATATCACTCCTATGACACAACCTGCAAACCACCATGTTTGCTAGTTTGACAAGTGACAAACTCCGTTCAAGCCAAACCCTGATTCATGCTTCCAAACCCCTCTCTGCTACATGTAACACCCCATTTTCCCAACATATAAATAATATAAAATAGATCAGAGTTCATCACAAACAGAATATCACATTTCTTTCTTCAAAATAATATTTAACACAAATAGAGTTAAAATCCACTCTTTATTAAAATCATCTGCTTCCAATAATTTTCAACAACGTCGCAACGGAAAATACTTATTCTTTCAACAAAATTGGCACTAAAGGCCTCAACTGATAGCGCAGAAAAACCAGAAGCGGAAGCTTGTTCAGAAGCTCTGTTCAGAAGCACTGTTCAGAAGCAGTTCAGAAGCAGTTTCTGATTCTAAGGTTTTATGTGAATTAGAGAGAGAATTGAGAGAGAAGAAAGTTATGATGAAATTGTAAATGATCTTTATTGATTCTATATACAAAAATGTACAAAGGAGGTAGCTTATATACAATATCTAGCTAAGTTGCTTGAAGCACAAGCAATGTAACAAACTCTAGATCTTATCTGCTAACCTCTAACAAACTTGTAACAAACTTCATAACAAACTAAAACAAACTGTGATTAACCACTGATTGTGATTATCACTAAAACTAAACTTGAATTAAAAACAAACTAACATCCTCCCTTAATTCAAGTTTCCACTTCCTTCATTCCAATAAAGCTTCTGAGCTTGTTGAATCTGTCAACCTTCAATGCCTTAGTGAATATGTCTGCAAGCTGCAGCTCAGTAGAGCAATGAACAATCTGCAGTGCTCCCTTGTTCACTTGCTCCCTTAGAAAATGAAACTTTGCTTCTATATGCTTGCTTCTTCCATGCAGAACTGGATTTCTTGCTAAGCTTATAGCAGATTTGTTGTCTATGAGCAATTCTATAGGTCTGCTAACCTCTATCTCCATCTCTTTGAGTATATTTTCAAGCCATATTGCCTAACATGCTGCCATACACCCTGCAATATATTCAGATTCACAGGTTGACAATGCTACAACTGGTTGCTTCTTAGCACACCATGAAATTGGAGCATTCATAAACTTGAATAGGTACCCTGAAGTACTCTTTCTATCTTGTCTGTCTCCACACCAATCAGCATCAGAATATGCCATCAGTTCCATAGAACTATCATTCAAACATTTAGGAAATAGAATACCATACTGCAGTGTTCCTTTGATGTATCTCATCACTCTTTTGGCTGCTAGCAGGTGAGAGACTCTTGGTTCACTCATGAATCTACTGATTATGCCAACTGCATATGCAATATCAGGCCTACTATTGCATAGATACCTCAGTGAACCAACAATTTGCTTGAACAATGTAGGATTCACAGGTTCTTCATCTTCATTCATTACCAGTTTTACATTTGTCTCAGCTGGTGATGATGATGGATTGCAGCTCATCATATTGAACCTCTTCAATATATCAGATGCATACTTCTTTTGGTGCATTATCAATCCCTCTGCAACTTCAGTAAATTCCATGCCTAGAAAGTATGTCAATTTTCCTAAATCTGACATTTCAAACTCACTCATCATTTGTGATTTGAATGCTTCTATCTCATTCATATCACTACCAGTCACTATCAGATCATCAACATAAAGGCAGATGAGTAGTTGATTACCTTCACTTCCTTTCTTCACATATACACCATACTCAGACTTGCATTTGACAAATTCTTGCTGTACAAGAAATCTGTCAATTCTCTTGTTCCAAGCTCTTGGTGCCTGTTTCAATCCATACAGATTCTGAGTATGGTGTAGATGTGAAGTGGGTTTTCAAATTCCTGGTTTTAGGCACTCCCAGAATCATTTCTTTATCAACCAATTGATTAAGACCTCTAAAATTGAGATGACCAAATCTATAGTGCCATAACCAGCTATCTTCATCTTTTACCATAGCAGATAAACAGTTCAATTCTACAGCTTTCATATTGGTCTGAAAAGTTCTATTCTTTGCAAGAGGAGTTTTCAAAACTAACCTTTGATGATTATCAAACAACTTAAAGGTGTTGTCCTTCATAGTAACTGAGTATCCTTTCTGAATGAACTGACCTACACTCAGCAAATTGCACTGCATTCCAGGAACATAGAGAACTTCTTCAATTATTGCCACTTTCCCATTCTTTCCTTCAATAGCAATATTCCCCATTCCTTCTGCAATTAAGACTCTATGATCTGCAAGTTTCACCTTTGTATTTCTTCCAGGATCCACTTCTCTTAACCATGTCTTGTTTCCTGTCATGTGATTAGAACAACCAGTATCTAAGAACCAACTTTCTGAATTGCAGCTCTCATTACTAGTTGTTGTAACCATCATGAATAATGATTCAGAATCTAAATCATCTTGTGCAATTTTGGCTTCCTCTTCATCATTTTTTGATTGCTTTCCTTTACCAGACCAACATTCAGAGGCATAGTGTCCAAATTTCTCACATTTGAAACACTGAATCTTCTTCTTATCAACTTTCTTCTTTTGATTAGAATTTCCTTCCTTTGAAGATTCACCTTTATCAGATCCATTGTTCTTGCCTTTAGACCAGTTTCCTCCCTTAGAGTTTCCCTTTCTTGAAGTTCTTCTTATCATAATCATCCTTCTTGATAGTTTGAACTTGCAGGGCTTGTTGAATTGATCTTTCATTGCTTCTTTCTGAAACCATCAATTCATGAGCTTCTAATGAACTCTGTAGCTCCTCAATCTTCAATGTCTTAACATCTTTTGATTCCTGAATTGCCACCACAATGAAATCAAACCTTGAAGATAGGATCCTCATAATCTTTTCAACTATCTGTTGATCAGTGATAGCTTCACTACAAGCCTTCATCTGATTCACAAGATTGATGAGTTTAGAGATGTACTTAGAAATCTTCTGATCATCTTCCATTTGCATCAGCTCAAATTTCCTTCTCAGAGATTGAAGCTTAATCAACTTCACTTTATCATCACCTTCATGATACTTTGAAAGAATGTCCCATGCTTCCTTTGAACTCAGTGATTTTGAGATTCTTTCAAAGTTTCCTTCATCAAGACTTTGTTGAATCAAGAACAGAGCCTTGCAATCTTTCTTCTTCAATTCCTTGTGTGCGTTCCTTTGCACTTCAGTGGCATTCGCAGCTAATTCATCTACACCATTCTGCACAATTTCAAGCAAATCTTGTGCTCCAAACAGATTCTTCATCGCTGCACTCCATCTTTCCCAATTACGTGCTTCAAGAATTGGAAGATGTGTGTTGAAACTGCTGCTACCATTCATGGTGTTTCCTTCAGCGTTTCTTTCTATAAATTGCGTGATTGAAGATCTTGATTACCCCTTAGAACGAAACCAAAGGCTCTTGATGCCAATTTGATAGCGCAGAAAAACCAGAAGCGGAAGCTTGTTCAGAAGCTCTGTTCAGAAGCACTGTTCAGAAGCAGTTCAGAAGCAGTTTCTGATTCTAAGGTTTTATGTGAATTAGAGAGAGAATTGAGAGAGAAGAAAGTTATGATGAAATTGTAAATGATCTTTATTGATTCTATATACAAAAATGTACAAAGGAGGTAGCTTATATACAATATCTAGCTAAGTTGCTTGAAGCACAAGCAATGTAACAAACTCTAGATCTTATCTGCTAACCTCTAACAAACTTGTAACAAACTTCATAACAAACTAAAACAAACTGTGATTAACCACTGATTGTGATTATCACTAAAACTAAACTTGAATTAAAAACAAACTAACATCAACATCATCAATATAATTAATTTCATCTAAAAAATGTTCAACAATAAATTCATAAAAAGAATACATAATAATGGAAAATAAATAAAGCTAATCCCCATCCCGTACGTATCAGAGCGACTCCTAGGACGACACGAGAATCAACTCACATCAGCGATTACTCCTGGTTATCTGCACATTACCCACGTAGAGGCAACATTCAAACAGAATGAGTGAAATTTCAAATTCAATAATAATAAGCATATAATTCTATAAAAGAATTTAACAACACATAACAACCTCAATTCATCATTAACAACACTAATAAACAATAATGTAAAAGAATTTATCAACACAAAACAACAGCAAATCATCATCAACAATGCTTCACATAATTCCAATCAACAATTCATCAATTATCTTCATTTTAACAATGCAATAATAACAACAACAACAATGTGACAACAACAACAACAACTCCGCAATGCAACAACAACAACTCAACAATGCAACAATAACAACTCAAGAGATGCTAATATGCATGTCGTACCATCAGAGCATCAAGCTCCCTACAACAGAGCATCAAGTTCCCTTCGATTAAATAACAGAGCATCAAGCCCTCTTCGCTTAAAATTAACAGAGCATCAAGCCCTCTTCGTTTAAAATGATTATGCATTGACACTACCAATGCAACAACAACAACAACAACAACGACTTCGCATTATGACTTCATAATTTAGCAATCATGAACAACATCATATAACATCATATTCATCAACATATACATTCATATAATAATTCACCAATCATGAACAACATCATATAAAATCATATTCATCAACATATACATTCATATAATAGTTCATCAATCTTGAATGACATCATATTCATCAACTTATACATTCATATAATAATTCATCAATCATGAACAACATCATATAACATCAAATTCATCAACATATACATATAATAAATATTAAATCATCCAACAAAGATATTCACATCAAATCAAGAATACTGGAAAGATAACACAATTATCAACAACTTTCATGTTTACACCGAAGACCAACTCAAAACAGAAACGTGTGAAACAGACGCAAGAACGTGAAACAAGGCAGTCTGTCACTGAACATTTCGCCAGGCGAATAGGTCATCCGCCATGGCGAGCTCAATCTGATATCTCTCGGGAACTTGACATTTTTCACCAAAAAATCCCATTTTTAACTTCCCTATGCCCAAATTTGATCCCGAAACTCGTCTAAACATTTCTAAACATGAAAAGGCACTCAAAACCATATAAAACTTGGACCAAAACATGAATTTGTACACTAATTTATTGAATTATCTACTTTTTTAACAATCAATTCCAAATCAAAACCTAATTTCTATAACATCAAAACTATTAACAACTACAAGCTTAAACCCTTTTTCAGAACTATATACTTATGATTAAAGAAGGTTAGTCCCACCCTTACCTTAGATTGAATTTGGACTTTACAAGTTTTCTCCTCTTCTCTTATCTAACTTCTCACTTTCTCCCTTTTTCTCCCAAAAGCAGTTTCTACGTATTCTGTATTCTGACTCTCTATTCTGTTGTAACCCTAATTCTCTAATGGTCTCATATATTTATAATCACTAACTGTGTTTGTTTCTCACTTAATCTCTCCTAACACATTCTCCCTTATTCCAATTATGTCCTTATGCCTCATTAATCTATTTAAATTATATTTCTCCACTAAATAATAAAATAGGGGCTACTAATAAATATCATACACAACAAAAATATCACTTATCAAAATAAATTGATTAAATTATAAAAAAAGACTCTAAACTTAATAAAATAAATAAATAATAAAATAGGGCGTTACACTACAACCCTAAAGAGTGTGCAGATTCTTTCCAAATTTTGGGGGATGAGGTAGAAGAGGATTATGATCACATCTCAGATGCATTGATGTCTTCTAACAAGAATGTGGATCCAAAGGTTTTTCAAAAGTGGGCTAACACTATGGTGCTCACTCCTACGGCTATGCCGTCACAGTGGAAGAGGACCATGTTGAACCCATTGTATCATACTTTGAGCAGCACTATCCAAGCCTATATGAGAGCATTAAGGCAGAGAAAAATTAGAAGAAGCCTGTGAGAAAAGTGAAGTCTGCTTGATTTAACTCAGCTGAAATAAGGACCCGTGCTCAAAAGGGCACCTCCAAAATTGACTTGGCAGCCTTAGAATAATGTGTTTTTTGTTGTTGCAATAAAATAACTAGAAATATCAATCATTTTAAACAAACTTTGGGATAGTAGTCTTGTAGCAGTTGGTATGGTCAATAATGGTCATAAGCTTTCTAGTTTTCGTTTCATAGGTTCTCCTTTGTCATTCTGTTGTATTAGTTCAGACATCTCCTGTCTTTTATATTTTAGTGTTTTGATAAAAAAAAAAAAAACTGTTATTTCTAAATTAATATTCATATCCTTTCATAAGGTTTTTTAGCCACAAGTTTTGCATTAATTTAAATTTAAACTTCAACATGACTCTTGGCCCTATAAACAGAGCAACTTCTTTCCATATATACACACACAAACGAATTACTACATTATTATTTATTATCAACCATTGCAATATCATCACCAAGACGTGACATGGCTTACTCAAAATCATATTTGTTTCTTAGTATTAATCTTTTTGTTTTTCTCTCTTCACAAGTTTTAGCTGATATTCATGTTCCACCGACGCTTACTGTCGGTGAGTCATTCTAGCCTATAAGTTTTTTTATATGTCCAATTCATATATGTAAAGAATTTAATATTAATCTTTGAACAAGTTAAACAAGTTTTTCACGTGCATTTTATAAAAAAAAAAAAAAAAAAATTGTTTTTCACGTGCATATAATTATCACACTATTATGCTTCTTTTTTGTTTCCTAAAAAACAAATATACCTAAATGATTTAATTTGTGAATGTATCGTAGAAACTTATATGTAAATTTTGGGCATGGGACATATTGTGCCTACTAACAATCATAATTCTGGTGATTGGAGATTAGCTAAAACTATTTTGCCTCATTGATTAGAAAGAAATTTCATAAATCAATCAACGACCCACATAAGGATCTTTTTAATTCTAGCAGCACTTTAAGTGATAGAAACAAGAAGTCTCAAGGTCTTCGGATTGTCATGGAGGGGTAGAAGGGTTGGTGGCCGGTGGGAGATGTCAGAGAAGAGAAAGGAGTAGGACAACAAATTTAATATAGCTAAAGTGAAACATATAACTCAAAAAAGGAAATTATGCATGATCTTTTTTGACCATAATGATGGCGTCTGACAATAACGACCGTCGAAATGTAAGTTAGGGGGTACATGTAAATATTTAGACATTCAAGTAAGTATAAGTGCAAAAAATGAGAGTTTTTAGTTTATATTGTGTGTACTTTTGTTCTGTGCTAAAGGGGCTTTTTATATACTTGGTTACAGAGTAACAAACCATGAATGTCGAGCTCTAACTGTTACATGTCATGAGGTGTTAAGGAGCAAATGGATTTTTCACTTTACACACATTTGTATTGCACCATTTAGATATTTGTGTAGTTATTTTAGGAAATGGATTTTTCACATTACACACACAAATCATTATCATCTTCTCTTTGTACTTTTGCAGAACCCAATCTTCCTTCAATGGCCGATCAACTCAATGACAAGCAAATCTCAAAGATAAAGGCGTATTTCAGCCTCATCGATAAGGATGGAGATGTTTCTATTGATAATGAAGAACTTGACACTCTAATACGGTCTACTGGCCTAAACCCAACTGATTTCGGCTTGATGGTAGCGAGGAATAAGTCTGCCACTGACGGAAATGGTACCATTGACTTCACCAAAGAAGAGCTTCTCATAGCTTTCTCTAAGCCTAACACGGATCATAATGGTTTTGTCACTGCATCTGAGTTGCATTATTACTTGACAAATCAAGGCATTAAGGCGACCAATGAAGAAGTGAGCGACTTTGTTCGTGAGGCTGATTCTGATAGTGATGGACATCTAAGCTTTAAGGAGTTTGTCAGACTTGGCAGATTCACTGTGGAGTGAAGGTTTGCACTTATCTATGAAGCCCGAATACGTTGTACGAGTGCGATACAATACGGGTACGCGGATGCATGATATTTTTAAAATTCAGGATACGATACAACTAAGATACGTTAACAAAATATTTATACTAAAAATTAAATACATGCAAAATATTTGATAAAAAAATAAGAATTAATTACTCTTCAATACTATATAATCATAAAAGTCACGATTTACGAAAAATAATACATGATCAAAATAAAAGTTGTAAAGTCTACGTAAAAATTATATTTTATTTTCATTCATAAGTTTGGATATCAACAAATACATCAATAAAAAAACTATAAACAAAGTTTATTTAATGTTGATTGATTGAATATCCTTTCTCTCTTGGTACTTTTATCCACCAAAAATATAATTTTTATTTGGTTAATCGAAATACAATTATAGCGATTCATATCTTAAATTTAATCATATACATTCGCATTCGACACATGTATGTCTCCAATTTGGAGTATCTGGACTTCATAAGTACATGCACACCCTGGGTTTTGAAAATTTGCACCAATAATCTTATTTTTTATTTTTTTACATTTTGACCCCAATATTAAGGTTATAGATTTTGGACTTACACCCCCAAAATCCTTACAACTTAGTTTTAAGTTTGGTTTTTCTTTCTAATGAAAATTCCAAAAAGCAGAACCAAGGATCGAAAACATGACATGACCTTATGATGGTGCATATTAAGTTCTACTGTTTAGCGATGTTGTTGTCATTTGGAAAACATGACATGACGGAAATTTTATATAGCTTCATATTTGTTTTTTTTTTCTTTCTTTTGAGACATTTTTCATATATGCTTTTTTGTAACTCTTTCATTTTTCTCTTTCCCCTTCTTTTATTTTTTTCCCTTTCTATTTGGAGATTATAGCCATGATAGTTTTCTATCTATTATGGATAAAATTACTCTTTCAATTTCAAACTGCTAGAAATTATAATGGATTACATAACTTTCACTACACCATTTATCCTTTTTAACAACAAGGCTTAATTGCACTTTTAGACCTCTATCTTTTCAAAAGTTGCGGTTATGGCCCCCTAACTAATTTAAATACAAAACATGCCCCTATGTTTTGATTTTTTTTTTGCAGTTTTGGACCCCCAATCCATTAGTGAGGTGCCACGTGACCCCCTAAATAATACACGTGGCACCTCACTAATGGACTGGGGGTCCAAAACTGCCAAAGAATCAAAATATAGGGGGTTGTTTTGTATTTAAATTAGTTAGGGGGCCATAACCACAACTTTTGGAAAGATAGGGGTCCAAAAGTGCAATTAAGCCTAACAATCGAAAAATGTTGCCAGAACTAAGAAAAACGTCCCCTAAAGGTATAGGGGACGTTTTCTCGGCGTCTCCTATACGAGCGTCGCCTATAGTCTATGGGGACGTTTTTTCATGTTCTTTGGGCACAGTTTTTGAAAACGTCGCCTAAACCTTAGGAATATGAGACAATTTTTTGGGGATTCTGAGGGGACGTTTTTAAATGTTCCCATAGGTTGCTTCAATTAATAATCGTCCCCTAAAATTTGAATCTTTTAAGAAATTATAAAAACGTCCCCATAACTTACAAGCAACATTTTTAGAGTGTCCTTGTAAAATTTTAGAATTTTTCAATTATTTTAGAAATGTAACTATAGCTTAAAGACAATATTAGAATTGTCAATTATAACTCAAACAAGATCGAATTTAACAATACAACCACAAAAGATGTAATATAATAACATAGTTCAAACATTAATTCAAGACATAATAGTAATCAAAATGTCAAACATTACTTGATAAGTTTAATGCTTCGAAGTATAAGCCTAACAAAATAACAAAACTATAGTTCGGACAAGTTTAGTGGTTTAACTACAATCCAAAATGTGGCTTAACTACAATCCAAAATAAAACACCATCCAACTCAATCATTCAAGTTTATCTTGTAATTCATCAGCCAAATCGTCCACTTCAAATTCATCACCGATGTCATTCTCTTGAATTTTATCATCTAGGTCATCCTCTTGAAATTCATCATCTAGGTCATCCTCTTGAAATTCATTATCTATATCATCCTCTTGAAATTCATCACTTAAGTTGTCCTCAAGAAATTCGTCCTCAAGAAATTCATCATCTACGTCTTCCTCCTCAACTATGTCATCCTGTACAACATCTTCATTGATAGCTTGCTGCATAAGAACAAAATACATCAACCATAGATATTGTTGGTTCAAAGGCCAATCAAAGACATCAACAAGTGTTGTACCTCGCACAAATAAAAACCAAAACAACAAGTAAAACACAGTCAACATAGCCGCAAATAGGAAACCTTTTTTACACATTTCCCTTCCTTATTCTATCATTACAAGCTCATTTTTAAGTTTCTGCAACTTATGCCATGTTATGCAACAGAGAAACAAACACAAAATGCAGAAAAATAAATCACAAGTTTGCACAAACACCACAAATTGCATAAACAAAATTTATGCATAAAATTCTGCAACACAATCAAAATCCGACTTTGGACATGCATTTTAAGCAATTCAGCCAAACAACATAATCATAAGTTCGCACAGCTCTAATTTAGACCCAACATACGCAAGTTAACAATTTCAGACACTTGCCTACATTCCAAGTGATATCATTACTAACAACTTTTTGCATATATTAACAAGCAAAATATAACTAGTTTAACTCAATTACAATAACATAATCAATAATATTTATATATATGGTTACCTTTTCAGGACATGGAGTATGAATGGAAGTAGAGGAATGCATTTGTGCTCTACTATCCTTTGGGGAGCTGTTAGCATCTCCATGAGATAATCCTAGCAAATGTTCTATTGAGTCCATATTTAATTGAGGATTGCATTGTTGTATGACGGTCTTAAACACATTTTGCAATCTATCAATCTGATCTTGAAATTCATGCCTTAAAGTAGATACCTCTTGACTATGTGCTTGATTCAAAGCATTAATCTCAACCTTTCGCTTTAAGGAAGTTTTAGTTATTTTTCTCCCATAACAACGTAACCTGCCAGGACGCTCCTTTCCCATAACAGCTTTAAAAGCTTCAGTATCACTTCCTTTCTTTTCATCCATTTCTTGAAGTTGGGAGCAAAAAAAAAAATTCAAGAAAACATTAACTAATATTATAAACAATGTTTGCCAACAATATTAAGTAAACACAATTTAACGTAACTGTAATTTTTTACATACAAATACTTTTCCAGTTTCTTCATCCAATTGCTTTCCTCTACTTCCTTTTCGAGTTTCAAAAAACATTTCTAATTGAGTGGGCTCTCTTTTTTCTTTTTTCATAAAACATTGCCTTAGGGACTTTTAGGGGACAATTTTTGCACGTCCTCTAAAAAAGTGTTGCCAGAGACAACAAATGGTGTAGTGTTTTAGTCCTTACAAAACTATATGATCATATATTTTAATATAATATTCTAGATATAGTAACAAAAATTATATAAAATTCTAAAAGTTGAAGCAACATCGACTATATGTTTATGTAAATAGAGATATTTTGGATGAATAAAATGTGTGATGTCTTTACGTAGAAAAATTTAAAATTTTGTTGGACGAAAAAGTATGAACCCATAGATCCAGGGTCATGGATATGCCACTAGATGTGATGATAAAGTGAAGGGTCCAACAAAAAATTTGAAAAAGCACATGAACATATAAAATGGACTTGTTAAACTTATTGTTTTATTTCGATTATAAGATGTCTTATTTGGGGTCATTAGTTTTTTGTTGGTTGGCTTGTTTACTTTAATTATTGCTTCTCCTGATTATTAGATCTCTACTTGTTTTCTGTCCCTTGGTTTAAGTAGTCTGAGTGACTTTTGTCTCACCATCCATTTGCACTTCACTTTTCATCTTAATTTTTTTGTTGACTTCAAAGTTATATAGTTTAGGAAATCAAATATAACTTTCACTTTTCATCCCTTTGTTTACATTGAAATCAAATATATATCTAATCTTTGAAAATATATTTTTCTTCCCTCTTCTTGAATAACAAATATATACATAAGAGAAGGTAATAAGGATATGCGATAGAAGAAGTGCTTAAAGATCAACATAACAATACAAAAAAGAGAAAAACTAATGGAAAAAACTACAAAAAAGACAGAGAAACCAAAGGAACTAAAACAAAGTCAAACCAAAGCTCTGAACCAACCAGCAACAACCAAGAGCACACACAAGAAGAGGAAAATTGCAACGTGGCATCGTGCCCCCAACACATCACTAGAACATGCTTAATGTAACGCCCCAATTTTATTTAATTATTATTGGTTGATTTAAAGTCTTTTTACATATGATTTTATATAATTATGTTGATTATGCGGTGTGTTATATTTTATTAAATGAGTTATTTTACTATTTAATGAATAAGTGGGAATTTAGAATATTTGGAGTTCAAGGGGCTGATTTGGAATTAAGGAGAGTTGTGTGGAAATAAGATAAAATAGATGGGAGGAAATAAATAGGAAAAACTAGGTTTAGAATTATTTTCACGTACAACCAGTTTTGGAGAAAAGGGAGAACGAGAAGAGGGAAGAACCAAGAGAGTGTTGCTGATCGATTTTCTTAAGGTAAGGGTGAGACTAGCATTCAATTATATTGAGTCTGTAATTCTGATGATTAAATTTAACAAGTGTAGAATTAATTTTAGAGAGTTGGAGAATTAGGTTAAAGTGAGGAATTGACGATTAATTGATGTAGAATTGTTAGATTGATTTAGAAACTGTGTACAGACCTTAGATAATCCATAGGATGATTAAAGGAACCGGTTTTAAGGTTTGAACCATGTGATTAGGTGAATTTTCGTCAAAATTGCAATTCTGCCCAAGCGAACATTCATCGCTCGCCTCCCGAGGGATGATCCTCACCATAGCGAGTGATGAACTCCATTGCTCGCCTCGCGAGCAACTTTTCTTCGCCTCGCGAGTTGCACCTTGCAGCTCGCCATAGCGAGCAGATCACTCGCCATAGCGAGTTTGACCAGTGAGGAAACATGATTTTGTGATTTTGTGATTTAGCTCCTTAAGTCGAAATTTAGATGATTTTGAGTGTCTGAATATGTATAATAATGATTAGGCAAGTTTTTAGATTGAGATTGAACTTGGGAAAGTTTAAAAATGGATTTTTAGGTGAAAAAAAGTCAAATTCCCGAGAGCAACCATTTCTTGTTCGCCAAGGCGAGCAGCTTACTTGCCAAGGCGAATAGCCAAATTTCTGAACTCGCCATAGCGAGTAATGTCCCTCGCCTCGCGAGCTCCTGTAAGACAGAATACCTTGTTCAGGGTTTTGCGATCTTTGTCGCATGAGATGTTATGAGTTGATCCTTCGGGTAGGAATTGAGGTTGAATATAATATTACTGATGATCAGTGAAGCTGTTACAATATGATTTAATGATGATAGTAATGTAATAAATTTGTATATGCATTTGTGAATTATATAAGATGTTTAAGTTGATGTTGATTATCATTTGATGTTGTTATATCTTGAGATGTTTACGTGCTGCCTATGTTGTTGATGTTGGTTATGTGAAATATTTATATGCCTTATGTGGAAAATGTATGATGTTTATGTTGTTGATGCTTTTCATGAATATTATTATGTTGTGAATGACTTGTACTGTTTCTGTTGCTGTTGAATATTGATCAAGTTGTTGATGTTGGTCTAAGTTGTAAAGTTGTAAGTTGTCTTTCCAAAATGTTCCAAAGTATTGGAGTCTTAAGTTGTTGATATTATCTAAGTTGTTGAAGTCGTAGTTGAAGCTGTTGTTAGTGACTGTTTATGTTCTGGTGTTTTATAAGAGGTGATGTACTCTTACGTTGTTGTTTTATAAGAGGTGGTGTACTCTCATGTAGTTGTATTGTCAGGTTGACGTTGTCATCGTCGAATTGTTGAAGTTGTTGTTGATGACTAACCATGAAATATTTATGTAGTGTTGTTTATATGATTATAAGATAATGATTATGTTGTTGTTTATATTTGTTATGAGCTAATGGTGATTAGAAGTCGATTAGACTATTAATGAAGCACTATATGAAGAATTATTATTATTAATTAATAAAGTTTATGTTGTTAAATTTAATTGTTGAATTATATGCTTAATATTATTGTTTGTGAAATCTCACCTCTTCTGCTTGAAAATGTTGCTCTTCGTATGAGTAACTTGCAGGTGATCGAGAATAAGTAGCTGTTGATTGCTGTCGTGAGTGGCTATCTCTCACTGTGTCTTTAGGTGCTCTGATACATAACGAGATGGGAACTTTTGTGGCTATTTTCTATTCCTTACGTATTGCTTATGATTTTACATGACTATGATTTAGTTTGGATTTTTATGAGATGTTTTGATGAGGCCTTCGTGCCAAGACTAATTATGTTTTGAATTAAATCCGCTGCGAAGTTTTTAATATTTTTGTTGATTGAATTATGAAGGACATATTGTTATTTATTCCATTTATGAATTTTAAGAAGTGTAGCATTCCGTTTATATGTTGAATACTCTGATAATTGTTATGAAATTTTTAAGTTGGGAAAAACGGGGTGTTACACCTAATCCTGCTCACACACCGTTATTGATCTTAACACAAGAACAGTTCCACCCTCCACCCATGGTGCATACAAGGATGTCTTGACGAATTACCAAAAACCATTTTGAAGAAGAGACACGAATTTTATGATGTATTTGTTTGAATTTTATGATGTAATAGTAAAACATCATGTTGCCCTTTACACCACTTGAAATCACATTATTTTTTGATTGAAAACAAAAGATTAGTAGGCCTGTAAGTTCATTAAACCAAAATATTTAAAGTAATTTTTTTTTATAAGAGCATTTAATTTTTTAAAAATTTAGAGCTTAAACTATACACTACGAATGCATAACTCGAATTGTACAATGCTTGATTTTAAAAAATTGATCCGAGGACAAAGAAAAATGTTGGACGGTTGATTGAAAAACAATATAATTATGTGCTATCTAAAATATCATGATACAATTATTTCGTAGTCAAATAAAATGCATGACTGACAAGACGACACAAAGTTCGGCTAAAGTGGGCGTCCCACCATACAATTATACATAGACAAGCAGGTGACTACCAAGACTTGTGCTTTGCCGCTCTTAGACTCTGTTTGGAAGTTTGAAGGGGAAGGGAAGAAAATGGTTTTTGAGGGATGAGATTAGAGGAAAAAATAGAAAAATCTTTTAAATTTTTGGAGTGAGTAGTTTTGTAGAGAATTGTAAATAAATACTTATGATTAATGTATTTTTCACTTTAAACTTTAAAGTATTATAACAACATAGATTAGATTTGAAAAACTTATCCAAATCCCCCAAAACCCTCCTTCAATACAAATTTTTAGTTCCCCCAAATTAGGGGAATTTTGTATTACGAAGAAAACTAAACCCCACAAAGCCTTCCACTCTTATAGCTCTCCATTCTTTCCACTTCTTCCTTTCATTTTTTATAAACCCTCCATTGCTCTCCCCTCGAAAGTCCCAATCATTTGTGAAAAATAACAAATTACACATTAGTTATCAATAAAATAAGAAAATAACTTTATTTTAATCAAGTACTGGAAATATTGTTTGATGATAATTGATATCTCGAATAAGCTCTAATCATCTTAATTTGTTATTTTAAAGCAAAAGATTCCATAGGGAAAATGGGTCTTTACCCAATCAAGAACTCAAATAAAAGAGTGTATAAATAAATATTGCATTTTATACTGTTATTTCTAAATTAATATTCACATCCTTTCAGAAGATTTTTTAGCCACATGTTTTGCATTAATTTAAATTTAAACTTCAACTTGACTCTTGGTCCTATAAACAGAGCAACTTCTTTCCATATATATATATATACACACACACACATACAAATTACTACATTATTATTTATTATCAACCATTGCAATATCATCATCAAGAAGTGACATGGTTTACTCAAAATCTTATTTGTTTCTTGGTCTTAATCTTTTTGTTTTTCTCTCTTCTCAAGCTTTAGCTGATATTCATGTTTCACCAATGCTTACTGTTGGTGAGTCATTCTAGCCTATAAATTTTTTTTTTTTTTATGCCAAATCCATATATGTAAAGAATTTAATATTAAATAAGTTTTACATGTGCATATAATTATCACCCTATTTTGCTTCTTTTTTATTTCCTAAATAAATATACCAAAATGATTCAATTTGTGGATGTATCGTAGAAACTTCTGAGCAGATTTTTAGCATGGATCATATTGCGCCTACTAACAATCATAATTATGGTGATTGGATATTATCTAAAGCTATTTTGCCTCATTGATTAGAAAGAAATCTCATAAATCAATCAACGACCCAAATAAGGATCTTTTTAATTCTACTAGTACTTTATGCGGAAAAACAAGAAGTCTCCAGGTCTTAGGGTTGTCATGGAGGGATAAAAGGGTTGGTGGCCGGTGGGAGATGAAAGAGAAGAAAAAGGAGTATGACAACAAATTTAATATAGCTAAAGTGAAACATATAACTTAAAAAAGAAAAATATGCTTGATCCTTTTTTACCATAATGATGGCGTCCGACAATAACAACCGTCAAAATTTAAGTTAGGGGTACATGTAAATATTTCGACATTCAAATCAGTATGAGTGCAAAAAATGATAGTTTTTAGTATACATTGCGTGTACTTTGCTTTTGTGCTGAAGGGGTCGTTTTATAAGCTTGGTTACAGAGTAACAAACCATCAATGTCGAGCTCTATTACGTGTCATAAGGTGTTAGAGTAAACGGATTTTTCACGTTACACATTTGTATTGCACCTTTAGATATTTGTGTTGTTATTTTAGAAAATGGATTTTTCAAATTACACATACAAATCATTCTCATCTTCTCTTTGCACTTTTGCAGAACCCAATCTTCCTTCAATGGCCGATCAACTCAATCACAATCAAATATCAAAGATAAAGGCGTATTTCAGCCTCATCGATAAGGATGAAGATGGTTTTATTGATAATGAAAATTTTGTGGCAGTTTTCCATATGTGTGACAAGGATCAGAATGGTTTTGTCTCTACATCTGAGTTGCATTATTTTATGACATATATCGGCCAAAAGGTGACATATGAAGATGTGGAAGAATTTGTTCGTGAGGCTGATTTTGATGGTGATGGACAAATAAACATTGAGGAGTTTGTCAAAGATTTGTCCAGGAGCGGATCAAACACATGACCTTATGATTGTGCATATTAAGTTCTACCACTTAGCTATTCTGATGTTGTTGTCATTAAGATGCAAATTATATATATATATAAAAAAAAAATTTCTTTTGTGACATTTCCCATATATGTTTTTTTTGTTTTTGTAACTCTTTCATTTATTTCTGTTGAAATTTGGGGCCTAACTCATCCTTACGAAACCGGCTTGTAGGCTAAGGATTGCCTCCTCTTTATAAACTCTTCTCCAGAGTCTTGTTTATCCAATGTGGGACTTGGGTTTTTCTCAATACACCCCCTCACGACCAACACTCTTTGGACTTGGTTCGTGAATAGGTTTAGGCGGCCCTTTAATTCGACAAGCTCTGATACCATGTTAGAAATCGTGGTTGGGCCTAACACAACCCCATCAGATAAAGCAAGTGAAAATGCGCACGTCAATTACTTGGGGCTGAGAAGCTGGGAGAGTTGTGGTTTTGGATCAGAGTTCATACCGATGATGATAATCAAAGGAATGAAACCATAGTGAGCGATAACCTTCGTTTTCTTAATACCCCATGTTGTCCATTCCTTCAAAGAATCGATCGCTGATCGATCTTCTGCTTTCTTATTTGAGCTCTTTCCCTTTGCCTTTAGAGAAATCGTAGACGCCATTCTTCTTTTCTCTTCTCTCTCTTCATCATGCACCCCAATTATCTCAAATTCTCAATGCATACAAAGATAAATTGAACGAAACAAACACGGTATTGTGATGAAAAAAACAATTGATTTGTCGAATTAGGGTAACGAAATGGTAATAATCTTTGAGATTTGGTTATTGGAAAAGCTTAATTTGAAGCAGTGATTTTACGAAATTCATAATTTTTTTCATTCTAAAATTACTAATACTAATTGCAACACTCAAAAGTATATTTCCTTTTCCAACACACAGCAACAAAAAATTTTGGTATTACAAATTAATACTATACAAAATCAGCATATCAAAATTGGAGAAGAATCATTTGTATTGGAAAAATCTCAAGTCCCACATCGGATAGACAAGACTCTTGAGAAGAGTTTATAAGGAGGAGACAATCCTCACCTTATATGCTGGTTTTGTAAGGATGAGTTAGGCCCCAAATTTCAATATGGTATCAAAACCCCAGTTCGACAAAGGTAGCCGGTCCGTTGCGGAGAAACCAGCAACGACGGTACAGTGTCGGTCCGTTGCGGAGAAACCAGCAACGACGATACAAGCAAGTATGAGCTTCCATTTGATGGGGAGCATGATGAATAGATGGACTCACACTTGAGGCGGAGTGTTATGTGCAAGTGTGAGTTATATGTCCCACATTGGATAGAAAAGTAAAGGTTGAACACCTTATAAGTAAGAGGACTCATAAACTCATAGCCTTAAGGTTTTGGGTAAGAGTGGCGTCTCTCTTGCTTGTCTGGTTGTTCTAGCCTCGATGTGGACAGTCCCCCTGATTCTCCTTACTGATCCGTGAGGGGGGGTGTATTGAGAACAACCTAAGTCTCACATCGGATAGACAAGACTCTTGAGAAAAGTTTATAAAGATGAGGCAATCCTCACCTCACAAGCCGGTTTTGTAAGGATGAGTTAGGCCCCAAATTTCAACACTCCCATCCCCTTCTTATTTTTTTTCCATTTCCTTTTGGAGTCTATAACCATAATAGGATAACTATTATGGCTAAAATTACTCTTTCAATTTCTAAGTGTTAGAAATTATAATGGATTAAATAATATTTAGTCCTTACAGAACTAGACTGGTGATATATTTTAATATAATATTCTAGGTATAGCTACAACAATTATTTAAAATTTTAAAAGCTGAAGCAACATCGACTATTTATATAAATAGAGATATTTTGGATGACTAAATCATGCAATTTTTTGACGGAAAAAAATTTAAAATTTTGTTGGGCAATATGCACCTCTAACCCAAGGTCATAAAGCAAAGGGACCAACCAAAAATTTGAAAAAGCACATGAACATATAAAATTGACACGTTAAACAAGTTTTGATGAGAACCGTTGTTCTATTTCTATTATTAGATGTTTTATTTGTGGTCATTAGTTTTTTTTTGGTTGGCTTGTTTGCTTTAATTATTGCTTCTACTCATTATTAGTTCTATACTTGTTTTCTCAGTCCCTTTGTTTAAGTAGTCCGAGTGACTTTTGTCTGACCATCCATTTGTATTTTACTTTCCATCCTATTTTTTTGTTTACTTAAAAGTTATATAGTTTAGGAAATCAAATACTCCCTCCATATTATAAACCACATACATCATTAAATGAATGAACCTAAAAAGTGAATTCTGTTTATATTTTGAAACGGAAGGAGTATATATTTAGTCTTTGAAAATATAACTTTCTTCCCTCGTTTACATCATTAAATGAATGAACCTAAAAAATGAATTCTGTTTATATTTTGAAACGGAAGGAGTATATATTTAGTCTTTGAAAATATAACTTTCTTCCCTCATTTCTAATGGAAAAAACTACAAAAAAGACTGAGAAACGAAAGGGACTAAAACAAAGTAAAACCAAAGCTCTGAACCAACCAACAACAACCAAGACACATCCAAACAAGGGCACACAAAAGAAGAGGAAAATTGCAACGTGGCATTCTGCCCCCAACACATCCCAAGAACATGCCTAATTCTGCTCAGACACCGCTATTGATCTTCACCCAAGAAAAGTTCCACCCTCCACCCGTAGTGTACACAAGGATGTCTTGAAGAATTACCAAAAACCATTTTGAAGAAGAGACGAGTTTTTATGATATATTTGTTTGAATTTTATGATATAATAGTAAAATATCATGTTGCTTGTTACACCACTTGAAATCACATCAATTTTTGATTGTAAACAAAAAAACTAGTAGGCTTGTAAGTTCATTAAACGAAAATATTTAAAATAAATAAAATTTATGAGAGTATTTAATTTTCTAAATAATTAGAATTTAAACTATAAACTTCTTAGTGCATAACTCTAATTGTACGATGCTTGTTTTAAAAAAATTGATCCGAGGATAATGAAAATGGAGGAAAGTGGATTGAAAAACAATATAAGTTCTTAGTCTCTCACTCTTCAAGACTAAACTCTTTTTCAAAAGTATGTCTTATCTTAAATATCATGATACAATTATTTCGAAGTCAAATGAGATGCACGGCTGATGAGACGACACAAAGTCTGACTAATGTGGGCGTCCCGCCAAACAATTATACATACACAAGCAGTTGATAATCAAGACTTGGGCTTTGCCGCTCGTCACGACTTCTTTCTTATTGAGGGCAATAATCTTTGGGCAGTTGTTTCCCATCAAGAATGTTTGTCTCAAAAGATAGGTCTTCATCATTTCATCAACATTACTCACTTGTACTTTTTTTTTGTTTAATCTCTCAATGTATGCTCTCAAGGTTTCATATTTCTTCTAACATATTGTTGTAAGGTTTTCCGCTGACTTGGGTTGCCTTTAGGAGGTGGTGAGGCGGGTCGTGAAACGTGTACAAATTTCAACCAAAAATTACTAGATAATGGTCTTAAGCCTTTGAACCAAGCCATTGTACACTCTCTTATTGTCAATAAGAAAAACTTGCACTTCAATGGACCCTAGGCATTGCAAAATGACAACATGTTAACCGTTTCAAAATTGTTGTATGGGCCTGTTATTCCATTGTATAATTACAGTGGGAAGAACTTCTGAAGATATCTAGGCACCAGGTAATCATTGATTATCGCGGTGAAATAAATTCTTCTAAGGGAGATCATCTTCATACGAGGAAATCTCATAAGATAATGACCTGCAATAGGAACGTCTCAATGGAGAATTTTCATCATTACAACAAACTCCATGCCCCATAGGAGCGAGGGGAGGGAGGGTTGGAGGTTTCATATAGTATTTAACATTATGGCGTTGAGGGGACTAGGACGGTGGACGATGATGGGGGTCTTAGACTTTAAATCTTTCGGGGACAAAAAATGTCGTGTCTTTTCGCCAACGGTCCATGTTCTAGTGTGTTTTTGGTGTGCGTGCGATTTCTAATTAACCTTATTAGTGGGGGATATGCATCTTCCTGTTCTTAGCGCAGACCTGTCACTTACCTTGGGCTACAATTATCTTTGATGATTGTTGAATTGCATCTAGAATGTATCAGATGAGATTGTTAGTTTGGTAGCCTCCTTTAAAGGGAGGAGTCTATTGGTTATCTAGGTTATAGGACACTATGTCTGGGATCAAATGTGAAGGTAGAATCGTCATGGATCCATCACGGGGTTAGTTTCAATTTTAGTTTGGAGGTGATGACAAAATTGTTCTTTTGTCAATCTAATGGGGCTAGGTGTTGCCAACAAAAGAGCTGATTATTACTAGAAATCGAGTGTTGACCATTAGATATCATGAAATATTTGGTGATGAAACATAGGAAAGTTTCCCACAGACGATGCCAAATAGTCCAATGGGACTAGAGAGGTACGACCTGAGCATGACTGATGATGGGATATCATATGATATTTTTGACTATATTTTTATTTATTTTATTTGCATTTGAAGGAAAATAAGAGGTCATTTAGAGGAGTTGTCAATGGTTTGAGGAACATTTTGTATTATTTTCATTTGAGTCGTTGTAATTCAGTTTTATCCTAAATCATACAACTTCATATGAGTTTTGGGTCTTGTTAGTGAGAAATCTTGTAAATCGTCGAAACAAGACATCACATGAAGTATCAAGGATATGAAGATTGAAGATCAATGGTTCATCGAAGGTCTTTGAAGACAATATAAGTTAAAGAATATTCATTTTAAGTTCCAAGGCATTTCAAGACAGAATATACCTAATACACCCCTGAATGTTGTATCATGCACCCCACACGTGGCTTGTGGGAAGAACTATTGTTTGCTTATTTTTCAAGATGAATCGGTGGAAAAAGCCTAGTTTTCTTCTCCGAACCCCTAAGTAATGATGAACTATAAATAGAGACCCTTGTACATTCATTTATTCATTCAGAAAGCTAGCGGCACAATGCAAGGGTCAAGCATAAGAGCTTCAAGGCAAAGGATCTCCATCTTCCTCTTGTTCTCTCTAGGGAATTTTTTTTTCTATTGTTTGGTAATGATGTCAGTTGCCATGTGCAACTAAACCTCTTTGATCAAGGTTCCATGATGAACCTCTTCTTATTTTTGGGATTCAATTAATAATTTTTTTATTCAGTTTATGATTCAAGTGTCTGATTTAATTTGTATATGTCCGTTTCTATACCATATCTTAGATGGAGAATATTAGGATAGACAACCCTAAATTTGTCCAAACCAGACAGTAGTAAATTGCTTATTTTCAAAATAAAATTCTTTTCATTGAATCTAAGTATGAATTTAGGGCTATGACTCATCTTAAGGGAACATCACAATTGTAACTGGTTGAATTGCGGCGATATGAAACTAAAAATTCTATTGATACATCACAAGGCCATGTCCTCCGTTCTTAATTCGAAAGACAGGTCATAAACTAACAATCAACCAAATTAATTCCAAGAAAGATGGAAGGGGGGATTCAAGGATTCCCTAATCGTCATTATAATTATGAATCACAAAACCTAATCTCGCATTGAGAAGGACATGTAAAACCCTGCAAACGAACTTCATCTCTTATTAAATTATTTTATTTCTAATAAATTCCACTAATTACTGATTTTAACGACAATCTCAGTGGAGACATAACTTACTACTTTATTACTTGCGTATGATTTGTTGCACTTGCCAATTTCATCACCAATGACTGTGGATGTGTTCAGATTGACAGACTTGAAAACAAATCTTTCCTTTATGGATGTGTGTGTGTGTGTGTGTGTGTGTGTGGGGGGGGGGGCATACACTCTAACGATCGAGTAAAACTGCAATGAATGTGTGTGGTTGTTAGAATAGAATTGTTTGGACATAGGTAGAGAGCACAAGTTAACCTTTATATAGTGGCGAATTAGGGTTTTGGGTCCCTTCAAACTTTATCTCAAACAACTATCTCAAAGGACACTAATGCAGAGATTAGATAATGTTGACCTTGATTCTAGAATGAACGGTCAACATTACCTTAGGCGATCCTTATCCAATACATTTAGGACAAGACTATGTTATAGTCTGTTTCTAAATCAGTGACTTGGGAGGACCAAATCCAAAGAGAAAATTAGTCTTGACCCAATCTAAAACACAAATTTAGAGGCTCTATATAAATATGTGTTACGTTTTCAACTGTAATTTTTTAATTAATATTTACATCCTTTCAAAAGGTTTTTTAGCCACATACTTTGCCTTAATTTAAATTTAAATTTAAACTTGACTCTTGGCCCTATAAACAGGTCAACTTCTTGCATTATATATATATATATATATATATATATATATATATATATATATATATATATATATATATATATATCACAAACTACTACATTATTATTTATCAACCATTGCACTGTCACCGCCTAGAAGTGATATGGATCACTCAAAATTATATTTGTTTCTTGGTTTTGGTCTTTATGTCATTTCCTCTTCTCAAATTTTAGCCGATAGTTATGTTCCACTGACTCTTACCATTGGTGAGTCATTCTAGCCTATAATTTATTTTTGTATTTCAAATTTATGTATGTAAAGAAGCATAACCGGAAACAAAGGCAAGCTGCTGCGAGACAGCTAAAACAATTACGGTAATGCCCAGACAATATAAAGGATGTTGCAACCACGCATGATAAGTGTAGACTATAATAGATAAGTATTATTTACTAAAAGCGTTAGCTATATAACATTTAATGTTTTCAGATTTTATTTACTAATAATAGAGAATATTGAAATTTTTTACATGTTTTTTTTTCTTTTTTTTATTATAAAATGATATCTCCTAAATTACACAAGTCGATTAATAGTTCTGTAATTCATAAAAATGATTTTTTTCCTCCCTAGAAAAAAAGAAGTTTTTTCCACAGAAACAAACACACCTAAACGATTCAATTTATGAATCCATCCTATAAACTCCATTCTAAATTTTGGGTACGGATCATATTGAACAATGAGAGCAAATAGTGAATGCATCATAGAAACTCCTTTCTAAAAAAACATACAAATCATTCTCCTCTTCTCTTTTTGCTTCTGCAGAACCAAATCTTCCTCCAATGGACGATCAACTCAATGACAAACAAGTTTCAGAGTTTAAGAAGGCTTTCAACCTCTTCGATAAGGATGGAGATGGTTGTATTTCTGCCAAGGAATTTGGGACTCTAATGTGGTCGCTCGGCCAGAACCCAACTGAGTTCGACTTGCTGGCCACGATGAATAAGTTCGACACTGACGGGAATAGTGTCATTGATTTCTCCGAATTCCTCAACCTCGCAGCGCGCATGTAAGATGAACGACAAAGATCTTAAGGAAACTTTCCGTATGTTTCACAAGGATTAGAATGGTTACGTCTATCCATATGAGCTCCATCAATATATGTTTCTACTCCTTGGTGTGTGTGTGTTTCAATATGAGTAAGTGTGGGGAAACTTTAGTATTTCGCTAGGCAACAAATGTTTTGCAATCAATTAAATGTACAACCTACCATTTCTTTAAAAACTTTCACATAAACTTAGACATGATGAAACTTAAAAATTTCAGTCAGTTAAACAAGATAAAGCATATATACAAAATTGACTGAAATTATTAAACTGTTACTAATCTGTAGGCGAGCTTTAACAATCTATATATGTTTCTACTTTGCTCTCCTTCCTTGATATCAGGACTTCCACAGGCCAAGTAATGTAGTTCATATAACTTCATTAGGAAATTGCAACATTTATGTTCAGATTAGGTAAGTGTACCAAATCGTTTACCGAGTAATAAAGTGTAAGTAGAGTATCGTATCCACATGGATTTTTGTTTCGTCCAAACAGTTCGCGTTACTTATTTGGTTTAACAAAATATAAATAAAGAGTTGATGGATAAGAGATTGCAATTTTTATCTGTTTGTAACATAGCAAGTTACCTTTTTTGGTTGCAGAAAAGTAAGTAAGAGTTAGGACTCTTTGAATCCCCCCTATGTTTTTGTTGGAATTAAATAACATTCATGCTGCATTTAGTTATCGTAAGTAGACTATCTAAGTGATGAGTCAATCGGGACGTTCTAACCTAATCGATTCGTCATGTAGCACCTGTTGATCGCACGGTGATCCTTACGTCCGGAGTCTGATTTCGGTATATCAATGTTGAGTTGCACCTACTGGTCCACACTAAGGTTATACGCACGCTAAGGTATAGGATTATAAATCCTATATGATCCGCCACCTTCGTAAGGATTTTTAGTGTGGGGGTCTTACTCCCTCAAAGGTAATTGAAACATAGACTTAACTTGACATTCATAAATTTCCATAGGCAATGAAGGTCAGTGTTCCTAACGGGTTTTACTATCTACGAATCTTAGGTCATAGCACACTCTCCCACTCGGTAGTTCTACAAATGAGCAACTCTATCAGCATCTACCTTACCAAGGGTCAGGGAGAATAGTTCTACTAGGTTCGGTTTAGATCTTGCAGTACTTGTTTCCTCAATTAATGGGAAACTGAGTCACTCACCATTAATCCGTACTTGGCAACGGGTGGATTTGGAGGTTTGGCCATGAGACTATAAGTCAAATTTGGGTGGTTTAGGTGGCGATACAGGCATGGTGCTTTTCGCCATCTCATTGATCTCCCCAATCATCTTTGAAAAACTATCATATGGTGGTTGCGTATCAAGTGGTTGTAGTTGTGATGACGTTATTGAGTAATTTAGGTACATTTGAGGAAAAAAATGTTTTCATCGTCATCGATAACAGAGGAAATCGGATGGTTTCTCTCGTAAATATGTCAGTTTTATCAAACAAATAAAATATTGTATCATTGAGACGTGGTTAGTTAATTTAATTTTGTATATAATATTTTTTAGAAGTGGTTGTTTATAAACATGTTAAGCAGGGCGGAGCCAGGAAAAATCATATGGAGGGTGGCGAAAATATAGCAAATGATATATAACATAATATGAACGAACTTCTACTCTTAATATATACCGTATACAAAGAAAACAACTCTTTCAGCTCCTTTGGGATGAATTTTTTCTTTCAAAGATGCACTCAATTTTAAATACAAATAACACATGTAACAAATAGATAAGAATAAATTTAAATATTAAAAAAATATAACAAACACGATATGAATATATAATATATCCGATTTTTTTTCCTTTATCATTTAAAAAGTGCAACAAACTAGATGAATATATTTATACTTACTTTTTCATTATCTCAATTATACCCTTAAACAACTTTTTCTATAATAAAGATCATTGTTGGTGTTATTAAAAAAAGAACTTAGATTATATATTTTTTTGTTATTCTTGGTGTGATTGAAATAAATAATCATGATTAGTTTGGTTTGCTATCACTTGAAAGCAAGAAACATTTATATTTTTAGTTTTAATCCAAATCAAAATTTCATAAAATAAACACGGTTAATAATTTTCAAATATTAGTGCAATAAAAAGAGCTGAAAGATGGGAACGTGAGTGCCCGTCTTTTCGCTAGTAATTATATAAAATTTAGTTTGATGAAAAACAAAAAAAAAGATCATATATGCTACAAAAGCTGATACATAAAATAAATGTTAATTCCCTTCAGAAAATGTTTGATAAATATAACTTAGTTGAATGAACATTATTTATCGGGGTTAGAGATCGAATCCTAATTCTCCACTTCTATGTATGAATCTAACCATGGACTAGACTACTTGATAAAAAAGATACATCAAAAAAATGTAGCCATCAAGATCATATCATCCTTCGTTTTTTTACGGAATGGTTATATACTATTAATTTATTGAAATAGTTGGCATGGTTTATAATTAAAACATAACATAATAATGTTAGGTGGAAGTGATTTGCTTATTGATTTTTTGTCAAATAGTTTAGGGACTAGAATTTAACTTTTAAATAGGTGTATGAGGTACAAACCCTAATTTCTGTATATATTTATACAACTCCCATACTAATCCAATTGAATTAAGCTTACGAGTCAAGTGATTTGCCTGTTTCTGTAAGAGACGATACACTTAGTTTTTCGAATAATTATTGCATGGAAATAGGAATCGGCAATTAGGAATTGACAAGTTGGTTATTGTTAGTTGAATTTATATAAAAAAGAATCACTATATTGGTTTATTATATGATTAAAAAACTTGCAAAAAAGTTATTATTTGATGAAAAGAAAAGGTGTTAATGTATTTTTTACATAGATGGGGTGGAGAAGACTATACTTATATGGAGAGGTAGTATACTGCACCATGTGACAACGGTGGCAGTCTCCCCATTTCAATACTACGTAGCTCCATCCCTGATGTTAAGTGGTTTGAATCAAAGTAAAACTGAATAAATATAGCTAGATTTTGGCTGGGTTTGAATTTCAATAGCTATTTCTCGTATGTTTGGTCTTATTAGATTGTATACTTTTTTTGCTTCTGATATAACTCCATCCTTTCCTCATCATGTATTCAATTAAGGTTAATATGCGAGATAAAATAGAAACAACTAACTTCCAATGCACGACGACAAAATAGACAATTGTTTCTATGGCGTATGACCAAAAATTTATACATGAATATAGACTTACTTGCCATCTCTCGGACGGGGTCACTTATACATAATCTAAACCATGTCCCTTTGATAGTCTGCCTTACTAGGGTTTGACTCAATAAAAAGATCAATTGCGGCACACTACTTCGGTGGCAAATCATTAAGAACATATTTAGACTAAAATTATATTGAAAACATAAATCATTTAGACTAAGAAATGAGAGTACTACATAGATTCCTAGCTATTCACATCCAATCCTAACAAAAGAGAGAGTTTAATTACCCATGTATTCATGACTAACAAATGAGAGTTATTGAATGTTGGAGAAACATCAACAAGCTTATCTCTTAGATTCTCCAGTCTTCTAGTGGCTTCATCTACTCTCTACCCTCGTTCTCTCACTATAGTGTTATAGGTTTAAAAGTTGATTACATTTACAAATGACCTACACCTCTATTTATAGAGGGTTAAGAAATAATAGATATGCTAAGGGAGGGAAAAACAACCTTTAGATATTTTCCTTAAACCGACTTTGCTTGCTCAACTTAACATTAAACCGTCTTTGGCTTTTCCTTATATAATCCTCTATTTAGGATCACTTTCACCTCACTATGCTCTCTTAGAGAGTCGTTATTGTCTCCATATGTCTTTATAAGACTTTGGCATAACTCTGACGCGTGTACTTTCCTTCCTTTATGCCACATTGATCCAGTAATTGTCTTAAACATATAGAATTGTATAAAGCAGGACGTAATAGCTTTCAGGAACATCTTACTGATATAAGTGATATTTATATCAAATTAGGGGTGTTTGTTTTAGATTTCTTGCAAAACAAGTCAATATGTGCTATGAAAAATAACAGTAATTCGGAACTTATCAACTCTCCCTAATTTTGAACTTTGTTTGTACTCAAACAAAATGCCTCAAAAATATATGTAATTGAATGCAAGAAAGTGATTCACAAAGATTTCCAATGAGTCAATTGGTTTTTGAAACAAATTTGAGATGCATGATTCACAACTAAATTGTACCGGCAAGTCTTATGTTTACCACAAATCTGAAATAAAATCATGAATTTGAAATTTATTCAAAACTCAAAATTTAATTCATGCATTCCAATCCAACAACATAATTAATAATGAATCACACCTAACACACTTAGTTGTAAGTAGATAATGAAATATGATCAATATGTGGGGACTTGAACTGACATCAGTCAATCATATTAACCTCTTGATTAAGTTATGCATTCATCCAAGCATACAATTTTGAAAAATATTAAAGCATAGATCACCAAGGTCTTTGAAGGGTTGTAATGTGGCCTGGCTACATAAGAAATGTGATATATATATATATATATATATATAAGGCAATAAGGTAAAATATTGCCCGTTAGCTTTTTATAATTATAAATATCACCCATAGATTTAGGAGACAACATTGTTATGCATGAGCATTTGAACTATTTGTGGAAGTCTCTTGATTGTCAGAACACATTTTCTTATGTGTCAAACATAAATTGTATAAAAGTCTTTTGATTGTCATAACGCATTTTCTTATGTTTTGCCACTTTACTTGAAGCTTTTTCTCCCACAATCAAAGCATTACTTCTCAATTCCTCAAATGAAGAAACTCAATCAAATTTCCACATGCACGTTTCCCTCTTATTAACCCGTACACCATAACACTTGTTGGCCTAAGTGTCGATCTTCCCTCCTATGGGTCACTTAAGAAGTTCATGTACGCCTTTTTCTTCATATATATATATATATATATATATATATATATATATATATATATATATATATGTTTGTCTTATAATGTACTTTTTCATAATTTCTCATATGCAAATAAAACAGACTCTACATAGATAAGTTTTTTACATTTTAGTTTGTAATTTTTATAATAATAACTACACTTGACTCTTGACCCCATATATAAGGCATATTTTTTATCTATATATATGTACTACTACATTATTATTATTATTATTATTTATCAATTATTTCAATTTCATAGTAAAAAAGTGATATGCCTTATTCAAAATCGTATTTATTTCTCTGTCTTGTTTTTTTTGTTATTATCTTTTCTCTAGTTGCAGCTGATATTCATGTTCCTCCGCCTCCTATTCCAAGTAAATCAATCTCTAGCCTATAATTTATTTTTCTAAGTTAAATACATATGTTTGAATAATTTAATGCATATTCAATTATATTTCACCAAATATTCGATATCACAAACACATCCTTCTCCTCTTATCTTCTTTCTCTTTTGCAGAGATAAATCTTTCTCCAATGATTAATCCACTTACTGATAAACAAATCTCAGCTTTTGACAAGGACCAAGATGGTTTCTTCTCTGCAGCTGAGCTTCGTCATGTCATAATAACTCTTGGAAAAAACGTGACCCATGAAGAGGTGAATGAGATTATCAAAGAGGCTGATGTTGATGGTAATGGACTAGTCAACTATAAGGAGTTTTTTAATATCATGTGTAAGGGTTGGGGATTTATATGCGACTGAAAAGGTAACGGTGGAGAAATGAATGGATGGATATTATGCAATTTGGATTAAATAAAGAGTATATGAAATTACAATAAAACCAGATATAAAAGTAAGATGAAATTAATCCACTCGTGGAATATAATATAAATACTAGAATACTAAAATACAAGAGACTATCAAAGGAAGAGAGGAGAAATGTCATCAATTTTTTTCTCCCCTTTGCTTATCAATCATTGCTATTTTTTTAATAGATAGAGAAAATAACAATAGTATTATGAACACACACATAAATGGAGGAGTTGAGATTCAAACCTTGATCGTAACGTACGACCTACCAATTTTAACATTTTTGTCGATTGAGTTAGGATTTTTGGATAATTACTCCCTGTTATATATATAGAAGGTTAAAATAACATTTTCTACTAGCTTTATTTTCATAATTGTTGGATCATATGACACATGTTCACCCCTATTAAAATCAACAATGTCCTTAAGATTGAAGTTAGGACAGTATAGTTGAGTGATAGTAGTAGATATTCGAGTGTCTTCCAAGTCAAGGGAGGTGTTTCTCATGTTTCTACTTTTTGGCCATACCATTAACCAAACTATTAGTAGTTTTAAAGTTGCTATTTCTCCTCACATTTAACATGTGCTTAGATCCATAAGTCATGGTTGCAGTATCACTCATGAATTCAAACTAGAGGAGTGTGTAGGTTTCATTATGGAACTCATTCTATTTGTTGCAAAATATCATGTGCGCTCTGAAAAATACTAAACCAAATTACTACAACATAACCATCTTTTATAATAACGCTTGTACCAAAAATATCAATAATAACTGTTTGGAAATTGGAGAATAAACTTTAACAATTGCAATGTACTAAATAGTTATGCTAAAATATGTGCAATTTCTATTGGTACTATCAAGAGAATTGCTACTGAAACATTATGAATGGAACTTTGGTTGATTAACATTTCCTGTCTTTACGCATATCTAAAACATTTTTGTATAATTTATTAATGTTTAACTAGATGCTAACCCAGATATTGCGTGTTATAATTCAACATATCTTTGAGTCTAAAATATTTATATGTAATTTAAAAACAATGTAGTTTGTGTTGTTGGAGCAAAATACGCCCCAACATTATATGATAAAATATAAATACATTTTTAATCAGTATTGACTAAATACAATGCATGCAAAGTATATGTTTCCAGGTATGCTCCATTTACATCTTGCTCCATTCAGGGGTTAGATGCAAGACATATGGCAAACAAACATCTAAGGGTTGAGATTTTAAATTAAAAATATAATCATTTATTTAAGTAATTAAAAACAAACAACGCTCTATCTATCAGCTCTTCTCTCAAAGAGTGTTAGACTACATCGCTTCCTTTTTCCCCTGCACCACCGCCCCTTCCTCCTCTCCGCCACCGCCTTCCATCGACGTTGTTGAAACCACTAACACAGGTGCGTGTCTTATATATATACATGAGTTTCCTTAAAAATTAAGGAAGGTTGTGCCACGATGCAAATTATAAATAATGCAAACACCTTGGTCTTTGGTTCACATCCGCGGCGCGTTGGTAGAAAGTGGTTGATTCTTATGACTTCGTCTTGATTTCGTGACACATAGCTCGCATAGCGAGGTAGTGGCTGACTCCCACTATCTTCTGCACTCCTTGCTCCATTCCTTTTCACCAAAACGTTTGTAACAACTATACTCCAAGAATCACTTAGGATAAACTTGCAAAAAGCATAGCATTGTCGTAAAGTTGTATGGTTCAGTGGATTTCCATGGTTTCAAAGTTATTTTTCTGCTTTTGTCTTTTCATGACTTTTGAACGAATCCCATTCAAAACTAGAATAAAATACATTCAAACTAACTGCTTTAACTCTAAGATTGCACTATAAATTAAACTCTATGATTTCCTGTCATCACTTCCACTCCGAATGGTAGGTATATATTAGAAATTAGAATAAAGATTGATTGAATACATTGAATACCTTTCCATGAAATTGACATGCACTAAACAACAACAAAAAATACGTCATTAACAATGCATATCTGAAAAAAGAGAAAAAAGTGACTATTTTGTTTTTTTGGCATGAAAGACAAAATAAATTGCGTAATTAATCTAGAAAAAAATCATAATTTTCCCCAACTCAATGCATTTGGCTCAACAAGTAATTATTCCTGCGGAGGAACAACCTGATAGCTTGCAATGGAAGCATGACCAATCTGGTGAATTATGTCTCAAGGAGGCATATAATTTCAAACATCATCAATTTCAAGAGCTTCATTGGGCCAAAACGATATGGAGTGTAGATATCCCACCTTCAAAATCCATGTTCATTTGGAGATTGAAGCACAACAAAGTGCCAACAGATGAGAACTTGAAACAAAGAGGCTGCAGCTTTCCCTCTATTTGTAATTTATGTTACAAACATGAAGAATCCTCATTCCATTTGTTCTTCAACTGTGAATACTCCATCAGAATCTGATCTTGGTTAGCATCTTGTCTTAATTTATCTCTTAACTTCTCTTGTTTAGAAGATGTGCGGAAATTTTGTGATTTATCTTGGTCACCACATATATAGAGAAGGCAATGATGTAGCAGACACTTTGGCAAATTATGGGATATCTTTGCAAACCCTAACATTTTGGGATGATATGCCTAGCTTTATTAGGGCTAATCTTATTAAAAATCAGTTAGGGATGCCATCCTTTAGATTTATTACTTTTTGATTGGAGTTTTGGCTTGGTCCTCTACATCTTGTATTGTTTCATCTCTTTCATCTTAATATATTTTGGTAGGTTAGCACTTTGCTACCTACTCTTTTGTCAAAAAAAAATTAAAAATTGAAAGACTTGGATCATAATGTTGAAAGGCGATTAGGATTTTCCGAACCGCCTCTAAGTTCTTGTTTGGTAATATTAAATCCTAAATTCGTAGCAATTTGATACCTATGTTTAAAGTGTTTAGAAAAATAGACCAAGACTAATTTCCTGGCTTAGGTCCCATTTATATATAAAACACTACTCTCTCCATTCCAAATTGTATATCGCTTTAGGAAGAAAAAAAAATTGTTTCAAATTATATGTCGTTTTACCATACCAATGAAACATTAATGTTATTTTTCCCGTTATATTCTTAACTATTTATTACTCTCTCTTCCTTCAATTCTTTCTTTTATCTTTTTCATTTTAAGCTTAATTACTATTTTCATCCCTTAACTAATTTTTTGGTATCGCTTTGGTCCCATAATTAATAAAAAGTCTGTTTGAGTCCTTTAAATATGTCTCTGTTACATAACTTAGTCCCTTCCGTTAATTTTATTAAAAAACTGTTAGGGTTTGTACAAGTCATCACCTTAATTCAACTTCTTCATCTTCTTCCTCATCCACCTTCATAAAAAAAAAAAAAAACAGCAAATTAAAAAACTGAAGAAAAAAAAAAATCGAACCTTGAAATTAAAATTGGAAGAAAACAAATTGATTCTTAAGCATTGAAACAAAAAAGCTCTATTTTCTGGAGGAAAAAAATAAACTCATTTTCAAATTCAATCATTATCACCAATCCTTCACAAAAACTCATTTTCTGATCTAAACCCATTACCATTATTCCTTCAAAAACAAAACCCATTTTCAGTACCCAATAGGAAAACAAAACGTTTTTAGGGTTCATCAATTTCTGGCAAATAGGAAAAACACCATCAACAACAACAAAAACAAAACCCAGCAGCAAGAACAAACAACAACAATAAGAACCCAACAATAACAACCTACAACAACAACAACAATCCAGCAACCACTACTAGAAAAAGAAAAATTAGCGAGGGAAATTAGTGACGGAAAAAATGAAATTCCTCACAAATTCCTTGGTCGCAAAATTTAGTGACGGAATTAGAGAGGAATTTTACGTTTTCCCTCACTAAATTTAGTTTTTTTAGTAGTGAACAACAACAAAGAATAACAACAACCCAATCTGATACCCATTCCTCTATTTCACTCTCTGCGAAACCCACCATTTCCTTCACCTCTTGCGTGAAATAGCCAAACCAAATCTAAAACAAATTGAATCCTTAGGGGGAAAATGATGAAAGCAATTGGATTAGATGGGAGGGAACGAGAATCAATAATGACTTTGGAGGCTCCAGAGGGAAAATTTATGGTATGAACTCAATTTGGCTTTCTCTGATAGATGATGATTCTGAAATCAATTTTCGATTGGGGAAATTTTGGATGGAGTGAGTTTGGGTCTCTAAGCACTTCTTTTGAAATTATCAGTTAGAGAATTTTGTTTGAAAAGAAATGATAAAAATTGATTGTAATTATGAACATGTTGAAAAACAATTGTGAAGATGCTTGAATAACTTGATGTGAATCAATTCTAGGTTTTTTTCATGATTTTTTATGTGGGTAGCATGAAAATTGGTTTTGTTTTTGAAGGTAAAGGTAAAGTTTTTTTTGATGAATTTTGTTGTTTAAGTTTTTTTTTCTTTCTTTCTGGGTTTGTATGAAGGTGGATGAAGATTTGTTGAAGAAGATGAAGGCGAGGAGGAAGAAGATGAATATAAATTCCAACCAATGCAAAAATGACACGTGTGCTTGAGTTAACGTTTTTTTAATAAAATTAACGGAAGGGACCAATTTATGTAACAGAGACATATTTAAAGGGACTCAAACGGACTTTTTATTAATTATGGAACCAAAGCGATACTAAAAAATTAGTTAAGGGACGAAAATAGCAATTAAGCTTATAATTTATTAAAGACAATTTTGTAAAACAACTCATAATATCTCTTTCCCACACAATATTAATTATATTTCTTAATATGTGTGAAATGCCAAAAATATCATACAATTTAGGATGGAGGGAGTAATTAATATCTTATGTGAAACTCATATTATCAAAAGATTTGTTGAACGTTAAACTATAGCCACAATATATAATCAATTCCCTATGTCTAGAGAAATTAATCAGAGAACACTACACCTAGTTCCAATTACAAAACCTTGGGTTATTAGATAACTATAACTTATAATCGATTCAAAGATGACCATGAAGTGAAAATCATTAATTACAAGGTATAATGAATAAACATAGTTCAAATTGCATTAAAAGAGGACATCATAGATTACATGATTAAAAAATAGCATATAGGTTCATCATTCGATATTAATATAAACTTTTTAGCTACTCATAGTAGCAAAATACATAATCAAAGGTTATAGAAACAACAAATACAAAAAGGAATGATTAAAAGCTTTTTTTTGCCAAGGTTTGAAAAACGTCACATATCCGTAAGGGAATAACTAGATGTGGCAAGAGTTGTTGTGAAATAGTATAAAAATCCAAATGTTTTTTCTCTATCCTAGCTATTGTCTTCATTTATTATTGTTATTTATGTCTTCTCTCTATTAACCCTTCTATTTAAAATCTTAAATAAAACGAAGGAAAGTATTTTGATAAAGAAAACAGTAAAATAAAAAATAAAAAATTATTAACACAATTCAAACCCTCTCTTATTGTGTTTTCCCGTCTCTTAAGAATGGCCCTATCTGTTTTTGTAACTTGGATTAAAAAAATTATCTTCAAAGGAACTCAATGAGTAATTTTTTGATAAGTCTATAAATTGATTAGATTTTTGAAGTCTTGGAAAATAAAGAAAAAGACTTGTTGCTTCTATTTTTGAAGTTGTTTCTTTAAAAAATTAGAAGGAACCCTTTAGAGTTTGAAAATGAAACAAATCTTTGACAACCACTTAGAGGCAGGGATATTATTTTTTTGTTAAAAAGGGTTCAAAATGCATCAAACCTTTTGACAACCTTTTACAGGAGGGATTATTTTTTATTAAAAAAACAGATGTGTTGGAGTTTGAATAAACTAAGTGGCTTTTGAAAATGCTGAAAAATGAAGGATGTTGTGAGAAAAATATTCACGTCTTGGGAAATTATTTTTAAAGGAGGTTGTATTTGTTATAGGCATTAGAAATCCTAGAATTTAAATATCTGAGTTTAAATTGGGTATTTGGAGACAGTTTGAACCATATTATTTCATAAAACTATTGAGTTCTTTTGAATTCGTTTTTTTTTTATTTTTAAATTCAATATTTTTGCTACAGTGTTTCTACTTAGAGCCTTGTGATGAGTTGGTTTGTAATAAAAGAAACCCTATGTTTGATTTATGATGTAGGTTGAATTTAGGGCTAGTATAAGGATTTGAGGGACTTTATTTTAAGTTGCGTGATTGTATTAAGTTGGAAAACACCTTGTATTCCCAATAAACCTATTTACTTTATAAAAGACTTGCATCCCCATCTTTCTTCTTTTATTCATAAAAAGGAAAATGTTAAAGAGTGTCTTTGGGCATTGGTTAAGATAACATAAATAGAAATAATTTGTTGAAAAGTGGTGAAAAGTGTTGAATTCAATTTTCTAAAAGTCAAAAAGTTATAATTTCCAATGCAAAACTAGTATTTTTAATTTCCTTAACATTAAGTTATTTATTTTTAAGGTAAGAATAAAATGGTAAATAGAAAGTTGAAATTAAGGGTAAAATTGAAAGAAAATGTTACACAAAAGTATTAGAGTAGAAATGAAGGAAGAAACCCTGCCTTGATGGTCCAGATACTTGACCCATGTCTTGTACCACCAACTTTCTAAATCAATATAAGTGTGTGTAAAGGTCTTTATTTATAGACAACTTTAATTCTAGGTTAAGTTAGAATTTATGGGCTCTTTTCTTTGGAAAACAAGCTGAATGTGTATTTTACCTATCAGAAAGCGCAAGAGTGCATTAGTCAGCCCACGGGGTTGTGTCATGCGCATATGGTCGTGTTCCATGCGCATTGGACAACCTCTAGGGGGCGAATTTTACAATTTTTCATTCTTTTTTCGAGCATTCTACCATCTAAAAATGTCTTGGAACTTGGGATAATTTTTTCCCAACTTGTATTATCTTCAAAATCCTTCTAAGTAACTTTGATCATCATTCTTCATATCCCTTAATCCTCAACTTGGTGTCTTGTTTTGCTGAATTACATGGTTTATCAATAAAAAAGACTCAAAATACCTATGTAGTTGCATGACTAGGGAAGAAATTGAATTACAATAACTTGAACAAAAACAATAGAAAATGTCCCTCAAACCATTAACAACTCCTCTACACGACTTTTAAATTTTCTTAAAATGCAAATAAAATAACTAAAAACATCATAAAATATCATATGTTGATTTGTCATCAAAATGCCAAAAAGACAATATTGTCTCCAAATCAAGCAACAAAAATAATTTAGAATTAAGTTACAGCAAAAACCACTCCTAAACATATGAATGATCGAGTACTTCATTGACAGAAACATATAAATTTTTTGGGTTTTGTTAACGAGTCTCTTCAGGGCACTTTTGTTTCTCAATTAAGAAATTATTCATTGAAAAAGTTTAACACTTTAAATTCCGATGCATTGAATGCATAATTTTCCATAAAAATTTACTATTTAAAATCCTTAAAGAGTGCCCTTAGGACACTCATTAACATTTTCCAAATTTTTTTTAGCTTTCGACTTGATCAATGACCAATCTATAAGTTTTACCATGTCTAAAAGAGTATGAGCTAAGAACTCTTGATTACCAAACACCGCAATGCGGTGCTTTTTGAATCATATATATAAATAAAAAATACATAATAAATAAATTTTTGTAAGAAAAATATATGTATAATTTATTAAATCTTAATCACAAATTTAGGCACTTCTCTATGATGTCCATCATCTTGCAAACAAGTAAGAATAATGCTCTTTAGGCACCTAGAAGTGCCTAAAAAATTTTCCACATGAACCTCAAACTACCAAGAAGTGATTAACTACTGTTCGCTGCTGAAAAGTAGTTTGAAATTTTTCCATAAACGACAATCAACTATCATTCACATAAACAGTAGTTGGGATGTATTCGCATGAAGAATCGCAAACACAATAGCAGAGACTAAGAATTGGCCAAATCAGGCACACAAACTTATGGTGCCGTTTAATTTGGGAAAGGAGACTTTTTTTTCATCATGAAAAAGTTTTTTTAAATCATTAGATTAAAATGGAACATTGATTTCATCATAGGCTGTCCATACTATATCTTTCTTCTCATTGTCTTCAACCTCTCATGAGACACCAATAGACCCACCACCAAAACCGACTCCAAGAACCACCATTAAACAATTGATTTCAGCCTAAATCTTTTATGCTCCAGATGATTATTATTTGAGCTACATCTGGACTCCACATCATTCACAAATACTACCCTTTTTAACCTTAAAATTATTAATATATTTGTTGGATACTTCTGCATTTAGCATGTTTAAACGTATTCATATATGCAAACAAACAAATATCCAAATATTTTTTTTACTCAGGTAATGTGATTCATCATGTAGCAATAACATTCACCAATCCAAGCTTGTTCTATGTCTATTTAGAAGTCTAATCAGGATATTTATTTGGTGGTCATTGAACGAGTTAGCAATCTTTAAGTAGATCTTAATGTTTTTCTTATCAATCCTTAAGTAGCTTCTGGTTTGAAAAACCAGACATATCAAATAAGAAAGGAAAACAATGATTTCAGGAATGGAAACAGAAAGCTACGCGGGTCAATAACATTCAGAGGTTGATGACAGTGAGAAAAAAACATATAGTGTGGACAGTCTATAGTAAGATCAATGTTCCCTTTTAATCTAATGGTTTAAAATACCTTTCCCATGGTAGGAAAAAAGTCTCATTTCCCAAATTAAACGGCACCCAAACTTATACACTGTCAAGCACTCATTCATACATGAACAGTACAAACAATCAACCACAGAATTAACTTGATTAGCAATTGGGCGCACACATAAAAACTTTTAAACACTCATGCAACATTTAAAATGAAATTATCATTCAAATTGCATAAATTTGTAAGTAATCTATTCCAAAGGGAAAAATATTTTCTTAGGTATTACAATACCAATTACATTCATCATTTAGGTGATACCAAAAAAAATTAAAATGTAAAAATAATCATCAGAAAGTCCTACTTCTTCGTTCAACTTGATATTTGAGTGTCCGACAATGTTTTATTTGGAAACAGTTCAAGATACACATATAGGTCATCATATGAGCTACCATTTGGCATATCACCTAAGGCAATGGTCCTAACACTCATGATCTGCTGGAATGTATCCATAGTATCTATCCCATACTCCTCATATATTACAACCTCAACATTTGTTGGCCAAGGTGGTTCTCCCTAGATTGAGGGCACCACTTTCGGATGAGATACCCTATAGAACCAAGAAATGTGACCTGATATGTGCTACCACTGGTTACGTTCACCAAGAATATAACTTGCATCAAATAATCTTGGAAAGTCTGATCTACTTGGAAGACATTAATAGTAGGTGTGTATGTGAGTCTATTTGAGTTGGGTTTGGTCAAACCCAAGACCGAAATCTTATAAGTTACTTTGTTTTAGGAGAGGTAAAGTAACCACTCGTTGCACTATTGGATCAGTACTTTGGGCAAACCCACTCATTTTCGATTTGAGTTCGATTGAGTAGTGGGTTCCCAAATTATGTTTCTCTTTTTCTGTTAATAATATTAAATGACTAAATGGTGAGTCCTTGTATTTTTTCCATAAAAATTCCTCAACTTTTTTATTTTCTTAAAAAAATTGTGCAACATATTTTCATTATATTTTAGCGTCATAAAATAACAAATGATAATGTCAAATAATAAGTTTCATCATAAATTACTTGTGACAAAATAAAGTTGCATGACATAAAATTGCATTAGTATCAAATTAATCAAAAAGTGCAACATACTAATTTGTAACTTTAGCATGTTTTGATTTTTGATATAGAGGTTGTCTTGTGTTAATTTTCGAAAGTAGACTTGATTTATGACCAAAACATTTGGTATTCTTCTTCTTCTTCCATGTGAAAATAAAAATAAAAATGTTGGCATTGTTGGGTAAGTGAGTTATTTGGGTTTGGGTATGGTTTTACCTGAAACCCGTTATTTTTTATGGAATTTTCATTTTTTTTAAACAATACCCACCCAATTACCCAGCCCAACCCACATTTCTGAGTTTTTTTTTTTTTGGTTGGGTTCGATCAATTTTTTTGGTTGACACAACCCACATACACCCCTAAATTGCTAGTACGATGGAAAGATTCATTAGAATGGTCTATGTACGACCATACTGCCTAAGCACTTTATCCAACATAAAATACTAACAAATATTATCGAATGGAGCCTCCAACGATGATCATTATATGGGTTGAAGATCATGTCGTCTAACCTAGACAATCAAAGTAGGTTTTATAGTCTGATAACTTGTTGCGAATGAACTGTGAAGCGCATGACATGTCGACGGAATAACCGGGGTGGATGTCATATGGATATATTCCAATGAAATGCTCAAGTCTGGATAAAAAGAGAATGTCGTGTTAGGCAATCGAGAGGCAACATAAAACTTTTTAGAAACTTTATGACATAAATCAAATATGTAATAATGTGAATGCTAATTCATTTATCAGAGACAATATGTTGTATAACTCGAGTACAATGTCAAATGAGCAAAGGTTACTGCATCACATCTAAATACAATGAAATCTAAGAAGGGATTCCGACAATTTTGTGAGGATTTAGAACACCTTAAAATAAAATTTTGAGTATATTTAAAAGGCTTAATTAGACAACTACAAGAAGCAATTTTTTAAAATGAGATCTAAATGGGCATGTAAGAAGAGTATCGAAAGGTTTTTAGGGTTGCGTTTCCAATTTCAATTTCCATATAGATATTTACATCTCATTCAGAGATTGCTTTTGCCACTTATTTTGCTTAATTTAAAATATAAACCTTGACTCTTGGCCCCATCAATAAAGCATGTTCTTTCCCTATATATAGAGACTACTTCATTATTCTTTATCAAACATTATTGCATTGTCGTTGCCAAGAAGTGGCATGGCTAACTCAAAGGTGTATGTGTTTGTTGGTCTTTTTGTTGTTCTCTCTTATCAAGTTTTAGCTCAATCGCCGTTGCCTCCACCTCCTATTCTTGGTGAGTCATTCTAGCGTATAGTTTAATTTTGATAAAATAAATTAGTGTATATGACACAACAAAATTTTAAAAAAGCTATCTATCAAAACAAAATGTAACTTTGAGCTTTTAAAAGTCAAATATGAACTCTTTGATTGTTTCATATTGTCCCCGTTCATCATCTTTTGAAAAGTGCTTGCAATACCATTTTTAGCAGTCTTTCAAACACACTCCTATTAACTAAAATGTAAACGGTTTCGCTAAATGATGTAAACCCTATATATTTAGAGTGATCCACATGAATTTCTATCATAAAAATAGTGTCTTAGAAAGCATTAAGAGTGCCACATCGGATAGCTGATGGTCTGACAATATAATTATAAGTGGGGGCAATCCACACCTCACAAGCCGGTTTTGTAGGATTGTGTTAAGCTCAAACACGATTTCTAAGATTAAGATGGTATCAGAGCCTGGTTCAAGATCCATTGGGTCACCTGCTATCAGGTTTCCGCTATCGGACTACCCATCATTTATGTCCAACAATTGCTTTTTTGACATTTAAAACTTCCTAAAAACACAAGTAAAGTACGAAAATACTCTCAGCGGTAGTTAACTACCGCTGGCTTGATAGCTAGAAAACCGGCAGCAGTTAACTGACGCTAGGTTTTTTGGTCATTTACTTGTGTTTCTAAGACATGTTGAATGTCAAAACAATAATTGTCTTTATGCCCACGAACCAAGCCCAATAGTGCTGGTCGTGAGGGACAATATTCACCTCACAAACCAGTTTTGTGGGGTTGCATTAGGCTGAACAGGATTTTTAAGAGAAAGTATTTTGTTAGCATAATTATTATCTTTCATGCCTTCCTTTTCCGGCCTACCACATTATCAATGCACCCCCAAATTCAATCTGGCAAGTTTTCCTATCAGCATTTGCGCTCTAAATAATTGAAAACAAAACAGTGTCTTTCTCAACCATAGAAACATCACAATTTTGTTATATTTTTTTAAGAAGTAAAAAAGAAAATTTTATTTAATAGATAAAAAAAAAGATCCCAAAGCACAAGATACGCTAAAGAGATGATTGTAAACTAGGTTTATGCAACCCATTACGCGATGAACCAATCTCGAAACTTGGTGATTTGGAGTTAACGATATCATATTAGCTGAAACCATTTTGCCTCATTGATCTAAACGAACTCTCATAAATCAATAAGTCACGCATATATGTGTGATTTTCTAGTCAACATTTAAATAAAAATAAAATAAATGCTCATTTAGAAATGTAGACAAGTCTATCATTAATTTGTATATATACATAACTAATAAATTGGACTCAAGTAGTCAATGAGTTTCAACATGGACGAATATTTTAGAAGAACTTAAATTTAATTTTTGCATAAAATAATTCTTGGTTAAACATTACTTACCTCCCAACCGATCTACATATAGCCAACACTCATTTCCCTTAAAAAAACGGAGGATTAACAAATTAACAAGCAACTACAAATTGTTATTTTTTTGATATATATACATTTTATTGTAAATTGTTTTACATCAACAAGCAACTACAAATTAACAAATAGGTGTGGTTAATGAAGACGATCCACGTCCAAATGGCCCCAAGGAAATTCCATTTGAAGCTCTAGAGACCGTAGAAGCTGTTAATGAAATGATTCACCATGATAAAAATAGTGGTAAGACATTAACACTATTTTTGCATTTTATATTTCTATGACATAATGCTCCATTTTTACCTTTCATCAATAATTGTAGGCAAGATGCATAAAGTGATGATTCCAGCATGTGATTGGATGACTTTCCGTGGAAATCTGATCAAGAAGAAGTGTGCTGAAACTATTCCTAATAGCAGAAAATTTCTAAAACACTTATGTGATGAGGGAAATAAATTTTCGGAAATTGACGAAGAAGATAACGTTTCCTTAAGTGATAGGGAATATAAAGCTTCCAAAAGTGGTGAAGAAGATGGAGTTTCCAAGAGTAATGAAGAAGATAAAGTTTCCAAAAATGATGAGGGAGATCAAGTTTCCAAAATTGATGGAGAAGATGCAGTTTCTAAAAATGACAAGGAAGATAATGTTTTCATGAGCAACATGGAAGATAATGTTTTCAAAAGTGATGAGGAAGATAAAATTTCCTTAACAAAATAATCTAGTTAAACCAACTATCAAAAAGTATATGTGTATTCTTGAAACAAAAAAAAGTATGTGTATATCATTTGGTGCCTTATATATATGAGCATGCAATGATGTGCATAATAATATGTTTAAATAAAAAGGTTGAGAGTACACACTCTAGTGATAATTTTCTATATATATGCTGCAAGACTTGAGTTTATATTGAACCATAAGGAGATCCCAAAAGAATTTATAAGACAAAAGTCAGTCACCAATAAAACAAAGATAACTATCCTAAAAAAAAAAACAACTAATTATAGAACATTAACAAAATGAGAGCTAAGATACAAGGCTCATGTACCAAACATGATTAAACCTAAGATGAAGTGCTTTGATGGCATTTGGAGTAAAAATAATAGTCACAAGGAATGTGGTTTGAATTGTAACACTTTGAGAATTTTGTGTGTTTCTCAAACCTAAGATGTTCATATATGATGATGATATGAAGTATGTATCAAAATGAATTCCATACAAGAAGAGAATTAATGAATGAACTTGCTTCTGAACTATCAAATAAAGGAGGTAATGCATAAAGAAGACGATGCAAAGAAGTTATCTTCGTTCACCATAACAGGGTTAGTCCAGTCCCCACTTGTTGTGATATTTTTTAATATGGTGTCTGAGATATCCTCTTAGATTCTTCACTATTTTCTCTTCTTTTTATGGTCCACTTTGCCACACAAGTTTTGGACAGTCTCTTCAAACTTTAGCTACCACACGATCCACCTTTATACCCTAAAGAAGATTACTAAAGCTTTACAATTGAATACATAAATTGTTCTTGCGATCTAGATCAATTTGATATCACAATGACATCTCTATCTATCTATCTCTCTATCTACCTATCTACCTATCTATCTATCTATCTACTACCTACCTACCTACCTATCTATCTATCTCTCTCTCTAAGGGCCTCTTTATTTTGGGTGACAGCATAAGGAAAGATTGATGATGGACAGAAAATAGAAGGATTAGCAATCTCTCCCTACTTTGGAACCAACTTAAAAAAAAGGGAGGAAAGGTACTGTTGTCCCACACAAAAAATGTTTCTGCTCTATTGAGAATAGAGAATGCACTATTTTGAGCAAAATTACATGAAAGCCCACAAATGCAAATGCTTTTCAAAGTGACATCTAGAAACAGACATATACAAACTAAATTGGACTTTAGATCATAAACTGAATAAGAAATGTTGTTAATAGAGTCCAACAAATAAGAAGGCCGGGTTAATCTTAGAACCCTAACCAAAGAGGTTTAGTTGCACATGACAACATACATCATTACACAATAGAAAAACATACTTTAGAGAAAACATGAGAAGGATGAAGATATAAATATCCTCTGCCTTGAAGCTGAGAAGTATACTATATAAATGAATTTAATTTAGAAACTGAGAAGTATACTATTGTCTTGTTCGGGTGGAATTCAGGACGTCAATCGTACTCAGCACCATCTAGAAAGTTAGATGAAAAAAGGCCAAACTTTTCCTATATAAATAGGTCTCAATATAACCCTAAGTGGCTTTTACGTTCTAACCCCTAAATACGTAAAAATTGATGGTCTTGTACCTGACAGGACTCCTTCTAGGTATGGCCTAAATTTCTTAGGCAAGAAATATATATATATATATATATATATATATATATATATATATATATATATATATATATGAGGCTTTTGGAGGATAACTATGTATTTAGTCTCTTATAGTGGGGCTTATGAGTATTGTCTCTCTTAAATTTTAATTAGTATTTCAGTACTTCATATGATGGCCATGCATGTTTTCATAAATGATCTCACACATTTTTTGAATGATGATGAGGAAGAAAAAATCAGAATAAGTTTAGCCACACAAATATTTTAGGAACATGAGAATTTATACTTGATAACTTCGTCTAGTCACTTCTTTCCAAGAAGGACTCTTTATTATTCAAGCATAAGATACAAATTTGTGTCTTTTAAAGAACTAATTGTCATCACTTGACATATATACAATTATTACAAGAAAAAATATTTGCTTCATACGATATCAATGTTGTTCCTTAACACTTAAGAAAGTTAGATGAAAACATCTAAGATTTTTTATTTTAAAGTTTTTATGATTGAAATGTGATCCAGGTGATTATCTAAGAGGATGGTCCGTATTAGGATCAGACACATTTTCGGCCTTTAACTCCTAGGGTTATATTTGGCCTAGACAAAAATAAAATGAGTTTCAACAGTATAAATGATACATCAACGATTAAATCAACAATTTAAATGTCAACATCAATATTAGTGTACTTGATTATTTAATATATCATTGGCCACTCACCATAATTCAAGAAATATTAAATAATTTCGTTGTGAAGTGATAATAGATACCCCAATTAACCTACAACAATAAAACTATATGAACTTATTATAGCTAGTTTTCATTTTTAAATGAGGGAAAAAAAAACTAGGCCTTTAAAGACACACATTTTAAAACTCCAAATAAATAATATAGATAATTATTGTGCTTTTAATATTAATATGAATATTTTCTTAAGAAGTTGATATGGCCACATTCATTGTGAAGTGTTAATAGAGATACCCAAGTTAACTTAAAATATTGAAAACGTATGAACATTTTACAGCTAGATTTCATTTTTAATTTTAGAAAAAGAAACCTATGCCTTCGAATATATAAATTTTAAAATTCCAAATAAAATATAAAAATAATTATTGTGTTTTTAATATTAATATGTACATTTTCTTTAGAAGTTTATATGGTCACATTTGTTTAATTTAACTAATTTAAATTGACTCTTGGCTCCATAAATAAGTCATCTTTTAACCCTATATATAGAGACTACATATTATTTATCAAACATTGCATTTTCATTCTCCAATAAGCAAAATGGTTTATTCAAATTCATATATGTTCCTTGGTCTTGGTGTTTTTGTTCTTCTCTCTTCTCATGTTTTGGCTTATAATATGCGTGCTGATCCCTCTATCCATGGTGAGTCATATTCTAACCCTTTAGATTTTTTCATAAGTGATGAAAATAAATTAATCTTTGTTCTACTTGCTATTGTTTATAGAAAGTGTGATGTACAATTATATAATAATAATTTATATAATAATTTATGAATAGGTATAGCAATATTTAAATTCATTATATTGTGAGTGTATATAAATAATTCACACACACATATATGTATATATATTATTGAATTTTTTTTAATTGTTTAATTTATTGTAGATTCAACACTAGATGACCAAATGAGCAATGATTTTGTGAAGACTGCATCAATCGGTAAGGATAATAATACAATAATTTCCCATGTTCTAAATAGTAGTTATACATCATGGACTTGGTAACATTGTTTTGCAGTTAACTCTTCTTAAATCCATGGTTGTTTTTTACGATCTTAATTAACTAGTCCATAAATTTTAAAAATCAAATCATAGATATTTCAACTAACTTTTTTTTTTTTTTGACAAAATAAAAGATATTTATTCATTCAAATTGATAGAGTACATCGATATAATGCAAATTCGCTAAAAACAAAAAGGATGAATTTGTGAACAGACTCACAACATCCATGTTAATAGCATGAAACATCAAAGTACAAGTGCCTACACATATGACTGTATTTAAATCTCCGGAATAACCATGTCTCCGGATCTGCAACGTGGATGACGTCAAAGTCATTGATTGGATTTGCACGGGATCGAAGCTGATCTAACAATTGAACCAATCAAATACCTAAGAGAAACAAAAACAAAAAAAAAAACGTCGCACAAAGACGACGAACAAACCAATGTCGCACGAAGACTACGAAATCACAAAATAAAAAACGAAATAGATGTGAAAATCACTTGTTTCAATAAAAGAGAAAGAGAAAAACGAGTTAGAGGGGTGATTTTGGGTCAAAAATTGACACTGAATCACTCCTCTTTGGTAGATGAAGGAGAAGAAACTAGGGTTTTGGTGACGGCTCACAAGAGAGAAAGGGAAAAGAGAAAACCGAGGAATAATTTATTTTCCTAATAAAAAAAATCATGTTTCCACTAACTATAATTAGTAATTTAAAATAAAAAATAATAATTAATAATTAAAGATTGTATAATATTAATCATTAACTTTTTTAATCAATGAATATTATATTTTTCACTTTATTTCATGTTCAAACTAATTATCCAGTTTAGATAAGTTAGATATTTTTGCATATTCAATTTTTACTTTAATATAATACAAATTGAGCAATGAAAGTTAAATACTAGGAAGTCATAGTTTTTTCCTTACCAAAAGAAATCATAGTTATTAGTGATTCTTCGAGAGAAGCGAAGTTCTTCATAATTTTATTAAATTGGGGCCAAACACTCTTATGTATCATAAAGAGTTTATTCATATCAAGCTTTTTATTTTTATTTTTTTTTATATCGTTGATGAATTTTTTTTATACAGCTGAATGTCCACCTGGGCCTCATACTTATCCTGAGTTAAGTGGTGAGTCATTTTAAATTACTAATTATAACAAGATTTATCTTTTTTGAATAACATATAAAATATATGGTTAATAATGCTTTACACCTATGTAATATAGGTCATTTCTGGGTTTACCCTTTGTAAAAATTTTGTTTTGATTTTCGTCCTTGTAAAAATATTTTTTCTAATATACCTCTCTAATAGGCCATTTTTAAAAAAAAATTCAGAAATTTTGATTTTTACATGGCCTATTAGGGGGGTATTCTAAAAAAAAAAAAAAATTTACAAGGACGAAAACTAAAACAAAATTTTACAGGGGATAAAGCACTGTTAACCCTAAAATACAACAATAAACACAATATAGGGGGTACTCATACTCATATAGACAATCCTAATATACAAAGAACCTATTTGAATATAGCACTTCATTTGAAACTTATATCATAACCGCTTATCATATAATCTCTTATGCGTAAGTTATTTTTAGGGTTAATATAGTATTTTTCACCCCTGTAATATATGTTATTTCCGGTTTTCGCCCCTATAAAATTTTCGGTTTGATTTGCACCCTTGTAAAAATTTTATTTTTCGGAAAACACCTCTAATAGGCCATTTTCAGATTTTCTTTTTAAGAAATTTTGGTTTTTGAATGGCCTATTAAGGGTGTTTTCCGGAAAATAAAAATTTTACGAGGGTGCAAATCAAACCGAAAATTTTATAGGGGCGAAAATCGGAAATGACATATATTACAGGGTGAAAAACACTATTAACCCTTATTTTTATAACTCGAAATAAAACAAAGTCAATTTTTTTTTATCTTATATTGTGTTTATGATCTATCTTAAATAACTTGTTTAAAGAATATAGTAACATGGATGGGTATAAAAATATTTAAATTCAGTATTTCGAAAATGTATATAATTAAATTACACATATATGTATATATACATACACACATATATTTATATCTTATTGAACTTATTTTAATTATTTAATGTTATTTTAGATTCAACACTGAATGACCAAAAGAGCATAGATTATGTGAAGGATGCATCAACTGGTAAGAATGATAATTCATGTGTGTATAATAATAATCATTAACTTTTTCATGAATGATTATTATATTTTTTTTATTACATATTCAAACTAGTAATGCCCTATAGATAAGTTGGAAATCGGTGGATATTTAACTTTTATCTTAGTAATCATAAACTGGCCCTATAAAAAGTTAAAATATTGATAGTATATCATTTCTTTTAAAGGGTAGTATATCATAGTTATAATTGCTACATTGTGAGAAGCAGAGTGCCACATAATTTTATTAAAGTTGTGGTTAAGGATTCTTACATAGGATAATAATTAGCATTATATTATAGTATAATGTGTAAAACAAGGTATTTATTCACAATATTTCTAATATATAAAAGGTTTTATTCATATCTAACTTATGTTATTTTGTATATACAATATTACAGTTGATCACAATTGTCCTCCTGGACCTCATACTCATCCCGAGTTAAGTGGTGAGTCATTTTTCTCTATAGTTGTTTCTGTAATATTAATGATTAGGTAGTAATGTATAAAATAATTATATGAATAGTGTATTTATACTTGGATTGTATATATTTTTTACTTTTTTCAATTGATATTTGCAGTTTGGTTACAAGAAGAACAAAATAGCATAGATAAAGTGAAGGTTCTCATAACTGGTAAGAAGGATAATACAGTTATTTCTATAAGTCTAAATAGTAGTTGCTTTGGATTTGACTTTGAGTAGTTTTTTATGTTACAAGCTTAATTAAGTAGCTAGTAATGTTAAAAGAAATTAAGAATTAGTAATGTTAATTTTTTTAGGGGTATTGTTAAGAATTAAATAATCGGTATTTGAACCGAATATAATTAGTAATTTAAGTTCATATAATATTATCCATTGATTTGTTCATTAATCATATTTATATAATTGTTTTTTCGAAATAGCACATATATTAATAACCAAAAGACCCCCACACAAGACGTACATATATTAACCCCTAATAATATTTATATTTTTCACTTGACATTTTATATTAAAAAGAATGATCCTTGCAATTTTATTGGTTATCTTTTTTTTTTTTTTTGAGGGAATATTTATTGGTTATCTTAAAATCTTACAAATTGAAATATGCAAGTTGAAATGCTAGGAAATCATAGTTATTAAAAAGTTATGGTTGAGGATTGAGACTTGGGATAAAAGTGTATATTGTTTTTATTAGTTATGATTTATCAAATAAAATTTACAAATTAGCTAACAATATTAAAATATTTATATTGATAATGAACTGTGTGTACACACACAACTTAAAATAGAACCATACATTATTCACTTTTATTTTATCTAATTGGTTTTAATGCAGATGAGGCACTAGATAACCAAAAGGGCTTAGAATACAAGGATACTCGACATAACGGTAAGGATGATAATATTATGATTTCTCAGGGTCTATAATAATAAACATTTTGTTAGGAAAGAGGCCTTATAATAATAAACATAGTTAATCTACCAAAAAAATAATAATAATAATAAACATAGTTATACTATAAGTTAAAACTTTAAGAAAATACCACCAGTAAAACACGTTGATTAACTGTTGAATTGTGTGCTTTGTTGGCTTTTATTGATATTTTATTTCCGGAAACACATTAAGATTAATTATACTTTGTTCCTATTAATAAGCAAAATAAATCAAGCAAAATTATACTCAACTAGATAGGGGATCTGAGCGCCGCACGGGTCTTATAAGCCATAGGTGACTTTAAAATATAATAAGCTTTAGATTTATGGAAAAGGTATAAAGGATGATAGGTAATAATAATTAAGAACATCTTAGAAGATAGTTACAGACGGATTGTAATGCAAGAGTATTATATATGAAGCCTAGGTAAAAGTAAGGTATTTTATATGTGACTTTTACATCAGACATTTCGAAATACTTCCTCATACACCACATTAGATGTTAGATTTGTGTCATCACCATCTTCATCGGTGATCAATATCTTCAAACCTTCTCTAGATGTAACTCTCGAAACAGCAACATACAATTGTCCGTGAGAAAAAAAACAGGCGCCGGGAGATATACTCCAACATTTTGTAGTGATTGTCCTCGACTCTTGTTGATTGTCATTGCAAATCATACAGCCAAAGAAAATTGTTTTCTTTGAAATTTAAAAGGGATTCTCACATCGGAGGGTGATAGAGATAACCTAGGTATAAAGACTCTGTCACCCACATTACTTTCGGAAATTACCTTGCCCTCTAAGACATATCTTCCCATTCTAGTTATAATAAGTCTGGTTCCATTGCATAAACCATTCTTTGTGTCTAAATTCCTCAACAACATAACAGGCACTCCTTCCTTCAACCTTAACTTGTGGTTAGGAAGTCCCGAGGCAACAATTGTGTTAAGAAATTCGGGTGTATGAACATCGTCCATTGCATCACCACGGACGTTACGTTCGTCCGGTGAATCATAGCTCAAATATACTTTTTCCTCTCCTGGCACCATATCCAACATGTATTCATTTATTTTCTCAACAATGATATTTTTTGATGTCAATATGGCTCTGTTTTGAAAGTACTCTATGTCACCCATGCTTGCCAATAGATTAGGACAAGTGCTTCGAACAATTGAAGCAATAGGACAGCCATCAACATCAACCAACAAATCTGTTGGAATAGTAATTGTTTTGTCCACCAGATTGTCTTCCCCTATTATACCGTCGCCGATACTTAAAACCCATTCTGAGAATTTTCTTCTGTCCTCGATGTCTGCTTCAGATGCACCATTCAAAAGTCTCATGTTCTTTGTTAATCTAAGCACCTCGCAGTGTCTCCAAAGATGCGAAGAATTAATAGTGGCATGAACAATTTCTGGTCTTATACCTCTAGGAATCATAGGTAATATTTGCCTAAAATCATACACCTCTAAGATTAATTATACTTTGTTCCTATTAATAAGCAAAATAAATCAAGCAAAATTATACTCAATGCATATCAAGTTTCGCTAGGGTTTTTTGTTGTTGTTTGTCTCTGTAACCTTAGTTCAGCTGAACAATGCATAATATATGCAACGACCAACAAAAAAAGGGTTTTGTTTTTTTTTACCCATCTTTTTAAAAAATAGCTTTTAGCTTTTACGAATCTTAAGTTTCTTGCTAAAAAACAAAACTCTTTAAGTTGTTTGATTGTACTAATGTATCACCTTCTCTAACACATCAAAGATTCAATAAATTTTATTCACCATTATTAGAATCTCTATTGTTCATAATGTGATAGGTCAAATAAAATAAATAAATTTTATTTTGTTTTTAATCTAAAATGATAATGAAAACTGCATGTTTAGCTTACTAGATGGACCCATTGAAATTTCAAGTGGAACTAAAAAGAAGAGTTTTATGCCATCATATTATTACTTATTAGCTTGATAGCAATACTTTATTTTCTTTTATTTTTAATGAGAAATGATATTGACCACTTCGTGTTTGGTTTATTAGATGGATCCATTGAAATTTCAACAAGAACTGAAAAGGACAATTTTATCCCATCAGGTTATTACTTATTAGCTTAATGGTACAATTTAGTTTATTTTATCTTTAATGTGAAATGGTATTGACAACTTCATGTTTGGCTTGCTAGATGGACCCATTGAAATTTCATCTAGAACTGAAAAGAAGAATGTCATCCCATCAGGTTATTGTTTATTAGCTTGATTGTACAAATTTATTGTATTTTCACTTTAATGCGAAATGATATTGACAACTTTGTGTTTGGCTTGCTAGATGAATCCATTGAAATTTCAACTGGAACTGAAAAGGAGAATTTTATCCCATCAGGTTATTACTTATTAGCTTGATTATAAAAATTTATTTTATTTTATGTTTAATGTGAAATGATATTGACTATTTCATGTTTGGTTTGCTAGTTGGACCCATTGACCTTACAACTGGAGCTCAAAAGAAGAATTTTATCCCATCAGGTTATTACTACTTAGTAATCCATTCCATAGACAAAATACTCTGTTATTTATTTATTTATTTAATGAAGCTCTATTTTACTTTTGGCAAAAAATTCTTTATTTTGAATCTCTTTTATTGTTATGTATCCTTGACCTCTAGGAGTTTGCTTGTAATATACTCATCCGTTTCAAAATACATGTCTAAGTCAACCACTTCACATATGTTAATGCATAATTTTGACCATTAATATCTTTAATTATCTAAAGTAAAAAATTATAAAAATTTAATATTTTGAAAATATTTGTCGAGACAAATCAAACAACATCTTACATGCTAATATTTGTATTTATACATTAGTTAAAAAGTATGGTCAAAATAAATCAAGTGAATAGTGCACATTGCAAAAATTGGACATGTATTTTGAAACGGAGAGAGTAAGTTATATATGTACACTCTTGAGTCTCGACCTTTAAATTTGCTTGAAATCTTAATATTTCTACATAAATAGTCTTTTTCATATCTTCAACTTTCTATTATGTTTTTACATCTCCGATAAATTTCTCTATTTATTACAAGTTGATTGGAGGACTTTCCATGCAAAATACCCTTGGATAAAAAAGAATGATCCTAACACTGTTACCGGAAGCCGAAAATTACTCAATGATATTGGTGAGGATTGGAACTCTCACTCTGCCATTTACATATTACATTTTTAATTTTTCGATAATAATATATTACATTTTCCATCAATTATTGCAGCCAGTGAATAACGTGGATAAGTTGTGTTAGCATGATGCCTCCAAAGACTTATTGGAGGATTTTCCATGCAAATCTGATGAAGAATAATTGTGGAACCTAAAAATCACTAAATTAAGGACTTTAGTGATGAGAAAATAAAGTTGTACTAGGTTGAGTAGACCTTTTGCAAATTAAACACGAATTGTTGTTACTTATGTTAAATTTATATTAAAAATTATGTTATTTATGAAGTCTTTGTTCTCGAGTTTGTTATGTGTTTTTGTTGAAATTGAATTTCGGAAATATATGTCTATATAAATTGGTAAAGTTGTTGTCACATGAGGGAATGGTCACATGTTCAAATACTATAAACAGTCTCTTGTGTAAAAATAGGGTAAGACTCTGTACAAAACATCAAATGGTAGAACCTCTTTCTGAATCCTAAGTACGTGGAAACAAATAACACGTCAAATAACGTTTCAACTTAGTCTTTTTCCGAATCTTAAGTACGTGGAAGCAAATCCACATTGCATTGGTTTCCAAATCATTGATCATTACGTTTCAACTTGCAAATGGCTCCAACCCCAAAAAGAAACATTGAAAATTGATCTTGGTAAGAAACCTTTAGGTATGGAACAGTTGACACCAAAGCAAATAACACATCAAATATGTACCAAAGAAAGTGGTCGATGTGGAAACAACCATCACGTCGAAACCAATTGATCACGTTGAGCATCCATTCATCAATGTGGATGACCAAAAGCAAGTAGATCACAACAATATTGCTAACACTTCATTTCATATGCCTTTGGTAGATGTAATGGATGAGCTGATTTTGGAAAATACTAACGACAATGCAATCTCTATTCTTGAGCCTGTACAATCTGATAATGTTAATGTTGAATCTCGCTTTACAAGGCCGAACCTGGCAACTTTGGAGCACATGGAAACTATTGCTTCAATTGCGCACAATGATTTGGAAACAAATGATCAAAAGGTTGACTTTGGTATTCCTTTCACAACGTACATCTCGAAGAGCCAAAAAAATAATACATAACTCAGTCAAGCTACATACCAAACTCGCTCCAAGGGTACACCATCTCCAATTCGTCCATGAATACTTGGATTATTAGGGGTATCAGATATTCTGATTCTTGAATTGCTTCAAAAAGTTACCGAGAAGGTAATGGATGTGCGGATAAGTTTGATAACCACAAACAGGCTATATTTGGTATCTTATGGTGAGATGATTTGCCTCCTTTTATTACCGAGTTTTTTTTTGTAGAGACCTCATATATTGTTTCGCCAATCTTCATACTTCATTAGGTTCTTTATTTTTGCTGTTTTGACTTTGTGCTTTTTGAGGGTTTTGGTTTGCCCCCATGTATATTTATCCTCTTTTTTTATTATGTATATTATTATGGAGTAGGCGGTATTGGATTGAGGTTGATTAGAGGTATCAACCAAGTTGAGATGTATGACCTTTCCACTATTAGAATCTCTCGATTTTTCTGCGGAATTAAAACAAATTTTATAAGGAGAGCTTTTGGAATTAAAAAAAAAATAACAAAATGTTTATTAAAAGTATAATCAATTGAGTTTTGTTGAATCCAAGATTATTTGAACTTAAGACCAATATGATTTAAGACCTTAAAATTGACCAACTAGCTAGATAAATATTGATTGTTAGCATGTCATATTATATATTTATAGTTAAATAGACTTATTTTGAGGCCTTTTTATTAACCCAAAATCTTGAGGCCTAAAGCCCTTGCTTGGATGGCTTGGCCCTTAGGCCAGCCCTGGAATTCACAACACACTACAAGGACAAAAATTAGTTGCATTTTTTTATGTATGTTCTTAACTAAATATTCATTTTTTGTGGTAATAACAAACTTTGAGACAATCTTGTAAAAAAAATAAAAAATTGAGAAAATTGTGAATTTAAAGAACAATCATACCAAAAACATCTAAAAAAATGAACCAAGTTTTTTCCCCATACAAAATTAGGTCAAACCTGTAGTGCTCATAGCCGTGATGTTTTTTTCTCTAAAATCGAAATCCTTAGGGAGCTCCATTCTTTTTACTCTTGTTCCTATTTTGATAGGAAAATTAGTTATCACAAAGCTATCGTTCTTGGTGCTTCCAGGGAAAAAATATTTGTCAAAACAACTTTCCTCTTCTGCCAATTTCCATGAAGCAAGCATTGAACCCTCAGATAAACAATCTTGTGGCATATGTTTTGAATTGAAAACATATTCTGATATGTTCCAAACGACAAAGTGCAAACACCTCTATTGCCTTGACTGCATATGCAAATATGTAACCTTTCAAATAAACAATAATTTGGTTAAGGTTATTACTTGTCCAAGTCCAAATTGTTTTGTGCAATTGAAGCCAAATGAATTGCAACACAATTTACCTAAACAAGTTACTTTTCGATGGGAGTCTTTAATTTATGAGTCTTCTATTACCTTCAAATTCATGTCTTATGCCCGGAAATTATTTCAAAATTTTAAATTGGATAAGAAATTTTTGGAGTTGGCAAAAAGAGAAAGGTGGAAAAGATGTCCAAGTTGCTCTATCTATGTCGAGAGAATTAATGGATGTAATCACATGATGTGCAGGTTAATTAATTATGCATTTTATCATCTCTTGTTCACATATTTTAGCATTAATTAAATTTATGTCTAACTATAATTTTTCTTTCTAGGTGTGGAAGTGACTTCTGCTACAAATGTGGGGTCACATTGAAATATTGTGAGTGCATGCGTGCAAGGTTCAATGTTAGACCCAGTAGAATTAATTTTGGAGAGGTAACTCTTTTTTTTTGATCAAGTGAAGCAACGTTGTTTCAACTCCTCATGTCAATTAGGGTTTCGCAAGAAGTTAACAGAATTCTTTGGATAGGAATTATTGTTTCCTTTTTATTGAAATGTTTAGATATCAAGGTGAATTCTTTGGATAGTGCATTGTGTTGATTTTCGTGAAGTGTTTAGATATAGACCGAGTTATATCAATTAAATTGGTGATCACCATGACATTATCACGTTTCATTAGCAATTAAATTATTTATACACGTCGGTACATCATCCAAGATATAGAAGCTAGGTAAGGATTTGTCTGCCTATACTGATTTGTGGTTAACCTTATTGACTTGTCTCTTAATGAACTCAACATGAAAGTTTGTTAAATAAAGAGAACAATAGCTCAAAATTCGGTGATGTCCATAATAGCTCAAAAGTCGGTGATCTCACAATTGCTCCGATTAAAATAATCAACTACTTGTTTCGAGTCAACCTCAAAATCAACATTTGGTAGCCATAAATCATTGTATCCACCGAATAACACGATACAAACTCAATGTTTCTCCAACAGAGCATAATCGGTGGACCACATAGTTTTGGCAAAGTACAAAACACCCTTCTTCGTCACGAATACACGTGTCTATGCCCAACTTGTTTGTGGAAGCCGAAAAGGAAACATTGAAGTTGCTTTTTGCTCTCTCCACAATATTGCTGTTAGTCTCCGTCATTTGCTGACAATTAATATATAGTTTTTTTTTTTTATTCTTTAGTGCAAAACCGTATTGGCACAAGAAGAGGGCAAACCCCATTTTTCGTGAGGATTTTATTATGGTTTCTTTATCTTCAAAGTTTCTATTTACACTAAATTTATATGACGTTATTATTTTTATGTTTTTAGAAGCTTTTGGGAGGTTGTCACGCCACGTTCACAATTTGGAAAGCTCGTGATGGTGAATTGGAAATTAAAAACAAAATCAAGTCGAGCCTTTGTAAAATTTAAGGGACCATTTTGGAAAAAATGAAAAACTTAAAAAGGACTTTAGATGGATTTGACCTTAAAATAGATATTTTTGACTTTCAAATATAACAAATTATGGTTATCTTTTTCCGATGACAACAATAAAATAACAAATATAACAAAAAAAAATATCATTTTAATAATAGCAACAATATAACAAGTTTTGAGAAATTTCATCAAAAAACAAATTTTGCAAAAATTGTGGAAATGAGGAAAATATCAAGAGCTATACAAAAGCATTAAAGAAACGCACCACTCAAAAATTAGGTCAAATCCGTAGTTCTTCTCATGGCTGTGAATGTGATGTCTTCTTCTCCAAAATTGAAATCCTCAGAAACTTCCAATCATGTTCCTTCTTTATTGGCAAATTTCTTATTACGGTGCTGCAAGCAAAAACAAAATTGTCTACCCATGAAACATACATGCGGTATATGTTTTGATTTGAAAACAAATTCTGATATGTTCCAAACAACAAAGTGCAACCACTTCTATTGCCTTGACTGCATACGCAAATATGTAACCTTTCAAATAAGCAATTATTTGGTTAAGGTTAAGGTTATTACTTGTCCAAGTCCAAATTGTTTTGTTGAATTGAAGCCAAAACAATTGCAACATATTTTACCTAAACAAGTTACTTTTCGATGGAGGTCTTTAATTTGTGAGTCTTCTATCTCCTTGAAGTTCATATCTTACGCCAGGAAATTATTTCAAAATTTTAAATTGGACAAGAGTTTAGTGAAGTTGGCAAAAAAAGAAAGGTGGAGAAGATGTCCTAAGTGCTCTTTCTATATCGAGAGAAGTGAAGGATGTGACAACATGTTATGCAGGTTTGTTACGGAGTAAACTACTAAATTGATCTATGTATGTGTCAGCCAGTTAATCGAGACTCTGAGATCTGAGTCTAATTGAGAAACTCGTGACAAATTAATGGTTTACTCGTTTGTTATGTATATTGTATTTAATCCTTAATTATTATATTTTTGGCTTACTTAATGACCCTTAAGTTATTTGTTGTTTACATTTTGGTCCTCTAAGTTATTAACGTTACAATTTGGTCTCCTTAAGTTAGTATTTGTAAGCCAAATAATCATCCTTAGTCTTTTGCCAAAACGTTAAGTAGGCACATGCGAGGGACCAAATTGTAACGTTAATAACTTATGGGACTAAAATGTAACCAACCAATAAATTAAGGGACCACATCAAAAAAAAATAATGGAGAATCTAAAGTTTGAAATCCAACCTCTATTAGATAATGTCCTTAGAAGTTATCAATTGGGCTACACATGTTAATTCTTAATTATTATTATCACATATTTTAAAACCTTCAAAAAAAAAATAGTAGAGATAATGTCCTTAGAAGTTATCAATTGGGCTACACATGTTAATTCTTAATTATTATTATCGCATATTTTAAAACCTTCAGAAAAAATAATGGAGATAATGTCCTTAGAAGTTATCAATCGGGTTACACTTAAGATGTTAATTCTTAATTATTATTATCACATATTTTAACATGCAATTTTTAAATTCATTAGAATAATTATAATTTCTCTTTTTAGGTGTGGATGCAGATTCTGCTATAATTGTGGGAGGAAACATGCAAATGGGCATGCACGTACGTGCTATAGTAGTTATTTTTAATTTGTTTCCAATATTTCAGAGGTACTCATTTTTCAATAGCAATAACTAGAAATTTTGTCAAAAAAAAATAGCAATGACTAGAAATAGAATGTTGTAAACTTTATCATGATCAATTTTTTGTTTCAATTCATTTATACTGCAACTCTGTTTCAAAGTAGTCATGACAACTAATTTGAATTGAAATGCTAACTTGTACTCATAAAGTACATGTTAAGGAATTTAAAATAGAAATTTTGTTTAATAAATTGTGTCAATTTATTGTTCTAGAGATTGAAAATTAATGTTTTGTAAATAATTTGCTATTTATGATATCCTTAACATGTGCTATAAAAGCATAAGTTATAGCATGACCCCTATTTTTTATATGTTTGTGTCATGAATGACACATTAAGGAGATTATTATTCTTTTTTGGACTGCAATGACTTTTGGGAGATAAAATTTTCTATCGGAATTTATTAGGTTCCAAGTGATTCAATAAAAGAAAGAAAAATACTTAAATGCAATAGTGGTACTCAGATTTTAAGAAAACTGCAATTTTCATCTCTATTTCTAAAGACTCAATTTTGGTTCCTATTTTAAACAAATTAATCAATATATTATTTTTACAGTCTAATTTAATGACGTGATAATTAATCATTCACTCTCAATTTCTTGTATTATTCAATCGATCTTCTTTTTTTATTTGTATGTTTGGTCATGACTCAATTTAACACACTACTTTTAAAGACTCTCACAAATTAGGCTTTTATTTTCATACCATTTGACATAATATATTGTCATGTCATACTCACACAAATTAGGCTTTTGTTTTCATACCATTTGACATAATATATTGTCATGTCATTAAATTGAACCGTAAAAATCATGGATATGGTCAAAATTATGGGGATCAAAATTGTGCAATTAGAACATGACAGTAATGACTCTCAACAATCTTGGCATGCTTATAAATAAATATAAATAAATCTATATCTATATCTATCTATACTATATATAAAGAAAACTACCTCTTTCAATACTTTTGGAATGAATTTTTATTTCCAAAATTACCCTCAAATTTCAATACAAATAACACATATATAATAACAAATAGATAAGAATAAATTTAAATATTTTAAAAAAATGTAACAAACATGATATTATATATATGTAAGTTTTTTTTCCTTTATCATTTAAAAAGTTTAACAAACTCGATAAGTATATTTATACTTCTTTTTCCATTATTCCAATTATACCCTTGGACAAATTTTCCATAATAAAGATTGTTGTTAGTGTCACTAAAAAAAATTTAGATTTATTTTTTTTGTTATATTGTTTGATGTCTTGAAATAGATCATGGTTAGTATGATTTGTTATACCTTGAAAGCAACAAACATTTATATTTTTAGTTTTAATTAAAATCAAAATTTCATCAAAAAAACACCGCTCATAATTTTCAAACGTTAGTGCAATAAAAAGAGCGGAAAGGTGCGTGAGTGCCTGTCTTTTCGCTAGTTTATTTAATATAATCTTGTTTTTTGTGGACAAAGAAATTGGAGCGCGTTGAAATAACACGTTTTCACGCGTCCGTTGTCTACATCGTCACACCACCACCACCGTCGTCTACATCGTGACCAGCAAGAGGAGGAGGCGGCGCGTTTCAATTACAGAGATCAAGATTTTACAAACAAACATAATAAAATAATCACATGCGTTAGAGTAGTAGAAAGAGTCGTGCCCGTCTTTCGGCTAGTACTATATATAAGGAAAACAATTCATTTCAGCTCTTTTGAGCTGGCTTTTTCTATTTCCAAAAATGCCCTCAATTTTCAATACAAATAACACATGTAACAAATACATAAGAATAAATTTAAATATTAAAATAAAAGTGTAACAAACACATATATCCAGTTTTTTTTGTCTATCATTTAAAAAGTGTAACAAATCAGATGATTATATCTATACTTACTTTTTCATTATTCAAATTAAACATTTAAACAACAACTTTTTCTATAAGGTGAAGTTTATTCAGCGACAAGCGGACATGGTTGCTCACTCTTTAGCTAGAGCGGCCGGTTCATTTGCTAGTCACCATATTTTTGAGTTTTCTCCTTTATGTATTGAACCTTTCCTTATTAATGATATGAGTTAATTTTGCTTTTGTCAAAAAAACAAAAAAAAACAACTTATTCTATAATAAAGATTTTTGTTGGTGTCATTAAAAAATAAGAATTTAGATTTTTTTTTTTGTTTTTTTTTTAAGGAAGATTTTTTTTTTTTGTTATATTGTTGGTTTCATTGAAATCAACAATCATTGTTAGTTTTTTTTTTTTTGGTAACATAGCTAAAAACAAAGAAAAACAGGAAGAAAGGAGACAGAAACAGAAAACTATGCTCTAGGAAATAGAGTTCCTATAGCATCAAAGCGAATTAAATCCAGAAGCTCATGAGGGGGGGTGGCATGAAATAAGCACACTTCATTTGATGAAGCTCCCAACTTGGCCAAGTAATCCGCGCATTGGTTTCCTTCACGGAGACAATGATGAACGGAAAAATTATGCACAGATAAGAGATCTTTTATGTCTTGTATTAAGACAGCGTACACATGATAGTTTGAAACTCTTCCTGTAATAAGATTGATGGAGAGAAGCGAGTCCGAGTAGCAAGCCAACTCCTCTATTCCCATTGCAGCAGCCATGAGTAAGCCTTGATGAAGGGCAGTGAGTTCAGCTAACAGAATGTCTGTCGATTCCGGAATGAAGCCAGAGAAGCCAGAGAGGTAGGCACCAACATTGTTTCGAATGATACCTCCGAACCCAGCACGGATTGGAGTTCCGAGACAACTCCCGTCCACATTAAGGATGTGACAATGATTGTTATTTTGATTCCATTTTACCATACGATCGGGAGGGATGACATTGCTCCTCATGAAACTTGACTCGATGACGTTGACAGAATCGTTGATACGGTAGTGGTAATTTGATGTTGCATAATGTTAAAGGTCATGAGTTCAACACTTTTTATTTGATAATCATTGTTAGTTTAATTTGTTATAATTTAAAAACTAAAAACATTTATTTTTACTTTTACTCAAAATTATAAAAAACATCATTCATAAACGTTAACGCAATAAAATAAAAAAAGCGGAAAAAACATGCCCGTCTTTTCGCTAATAATCTATAACAAATATACACTTTTTATGCCTATAACAAACTTTGAGATATTCCATCAAAAAACAAATTTTGAAAAAAAAAATGTGGAGGAGGAAAATATTAAGAGCTATAAATAAAAAAGCATTAAAGAAACGCACCACTCAAAATTAGGTCAAATCCGTAGTTCTTCTCATGGCTGTGAATGTGATGTCTTCTTCTCCAAAATCGAAATCCTCAGAAACTTCCAATCATGCTCCTTCTTTATTGGCAAATTTCTTATTACGGTGCTGCAAGCAAAAACAAAACTGTCTACCCATGAAACATACATGCGATATATGTTTTGATTTGAAGACAAATTCTGATATGTTCCAAACAACAAAGTGCAACCACTTCTATTGCCTTGACTGCATATGCAAATATGTAACCTTTCAAATAAACAATAATTTGGTTAAGGTTAAGGTTATTACTTGTCCAAGTCCAAATTGTTCTGTGAAATTGAAGCCAAAACAATTGCAACACATTTTACCTAAACAAGTTACTTTTCGATGGGAGTCTTTAATTCATAAGTCTTCTATTCCCTTTAAGTTAATGTCTTATGGCCGGAAATTAATTCAAAATATTGAATTGGATATGAAATTTTTGGAGTTGGCAAAAAGAGAAAGTTGGAAAAAATGTCCAAGGTGCTCTTTCTATGTCGAGAGAATTAATGGATGTAATCACATGATGTGCAGGTTAATTATGCATTTTATCATCTTTTGTTCACATATTTACATTAATTAAATTTATGTCTAACTATATAATTATTCTTTCTAGGTGTGGATGTGACTTCTGCTACAACTGTGGGTCAGGCTTACGGAAAAAAATGTGTGGATGTGACTAACTATTTTTAGACCGGGTTCATATATGCCATATTTTTTTAGAGGTAATTCTTTTCAGGTAGAAAAAATTATAGCAATGACTTGAAATAAAGTCTTTTGACATTGATGATGATTAATTTTGCACTTTTAATTCATTGATATGCACAGCAACTTTGTTTCCACTCCTCATGATCGATCAATTTGTAGCTTTGTTCCGACCGTGAGGTGAGAGCATTCGCACCGTGGTTCCAAACACTCTGAACTGTTTTAAATAGAACAGAACCGTTTATACCGAAACCACGTTTCAGCCAATATGTTTTCAAACATCAGAAAACAACGTTTTGAGCTTCGAAATTGCAGTTTGAGTGCAACAAACGCTGTTAATATGATACTACTGAAACACATATATTTGTGCACTTGGTGGCCACATTCCAACCATAATCTAATAAGTTTCAATTGTTTACAATGGTTTGAATTAAAAAGGAATTAGACAACGCAATATTGGATTCTGTCTAACACTCTAAAAATTTCCTTATTCTTGTGATCAAAATAAAAACAACTTACTCTCCATAGAGAAAGCGCCATTTAGGACCGGCTGTATGGTTGCGCGAGGCTGATGAATCAGTATGTGTCTTGTTCCTGTGATTTTACAGAATTTATAAGTACGATATCAGGACAGGAACGGCTAGAGAAAACTTGGCACTGAAAGCTAGCAGTTTTAAAGTATAACTAATTACTTTGTAGAAATCAAGTACCTTTTCTTTTCTGTTAATGGAGTCAATGATGAGTGCTTTTGCATCTCCTTATAAGCCTGCAATTAGTAAATTTGACTCATTTTAGCATTTTTGACAGCAATTGCAACTTGTAAGTATTACAATAAGTATTACAGTCAAGCTATGCGTTCCTCAATAAACACAATCCTACCAAAAAGGAAAACCTGCAAAAGTGAAGAAAATATAGGGAGAAAAAAAATCAGAAACATAATTAGATGAGATAGAGAGACCGATACATCGAATCCAACCAATGAATATTATGAAGAATACCTATCTAGATCATCAACGATCATGACAATCACCTTCCGGTGAATTTTTAAAAATCCCTCTAATTGCTTGTATCGATTGAATAATCACCCTCCGCCACTGTCTTCGATTCCTCCGCTTCAACGTTCAAGAAATCTGTCCAACCATTATTCAATCTATAAGATTGAATAATTGGAAAACAATGTGAATTAGTCATAGCAAATAATTATTTTGAATAGAGGATGGATACATTGTCGCCATTGCGCTGAAGGCATTGGATTAATGTTGCTTAACGACATCATCTTGTCGCCGGAAAATACATAATCGAAGGTGGAGAAGAATGTTGACACAGGGATGGAAGTCTCAATCCAAATCTCAGCTGACAAAAACTAATCAATCTACAACTTATAAACTGCACATGAACTAAAAAGAAAGAAACACGGGAATTCAAGTCTCAAAATAAATAAGATCACCAATCATAAGATTTAGCAATTGGAAAACTACTAAAATCAATTCACTTCCAAACAAACCAAATATAACATGAAATAATAAGTTTGAAAAAATTACATGAACAACATCATATAATGAAGATACCATAAACAAATTTAGCCAAAGTTCTTGAATCGCAATAAAAAAAGTTTAAGAACATATCCTTACATGGAAATTCTTTGAGGCAATGAATCTCGCATCTGCAATCCTTTGAGTCACCATCCACCACCATCTTCGTGCAATGTGATTCAGCTTTCAAGAAATAGTTGCATATGGAGAGAAGAACATATCTTGGTAATAAGGAATTGGTTGCATCAGTACGTAGTACTCTTTGGTAAACCACATGTGTGATTAATGCAGCCTTAGTGAAAATTTATGGGAGAGAGATTTGAATTTCAAATTTAGATTTGAATTTCAAATTCAAATTTAATGAGCATTTTTCCCGCACAGGGAATTAGGGTTTGATCAAATAGGGCATGCATTGTGAACCTTCGTATTATATATTAAGATGTTTGTCATGAATGATATTAGGGTTTTGGTTGTACTAGAATGACATTGGGGCGATAAGATTTTAAGTTTTCTTTTGATATTTTTAAGGCTTTAGACATGGACTATGTTATATTAGTTAGTGTGTTGATGATGATAAATGTTGTATCATACACTAAATTATATAATTTTTTCAAATTATTGGTGGTATTATCGGCGTATCCGTGTTCGGTGCCTGTTACCGTATCCATACTTCATAGGTTGGGGGTTGTTAGTTATAACTGTATTTTGAACTAGTGAGACTAGTTAACTTGCGCTGCAAGAAACTGTGGTGTATCGTGTTCTTCCTACATCTGATCAATCAACTTAGCTTCTATATCTTCTGTTTTTTTATCATTCATCATTCAACAATTACGTATAAAAAGAGTTTGTTAAATATATCTCTGCATACTCTTAGTAAATATCTATGATTTCTTTTTAATGGACTCATTCTTACCAAATGTACTAACTCTAAAATGAAAAATGTTTCGTGTACACCTCATATGAGTGTATACACTTTGAGACAGAGATAAAAAAAATGAAATATGTTGACGATGGAAAAGGTTCCGTGAGTTTCTCACATTTTTAAAGATGGAAAAAGTTATGCCGATAAATTAGTAAATTATGTGTTTCAATGTAATGATTTTATTTGGTCGGACTCGGCTCCTCATTGCATTAGGGATGACTTTTTTTTATAGTCAAGGAGCAGGCCCGGCTTTGAGGGTGTGCAAGGTGCTTAACCAGGCCGGGCCTCCCAATGCTACGGGTCTCTAACGAAAAATTAAATCTAATATTCACCCCCACTTAAATAAAAAAATATATATGTTATATAACTTTATTTCTTTAGTACACGTTTGAGTTTTTTCTAGACTCTAGTTCTCCTTTTTGTACATAAATCGGATCCTATCAAACCACCCCTAATTTGTATAATCACTTAATCAGTTAATTTGGAAAGCTATTTCATTGAAAGAATCACAACAATCATTTTTTTTCTTCGCATAAACCATTCGTTTTACCCTTTTCCACAACAGAGGAGTGACAAATCCAAACGACGCCGTTAGATAAATTTCACCTCTTTCACTTAATTTTTTTTAATTCCTTTCATGTTTAATTAGAAGTTCTTTTGATTCTGATTTTTTTTAATGAAATTTAACTACACAAAAAAATTACGTTTTATTTTACTATGACCTATTTTAAAAAGAGAGTCGAACCTCCTATTTCAGAGGGACGGCCCTATCAAGGAGACATCGGAGGAGATTTTAATATGAAGGTCTTACGTAATGACAAGACACCATTGGGACACTCCCATTGAATATGAATTACCCTGACTAGACATTTATGTTTGTGAAGTTGTAGGTAGTTTCTCTATCCATATCAATCTATGGTTATTTGGATTCACATTATCACATTTTGGTAATAATTATATGTGTGCTATGATCTTGTGTTGATGAAATTTGTACATTTGAATTGTAATAATCTACTCATTTTATACTTTTGATTATGATGAATAGCCTTATTTGTATTTTCCATGTGATTGCGGCTTGCATGCACATCGTTTGTTCGAGTAGTTAACGAGTTGGAAGATGAAGTTGAGATCGAAAATGAAGTTGGGGAGTGATCAGCACGACTTGATCACACACATTAGATAGTGTTTATTCTTATTGTTTAGTGCATTGTCGTATTGGCCAACTAGTAATATGATATTATGTAGAGTCGGCTCTAATTACCATCACATTTAGGGTTTAGATTCTATGTACGTTTCATTTTATTTTCGTTGGCTCTAATTACAATGATATTTAGAGTTTCTATTTACACTAAATTTATCAATAGTTTTATCATATTTATGTATTTCATCCTTGCAATTAGGCAATTAGGGGTCGTTTAAAAATTAGTCCTTATATTCGTTAATCCTTGCATTTTATCCCTGCAAAATTTAATCATTTAAAATTTCGTTCCTCAGCCCAATTAATCACTGTCACGTCAGCTAATCAGTCTGACTCAACACATTTTGGCTTGAACAGACGAAAATACCCCTGAAGATCTTAGCCAAACGCAAAATGACACATTTACCCTGAAGATGAAACAAAACTCATCAAAACAGGGAAGATTTTAAGAAGATGAACACATGGGTATAATGGTCTTTTCACATTTGTCTGTGAAGTTCAAGGGTATTTTCGTCCATTTATGCCAAGTTTTGTTGAGTCCCACTGCCACGTCAGCTAATCAGTGACGTGGCAGTCATTAACTAGGCTCAGGGACCAATTTTTCAATGATTATACTTTGAGAGGATAGTTTGCAAGGATTAGCGAATACAGGAACCAATTTAAACGACCCTTAATTACAAGGATGAAATACATATTTAAATCTTATGTTTTTAATCGCTTTTGGGTAGATGGTGTGACGCCAAGCTCATGCTGATGAATGGAAACTTAAAAACAAAAACAAGTTGAGCCTTGTATAACTCCTCTGTGTCTTTTATTGATAAAATAACACCAAATAACACATAAATTTGGCTAAAAGCCATAAAACTAGAGTAACGTTTACATAGAAATTAAATGTGAGACGCATCATAGTAGTTTTTGAATAAATCAAAATTACAAAAACCTACATAAATGTGTTTTTCCTCGGCCATTTAAGGTTTGTTTGATGATCATGATAGGGAAAGATATGACAAATAATCATATCTCACCTAATCTTCTCTTTGATGCACTAAGGGTTTGTTTGGTTCGAGTGTTTTGCCATTTGACTGTGCCTCTCAAGTTCAACTCTCCTTTTTCTCTCTACACCTCTTCCAGCACAATAACTCCAAACCCTCTGTATCTTCTCTCTGTGGTGTGTTCAACCTCACGTTGCCGTCGTCAAGTAATCTGAACTGTTGGATAGTGGTCTGATGGCTCATGTTCCGTCTTTTGAATTTTTATGCGATAGAACGTGATTTGTCCGAACGTATTCCAAATGAATTTCTTGTATCAGAGCTTGACAAGAAAATCCAAATCAATTTACTGCTTGTGTTCGAAAATGGTTTATGGGAATCTGTTATCCAACCTGGATATGTATATGCTTGCTAGAATTGCCAGTACTTGGTCATTGTTTGCTTGATGATTTTGTTTTATGTATGAGATATGAAAATATAAGCCTTCCACCCATTGATCTAACAAGAGCCTCAACTCATAGTGTGTGTGGTATCGACATGTTGGTGTCTGTGTCGGAGCCAATGCTTCATTTCCATCAATACTAAACTAGGTGAATTTCTATCCATCAAAACTATGTTATTGTACGTTTATAATAACGAATGTTCACTACAAAAACAATAATTAACTAATCAAATGTAATGGTAACTTATCCTTAACAAAATTCACCAAAATTGCATACTCCCCAATACCCTTGCTCACAACACCATTCCTCAGCAACTGAGGAAAAAACAACCAATTCCCGGTAACAGCCAAAAATGTAATTGTAAGCGGACCCGACACAGCACGGTGCAACCGCCACCCACGACGAAGAAGAATCTTCTTAACCGCAACCTCAACAGACGTACACACACCATGAAGTACAAAAAACCATGTGACTTCCCACGTGGGAGGCGCGCGTGCAAGGTAATAATAAATTACCTCGTGCATAAGACCAGACACCACAAAAGTTGCCAATGTGGCAGCTGAAGTGGCATATGTGGAACCCACATAAGACCTAATGATGTGGCGAACGGGATTGTATACGGTGGGACGTAAGATACCAGTTACCATTAGGTTCCACCTACGACCCCAAAAGTCTTGAAGCGATGTGGACAAATAAGGTTCGTTGAATTGTGGTTCGATTTCAAAACCGAACATGGTTCGAACCGGTGCTGCACTAATTGCTAACACAAGTTCAATACCAAGGTACATGTGGCAGCAATAAAGGACCAATATAAAATAAGGGTGCATATATTCTCTATACTCATAGCTACATATGATTGCTACCAATATAACTACTTTCAAACAAGTAAGGGGTAAAATTGACTTTTTAGATGAAAAAGTGGTTGTTGAATTTGATTGTTGAGGGTTGATTGGAAGGGAAGCAATGGAAATGAAATGGAAGATATTGTTTGGGAGAGGGAAAAGAGGAGGTTGATTGAAGGAAAAAAGGATGAGTTTGAAAGTGGAGAGCCAAACAAGGAAGAAGGTTGTGGGGCCACCAAGGTGGAAAGAAGAGAGATTTAAAGGAAGGATTAGGAAAAGGTAGAGAATTGGGAGGATTGAGAGAAGCCTTAGAAAGCCTTTGGGGATTTTAGAAGATATGTAATAACAATAACATAGACATGTTGTGGATATAAGCCATACCTTAATGAATCTCTCAATTTCACCATCCATCTTTGTCTTCTTGAAAGAATATTGTTTTAGGTTCTTGTTATGAGTGTGTTAGAGTGATGAGAAATGGGAAAAGAAATATCCAAATAATAGTAGAATGAATAAAAAGGTTTTGCATTTTTTAAGGCAAAATATGGACGGAATAGTAGGTGGTAATATTGAATTGAATGTTGGTCAAAATAAATATATTGAATTGAATGTGAATCTTGTTTTTTGGGTTCCTGTCTTATGACATCATTACAGCTGTAATAGGCCAACTCCAAGACAGCTAGAAGAATATATGCTCCTATCTATTTACAAAACAAGATTAGTTATGTTACTTTTGTATTCTAATTACATCAAAAGCAGAGATTTTTTTTAAGTGGAATTTTCTTTAGTTATGTTACTTTTGTATTCTTTTTTTTTTTTAAAGGATTACTTTGTATTCTAATTACATCAAAAGCAGAGATTTATTTTTAAGTAGAATTTTCTTATAATAGTAAATAAAAACATGTGTCTCAAAAAATAATAATATTCCAATTATATCCTTGTATTTCCCTATTTTTAGTGTTCCTCACGGTAAAAATTTAGAGTTCTTCACAGTAAACAAACACAAAATAGCTATTTTACTATCTCAACTATTATTAAACATTCAAATCACTTCTTTTAAATCTGTAACAAATAGACTTAGCTTAGCCAGAATCAAGGTTCTGTGCGGATTTTTAAACCGAGAAAAACATAATAAAAGTCTCAGGTTCTATACGATTTCCCGTGTAAAAATTTATCAAAGCTCTTTTTGGTATAAAAAAATAATCAATACTTTATACTTATGACTTGAAATATAACAAATTTTGAAAAGACTGTAAAATTTTAATGCAAGAAGATATGTTTTCCTTCTTTGCAAAGTCCATAGTTTACCAATTCTTATACGCTTTTAATTTTAAGAAAATGCTAACTTGTGCCATAATTTTAATAGTCTGTCAACAAAATAAAAACTATAATGAAACAGCAGATCTGTAAGCTATAGGGTCACTATCCACCTACACCGAGTCACTTACAAAAGGGGGACAAGAACAATCCCAGCAACAAAAAAATACTCCACATAAAGGAATGTCATGTAAAACCTACAATCTGCAAGGGATGTAAGAGGGGCACAAAAAAATATCCCACGTACAACACATCCATCCTAACATCATTTATGTACAGATTATAATCTTTATCGAGAACAAAGGAGAACACCTAAAAATGTGCAGATTCATGTTAATCACTGAACCAATTTGATGAATTCTGGCGTGAATACAAATGAGGAGAACCACCTGGAAAACCTGGTGGAACATTTTCAGATCCAGATTGGGCACTATGCTCAGAAGTTGTACTTCTATCAACTATAGGATGTTCAGGGCCCAAAGAATTCGTCTTAACATGGTTTAATTCATCGAGACGAGGTGCATATCGTTGCATAGCTGGTGTACTCATCTGCATAGCTGGTGTATTCATCATGTAAGGCAATTCAGATCCTGAACCACATACTGAATAAGTAGATCCCATTTGACTATAAGCAGGACCACGACCAGATAGATAACTACTACTCATAGGATCAGGCATTGGCACCCTGGGAGGGCGAATATAATCAGCACCCATGACATAGGGTCTTGGAACCCCCAGAGGCTGAATAACATCCTCCGTGAGATAGGGTCTTGGAAGCCCCGGAGGGTAAATATCATCACCCCTGAGATGAGGTCTATATCCAAGGCTACTAGTGCCGTCTCCGAGATGCCCACTATTGTGTTCCTGTAAATCTGCCAACCCGTAATCAGGAAGGGGATCGGCAACATTTGGCCAATTGTGGGTCCCATCATAGGCTTGTCCAAACTCCACCCGTGAGGAAGAGAGGGGCTCCAGATGCCTATAGCTATCATCAACAATGGAAGACTGGGGCTCCAGAGGCATATGACCATTATTACCAACCTCATTATCTGAGAGCTCCATATCTGATCCAGACTGTGGAGTGGAGATACCATTTATATCTTGTCTTATAGCTGGTAAGGTCACAGCTGGTCCTCTACCATCATTTTCCTCTGTACGTTTCCTTTTCCATGAGGTGTTCTCAGCATTAATCGTCAAATAATCCTGTCTCTCTTGACTCACTCGAAAAACATTTCCATGAGATGAGCCTTCCATCTGTCCTATCATAAATGAGCTATCTTGATCACTAGTTGACTTCAAGAAATCATGATCCAGCATGCGATCCAGCATGGTATCATCAAAATAGTTATCATCCATACTATGACTGGCAGATGATTTTTCCTTATCGAAGCTTTCCATTCTCGATACATCTCGCTCTCTGAACAGGTGACCATGCTCCTGGGCTATGAGCTTATGCTTATCAGCCCAGTCTGGATGGCTCCAAAGGTAGAGTGGGGGTGGCTTTACATTCCATTGCTCCATTTGCTTGTCATTAGAATCAACTGATCCGGGTAGATAAAACGACTGGGGACAAACAGAGACCAGGAACAAGGAAAACATAAAGACAGCAGTCAGTACACCAAAGAGCGGGTGACAATCAAAATATAGTATTATTTTACCTTGCCAGATAAAAACCTCTCATCCTCCCAGACAAGAACATATCGCGACCGTTTTCTATCCAGCCTACATAATAAGGAAGCAAACATGAAAAGCAGGAAGAAAAAATAACTCTGAAACAAAAAAGTGACAATTCTCCATTGATCTTGGAAGGCTTGGGAGGAGGGAAAAACCAGTTAACTCTCATCCTTAAAAAAAAAAATGAAGGGACAAGAAAAAGGACAATACCTCTCTGTCTCTGGTGGTACTATAAGAATCAGGAGCTTAGGCTCAAACTCTAAAGCCTTGTCTATAAACTTGTTAGCCAGAGCTGCTTTAAGTCCAAAGGGGGGATTTAGGCCCATGATCTGTTAAAGAAGCGGCCAATAAAAATAATGAAATCAAAAGTATGTGAATTGACCATCTGGGATATGCATGCACATCTCAACCATGAAATTGACAAATTCTTACCAACTGTGACCCTAAAGGCAACTCCTTTCGCTGGACAGTCAGCCAATCTCTCATCTCAAAATTAAAATCATTCTGTAAACAAATCAAAACAACATCCTGGTAAATAGATAAAGAAAAATAACAAGATAACCATAGGCTGAAGTCTTTAACATAGTCTATACTCTTCACCATTCGTGAAAATTGGTTGAAACCACCAAACAAAAATCATCACGCTCATAACATAAACAAGCCTGAAAACGTTCTTCTTAAGCCTGATACTTCACAATGGAGATTAGTAAGAAATTTCATACATCCCATTCATTACTACCACTGTCCCTAAATATAAGACCTTCTTTTCTTTGTTCCTTTTTACAAGACCCCTTGATAATTTTCAACTTCATTAATTATTTCTTTACTAACATACCTCTAATTATGTTGCATCTTTTTCTACAATGTGTAATAAATACTCTAAAGAAAACATTAACTGATTCTCTCTCTTGAAGAATAAACATGTAAAAGCAATACCAATTGTCAACAAATTTAATATCATAATTCACAACCAACTTTCTTAATACCCGTAATTTACTCAAGGGAGTCATATATTGAGAGACAAGAGGTAGCATTACCAAACATCATTTATTTAAACCCTCAAAACAATTTCGAACATTGTGAAGGGAAGGCTTTGGGGGTTCATTTTTCTTCATAATACAAAACTCTCATCATTTGGGAGAAATCAAAAATTGTATTGGAGGAGAGTTTTGGAAGGTTTTGGAGGGTTCACATGAATTCTTCAAAATCAATCTATCTTGTTATAATATTGTTAAAATAAAATATATATTAATCATAAGCATTAATTTATCATTTTTTTTAAAAACACTTTCAATTTTTTTAGAAGATTTCTCCATTTTCCCCTAGATTTCTCACCCCCAAAGCCCTCCCTCCCCTCCCCTTCAAACTCTCAAACAAAGCCTAAGGCTCTGTTTGCGAGTTTGGAGGGGGAGGGGAGGGCTTTAAATAAAAGCAAGGAGGAAAGAGAAATGGCAGTTATGAAGAAACACAAAATCCCCTCAAAATGGGGAACTCAAAAATTGTATTGAAAGAAGGTTTTGGTGGGTTTCGAAGGGTTTAGATAAATTCTTCAAATCTAATCTACCTTGTTATAATACACAAAATAAGAAATATATTAATGATAAACATTCATTTATCATTCTCTACAAAAACACCCTCTCAAGATGTGGAAAATTTCTCTATTTTCCCCCCCTACTCTCCTCCCCCTAACTTGACCTTCCCCTCCCCTCCAAACTGACAAAGAAAGCCTAAAAGGACGTTCACTTTAGATCCACAACCAGAAAGCATGTCAACATGTCATGTTGCTAGACAAATCTAGTTCATCAAATTCTTCGTAGGCAATGACTGACTAACCAAATTTACATGCAATAAGTCATTCTTCATCTGGAGACTTCATAAGATGTTCATTATTCATTGATGCATGGTTAACTGAACCATGTGAACCAACTCAGTTTATTAGTTTGGTAAACCAGACCATTTTTCACAAAAACCGGTTTGGGAGTGTAAACCGGTACCAAACCAGTTCGGACTTGATTCAAAACCGGTTGCTTGCTTGCTCCACCCCTAAAGTTAATTAACCATGCTGTCAACAAGTTTCTGTTTCTGGTCAATGAAATACATAGCTTAAAGAAATTGCACTTAGTTTCTACATCACTAGATGACGATGAGTTTTAATTTCAGATTGGGATCGTGCAGAGTAACCGAAAGAGGAAGCATGAGAAGCTGGTAGACTGTAGTACTATTTTTGGAAACTCGGTATCCATTCCAAGGATCGACTAATCCCGGGGACCAATTCCACCGTCCATTAGTGGGGAGCCCATTTAAAGCCAGAGCAAAGTTCTGTATGGACTACCTCATAAATTGGTGTGGGGAGGATTTGAACCTGGGGCCTTGAGAGGAGCACACTAGGTCCCAAACCTACTCTACCAGAGACTGTAGTACTAGTTTCACTCTTTAAAATATGCGGGGGGAAAAACCCACCGAGTTGGATTCTGCTTCTGAGGTGGTGGAGATTGAGAAGTGGGAGAAAAAACAGAGCCAAGTGATTTCAACTTCAGTCTATGAAGCGCTGCCTCGCTGAACAAGAAAAGGAATATGGCGTCATCATCAAAAGTAAAACCGATTACTAAATCTAATCAGAAAACGGTACTTGTTTTTGTTTATGGGCTTAAAACGGGACTTCACTTTTATTTAAAAATGGCTCGGGCTTTTAAAATGGAGCAGTATGGTTATTGCGTTAGATAAGGGTACTCGGTTTTTTTTAACACCCCTAAATTCATTATCAATGTATAGGAGCAAAATAATTACTTCAAAAAATGAAAAGCAAGGAATATCAGGCACTCGGCATTACCAAACCAAAAGCATATGCGATATAAACAGACAAGTAAGCACCATAGTTATATGTTACCAAATCATACAGAGGAGAAGCAACCAAAAATACAGAGAACAAATTACTGAAAAACAGAAACACGGGAAGCCTATCAAAAACCTCTACCAACTTGTCAAAGATGTAAGCAGTAATACATGACACACATAACAATTTCAACATTTAAAAACAGTTGTGAAAGTGTATTCACCTTTGTCGGAAGTAAATCGAAGTTTTTGTATAAGCAACTCTTCCCAGTCTCTTCAAGCTTTTTCTTCATAAGTCTGCTAAAATCATTAGCACCACAGCAGAAGTCCACAATCTGACCATGAGTAGCTATCCCCAGTCAGGTAATCCACATTCAAATTTAGAAGTAAATTAACAATGTTCAGGATGGTTATCCACCAGACAGTAATAGTATATCATAATTTCTTAAGAAAAAACTGAATGATTGTTGTGCAGAAATGGCAAAGAAAGAAAATACACAAGGACCTGGGAACATTTATAATTCTTAATCATAGAAAAAACTTAAAGGCAAATTGCAGGTCAATATCAGTATTTACCATATCATTATTCTGAACATACCAATGGAGTTTATCCACAATCTGCAAATGTCAACCAATTTTTAATCAGGCAATTGATGGATATAATGAGACAGCCTAGACAATATCGAAGAATCTTTCAAATAAATAACACTGCAAGAAGCTACATTGTCAACTGTGTTACTATGCAACTATTACTTATGAAAATACTACTGTTAAAATAGTTTGAAAGATACACATGCTATGAACCCATGATTATAGAAAATTAAACACCTTAGAAAAACCTTACACTATGTAGCTTATCATACAAAGTATTTTAAAAACTTCAGGCATAACACAAATAACCCGACTTCAACCTATTAACTTATTCAAGGTCAGACAATATCATTTCCCTAGCTTTTTCAATCATAAGAAAAATTTATAGAGGTCATTGCTAAGCTAAATAAACCTCTACATATAAAGCATAAGTTCACCCATATGGGTCAAAAATCATAATTTTGGTTCTTAACAGATTCCCTAACACAAAACCATATCAGTACCTCTAACAATTAAAATTTCAGCGCTTAATAAAATTGAGTTTACAAGATAGTAATGCTAACACCTAAAATTTAAATCCAACAAATCTCAAAAGGATAACAAAAGCCAAAAGCATCATAATTACTGTCAATGTATTTTCCTTTACCACAGCATCAGCTTAACTATTTCTACTTATTCATGACACATGCATCGCATAGAAATCTACAGTTCATATTCAAGGGATATCCTGGATTAATAATACTGTTCAATGAAAAATGAGAGCATTAAAGCTAGTCTTTATATCTTCTCAAGACAGCAATACCCAATGATATAGAAAGAAGTAAACAGTTACAATAAGGAAAAGATATCAAGAATACAGAAATCTGACAATAATTGAAATTATAATGTGAGAATTAATACCCCTTCCAGCTTTTCCACTTGTGTAAAATGGCGACCAAATGATGTGTAGCGATTACCATATAGAACAGGTGCAAGATATACCTTCAACTTGTCCTGCAGTAATTCACTCGATAAAGTTATGATAACAGAATTGAATTATTTCTTTATGTTTAAACTTGCATTATGGTGTATGAGTGAAAGAAGGGAAAAAAATTAGGAGATGGATATTAGATATGTAATAAAACATGTGAATATACTGCCTCACATATTGGATCAGGCCTATTTTCATGGACATTCACAGCAACCCACCGCTAGGGATACAGTGTTTTCTGACCATTTTTTAGGATAATTGTGATGGTTTCCCCTCTTTTCCCACCAGAATGATATCATAGAGTATTTGAAACCTTTGTTCAGCCATTTATTAAAAACCCATTGCCCACCGACCCACTACTCTCTCCTCTGTTTCAGCACAAACTCCCCTCAGACCCACTGCTGGCACACTCATTGCTCTGCTCACACTTAGGGTGTGTTTGGATGAAGGGTTTAGGAGGGGAGGGTTTACTTTTTATTTTTAAATTACGAACACTAGGAAATGTTTTTTAAAAAGTTAACATATTTACATGATAAACAATCATATAATTCTTCAATCACACTTAATTTATTTTAGAAAAACATGTTATATAGTCCGTAATTTAGAAAAGAAAAGTATACCCTTCCTTCCCTTCCCCTCCTAAACCTTCAATCCAAACATACCCTTAGAGTTAAATTTCTAAGATTCCAGCATACATTTTTCCCTTTATGTTCCATGACTTTTTTAGTTGTTGATGTTTGTTAAGCTTAAAAGGCAAGTCCATGCCTTTACTTTTGCTTACTTTTTGACCTTTGGGCATTTATATATCTATAGTTTAAATTGCCTAACCGATGTGTATAATATTTAGTATAGAAGCGATCCTGCTATATAGCAGTTCTATCTAGGATTGATAACTCTAGCTAAGGAAGCAAATCATATTGTAAGACATGCTAACGAGGTCTGATTATTAGACACTTATAACCAAAATCCCTATATTAATTTTTCAAAAACAGTAAAGTACCTTCCACTTAAATAACCGGTTCATAACATCGGGACCACAAACAGCTTCTGCATCCCGAATGCTATGTCCTTCATCCAGCATCCTTAAAGCCGTTCGAACAGCCTATATATACAAGAAATAACAAAAACTCAATGAATTCCACAATTCCAAAATATAAAACTATCGAGTAATGTGTGTGTGTGTGTGTATAGGAAGATACGCACCTCAACTGAACCTTCCAACTTTCCCATTGTAATAGTCTTCTCCACAACATTTTTTAGCGAGTGAGTGTGAGTAGAAACAAATTTATGTTCTTTTATGACAGACTCCAGAGTAATTGATGAAGAAGCTTCTTTAACCAAAGCCAACAACCTACATGAGAAGAAAGTATCTTAAGAATAATACCATAACCTTAAGGACAGCTTGAGTTTCACACAAGAATCCAATATAATTTCATCATAGTGCTACTCTTCAAAAAGACCTAAGAAAAAGAACCAACAACAGTAACAGCACAAAAATAAGCAAGTCAGATAAGAAATTCACCTCCTCTCTGAATCTGCATCTAATTGGGGTGGTGCACTGCTCAGCTTTTTAGGACGCTTAACAGACAGAGTGTTATCAGCTACATTATTAACATGATTGCCGGAATTAATTTGCTTCGAACCCTTCTGGTAGTGAGAATAAAGTTGCAAACCCAGTGAGGGCTGGTTTTCCTCATGGTCAGACTTTTCTGCTTCCTTTAAAGTTGGCCTCTTATTTTCATTCAAAAGCCTTCTTGATGCTTCATTTGCTTTCTTTCTAGGGATGTTTGATCCCAAAATCTTTCCAGGATTCTCGATACCAACTTTCCCGAAGGACATTTTACCAGAAAGTTTAGGCAATGTAGCACTAGTTCTTTTCACATGTAAATCATCTAACTTAGCATTGTTGTTGTTTATAACTTCTTTGGTTGCAGGCTTTGCCTTCTGTTTAACATAGGGGAATTTTATATGATCTCTTATAGGAGTTCCGAGTTCATCATCTATCTCATGTTTTCTGTTTTAAGGAATGGAATAAGATGTTACTAGATGTTAAGGCAAAATTTGGAGAACAAAAGACTTGCATACTATCACACTTACAAGCAATAAATAAGAATGCGATTGTTTGGCAAAAGATCTTCCCAAGCCCTGGCTACAATGCCTTCTTCCACTATGTCTTCAAAAGCAACCTTTCTGATAAAAGCAAATTGAGAATCAGGCCTCCAGACACTTACAAATAGCATCATCATATGAAGACAGGAAACATAGGAAAAAAAGGGTAAAATAACCTTGGCAAACATTTGCGATGATATGACTTAGGACAACGCCTGCAAACAGCGAAGTGTAACTCATGCTCGTTCTTGTTTTCCATTTCTTTACAGATGCGGCAATAATGAGCAGGACAAGTGAAAGGTTCCCCCTTAGCTATATTTGTTACTAGTTCTGTTGGAGCATCACTAATCACCAGGTGAAGTAACTTCGCAACACATTGTGGATGATAAAAGAAGCCACAGGTTGCAGAAGCACATTTGAAGACCTGAAGGAGAAATTCCAAACGATATTTAAGAAAAAGCTATTAATGACAACTATCTTAGAATGGATTCAAAATATCTTTTGGGCTCCGTTTGGGAGGTCAAGTGAAGTTGTTCTTGTTTGGATGCAAGGTAGGTGATGCGAAAAGTGGTTTTCTTCCTAACAAACGTAATTCTGGCATGTTTGGTTAGTTTGCATCGGAGTTTATTTGTCTACAAATCTCAGATTGACTAAATGTGATAATAAATATCTTGGTTTGAAAATTTTATGCTGATTTTAAATCAAACTATTTTTGGAGTAAAAACATCCAAACATTAATCACTTCACTTCAAACTTCAATTTTTATCAAATCAATTTTACAAAATCAGTTCACATGAGTGTGCCAGAAGTGGCATTCCATACAGCGAGAAGAAAATATATATGAAACCAAGTCATCAACAAAGAGAAGCACGTTATTTACATGTAGTTATATTATACCTCAGCACCAGCAAATTTATCAGAACAGCCTAGTTCCCCACATGCAAAGCACTGGTGTTTATTATGTTCACAATTCTTACAATAGAAATTTTGGATCTCCTGCAAAAAAAATACACAAGCAATCAATTTTTTACATAATTATACAATGAAAAATAAAATGGAAAACAAATAAAAGAAATGTAAAGAGAATAAAATTAGCTGACCTCAACTTCCTTTCGGCTAAATCCAAGAGAGGCACAAGAAGATTCTTCACCATCCTCCTCATTAGCATGAAATGACCTCATGCACTTTCCCTCACAACTGCATTAATCATTTTATAACATGTATTTTGAAAAAGAAAGAATCAACTACTACTCTAAAATAAAAAAGACAAGCAATAATGTCTCCAATACTCCTGAAATCATGCACAGTTGCATAAATGTACAGGAGAGAATCAAATTGAATTAAATTAACCATCCACACCACAAAATTTCGTACCACAAAAGCTCACCACCATTGTCACAAAACGAACAAACGGAATCAAATAACTCATCCTCTTCATCTGACTCTTCCTCGGCAACAGTTTCATCAATTGCATCATTGTCAATATCATCAGCTATTATAAATCCAGGTCGGGCTAGCTCTTTAACTTCCTGGAATCAATGAATAACGCTTTCAAAAAAACATCACAAAATATATATGACATCAATTAAAGGAAGCAAAGAAAGAAAATATATCAGAATAATATTCTTCAAGGAAAACTAAATATCTGACAAACCTCGTCAGAAAGTTTCTTAATGCTCATCCTATCTTTGTCTTCCATAACCATGAGCAAAAGCTGTTAAAATCAATCAATCAATTCATTGTCATTGAAGTGAAACAGAAATGTGAAGAAGATGAAGAGAAAAGAAATTAAATGTTTTTTCTTAAAATAAAAAGAAATGAAAACTTTAAGTTTAAAGAAATCACACTTAAATCTTATTAGACAGCAAAAGGGCAGGTCAATGGATAACTAGATCCCTATAACAAAGCAAAAGAGATAGTAAATCTAATACAACTGAAGTGAAAAAAATGAGAAGAAGGTAGACCGACATACAAGGAAAAAAAAGGATAGAATTGTAAGATAAACAGAGAGATGAATAAACTACCACTACATAACAGTGTATAATAGAACAGTATTTGAGATCACGCATCTTGCCTAGCTGAATATGAGATGAAAACAATATTGTACGTATCTCCAAAGAAAGAAGAATACAATTGCTTAAATTTTGAATTATTCATTAGGATTACTTTTTAAAAATTTTGTTAATTAGGATTTTCTGATTAGGACTATGCATAACAGAATCCTTATCATTACTGGTTTGATTGGGCTCTGTTCATTATTTGTAGCCTTTAGAAGGCAGACGGGGGTATTAGAATAAACAAGCAAAACATCATATTTAGGAAAATCTATGTTATTCTAGAAGGGGATCTGTCAAGGATAGGCCTGCTTCTTGCTTTCAACATAGGTCAAAAGAAATATTCTTTCTACTGCGTCTAGGTATGTGATTTGATCCCATGCGAAGGTTCATAACAGAAAACCACTTCATGAATGTCATATTCTTGACCTTGAAATCTTACACAGGCGTCAATTAATTCAAATGAAATCATGTAATCCCCGTCAAATATAAATGGAATTCCTACAAGTCAGTCTGATATAGGCTACATCGACGGTTATGGCTGAGGGTATCTTAATATACTTGTGATATGAGAATGGATATGACAATTTTCTACAAAGTGGGGATAGAGATCATGCAAAGTACAAAAGAATATTTAACAAGTTACATTTATATTTATATAGATAAAATTACTGTATAACTCATAATCATCCTAAAGTCTAAGTTGTCAAACCTAGAAAGCAGTGGAGGGGTGACTGATATTCTAAAATATTTAATCCTGCTTTACCTCTTCCTAAACCTTTTACCAAAACTCATCAAAAGGTGTGTGATTAAGCTTAATCCTGCTTACCTAAACGTAAAAAATTGGCCTAAGAACATCAACAGATTAAACTAGGAGGATGTAAAACTATCATACAATTAATTTAATCATAATTTCCTTGTATGATAGCTGATGTAAAACTAGGAGGATTTAATTAACGTGCTTCTCTTTGTTGATGACTTGGTTCATATATATTAAATAACGTTTAATTAAATCCTCCTAGTTTTACATCAGCTATCATACAAGGAAATTATGATTAATGCAAGACATAAGTTACGATCTCAAGGCAATTAATTTAATGATACAAAAATATTCAAACCATATTTTGAATCAATAATTCCCAAAAGGATGCTTCAAGTGAGAGAAAGAGAAAAATCAAAAGCTAACTTCCAAGATTACAACACATTTGAGAAGGTTTGTACCTTGGACTTTGCCAAGACAGCATCCCTTGTGGCAGCTTCACCCATTAAACCCATATGGTTTAACAAATCATTGTGCGAAGGCTTAACTTCATAATGGCTGCAAAAAAAATAAATTAAAAAACGTCATAACATGTACTACTTCCACAGCAATCATGACAGAAAGAAGTCCAGAACTCGCTGTAGCACCGACACCTCTGATCAAATGCATGTAAGATGTCTGACACGACACTGACACCTCTGATCAAAGGCGTGTGAGATGTCTGACACGACAGTGACACCTCTGATCAAAGGCGTGTGAGATGTCTGACACGACAGTGACACCTCTGATCAAAGGCGTGAAAGATGTCTGACACGACACTGACACCTCTGATCAAAGGTGTGTTCGATGTCTGACACACGATACCGACACATGTGGTTACGTTCAAATAATTCATTTTCTCAAATTATTACCAGTATCGACGTGTCAATGTCGTGTCCGGTGTATGTGTCAGTGCTTCATGGCCAAAACTACTCAAATTACCTAAAATCCTTATTCTTACTCAAGTTATCCCACACAGACTTCCCCAACGCCTCCGGATTCTTCCTTACATAATGCATAAAATAAACCGTAATCAAAACACTCCTAACAATCTCCTCATAACTCTTCCTCGGCTTCTGGAGCTTAATCCATCTCTTATCCTTCGCCAACACCGATATCTCCGGCTTCACATTTGAAAGATCAAATCTCCAAGCTACAACTTGCATAAAAATCTTCTGCAAACCATTATCCGCATTCCCGTGTAAAAACACCTTCTCCTTTTTCCCTTCAACACTCTCAGACTCACTCCATTGAATCGGTAAAATTGAAAAAGTTACTGGTGCATCTTTATCATCTACAAAATGGTAATTAGAGACTGATAACGGTTGCGTATCGGCTTCATCGTCGGAAGATGCCATAAACCCTAATTTCTTAAAACCCTAACTGCTCAAATCATAAACTGCAGAAAAAATGAATAAAGATTAAATTTAAATGGATAAATGTAAGGGGTGTTATGTTATATAATCAAATAAGAAAGATTGAAATTGAAATTGAAATTGAAAATGGACGGAGATTCTTACTGTTAGGGTGGCCGGTAACGAACTCCGGTAGGCGGTGATGAACGACGGTTGCGTTGATATGAGTGAAGCTCGAACGTGTGTTGTGTGTATATGATGATGGATACAACGGTACGTTTGCATTTTGTTTATTTATGTCATGTTATGATGATATCAGAAATTATTTTCAGTTTATGGTGTAAAAATTAAAAAATTGTCTTATTGGAAATAAATTATGTCACTATCTCCTGAGATTAGCTCAATACGTAGGATATTGCATATTGTATGCAGGGTCGGGGTTCTCTTCTCCACATTTAATTGTGTGAGCTCTAGCTACTAGGCTATTTGACCAAAAAAAAATTATGTCACGCTAGCAAGTGCAAAAATTTAATAATTACTTTTGAAAATAGAAAAATTTACTTTTAGTTTTACCAAAAAAACCAAAAAAAAATTAATGTGGTGAATGTATAATTTTTAAGTTAAACTTTTCAATTTAAACTTTTTAACAAATATTTTGAGAACATTCATTAACATTTTTCTTATTTTTTATTATTTGCAATCAAAACTAATAAAATAAGAGAAAGTCTAAGCTCCTTCAAAAAAAAATCTAAGTTGGTCAGAAACATAAGCAAAATTTACTTAGACACACACTTAGATAAGAATAAATTAAAGATAAAAGTAAAAAATGATATGACTAATTTATTTCTCCTTTATAAATTCATATTACAAAATGACAATAATTGATTATGTTTGAAACATATAAAATAGTAAAAAAAAAAAGTATTAAATGAAAAGAAATAGTAGTATTTAAAAATTAAAAAAAATAATGAATAATTGATTAAAAAATATATCATACTAACAGTAAATAAATAAAATATTAACCATGTCTAAAAAAATATTAAAATATATGTGCGTGGTTTGTTTGGTTTTGTTCGGTTGAAAAATCAATCTAAAATCTGATTTGACCCTAGTGGTTTTCAAAAAAGAACATCCAAATACGTCCAATAATTATATTTTTATTATCATAATTGTCTGCTAAGTTATGATAACCAACTTGCTTAATCATAATTCTCACTTAGGTCTCATTTATGCCCATAATAATTCATTCATTCATTAATTACACAACATCAACAAAATCCTAAAATATGCCTCCCAATTCTTATCCCCTTTTCCATTTCTCATGAATGTCACTTCTTATCAAGTAGAATTCCACCCCATGTGCACCACCTCTTACGGTCTCTTCATAATCTCTTCAATCATCATTTTGTTTTTAAACCATGTTAATAACTTAGGTTTTATGAAATTTTATATAACAGTCTCATTGAACCCATAATTTTAACTTAAAGAGATAAGTTTATCAACACAATCAAAGTTCAGTACACGACGTATTATCTCGAGTTTAATTTGAATGTTGTTGGTATTTTTTGAGCTTTGTTGTTATTGTTATATATATGTTATCTCGTCTCACTTGATTCATGCTCCTTATTTTTCAATATGTATTTCAAGGTATTAGAATGTTTTCAGGTTCTTTTGCAGAAGATTTTGGAGATGAAATTGGTAGTTTTGCTACTTTAATTGATCCAAATAATAACCAATTGGAACTTTTGGTTGAAAAGACCAATGACCGGGTTTTATTAAAATCATTATAAGGAATTTTTGTTTAGGCAATTAAGATAATGCACAACCGGTGCAAATTGCAATGTTTTGGTTGTTCCCATTTTTCATAGTTCGATCAATTAGACATTTTTGGTAATTAAATTAAATTAAATGAGTAATTAATATCACCATGATTTAATTCATGAGATATATCTTTCCTTTTCTTATTAAAGATTTTGCACTAACTTAAATATGAAATAATTTACCCTTTTATTTTAGGAATAACATATTTTATAAATAGATGGAATACAAAGATAACTTATATCCATTGTTCAAATCCACATTATGTAGGAACAAATATCCATGGACTTTGTAGGTGGTTTACCTCACACTCAGAGGGGTCATGACTTGATTTGAGTGATTGTGGATCGTTTAACTAAATCCGCTGATTTTCTACCGGTTAAATCCACCTATAAAGTATCGTAGTGTGTGAAACTGTTTATTTCAGCTATTATTAAATTGCATGGGGGTTCCTACAAGTATTTTCTCATATAGAGATCTCATCTTTACCTCCCAATTTTGGAAAGCATTTCATAGGGCATTAGGAACCCGACTTAATTTGAGTATGTCCCATCATCCCCAGACATAGAGGTCCATTCAGACGCTAAAGGATATGCTTTGTGTTTCTTTTCTGGAAGACGGATAAAACTAGTGTAATCATTTGCCTCTTATTGAATTTGCCAATAATAACAGTTATCATTCCAGCATATGAATGGCTCCATAAGAAGTGTTGTATTGATGGAAATGTAGGACTCATTATGGTGGACAAAATTTGGAGACAAAGGATTATTGGATATATATATACACACACACAAGAACTCAATTAATTAACACAACGGTGTAGTCAACGTTCACCTGCTCTATCAATTGAACCTGCCAGACCCTTTTCACTGTTCCACGTTAACATGCAGCTGCAATGTTACCTTTTCCTACAAAAAGTTGTTGACTGTCACGGTACCATTTGTTTACCTAAGAAATATTTCCTCGGTCATTGGTACCACATGCATCTAGAAGAGTCTAGAACATTATGTGCACCGTAAAATACGCTGAATCAAAGTCAAAATCAAAATTTACCTAGGAAATACCATTGTAAAATATGTTGAATCAAAGTCTAAATCAAAATTAAAACTAATTAAATAGTTAAACAAACAAATAGCAACTTCCCTAAAATAAACCAAATAGTAACTTACATCCCATCTCGTACAACTGCGCGTGCCCTAAGAAATTCTTGAGGGTCCATATTAAGCGTTGATGCGCCTAAAGATGACATCTGTGATGGGAGGGCATTCCCATTCAGTTGGGTTAGTTCAGGCAACTGAGAGCCTGCTTGATTGGGTGCATGTCCGGATATCTGCTCTGAAATATCTGCCTCTAGTTTCATATTTATTCTTTACTCTTACAAGACCTTGTGCAAATTCAATGTATAAATCCAAGAATTACACAATCAGCATGTTCAAATTGAATGTCAACAATTTAATTTTAAAGGTCCTGCTAATGAAATATACTAAGAAGAAACCTATTAGCATAGTATACAAATTTTCTAAAAGAAAGACAATCATTATAAATGTTGATAAGCTCTATCATCACAAAAATAAGTTGCGTCTGCATGTAAATTCACGCTAAAAGGATTTCATACGCTTGTGATGAATAATTGAAAGAATTGATAGATGTTGATTATAAAAATTCAATCAAGCTTACGTAAGTACTATCAGAAGAAACATATTGAATCTAATCAACAAATACAAAGTTAAGGAACAATCAAACCCTAATAGATGAATGTGTTACGACAAACCTAAAATGGTGAACAATACGAAATGTTTACCAGGAAATATTTCCTCGGTCATTTGTTTACCTATGTGAACAAAATGTGCCGATTTTGTCAACCGATCAACAATCACCCAAATCGAATCAAAACCCTTCACAGTCTTCGATAAAACTCCAAAAAAGTCCATAGAGATATTATCTCATTTCCATTTTGGAACAAACAACTGTTGCCTTAAACCAGACGACTTCTAATGTTCAATCTTTGACTCATCAACTATTCAAATGCATGAAATGTTCTAGACTATTCTAGATGCATGTGATACCAATCACCAACAACAAAGGTCGTCACCTAACTTTCTTCCACTGTACCATTTGTTTACCTAGGTAATATTTCCTCGGTAACCACCTCCATTTCCTTGCTAAACACCACGTTGATTGTCACTGTCAGCTTTTCAGTGGTCAAACAGTCAAATATGCTTATCTAGGAAAATTTCCTCAATATGCATTGTCTATAGCGAGGAAACTGTATTCCTAGGTACAATTCCTAGCTAAATGGATGATTTCTTGTAGTGGCAATATATGTCATGACCACATCTTTCTTTAATATGTGTTGAGATAAATGTTTGCTAGAGATATTGGATCATTTGTGATCTATGCATTGCAACCTTTTTGTATCTTCAGCTGTAGTTTCTTTATTGATAATTGATAGCGAGTTACAGGTAGTTTGAAAAAGGCTTTATAAGCCTAAAATATAACATTATTAGAGCAATTGAGTTTCATCACAAACTGGATTATGATTCTATTATGAAGAATCTATTGTATAAGCTAAGTTGTTGTTCTAATATTAAAAATATCATGTAGAACCTCATACATGGTTATTTAGTAATAAAGTAGTTAAATTAATATAGTGATAAATTATACTACGGTAAAAAAACATCAAAAATTAAAAAAATTGGATGAAAACTTCCAAATTGTCAGAATATAGTCGCAATGAACGAGTAATATCCCTTGTTTATAGATAAAACATAAACAATAAAACTTCATACCTTGAGGGCAAAATCAAGCTCAATAATTCCATAATGACATGTTTGGTTTTTAATGGTATGATGATCAGTGACTATGGCAACATGAGCTGGTTTGTTTACTATTGAGTTTGACTTCGTACAAACATTTATAGAAGAGAAATTTCTTTTGCATGACATTCATCCACTCCATAATTTGCATAAGAATACTAGTGGAAGAAAACTTTATCTCTACTTAATGCAAATGTTTATGAGCTTTTATGTGTCTTCCTAAAGCCTGTGGAGATTCAAATTATCTTTCGCAATATTTGTAGGGATACATTTTTGACATCGATGAAATGTTTCTTTTTTATGGACGCTCATGCTTATGAACTTTAATATGTGATCCATTTATCTTTGAAATTTCATTTCAGATTCTTTTTCCATTTGCCCAAATATAATTATTTAATTATATTTAAAATATAATTTGTTTGAGTCTCAATAAATAACAACAAAAAATGCTTACGAAAAGATAGAAATCGATAAACAACAGACACACATTCTATTATTTTAATTTAACACGCACACATTGATTTAACGTGTGTATGCAACAAAAAATTGAACATAAAATTGTAGGTTTACCATTGGTGATCACGTATGGCTCTCATATTTTATGAGTCACTTGTTATTTTGCTTTTTGATTTTATTTTCAATAACTTAAGTTCAAACATATATTTTTATATGTAAACATGACAGAGTTATATGAAATATTAAAGTGAAAAACATTGAAACACATTGAAGTCTTTAAATATCTTAGGACTTCTAATAAGATAAACTTGTGATTCAGTTCCATAGGGATAATTAAGGACAAACAAACCAGAACCGTAAGCAACATTTGAATTAAGCAGTGGAGTCATTGACTATGTTGCCCATAGGATCATTTGAATTAAACATTTGAATTAAGCAACATTTGAATTAAGGACAAACAAACCACAGCATGTCTACCTGCCCATCGTGATACTACTCCATCTCCTAGTATACCTGGAGTTTCTTTCACTGAAGTTACTATGTCTGGTGTTAATCCTCCACTCTATACACACTCACCGAGACATACTATCACTCCAATCTCTGCAAGGCCTCCCACTCCATCTCCTAGTATACATGGAGTTTCATTCCCTGGAGGCACTATGTCTAGTGTTACTCCTCCACTTTATACACACTCACACGGATATAGTAACACTCTTTCTCTGCAAGACCTCCTACAATATCATCAAATCTTTTATAAAATGGTCGTTTTTTTAGAATTTTTTGGTATTAAGGGAGGATTTATGCTAGTACCCAATGTGCAACAACAACAACACTGTGAGAAAGAACATCAAAGCCAGCAACAAGAAAGGGAAGCAGCATGACAAAGATGAGTGAGACGTCACTACTATGAAGTGGCGCCAACGTTCAAGATGCGTTATATACTCGAAATTAAGGTTGACTCGTAAGTATTAACAAATTAATTTTCTACTTACTTTAATTTCTTACTTATTTATTTTGTTTAGTCATATATTAATTATCAATTTAAACGTTCAGGTTGGAGCCATCGAAAATCTCTACAAAATACATAAGGGAGGCAATCCAAGCAGTGTAGAAAAAGCCGTCGCCCGTGTATAAGGATCTTAAGAAAGAAATTGGGGATAATGTTTTAAAAGAGTTTAAGGTAAAAAGAAATAATTAAATCTTTTATTTTCTATGGGGTTGATTTAAAAAAAAATTAATAATTAAATCTTTAAAAAAGAAATTGTGTGTAGGATCCTCAATATGAATCTGATGTTGAGCGTCTTTTTCATCGTTTAGCAAGTTCACGTCTGTCAGATATGTTATCTGATGAACAGAAGAATATTGTTGTTGAAGACCGTTCTTATCGCCCTCATTGGATGGGCAAAGAAGATTGGCATGCCTTGTTGTCCTATTGGGCTACAAATGAGAGATATAGAAGGCGCTCCACGACTAATAAAAGGAATAGAGCAAGTTCTAGAGAAGCTTGCCACACACAAGGTTCTGTTAGTGGTGCAACCCACGCGAGACATATGGTAAAAATATATGAATTTTGTATGTTTTTATACATATATATATATATATATATATATATATTTAATTAGTCAGATTATGTAATTAAATAACTTTTTATGACAAATTAGGCAAAAGATCTTGGAAGAGATCCCTATGTAGACAAACTTCATCGAGAAAACCATATTATACATGGTACAGATGTCTACGTCGATGATCGCTCCTATAACACACATGTGAATTTCTACTTTGATACTAATGTAATACATTAAATTCTACACTGTTTGTTACTATATGTAAACTTGACAAGTTTCTTTTGCACTGCATCACATTGTGGGTACTGCCACAAACTTCTTAATTCCAAGTAACTTATATATGTCGCAGTTAGTGTTTCCGTTGTTATTGGTGCACTTTTCTTCATAGTCGTTACTGTCACGGATGTCATTGTCGTCATTAACGTTGCCTGTCACTACCTACTTTTATTTATCTTTGGTTTTCATTGCTTGCTGGATATTTAATGATACTACTTTGCCTTGAAACATATTCATAAAGTTTTCATCTTTTGCGCAGAGCATCAATGAGGATTTTGTTTTTAAGCTTTGTGTTGAATTTTTAAGCTCCGTATTGCATTAAATTATCACTGTGTTGAATTTTTTATTTAACTTAGTCTAATTTCTTTTCATTAAAAAAGATATATTCTCTTGACAAAAAAAAAAGAGATAATCTAAATAGGAAGCAATTTGGCCGTTCTCTGTATCTGTCATCAATATGGCGTTATTTTCTGATTTGGAATTCTAGTACTGTTGTGTAGTAAGTTTGTTTTGGGTTGGACTGTTTTTGCGGTTTGGTTTTGCAGTTAAGAGTTATTAAGCAATTTCCATTTATTATTTATGTATACATGCAACTTTTTAGGAGGAGGTACGACTATTCTTGGAAGAGTCACGAGAATATTCGACCTATGAAGAATTGCCTGATGTGATCAAGATGGAACTTTGGAGAAAGGTATCAGGACCCGGGACAACGCATCAAGATGAAACTTTGTACTTCAAAACCAATTTTTGAAATCTAATATTCAAGGACAATGTAGAGATATAAAAACACGCGAAAACAAAAGTATAGAAATAAGTTCATGACTTAGTTATAAAACTTCAACTAAAAATGAAACTTCCACTTACAAATTAACTCATGAAAATCACATTAAAGTTATAAATAAGTTAAAGACTTGGTAAAAATATAGAAATATGACATCTCTATTTAAGCAACAATCAGTAGTTCGTAGCTTCATATAATTCATATATCCATTATTAAACATAAAACTAATCACATCAAACAATTCAAGATAACTAAATGACAAATAGTATTAACAAAAATTGCAGCTCTTCGAAGTGGGCTTTATCACCTAAAGTGTTAAACCAAATTTATTAAACTCATGCACACCCTAGCAAACAACCAAATTTGTTACTATTATTTTTTATCATGCCTAAACCATTTATACTCAGTTCCATAGTTTCACTTATGGAAAATAATAACAGTTAAAACCTAAAAACAATCAATTAATTATATGATCCGATTAATTTTGAAGGTGAACTTGGTACATTCAGCCTAATAGTTCCTAACTACGGTAAGGTAGATTTCTAAAATTAACAGGTTTCAAACTTATCCATTTAACAATAATTCTCTTGGCTTCATTGCCACAAATAAGTTTTGGGTACAAATTATTAACTCATTTATATAGGTCAGTAAAGGACATTAGGATGAGTATAACAACAATTAGGCTGAACCAATGTATCTTTTGTACATGTTAATTTATAATTGTTTGGTTTAGACTATGTGAGCGGACATGTGCTACCAAATACCATCCTTGGCCGAATATCATTAGAAAAAGAAAATAATTAACTAGGAATGTGTACTCTAGAAGAGACCGATAATGTTCATACCATGACTACCAATATAATAGAGTTTTTTTTTCTACTAAAACATAATAGATTTATGCTACTCTTTTGTGTTGATTTATAATATATTTATTTGTCATTAAAAAACAATCTGTTGCTCTTACAAATTCGTACACTTAAGAATATAGGATACAACAAAATGTTGGAATCAAAACCAAGTACACATATAGTAGTTTGTTACTAATTAATAATAATGTGCAAATTCATCATTTAACTTTTCATTTTAGAAATGTCAATATTTAACTAATTTCACCCCAAATGGTAATGTACTATATTGTATTGAGTTTTGACTTTAAATGAACCATTAAGAGTCCTCAGCCCACAACCATTTAACTATTTACTTATTGTCTTATTAGATGGTTAAATGATGATTGAAAACCTAATCGATAAATAGAGTAGTGTACCTCTCATACTTCCTCTCTCACTAGCTTTCTCTCAGTTCTCATAAATATTAAATATAACAACAATTTGAGACCAAAAAAATATAACCAATCAGTTTTGAATGCATATCGTATTATCATTTTGAATGTATTCAAGAACTAAATCAACACAATAAGCTGTAAATTCATATCAACTCAAATATAGAAACCGTAATCAAACCTTCTCATGCCTAAATCCTTAGTCAGATCAATCACACACATGTTAAATTGCAAAATCATATCAAACATAATAATTGAAACTGAAATCAAATATACAAATAAGTTTCAACTTATCCGCATTCATAATCTCTTTACTCACAAGTCACAATCAATCACACACATGTTAAATTGCAAAATCAAACACATTAAAACATATAAAATGAGAACAACACCAAAATCAAACACAACCTAAATCCTTATTCATAATCAATCACACTCATGTAATTGCAATATTCAGAACAACAAATTAAGTTGATTAATCATAAAAGAAAGTTAAGCATAGTTTTAGATACCTTAGATCAATAATAGATCAGAGAAACCGAGAAAGATTTGTATGTGAGATTGAGAACCAGAGTTTGGTGCTGATTTAATTAAATGAGTAATATCATTGTAATTTAATTCATGAGACATATCTTTCATTTTTATTAAAGATTTTGCATAAACTCAAATAAAAAATAAATAACCCTTTTATTAGTGCTAATATATTTTATAAATGGGTCTTGTTAACTTGTGCCCTAAGGACACAAGATAAGAAATTAAATAAAGAAATTTAACTTTGGAAATTATGCATTCAATACCTCAAAAGGTTAAATAGTTAACTTTTTAATACAATATTTATTATTAATTCTATTTTAAGATTCTTATCTTGTGCCCTTACAAGTTAACATTTCCCTTTATAAATAGATGATATACAAGGATAACTCCTATCAATTGTTGAAATCCACATCGGAGAGCCATAAAAAAAAAGGTTAAGTTAACTTTTTTGGTGTAAGCCAAACCCCAATATATTTTCCACAAAGTTTGTTAAGAACAACAACAACACCATAATAGTCGAAGCTTATAAAGTTCACCATCATTATCAACAGTTTCTTCAGTTTCCTCAACATCAAATGATGATGATCAACAACTTATTGGTCATTTCAATCCAACTAATTCTAATGTTGCTTACGGTTTTGGTTGGTTTGTCCTTAATATTTCATATAATGTTGTCTTGTTTATATATAAAATATATATGTTTGAACCCGAGTTCTTGAAAATAAAAACAAAAAGCAAAAGAATAGTGCAGTCATAAAATATGAGCCATATGTTATCACCAACGGTTAACCTTAAAGTTCAATTTTTGGTCGCACACACAATAACTCAATGTGTGTGTTATATTAAATTAATAGAATGTGCGTCCATTGTTTATCGATTTCTATCTATTCGTAAACATTTTGTTGTTATTTATTGAGACTTAAACAATTTATATTTTAAATAATTATATTTGGACAAATGGAAAAAGAATCTGATATGGAATTTCAAAGATAGATGGATCACAAATGAAAAATTGACTTTTAACTGCAAAGGATATTCACTTAAATATATATAGATTGATTAAAAAAAATAATAAATTGTTGTTTTTATTGTACAAGACTCATTGAATTTCACTACCGATTGAACTTAGAATCAACTGATAGATGGATTTGTTGAATGTTTCATTTATTTCAAAGTACAACATCATATGTTATAGAAGGAAAAAATTCATCAAGGTTATGAATACGTAGTCTAGATCCGTGGTCAAGTTTAAACTCAATAGAAAAGATGGTCGTTTACGTATAATATTTAAACAATTGAATTATTACTTTCTACCATGTTAGATCAGGTCTTAAAAATGCTACAACCTTTAAAATTCTTGAATAAGAGTTTTTTTTTACTACTTTTTACAATTCATTTCAACTTTTTTCTTAAAAGAATGTTTAGTTTAATTAGAGTTGAGATACAAAACTTATCAGAATCAGAGCAAACCTCAAGACTCAAATATAATTTAAAGAGATAGTTATATATAAGAGATTCTCACGTCGACAATGAAAATTGAGATCACAATCTTTAAAGTTATTGTGAATCTACTCCTTACTAAGTGAACTAACTTTCATTTATATAATCTTAATAAAAGAAATGCTAACAATATACATTTTAACACACTCTTTAATTGATTGAAATTCAAATGAACATATAAACGTCACATAAATTACTAAGATCTATTCACTCCGTTACTTTTATAAGAAAAAAAACAACTTATTAAATTCGTTGAATACTTAATGTATTCAGTCACTATACAAGTTACATGCATTAATTATTCAATAAATTTTAAAAAATACTCCCTCCGTCCCTATATATAAGACCCTTTTGCGAAAATTACGGGAATTAAGATAGTGGATATTTGTATTAAAGTTGTTTGTAATCACTATTGTTTTTACAATTTTATCCTTTAAGAAAGAAGGTTAGTTTATATTTTCAACATGTTATTTATTGTTGATTGAAGAAAAAGATGTATAATAAATAGGGGCATATATGTAAAGAAATAATTAATGTAGTTGGAAATAATAAAGAGGTCTTATAAAAAGGGACAAAAAAAATTCTCAAAAGGGTCTTATAATTAGGGACGGAGGGAGTAATTTTTTCTTATAAACATAACTAAAATGAGTATTTAAAATGGATCTAACTAGAGATAATAAATATGTTAAGAAGAGTGTGTTAAAAGCATAATTTATCATAGTAAACTTAAGTGATTAATCAATTCAAACTAAACTCACTAGGAAGTGAATTGACGGTTTGATGTAAGTGTTTAGCTTCGAGAAGCACAACGTGGCAGCCTACGATTAAACAACCCACGAGGTTCCTGTCATTATCTACTTTTTCATTTTTCATTTCATTTAAATTTGAAAAAACACAACAGAGAGAGAGAGAAACAGAAAGAGAAAGAGAAAGAGAGAGAAAGAAAGAAAAAACGACAACCAGAGAGAGAGAGAGAGAAGAAAGAGTCCGTTAATTAGTTTCAGTTTAAAAAAAAAAACAAAAAACAGAGAGAAAAAAAGTTGAGTCGAAATGGTTAATGTAACAGAAGAAGAAATATGTTCAGCAATACATTCATTATTCACAGAAACAAACCCTAGAACAAGAACATTCACTACATTGAACCAAGTTGTTTCAGAGCTTCAATCTAAACTTGGTGGTTATGATCTTACTCATAAGATTGATTTCATTACGGAACAGATCAATCTTCTTTTTGCAGCTTCTTCTCAACATCAACAACAACATGTTCATCACCACCAGCAGCAGCAGTTACAACAACCTCCACCACCTCAACAACAACCTCAACTTATTTCTTTTGAACGTAAAGACCATTTTACCCTTCACCAAAACCCTAATTCCCATTCTGTCCCTGTTACTTCTGCTTTTCGTAACAACGTTGTTGTTTCTTCTGCTGCTGTTGCTGATGCTTCTGTTGCTCATGTTTCTGCCAATGTGCTTCCCAAGGAAAGGTTAGTTTTTTATTTTTATTTTTATTTTTTATAAATAATTTATTTATTTATTTTTTTTACTTTTTTTGTTATTGTGTTTGACCTGTTGTGTACCTGCATAGATTAATCTCCAAACTATAGCTTAAAATTACAAAGATTAATCGCTGAGTAAGGGCTTAACACTGCTTCATTCCCAAAGCTGGATTTTAACTCATGACCTCTAAGTTGGAAGAGATCTCTTTAATGGTTTTTGGATATATATATATTTTTTTTAAATGGTTGCATGAATGGGAAATGACTCAAATGAGGAAAATGTCATGAATGAAAGAGAGGTTTGGTTAATTAAGTGATTAATTAATGTTACTTAAACATTGTTTTTTTATGTTGTAATTTTGGAAATAACCGGTAAAAAAGATACGGAGATTAATGAGTTAGATAGAAACGCCGCGTTATAGCATGTTTTGATCCATGTAGCCGACTGCACTTATTGGGGTAAGACTTGGCCGTTCTAATTTTGAAAATGAGGGATTTATTTTGTTTTTTTTTTTAAGGCATGTTTTGTTGTGCTATGGAATATGAATCAGATCTATGTAATGATGTTGGTCGTTTTAGTTGTAGGAGTTATTGCTTTCCTGATGTATGAGATTAGGTTAAAATTCAAGTTTTGGTGAGTAGGTGGGTGTACAATTCAAGTAGAACTAGAATGCGAATGCCTTATGCTAAGATGGATAAAATTTTCAGTTTTGAATTATTGTAGTTATATAATTATTCTGTTTGGAATATTTATTTGAGCTTATCTACTGGAATAAGCATGTGTGACACTGTTTTATATGACATATGAAAACAACTTATGACATGTTCATCAGTTGTTTTCAACTTGTTTTAGAGTGGTCATGCTATAAGCTGAAAGAGGGAAAAAATGGCATGAATGAAAGGGATCTGATTAAGGTTGTAATTTCCGAAATAAGAGATTTTTGTGTTGTAGTAGTTAGGGTGTAAAGAGGGAATGAAATGTTTAGTTGTTGGGTATTGGTATTTGGTATGGTATGGGATATGAATCAGATCTACTATCAAATGATGCTGGGTTGTAAACAAAATATTCAAGTGGTACTGGAAAGTGGAAGCTTTATTCTAAGATGGACTGTTTTTTCGGTTTTGAATTATTAGAGTCATATAATGTTTATGAAAATGATATGTGGAGGCCATAGGTTCGAATCCTGGAAATAGTCGTTCTATTTCTACTTGTTGGGATAAGTTTGCGTCAGTGCTGTCAATCACGGACGGATAGCGGAAAATTGCAGATTGTTGAAATTTGGCTTTGCAATAGTGCTATAGCGCCGCTATTTGACAACAATTTGTACTAAATAGTGTATCGCGGAACAATAGCGATTTGTCTAAATTTCGCTACAATATAGTGGATACCGCGTTGCTGTAGCTGCTATACATCAACACTGATTTGCGTACATCTACCATTTCCAAGCCGGACCTGATGGGGGTTTGGCAGTCTGCATACGAATGAACTTTGTTTTGTATCTTAATATGTATATGATATGATGTGTTATATCCCGATCTTGTTAATTGCTTTTTGTTTGCAATGGTATTTGGTCATGTCAAGTAATCCTACTACACTCATGTTGTTATCTTGCAGTGCTCAGCCTAAGCCAAAGAGAAGAGGCGGGCCAGGAGGTCTCAACAAACTTTGTGGTGTTTCGCCTGAACTTCAGGTCATTGTTGGCCAGCCGGCAATGCCAAGGACTGAGGTTTGTGCAGTTGCTGTGATGTTTTTGAAGTTTGTTGTAGACTTTACATGTTATAAACGTGGTTTCCATCAAGATTTATAATTTGTGGATTGAATGGTTTAGATTGTGAAGCAACTGTGGGCTTACATAAAGAAAAACAATCTCCAAGATCCTAGCAATAAGAGGAAGATAATTTGCAACGATGAACTGCGCGTGGTGTTTGAGACGGACTGTACTGATATGTTCAAGATGAATAAGTTACTGGCTAAACACATAATCGCCCTTGAACCAACCAGTAAGTGTCTGGGTTATGGTAATATTTCTATAAAATTGTGGTTTTAGTGCATTGTTTGATTTGTCCATGCTTTGGAACTTTCAGAAAAGCCTGCCCCAAAAAAACAGAAGGTAGAAGTGGAGGTGGGAACACGAAGTGCTGAACCTGCTCCTACTCCTTCTGTAATAATATCTGATTCACTTGCTAACTTTTTCGGTGTTACTGGAAGGGAGATGTTACAGACAGAGGTTCTGAGACGTATCTGGGAGTACATTAAAGTCAACCAGCTAGAGGTAAGCAACAGATCGTTTAGATTTAAACTAAGTCCATGCACACTAGCATTACTGCATCGATGTTAAGTATAATGATCCATGATAGTGTTAGTCATTGTTAGCCTGTAGTTTTGCTAACCAGTGCATATGCTTTTTCTTCTTTCATCGCCACCTCTCTTTAACATCTTGGTTTAGTAAATGATTTTTTGTTTCAATGTGTATTAATGTTTTACATGTTTATTTAATGTCTTGTATTAATGTTTTACATGTTTATTTATTGTCTTGTATTTTGTTATAATTGTACCTATCGTTGCAATTTCTGTGTTACTTACCATAGTTAAATCTAGGGTCAAAACTGGATATGTTAAGTCTTTTGGTCTAATTTATTCATAGAGCTCTAATATTCGGCACATTAGTAAGTTACTACGTTTTTATGTGAACACAAGCAGATAGGTGTTTAAGCTTCTATGGCAATGAACACTTGAAGGCAAATTTGGTTGTAAAGGTTTATCTGCAACACGGACATGCATTTGATTCTCTCACAAATAGATTGGAAAGGAATAAAGTTTTTGCTCACATAAAGAACAAATTATGTATGGTGGGTGAACTTTGTTGGAACATAACTTGTTGACTTACATGACCTTGAATATACTTGTAGGATCCTGTGAATCCTATGGCAATAATGTGCGATGCAAAGCTTCAGGAGATCTTTGGCTGTGAAAGCATTTCAGCATTGGGGATACCTGAAGTATTGGGCCGTCATCACATTTTTAGGAGATCATGATGCTGACAACATTCTATGGTTAGTACATCTTACATACACAATATTTTCCATAACTTTTGTAGTGCTCTTCTTTTCTGAACCTCTTATTCAAGTTTCAACAAACCTACTCTCTGAAGCTGTAGATTTTATTTAACTGTTCAGTTGATTGGATCATGTGATGTCTCAACATGTTATCTTCTTTGCATGCGTTGATTGGATCATGTGATGTCTCAACATGTTATCTTCTTTGCATGCTGTTGAATCTTTGCGAATTCCATTTCTTATTATGTAAACTGAATATTCTGTGGTAATTGAGAAACATTTTAAAAGGAAATGAAACTTCAGAACTATTAAGATTTAAGAACATAGAATGTCCTGTAGTCTCTTCCAGTTTTATTGGTTTCCTTTATAATCACAAGAGTGAGTAAAAACCATTAGCAATTTAGCATTGAGTAAGACTTCAGATATTTGCTTAATTTGAAACATGTGGTGGTGGGATATAAGTGTCCCTGAACTGAGATATTTGCCTGCTCCATGGGTTATTGGCATGGCAGTGCACCAGCACTGAAGAGATGCATCAACGCAGTGGAAACACCCCTTGTTACAAGTTGTAATTTGAGGTTGGGTCTTGAAGTTTGGTATTGTACCAAGTATAATAAGCTTCGAGATTCGAGTAAAGTGGGCCATTTCTATTACAAGGCATTTTACATTGTGTGTTATCTAGGCGATTTGTTAGTGTATCTTGCATTCCTTTGTTACAACTCTTAAAGCGAGGTTTTAGATTTTTCAAATGAAAAAACCTGTACAATAGAAAACCTGAGTTAGAATCGGTCTCTGTACATAGAATCCAATCAAACTAGTAATTGAATAGAGACCTTGTTGGAAAACACGACCTAGGTGTTTTTAACTAGGCTTTGATATCATATCATGAACCGACCACTTGAAAAAGTTAAAATATTAGGTGAAGATACATTAGTGATGTACATAGTGATTTATACTAAACCGCTTAATACAATTCCCAGACTTTATGAATGTGCCGCCTTTTGTATGTGTTTATCCTTACGCAAGTTAGCATATGATAGAAAAACCCTTTGATAATTTAATAGTTCGTTTATCAGCTTGATGGGATTCTGTTTTTTATTTCCGAATGTATATATAACTTGGTAACATGAAATATTTGTTTTTGGTTGCAGTGACAGATTGTGTGATGTTAATTCCAGTATAGTACAAGCTGATCTTGACTACATGTTGATATGGTTATGTAATTTGACTGATTAAACAAACTTGTGTCCTTAGTTCATGTTGATAACTGGATGACTTAGTAGAAGGAAGATGTTATAGTGACAACTTTACTATTGGGAGTGGCACTATGTTTTTAGCTCTTGTGGTTTGTCTAACTTGGCACTTAGGTTAGAGTGACATGTTGGTTATTCTGAAATATGTATAATGTTCTGATAATAGGATAGAAAATGATGTATCATTCTATCATGACTCATGCTATATTGCTATTAATATGTAGTTAATGAAAATGCAGTTTGCTAGATGTACATATTAGATTTTGTGCTAGTGTTTTTCTTTACTAAAAATGCATTTTTTGCATTTATCTTTTAAACTTCAACTAACTGAACTTCAAAAAGGAGAACAAAGTGCTTGAGAAATATTATGTTTTTGTTTAAGAAACCACCTCAATCACGTAATTAATTAGTACTTGTGATTGGTGTTTGAAAAGGCCGAATCACACAATATGGAAGATTCGGATTTTGGGTGGTGAAAGTGAGATTTTAGTGAGAAAACCTAACTGTTGAAAATGAGGGAAGTTTCTGAGTTAAGGTTATATACAGGAAGATTTTCAGATTATATAATCCAAAAACCTTAAAAAAAAAAGTAACAACTTATTCTTTTATCTTAACAAGTTTGTTCTATTTTACTCCAAGGTTCTAACCATTTTTTTGTTGATGTAAAATAAGGAACTTTCTTTTGCTTTTTTATCTAATAGTTATTGTTGAAATTTGGGGCCTAACTCATCCTTACAAAACTGGCTTGTAAGGTGAGGAGTGCCTCCTCTTTATAAACTCTGATCAAGCTTCCTATCTAACCGATGTGGGACTAAATCCACCCCCTCAAAGACAAGCCAACATAAGGTGACTAGGGGCAGATCGCATCGCAATTTTAAGGTGGAATTACCAATCCATCCCCTCACGTTTGAGGCGGGATTTCCGACACACCCCCTCACGCTCAGGCCTAGGCCCATGGGCATGAAGCGTGGCAATGCGGAATCCCGACAACGGTTGATCCTGGATGGGCTCTGATACTATTGTGTTGTTGGGATAAGTTTTGATTTGATTCCTATCCAATTCCTCAATATTTGCTACATAGAATCGGAAATAACACAATATATCAAACTTTATTTTATTCAAAGTAATTTATCAATACAATTAATGCATCTATTTATCAAAACAACAGTCACAAGTGTCTCTGCCGTCACAACGAGGATTTTTAATTCCAGCTGAGTCATATTTAGCAAAACACTGTCTATGGCACTCCTCATGTTTGCAAAACCAAATGCGAATAATTCCAATTTCAGGCTTGTTTGGGTCACATGATAGTGCTTCAATAGGGGGCTTCTCAGATGCTGTCACACCTTTAGAGTAAAAACAAAGAACGATAAAAAATATTGTACTCATTCACCAATTATTTCCAATCAATAGATAATAGATTCAAGGATTAAATATGTGTTTGGTTTCTATAAAATTGATTAAATTTTTGAACCATTTTTTTTAGACAAGTTTAGAATACTGTGAAAGGTTCATTTACTAAAATTTAGAATTTTTTAATATGAAACGAATTAAAAATGAATTTTTTAAAACGACAAAAGTTAAAGATAAAATTAACAAAATCTGGACGTAGAAATTAAATTTTAAGACAATTTTTTGCATAGAAACTTTTAGTAATGTTCTTAACACGTTCGTAAAAAATTGTTCAAAAACTCAAGAGTTTAAGAATAAATTAAACAAATTTGAATTGAGGAGAGACTAATACTGAGTGCAGAATTTTTTTTTAAAGACTAACATAAACTTTTAAAATTAAGTAAGGACTGAACTTAAAAGGTCCCAATTTTATAGGGACCATAAACATATTTGACCCTACATTCAATATATATGTGCTTCACAAAAAAAAGATACAATATATATGTGTGATTGATTGAGTAGCAAAAAACATATGTGTGATTAGAAACCATTTTAAACCATTTAACATATAATTTTTCCAACAATATAATATGATAAACTAGTGTGAGAATAAGTTCATTTTTTCTCTCTTCCAGTGGAGGTATATATGTTATTTTTTTCTTATGGAAAGGAATGGAGGTATATATGTTGGTGTGTGTTTATTTTAACGTTGGTATGTATTTTAATGTTTTCAATGTAAAAGTAAAAAAAATATAAAAGCTTGCCTAAAAAATAATCTCAATCGTTTTTCTCTCACATCTCGAATGTGTTAACAATCTCACCATTAAATCAAATAATGTGAGATTGATTTTTGATATATAAAACGAGAATTAAAAAGTTCAATCGTGAGATTCGTTAACACATAAAAGACATAGAGAAAACAAGTTAAGTAAATCCATTCCCCATTTAGAGGGCTTAAACAATTATGATTAAAACCACTATATTAAATATATAACTCTGTGAAAAATAACAGATATATTATAAATAAAATAGTATTAATAATTTTATATTTTATGAATTGATACATCAAGCAATTTTAAGTTTGTTAATCAAAATATTCACATGAGAATCAAGTATAAAAAAAGTATATGAGTATGATAAGCAATAGAAGAGAAGATACTCACTGCACGATGAGCTAACCAGGAGAGACACAAAGAAAATGATCAAAAGAGATAGCTTCATGGCAAAAAAAAATTTCTTCACTCAATTGTATTCTTGATATTGTTAATAGCGTTGTATCTAAATCTTGATTTTTCCCACTATTTATAAGCCACGCCAACACTAGTCAGAGTAGGAGACATGATATGATACATTAATCATATTCTGCTTAAATCTCATGTTTGATGCACCAAAATGATATGATAAAATTAACCATTTTCCTATCCTATTATGATTTTCCTTTGTAATTTCTATCCTAAGTATAGGCTGGGTTAAAAATTATCCTGATGAGATTAGAAGACCATTCCTTATTTATTATCTTGATATTCTGCCATTTTTAAAATAATGATAGCATGTATTTTCTATTATAATTAATAATTAACATGCCATTTTTAAAATATTTAATTAATTATGAGAACAATTTTTTCATTTAATTATAATGATATCCTGTTTTTTTATCATGTGCATCAAACACATGATATGATTAATGTTTATCATGTCCTTATCATATCCTATCTTTATATCATATCTTGTCTCTATCCTATCCTGACCATCAAACGGACCCTAATAAGCTTTGATTAACTGTATAATTTTCAATAATTACTAAAAGAAATGTTTCTTTTAACTGTATATGTTTAAATTAAGAAAATGTTACTATTAATTGTATAAACCTTTTAAGAAATAGAAAGGATTGAGTTTGTTACTCTCTACTGACAACTGGATTATTGTAGGAGTTTGTAGCTTTGTAGAAATATTATTTGTTCATTAATGTTAAAAGAGTAGAATGTTGGTATTCATGGCAATTGATTTTTCAAGAAAACCATTCACAAATTGCAAATTTGTTTCACGTGGAAGGTGTAAGAAAGCTGTACACAACCTTCTAACCAAATTCCATTATGTAAAATGAGAAATTTTTGAAAGTAATATTATTACAAATTGACATCATATAACTATAGTTCAAATCGTGTTTAAAGGTTAGTAAAAAAAAACGTTCAAAGGACATAATAATCAAGTATATGAGTATGTTACTTTCCAAGGAGATAAATCTTTTTATTTTAGACTTAGCTTGATTACTCGAGAAAACTTGTAGGTGAGATTTTAGTAGAATATTTGTAGTTTATTAGTTAAATATTTAGTCATTGTAAATACATAACTTTTGTTTTAATTTAAAGAATTTCCTTCAATTGTTTACCAACAACCGGAAAAATTCTTTCAAATTTTATGCCTGCATATTTTCTGTTTGTAACTTTGCTCATCGTTTTCCAACAACATCGACATTTGTTAAACGAAAGTCCACACAACAGTTAGTGTCACATTTTGTTTTTGTTTTAATATGATACTAGTTACAAACCCGTGATGCGGCCATGAAAGGCATCGCACCACCACAGCAAGCATCTACATCGATGTGGTTGTTGTTTGGATGTGAAGGGGAGGAGAGGACGGTGATGTAGGAAGACAGTTGTTGTTTGTAGGTGGAAGACGGAGAAGAGAGAAGTTTGAACTTCTCTCTGTAATTTTTCCATCATCAACTTGCTTAACTATTTGTCAAGAAAAGAAAGAAACAACGGAAAAAGAAACAAGAAGTAGGTGAAATATATATTTTTTAGGGGAAGAACTAGGTGAAATAATTTTTTTGAAGGAACTAGGTGAAATATTGATTAAGCTTAGTATAATTATTTAATAAAACATTATGTCAGTCAACAATAAAAAAATATAATGTCCTCATTTAACCTCTCCAAAAAAATGACACCATTTAGAGCCCGTTTGATATGGATTTTTCAAGAAAAAAAAATTATTATTTTTTTAAAATAATTACTTTTAAGAGTATTGCATCTGTTTGCTATAACTTTTTAAAAAAACCAGAATCTAGAAAATATCTAAAAATAACTTATATAATGTCCTCATTTAACCTCTTCTAAAAAAATGTCACCATTTAGAGCCTCTTTGATATAGCTTTTTCAAGAAAAAAAAATCATTTTTTTTAAAATAATCACCTTTAAGAGTATTACATCTGTTTGCTACAACTTAAAAAAAAAAATCTGATCTAAAAAATATTTAAAAACAACTTCAAATGAGAAGCTGTTAAGCATGGTCAACTTTATGTAGCAACATCAACGATTACCTCAAGAAACAGACTTAAAATCTTGCTAATAGATGAAGATGGTGTTTGCATTGATAATACTTCGAATGCAGCGTTTAAAGGAATTTTCCGAAATGTGTATACACAAAAAACTTCAATTACTATTGAATTTAAAGATATGACATTTGAATATTAAGTTGGAACTATCCGATATATTTTTGCTTTTCTTGGCTGCATTTACATTGTATATGACCCGTGCTGTCGCACGGGTGACAAGTCTAGGACTTATTTTCTCGGTAAACCCGTAAATAAAATTCCAATCCTTATAATCGAGTAAAATTAGAGTAATGATACATATACATCCTTAGGTGGCAATACATTCCTGGACACCCCCACACAAAAATCTGACACGTAAGACCCCATACAAGCACACTTTCTCTTTCATCTCATCTTCTCTCTTCCAAATATATGAGGTGTACAAGGGTGTATGTAAATAAATGATGTCCATGTAATATTTTCCGTAAAATTATTCCCGGAATTATGTGTTGAAACAAACACCACCTTAAAAATTTGATCCCTTATGAAGTCAACTCCACCATTAACTTCTCCACTCGATCATGAAGTCAACTTGTATCCCCTCATTATCGATCAGTTTTCTTAGGAAATAATTCACAAATTCCTTTTATTTTCTATTGAAACATTTTAGATGGAGGATGCAAATAATCACCTCTTGTAGTTGTAGCCTTCCAATAATCAGCTCCCTTTCTTACTCCACACATTGCTATTTGGTACGAATGGCAGAAAGAGGTACACGATGAAGCCATTTAAACTCGCCGTAAATTCTTATCCAATTGTTCAAATGAATTCTTCTCATTCTCACATCTTATATTATATCAATCAGAAATAACCATGTGAGTGTGATTGTACATGTTATCCTTAACTTTTAAGCTTCCTATATAAATAGAAATGACATCTGCAGAATCAAGTCCACTACTGATGCCTTTTGAACACGTCAAGGCTGCTGTCACTGAATTTGGTAAGATCTTTATTTTTTTCTTTTTTCTTTCTTTCATAAACCTACTATGGATTAGTACAAACAAAATCACTATGTTGCAATGGGCGAAAGCGTTAAGGCTGCAAAAGCATTGGTGGCTAAAAATCCTTCTCTTACACAAGTTACTGATTTTAAAGGATTCACACCACTCATCTATAGTGTCACTTCTACAAGATGTAAAGACATGGTTCGATATCTTTTTATGAATACTACAGATGATGGACCTGGCAGACCATTCTCTGGTTCCTCTGCTAGTCAACTTGTTGCTTTGCTTATTCATGCCGGATTTTATGGTAATTTAAATGCTGCAAATCTTTTCAGTCCTGATTCATGAAATAGAATGACTTCATCAGTTTATAATTTTAGTTGCTTCATAGTTATGCATGTGAATAGCTAGTGTGATAGACACTAGCGTATGACTATTTATAGTTTAATGCTTTAGCTTTATGACTATTTTATATATCTAGTTGCATTAGAAAGCCAGATTAAAACCAAACAATTGAGCTCACGTGGTTAATGAGCTCCACCTAATGATAAATCGATTGGGAGAACCCGAGTTTGATTCCCGTGTGGAACAATTCTTGGCCAGACTATACTAACCTCATGGCCAAACTCCAGATTACAGCGTCTCATTTCCCTAGAAATCGGAGGGTATATGGCAAGCTAGATGTATCAGTTATTCAATGAACCTAAAAAGCGAATTGTTCCTTATTATAAGGAGCGGGAGAAGTATATGTTAATACCGCTAAAGCATTCAAAGTTTCAAAATGTACTTGTTTCTTTTTTCTTAATAGAATTATTGTGCTGCTTTAATAACCAAGCATGTAAGCACACTATTGCTCATATGTTTTTATTATTTATAAATCTTCCATGAACAGATATCACCATGCATCTTCTGCAGCGCTACCCTAACTTGGCCACCATTTCTGATTCAAATGGAAGCATTATACTTAATGTTCTGTCAAAATTGCCTTCACATTTTCTAAGTGGACACAAGGTTCGGTTTTGGAAAAGATGCATTTACTATTGTAAGTACTATTTTTAGGCATAATTCTTTTGTGATACAAAATATTTGATTGTAATACTCTTCTGCTTTACAAAAATTTAACATCTCTTAAACTCTATAAGGTGTTCCTGTGGAACTTGAATATTTACCATCCAAGCAGGCTTATTTTAGGAATAAATTATGGAATGCACTTCAAACTCTTGGTATGTTATTCTTTTAGGAAAGCTCATATCCAGATATTTTCTAGATGTATCATTCTCTTAACCTTTGTTTCTTTTTAAACTTTTCTATATAAAATAGACAACTTCATTTGCAGTTCCGAGCCTAAAGCTAGTTAGAGATACAAAGTTGAGACATGTATCTGCTGTGAGATTGGTTGAACTTGTTTTCTCACAAGCTTCAACTTTGAATGACTATCAATTCTGGCAATCTTTTGTGAGTCCAGATATTATTTTCAATGCAACATCATCTGGCATAGTTGAGATTTTAAAGACTTGTTTTCTCTTTTTTCCTGATTTGGTTTGGACTCACATTCCAAATGAAGGGTATGTGGTTCAAATTGCTATCAAGAATAGGCAAGAAAAAGTTTTTAATCTTCTACGCGAGATGCCAATAATTTGCAACCTCTTAGTGTTGGCATTAGATGAATCAAATAACACTACATCACATCTGGCAGCAAGGGTTGCTTCTCAAGCTGAATCAATTGCATGTGCTGCATTTCAAATGAAAAGAGAGTTACATTGGTTTAAGGTTTGTTTAATTTAATCTCATAAGCACATTCTTTGTAATTTTTAAGTTATTTAATCTTTATCTTTAAAAAACGCTTACATGGTAGGAAAAATTTCATTCTTAGTTCATTTGTGTACAAATTTGTATACGTGACCATTAAATGATATACTATAAATAATATTTCACCACTCAACAGAACAATTAGACTCTCATTGGCAACAATGTGATCACAATCTTAAATAAAAACTCAAAAAGATCGTGTGTGCTGCTGCTATAAGGTTTTTTCTGCTGTAATAGGTTTACCTGGTGTGTCGATTTTTCTGGTCTATTAGGCACCTGTTTTGCTGTGTTTTGTCAGCAACTGTTGTGCATTTTTTTGGCTTGCGCCTGTCAGCTTATTTTCTGGTCTGTTGCTGAACAGGAAGTAGAGAAATTGGACCACCCTCTCCATAAAGACGTTAAGAACAACGATGGTAAAACAGCTTGGCAAGTTTTCAAGGAAGAGCATAAGACATTGCTAGAAGAAGGGAAAAATTGGATGAAGGATACATCAAACTCTTGTATGTTAGTGGCAACTCTTATTGCAACAATCACCTTTGCGGCTGCAATTACTGTTCCTGGAGGTAACAACCAGGACAAAGGAATACCAATATTCTTGTCAGACAAGACATTCATGTTATTTATTGTGTCAGATGCACTAGCCTTGTTTTCCTCAATGGTTTCTCTTCTGATGTTTTTATCTATCATACATGGACGTTATGCCAAAGAAGATTTTGTCGTGGCATTACCGAAGAGATTAATATTAGGTATGGCTGCTTTATTCTTTGCTGTAGGGACTACAATGATAGCTTTTGGCGCAGCTCTGTCTATGTTGCTAGAGAAGAGACTTGTATGGGCTCCAATTCCTATTGCCCTTTTGGCTTGTGTTCCAGTTACTCTATTTGCAAAGCTTCAATTTCCTAATTTATTCACAAAAATAATAGACATGATGATAGATGGGTCTAAATAAATGAAGGTGTTTTAAGATATTAAACAGTTTTGATGTACAATCTTCCCTCTCTAATAGCATACCTAAATCTAAGGATATTAATATATAGTTGATGAAAATACAGTTTGCTAGATGTACATATTTGATGGCTAAACTAAGGATGATAAAGTTTTTTTAATTAAAAACTCATATGCATAGGATAGTATATGGGTTTGATCTTTCAAATGTTAACAATTTATTTGAATTACTTATGGGCATAATCTTCGTGCCAATTGGTACGGGCCTCTTTAACTTAACCAAGATTCTGGGTTCGAATTCAGTCTTGGACATGTAGCACGCTACATTGACATGGTTGGACTTAGGAACATTGGTGACTATTTAATTAAGATAGGATGTTTTAGTTCAGTATTTTGAATTTAAAGTAAAAATCAATTTATATTTTTTATTAGACAATCAAATGTTAATTGAACGGTTCTTCAAAAAAATAAAATGGTAATTAAACGGTCATTGATGGTCTGATTACGTGAATGCATAATATTTTAAATGCAAGAAACTATTTGGATTTTTAGGTGAATATTCTCTTATAATCATTTTAAATGCAAATAAACTAATTCTATGAGCATTGGTGCCCACATTCTTTCTAGATATCAAATAATATTTATTTTAACATATAAGCTGAAATCAAATAATTTACTTAATAGATTTGCTACATAAACGGGCAAAAAGCATAGTAGATTAAACCATTTATTATTCAAAAATATGGTTAATACACGAGATACAATGAATCCATCTATTTATCATTGCAACAAACACAAGTGTCTCTTCCATTACAATTAGGATTTTTAGTTCCACTTGTGCCATATTTTTCTAAACATTTACTTAGGCAATCACTATTTTTACAATACAGAATGCGAATAAATCGAACATTGTTTGGGTCGCATATGGGCTCCTCTGCTGTTGTCACACCTTCATACGACAAACAAAGAACAATCGTAAATATTATAGTCATACAACAAATTTGAAATAGGTAGAAAATAAATTTAATGTGTTTGACAAAAAATTAATCAATACATGCATGTGTGAATAATAAATAATATGCAATAGAAGAGAAGAAACTCACTGCTAGAAGAGCTAATGAGGAGAGACAAAAAGAAAAGGATCAAAAGAGAAAGCTTCATTATAAACTCGTTGGTTTTTTTTTTTCACTCAAAGATCTTCTTGGTATTGCTTTTAGTGTTGTATCTCCCTCACTATTTATAAGCAAGTAATAGTATAGCAGTATAATACAATTTATCATCACATTCTAGTTACAAACAACGTGACATAATTAAACTAAGATTAACGGTATAATTTTCAATAACGTTTAAAGGAAATAATTAGTTTATGGAATGTTTACTTTCACACTGTGAAAAACCTATAGAAAGAAGTGAGTATGTTCCTCTCTAAAAATACAATCGGATTATTTAGAAGCTTTATAGAAATATTATTATTTTTTGCTATAATTTGTTTGATTATTATTATTATTATAAATAGGTAGAATGGTGGTATTCAAGGCAATCGATTTTCCTAGGAAACCATTCAAAAAATTGCAAATTTATCTCACACCGAAGAGGTAAGAAAGCTGTATACAATCATTTAATCATGAAATTGAAACTACGAATCCAAATCATTTAAGCAAACACACAAAAATACATATTAACTAATGTTTTAATGATACGAACCATAAATTGCTTTTTTCTATTCCTACCTTTTTTCCTACTTGTGATTGTTTCCAAACCATTTAATTTTTTTTTTTGTTACCAAACAAGTATTGTTCATCATGATAGCTTCTATGGTACATTCATGAATTTAAATGTTTTTGTACTTTTTTTAAAAATTAATAAATTAATAATACTTTTTATTAATTAAAGAGATATTTTTCTGACTTTTATAATTTTGAAAATATAATTTCATAAGAAAAAAATGATGTCATTGTTTATAAGTGTTAATAACAATTTGTTTTACGGTTTATCATAAAAAATATTCAATATTCACTATCATGAGTATCGTAAGCTTGGTATATGAAGGTCATTGATGCTCACGTATAGAGTTGTGCAAGTGGCTGTTGGTGTGCTCTTCCGTAATTGTGGACATCTATGGCTCTTTTTTGCTATATATCTGCTAGGAGTAATGTTCTCTGGCGGATTGAATTGGTTTTTGTTGTAACTCGATTATATTAACCTAAAAGGGTCTGTTGCTGACTATCATGCCTTGATCTTGATTAATACCCATCTGATGACAATTCATCTTACGTTATTTTAAGTATGTTTTTCAATTATTTTCATTAGATTTTAATAGCAAAAATGAGGAGTTTTTGAACGATTGACTATGATTTCAAGACTTATTTTAATTATAGTTTTCCGATTGCCTAATAGAGTGCAAATATACTCTATAGTTGCAAACAGCGTGACATATAACCATAGTATTATATGTTTAAATTAAGAAAATGTTACTATTAATTGTATAAACCTTCTAAGAAATAGAAAGGATTGAGTTTGTTACTCTCCACAGCTAAATCAAACAACCTCGGAAACTGCTCTCTAAGAGGCGCCCCTCCACACCACCAATGCTGCCAAAACAACGTACCAGTCTCATCACCCACCTTCCTACGCACACTATCACCAAACCAACTACCCCCTACATCGCCATCCCCATCTCGAATCCTCCCGACCTCCCTCCACCAAGAAGAACAACTCCGGCCCCCAACCTCCAACCTCCCACCTACTTCGCCATAACGGGCGACTAGAACACAATACCATAAACCTACTCTATCTACCAACATCCTCCAACACCATTTACCTAACAAAGCAAAATTAAACTCCCTCAATCTCCTTACCCCCAACCCTCCAGACTCCTTTGAAGAACACAAAGTATTCCAACCTATCCAAGTAATTTTCCGACGGTCCTCACTCCCCCCCCCCCCCCCCCCCCCTCCCCCCAAAAAAAAAATATAAAATAAAATTATTCAACAAAGATTCAATGGAAGAGATTATAACTGATGGAGCTTTAAAGAAGGAAAGAGCATAGACAGGCAAAGAAGTCGGAACTGCTTTCAAAAGGACCAAGCGACCACCGAACGATAGAAACCGGCTATTCCAACCTGACAGTCTAGATTTAATTCTGTTCACAACAGGGTCCCAAAACGACAGACGACGCGGATTACCCCTATAGGAAGACCAAGGTACATGAAAGGAATCTTGCCCACTTTACAACACTGAAGCCGCCTCAGTCAACCATGACTCAGAAATATTAACACCCACTAACAAACTTTTATTAAAATTCACCTTCAATCCCGACATGGTCTCAAAAATGACAAGAGTAGCACGGAGAGTCCGAACATTTGCCCAACTTTTCTTACCTAACAACATAGTATCGTCAGCAAATTGTAAATGAGAGACTTCAACCGGATTAACTGTCCCAACCGAATACCCTGTGAACAAGTGATTGTCTACCATAGCTTTCATCAAAATATTCAAACCCTCAGCTGCTAGAAGGAACATAAAAGGGGACAGAGGATCCCCCTGTCGGAGACCACTCTTAAGCGGGAATTCATCTGTAGGACTGCCATTTACTAATACAGAAGCTGTAGCGGTACTAACACATTCTCTGATCCATTTCCTCCACAGCACAGGAAATGACATGCACTGCAAAACCTCATCAAGGTAACCCCAATTGACCGAATCGTACGCCTTTTCAAAATCCACTTTAAACAACATGAGGTCCTTCTTGAACTTACTTGCTTCATCAACAACCTCATTAGCTATCAGAATTCCATCAAGAACTTGTCACTTCTTAACAAAGGCCGACTGAGTATCGGACACGACACTGCCAATAACTAATCTCAATCTATTAGCTAATAATTTCGCAATGCTTTTGTACATCCTTTATAAAACCAAAACTGACCCCGTCAGGACCCGGACTTTTATAGCTATCACAGTCCCAAATTGCCTCCTTGACTTCATCAACCGAAAAAGGTTTGATCAAACCCCCACCCGCAGTCACAGACAGCACCCGAAACCGAAGGTTAGAAATACTCGGTCTCACCACATTTTGCGACTTAAAATGTTGAGCAAAATGAGTGAAAATAGCATTCCTAACAGGCTCCACTCCTTCAATTCGCACATCCTCAACCAACACAGAACAAATAGTGTTAAAATGTCGACGAGAAAACATAATAAAATGGAAAAATTTAGAGTTCGCATCCCCTTCTCGGAGCCACTGGCTCCTCGATTGCTGCCAACAAATACAGGTGTTCAACTTGGAAAGGGAATGAATCTTCGATGAAATACTAAATAACTCATCACATTCAACGACTGACAAGTCCTCTTCTTCCCCTTTCCCATCCAACACCGACAATCCTCTTAACTGAGCCACCTGAAGAAAATTAGGCCACCTCAAACCCCATTCCTCCGAAATCAAAAACCGGTCTAACCGACTCATCGACCTACCATCCCCTTTGAACCAAGTAAATTTTCGGCCACATAACGGTAAATCAAGCAGAAAATTTTCCCCAATAAAACTATTAAAAGGCACATACTCCGCCGCTCCCCCATAGTCTGACACCGTCCTTCTTTCCTCCCTACCCCGAACCGCGTTAAAATCACCACAGACACAAACCTTCGCCCCTCTCAGGGCCTGAAGCCGAATAGTCAAAACATCCCACAGAAGTCTCCGATCACTGCCACTACACAGAGCATACACATTAAACAGATGGAATTCCTCATCACTGGATATAAAACGACCATGAATACTCAAAACGTGCTCAAAACTACTCGTAGACCACACCTCCACCTCCGAAGTATCCCACACCATCAACAGACCTCCGGACGCCCCTTGAGACGGCCGAAAAGAGAAGGAACCCGACTGCCTATCCCTGATAGAGGAACAAAACCAATCATCATAACATTGCAATTTTGTTTCTTGCAAACACAAAATCCAAGGACGCTTTTCCTTCACTAGACGGCGGACCTCCTTCTATTTTTCAGGGCCCCCAAGCCCCCTAACATTCCAAGATAACAACTTCATCTCCCACGCCCTCCCCCACACCCTCCCTAGCACCGCCCACCACCTACATAACATCCTCCACCGTCCCCTTAGACCCTCTCTCACCAACTGCACCCCTATTCTTCTTCCCCATTCCGTTCCTAGCTAACACCCCAAACATATTATTGCATTCACCAAGCTTTACACCAATAGAATCACCTATGTTCCGAGCATTCTCGCTCAACACCTTCTCACTCCCATGAACAATCACCCAATTGTGCCAGTCATTGTTAGTCGAACTCGAAGAAGAGATGTCCTCTGAAGACTCTGAAGATATCAATCGAACTGCCTTTTCCAATTTAAACGAGCCTTGATAATTACGCCCCTTTTTCTTAAGAATTTTCATGATTGCTGCCCGGTCTTTAACAGGGAGCCTCACTACTTTTTTCAAGCTAAGCACAGAATGACGTAGAAATCCACCCGCCTTTTTTTGTATTGGAGTGGAAACATCACCGTACGGACGACAAACACTGGGCCGTGGACCCTTCTTACCAACTTTCCTTGAGGAAGAAACAACCCCCGCTTCACTATGATGGTGATCAATCAACCATTCCAAGCTCCAAGGCCCTGAAGCCACCGACCGAACTGCCCTTGGAGGATAAGAAACCGCTTGGAAATGCCTGTTTTTCTGATTCGAGCCTACGTCCACCTCACTATCTGGTGTAGCACCAAATCCAAATAATCAGATATGTTTTAACCATGTCATCAACCCGGGACCTGTCTGAAGTAGCACCTGTGGAAGTAATATAGTGATAAGATGTTTTCACTGAATATCCATGCACACGATCTAGCATCCACCTCCAATGTCATGGACATTACCCTGCAAAACAATGTTACATAACAGGGTAGAACACTCCCTCACACTCTCCTCCTCCCAAGCAAACAACCGGCGCCTCCACACCCATGCCATTCCCTCTCCATCCCATCCCAACCGCCCCATATCCCCTTGTTGGAACAAAATGTGTTTTACAATAAACCGTAATGAGTTTTGATGATAACAAGGTATTAAAAATTGTCAATTGGTTATTGCTAATATTTGTTCAAGTGTACAGGACCATAGGCAAAGTTAATCAATTTCAATAGGTCTTGGAAGAACAATAAAGAGCAAAGGAACCTAAAGCATCTGAAGAAAACTGCGTCTGAAGCTATGAAGTGTTTCTGAAGTTACAAGTGCCTCTGAAGTAATGACGTCATCAGAAGCAGAAGTTCATCAGAAGCAAAGTTCATCAGAAGCAAGATTTCATCAGAAGCTATATCATCACCAGAAGCTACAGTTGATCAGAAGATTCAATCTAGAATCTCAAAAGAGCTGTTTCTTTAAGTTAACCTCGTCTAAGAGAGCGAAGGATCAAAAGGGAAGTGCCAACGTTCATTTGAAAAGCACTGGGTGCTTGTCCCTCATTGAAGAGTTGACAAAGTACAAGTGTACAACCACTACCTCCACGACCCTGAGTGTGTCCTCGCTACAAGACAAGTTAACAGCTCTGCCTGCAGAATTGTTCCCACAAGATAGGAATGAATTTGAAGTTGATCCTTCATAGGACTACACCCAAATCAGGCAAAAGATTACTGGTAGATGATCAAAGGAACTCAACGACACTTTAGACGTGCTAAAGATCTCAACGTCTCTCTACTCACCACTATTTAAAGGAGTGAAGACTTGAAGATCAATAGAGATATCAACACAAGTTAAAAGCGCCCAAACTCTGCCAAATTTGATTCTCAAAAGCACTTTGAATTTCTGCACTGATTTGATATATCTTAGAAATTCTTAAGTCTAGAGTCTTTTATTGCATTGTATTGTGAACACCACCGATTGTATATCAAGTGTTCAAGTCAAACAATTTTTTGTGTAATTCTGTTTGATTAGAAGTCTCTTGCCTGCGTGCTTGAGCATTTGGGAAGTCTCATACTAGATAGTATTGAGCAGTTGTAATTTGTGTGATTATTTCTTAGTGGAAATCTCCTTGGAAGTGCAAGGGGGACTGGACTACTTCCGATTTGTGGAAGGAACCAGGATAATTGCTTGTGTCTCTCTTTCTTTTCTTTGCTCTGTTTTCATTCCGCTGCATATCTAATTCTGAACATCACATCTCTCAACCAGCTTCTGAAGTGATATCAGAAGAAGAATTTTTTACGAGAAAAAGAAAACACAATTCAACCCCCCTTCTTGTGTTTTTCTCACCTTCACCCCTACCTTGCACTCCTTAACAACCGCTAGATCAAACAAACGTGGATATTTTAACCGCAACAGGATGTCCCCTACCCAGTTGTCATTCCAAAAAAGGGTATCCCGCCCATCACCTACAACTCTACAAATGTTTTCATCGAACCACCTCCCAACCCCGTCACCAACACCTTCACGAACTCTGCAAATCGATTTCCACCACACCGATGCATATTTATCCCCCTCCCTAAGCCTCCTCCCCACCTCACCGTAACAGGCTTTTAACACCCGGTACCATAACCCCTCTTTCTCCACCAACATTCTCCAACACCACTTTCCCAACAAAGATAAATTAAAAGCTCCCACCCTTCTAACCCCCATCCTCCTTAGGTAAACAAATAGAGTCGCATTTAATCCAGGACATTTTCCTATGATCCTCACCCCCTCCCCAAAAATAATTATTAAAAATAGATTCAATATAGGAAATTATACCTGCAGGGGCTTTGAAAAAGGAAAGAAAGTAAACCGGAAGACAGGACAAAACAGACATCAGAAGAACCAAACGGCCACCAAATGAAAGAAACTTATGACTCCACGACGACAGACGGTTCACAATTCGATCGACAACAGGTTCCAAAAGCTCAATTTTCGAGAATCCCCTCCAATAGATAAACCAAGATAACCAAAAGGAATAGACCCTCTTCTACAATTTATTACTGACGCCGCTTCTGACAACCACGAATCAGAGACATTCACACCAGTCAACATACTCTTATGGAAATTCACCTTCAATCCTGACACCTCCTAAGCAACACCGCTCTCATAGAACGTACATTCAGCCAACTCTTTTCACCAATGATCAAAGTATCATCGGCAAACTGAAGATGGGTCAAACGCACCTCACCACTACGGCCAACTCCAAACCCATGGAACAACTGTGCCCCCACCATAGCTTGCATAAGAACATTGAATCCTTCCGCCGCCAACGAAAATAAAAAAGGCGATAAAGGATCCCCTTAACGAAGCCCCCTATGAATAGGGAATTCTTCCGTTGGACTTCCATTAACAAGGATTGATGTCGTTGCTATCCCAATACACTCTAAAATCCATTTCCGCCAAAGAGTTGGAAAATTCATATTTACCATTACCAAGTCAAGGTATTTTAAATCGACAGAATCGTAAGCTTTTTCAAAGTCCACCTTAAACATAAGGAGCTCTTTATCCATATGTCTTGCTTCGTCTACCACTTCATTGGCTATAAGAATACCATCTAATATTTGTTTCCCTTTAACAAAGGCTGATTGTGTGTCTGACACCACTTTACCGATAACACCACTCAATCTGTTAGCCAAAACCTTTGCCAGCACCTTATACAAGCAACCCACCAGAGAAATAGGTCGATAATTATATAGTCTTTGAGGACTAGCAATCTTCGGAATCAAAGCTATAAATGTAGAATTTACCCCTTTTGACAATTTTTCATTCCGATGAAATGCAGCCACATTAGTTGTACATTTCTTTTCTTGTTTTTTATTTCCATTGATAAAAAAAGAGTAAAAATAATTTTTACTACACATATATTCAAACTTATTCAAATTACACATATATTCAAACTTATTTGTAAGGGATATTCAAGCTTAACTTATTATATTTATGGGTTAGGGGAGGAGGAGGAGGAGAGAAATAAGTTATTTTTATTGGTGCAACTTATATGGTTAACTCTACTCACCTTTTATTTATGGGTAATATAGTTGTCACATTTTTTATATCAAATAATTATCTCTCTCCTTTTTAAAAAAAAAAAAAAAATCTCAAATGAAACAAATTTCTTAATATTTGAAATATAAACGGGCAAAACGATAGTAAATTAAACTGTGTATTATTCAAAGAATTTTACAATACAAAGAGATACATTGAATCCATCTAATTATTAAAGCAACAGACACAAGTGTCTCTGCCTTGACAATGAGGATTTTTAATTCCAGCTGAACCATATTTAGCAAAACATTTTCTATGACACTCCTCATCTTTGCAAAACCAAATACGGATAATTCCAGGCTTGTTTGGGTCACATGATAGTGCTTCAACTAGGGGCTTCACAGGTGCTATCACACCTGTAGAGGAAAAATAAAGAACAATCATAAATATTATATTCATTTTAATTTGCAATAGATAGATAATTTTTACATGTATTTGACATAAAATGATTCAATATGTGTGTAATTAGGACTAATTTTAAACAATTTAACAATAATTGTTTAAAATGATCCATGATTTACATCAAAATATATTAAGACTTGCATTAAAATGTATGTTTTATGTATGAAAAAAAAGAAGAAGAATAATATGCAATAGAAGAGAAGAAACTCACTGCTAGAAGAGCTAATTAGGAGAGACAAAAAGAAAAGGATCAAAAGAGAAAGCTTCATTATAAACTCGTTTTTTTTTTTTTTTCACTCAAAGATCTTCTTGGTATTGCTTTTAGTGTTGTATCTCCCTCACTATTTATAAGCAAGTAATAGTATAGCAGTATAACACAATTTATCATCACATTCTAGTTACAAACAATGTGACATAAACTAAGATTAACGGTATAATTTTCAATAACGTTTAAAGGAAATAATTAGTTAATGGAATGTTTACTTTCACAATGAGATAAACCTATAGAAAGAAGTGAGTATGTTCCTCTCTAAAAATACAATCGGATTATTTAGTAGCTTTATAGAAATATTATTATTTTTTGCTAGCATTTGTTTGATTATTATTATTATAAATAGGTAGAAGTAAGGCCAAACATAATATCAATTAAGTATTTACTAAAAAAAAGTAATTTTTTTGAATGCATAAAATTGAATGGAATGAGCTTTGGTCAAAAGTTGTTGAATGTTGCTTTAAAAAATTACTTCTCGACAATTTATTTCACAAGCACGTCTTTTCAACTCATGCTGGAACCTTTTCTTTTATTTTTTAATATTATATTTCAATATGTTTTTTTCTTCAATTAAAATTTTTTTTAACCGTTCCATTTAATTTTTTAAGGAGGTTCCATTTAATTTTATTATTTTTTTTAAAGGAATTTTATTATCTTTTTATCACTTATATATTTAATTTCAATATCGTTTAATCATCACAACCTTACAAATATTTTTATTCACGTTGTCATTTAATGATACAAAATATTTTTATTTCCTTTCTTCAACCTCACAAATACACACACATATTAACGTTTAGTGTAATATTTGATGTCCGTCCGTCTGTTTTTTGTTTAGCATATAATTTTTTTTAACTATTTTCCAATTTTTATATTTTTAAAAACTTTTAACTATTTTCCAATTTTTTTTCTCCCAAATTCAGTTGCTTCTACATTGCCGTTGTGGGAGATTAAGATACCGTTTGACCCGGGTTTTTTTCAACTTCTCTACATTTTTAAGGAGAAGTTAGGCCAAATACAATATCAACTAAGTACTTACTAAGGTACATTTTTTAATGCATAAAATTGAATGGAATGAGCTTTGGTCAAAAGTTGTTGAATGCTACTTCAAAACACTACTTCTCGGCAATTTATTTCACAAGCATCTCTCTTCAATTCACATTGGAAACCTTTTATTTTATTTTTTAATATTATATTACAATATGTTTGTTTCTTCCATTTAATTTCTTTTTGGAATCGTTCCATTTAATTTTTTTAAGGAGGTTCCATTTAATTTTATTATCTTTTTATTACTTATATATTTAATTTCAATATCGTTTAATCATCACAACCTTACAAATATTTTTATTCACGCTGTCATTTATTCACGAGTTTACCTAAATCTACCACCAAAACGATTCTATTCATGATTCCATTCATTTTTACCTTCTAAACTCGTGTACGAGTCTACTCACGAGTTTGACAACCATGATGACATGTGTATAGCGTCTCAGATTGGATGAGATACGGTTTTGAGAATCTTATTAATAGAAAGTATCATTGGCATTGAATTCGGCCAAACATAATAAATAATAATAGTAATTAATATCAGATAAGTTCTCATTACACTCTCCTATATGTTTAAATTTGTCAAATACACCGTCAAAAACGTGCTTCTGGTCAACTCCACGTTATTGGCGATGGATTGAGAAATTATTTTAGAGTGTGTTTGGATGAGGTAATTGATAAATTTAAGAGAATTTAAAATTCTAGGCAATTTAAATAATTCAATTAAATTACTTTTATTTTTCAATTTTTTTGTTTGGATAGAGTAATAATAAAATTCATTGTCATCATTTTTGAACAACTTTTATAAATTTTAATTTTTTTGGGCCAAATTTGAAAATTGAAATTAGGGATCAATTTTAACTTTTATAAATTGAAAATTTTAAAAATTGTGAGGGGTCAAATTATAATTTTTGAAAAATTTGAGAGATCAATTTGCAATTTTTTGGAAATTCATTAGGGTCAATTTGAAAATTTTGATAAATTTGAGGAGCCATAATGCAAAATCTAAAAAATTATAACAATGAAGAAATTTAAAATTCTTAAGTTTTAGATGTCATTTGAAATTCTCTAAATTTAACTTGAACAAAATAGTTCATAAATTTCCATCATTTTAAAAATTGTTTAAATTATTATTCAAACAATGAAATTCATCTCAAATATTTGAATTCCTTCAAAACATTACATAACCTTAGGACATTCCCTCATCCAAACACACTCTTAGATTCATGCATTTGGCAAAGTCAGTGGAACAATTTTTGTTTATTAGCAAACATGCCAGTTTAAAGTTTGTTTTATTGTGGTCAACATCTCATTGTATAAACCTATCTCGTGACCTATCGAGTAAATTCACATGACACACCTAAAACCAAGTGAAGCTAAGTATAAAAATATTACAAGTAACACACCTAAAACCAAGTGAAGCAATGTAAAATAATATTGCAACTTGCAACAAAACCCTAAAGTCTAATAAAACTCCATTATATATAAATTAACATTATAGCTTGTTAATAACCTAGATTAGGTAGCTAGAGCTATGACAAAGATTAATATCAATGCTTTGGTAATGAATTTGCTAGTTTTTGTAGCATTGCTTATTGCATTATTTGGTGGTGCCAATGCTATTATAGTATGTAGCATTGACACAAATAAGCTAGATGTATGCCATGATGCAATAACTGGGAAACGCCCTCCAAAACCAACTACAAAATGTTGTGCACTTATTAAGAAGGCTGATTTGTCTTGTCTTTGTAGATACAAGTCACTCCTACCTGCACTTGGAATCAACCCTACAAAAGCTTTGGCCTTGCCTAAAAAATGTGGTAGAAAAACACCACCTGGATGTAGAGGTAACCTTGAATATAAATTGATACAAATATTGCTTTAATATTCATATTTTGTACTCCCTCCGATTTAATTATGAGCAAAAACTTTACTTTTTAGATTTATTCATTAATTAATGTATTTGGTCTGTATCATAAACCAAATATATTAGTTATTGAATGAATCTAAACAAGTGAACTTTTGCTCAAAATTAAGGCATGAGGGAGTAGTATACTGTTTGGTGACTCATTTTTCTTTTTTTTCGCAGCGAATTGAAGAAATTCTTGAGAACCATTTGCTTTTGTAATGTTTAACTAAGCATCCTCTGGCCTCTCAAATAAATGAATAATGTTTCTTCAATGTATTTACCTCTTCTATCTATTTATGTATTCAAGATGTATGATGTATTAAATTTTATAAAGTTATTTGATGTACTAAAATTTAAAGATAACAAAATGTATTTCTCACTCGATGACAAGGATTGTAAGTTTTATGTATCAGTCCCTTTACTCCTCAATCTTCTAACTATATTCTTCTAATTTGGACCAAATCTTCCACCTATATTCTTAGAAATTGAATTTTAGACTATAAACATAATCGACTTGTAAGGTAAAGACTATTTACCACTTTAACACTAATTTGACACATGCATACCCGTCCACACTCATGAACGGACATGGATGCCGGAATAACTAGGATCATAACATAGTTTTCTGTGCCAACGATTGAAAATTTGAACCGTTGACCATTTCCCGTAGAATAACGTAGATCTTGACCCAATATCAGAGATCTGAGGTAGACTTTGATACCGAATCCCTTGGTTTATTATTTCAACTATCTCAACACACACACACACACACACACATATATATATGTCGGTCCCTTAATTTATTTCTTTTATTCAATTTAGTCCCATAAGTTCTTTGATATCGAATCCCTTGGTTTATTATTTCAACTATCTCAACACACACACACACACACACACACACACACACACACACATATATGTCGGTCCCTTAATTTATTTCTTTTATTCAATTTAGTCCCATAAGTTCTAACTTTCTCAAACACGTCCCTTAACTTATTTCTTTTATTCAATTTGATTCAATTTTGATAATTTTAATCCTCTAAAAAATGAGACCATTGGATTATGAAGGTCTACCATATTTTATAGTGTATCATCAACACCTAATTTATTTACTTTCTTCATCTTCTTCTCCATCTTCATCATCATTCAACAACCTTCATCACCTTTATAACATAAAATAAAAATCCCACCTTTTTTTCTTTCAAAAATTTACATTTCAATTCAACTTAAACAAAAACTCTTACCGTAAACCATCAATATCTAAATTTTTTTCCCTTTTTCTTCATCTTCTTTTCTCATCTCTTCCTCATCTTCATCATAGTTTCATCACCTCATCAATCATACCCAGAAAAAAAAAAGTCAACAACAACAATCAATACGAAATCATCAAAAACAATCCTCAACAATCTTCATCTTTTTCCCTTTTCTTCGTTTTCAATTTCACACCCAAAACAAACAAACAAACAAAGGGAGAGATTTGTTCAATTTATATCCCTGGGTCATCGTAAATGACCGATAATGATGATTTAATATGGGTTTGGTTTGAAATTCATCAATCGAGAAAAAGCCCTTCAAATTATGATTTATCAACAAAATTTTGAAATGTGTCTTCTTTACCCAAATTATACATTTGGGTTAAAGGAAAACAGATTCTTTCTAGCAGCATTTAACCCAAATCGTTCTCGGTGTACATGTGGCGATACATAGGGAAATTTTAAGGAATAGATTCATGGCTTAATGATTTAGATAACTCCATCAAAATTTCGAATTTCATTTGCTCTTGAATGAATAATGGGAATCAAAATCAATAGGGGTTTTATGCTAACAAAATACAACATATTCATCAGAAAATTATAAAATTCTCAAACGAGAGTAGATGCTGCCATGGTTGTTGAAGTTAAGAAGTTCTTGCTACTGTGTTTGTGAAATGCTTGTTTGGGATGATTATGATGGAGTGATTGCAGGGTGTTGATGATGATAGATGAAGATGATAATGATGGTGGTGTAGTGACTAAATAGTAGGTTTATCTTTTTTCCTGGGTTTTATTGATGAAGGTTGAATGGTGATGAAAATGAAGGAAGAAAAAGAAGAAGGTAAATAAATTAGGTGTTGGTGATACATTATAAAATGAGATAGACCTTCGTAATCTAACAGTCTACTTTTTTAGGAGATTAAAATTATCAAAATTGAATCAAATTGAATAAAAGAAATAAGTTAAGGGACATGTTTGAGAAAGTTAAGACTTATGAGACCAAATTGAATAAAAGAAATAAGTTATGGGACCGGCAGATCAATTAAGCCTATATATATATATATATAGGGATTTGCTAGAACACACCCACTAATTTTTATGTGGGAGTGTTTTAGCAAGTTATAATTAAAAAGTTAATAAATACACCTTAAGGTGTATGTTGCTATAACACACCTTATAAAAAAAGCAAGTGGGTGTGTTCTAGCAAATCCTACAGGCATTTGCTAGAATACACCCACTTATTTTTTAGAAGGAGTATTTTAGCAAGTAAATAACTAAAAAGTGGTTAAATACACCTTAAGGTGTAGCTTTGCTAAAACACTCCCACATAAAAACTAGTGGGTGTGTTCTAGCAAACCCCATATATATATATATGAGACAGGATCCGTTGACACCAGGTGTCAACGGATTCGTTGACACCAAATCTTAAGCGTTCATTTCTCTTAATCTAATGGTCAATAATGATTCATCAAAATCTTAATGTGGACATTCAATATTTTATATCTCACTTTTAAGACTATTTATTATATTCTCTCTCATCAATCTCATTCACATTCTTCCCTAAAACCTCATTTTTTTTTGTCCGTTTCTTCCTTCTATCATCCATGGTGTTTCTATCATTTACCATTGTTGGAGGTAGAAATTTCATGATTCTTGAATTTTAAATTTCATCAAATTTCTAATGCATCAGCCGAAAAAGCTCCTTAAATTTTGCAAGAAAATACTGATGTTTATAGGATGCTTAATTATATCAAAGCAATCATGAAGGTTCAACGCCATTGGGAGAAATAATTGGATGAGGAGATTGAGACATACTTCAATCCATTTGTTATAATTATAGGTTTTTAACCATGATTGCAAAGTTAATTAAAATGTCACCAGGTAATATCCTTCGCTCCAAATGAATTGGTTTTGGTTAAAGTTGAAATTTGAGATTGTTGGGAGTATAACAAATTTTATGCTTTTGGTAAATGAAAAACCATTAAATTGAATTGCTGCCATTCCTGAGATCGGTGGGGAAAACGAACATGTTCATTCTTGAAAGCATTAAAGATGAGGTGAGCATAATTAGTGTGCGGGTCACCTCATGTTAGTGATTTAGGGAATAAATACATACCATTAGATCAATTAATTCAATGGATGAGATTTGATGTCAATATAACCGTTGACACCTGGTGTCAACGGATCCTGTCTCATATATATATATATATATATATATATATATCAAATAATTAAAATTTAATGGAAGAAACATATGAGAAAAAAAATATGGGATTTGAATTGAACGATTCGCTTTAAAATTTGAAGTAATTTTAAGATTTTTTTAGTAACAGTTTCAAAAATTCAATTATACTCCACTTTTCAGATTAAATTTCAACATGTTGAGAGTTTTCATCACCTCTATCTTCCACATCATTTCTCAACAAATTTCAACTCCCCATTGTACAATTACTAAGTGTTGAAATTGTCATTCAACACAACCATTGTATTTGGTCTTATGTCCTCTCGTGAACCATTTATCTTCTCTTCCATTGCACTTCCTTCATCTCTTTACTTCGTAGTCATTTCACTTCATCTGTGCAACCAAGTTTTCTCAAATATCACAAAATTAAAACCTCAACCAAGTTTTATTGGCATTCTTTTTTTTTTTTACAAGATTTGAGTTCCATTTATGAATGTATACTTCATTTTGTTGATTATAAGTGATTATGTTTATTCTTCAATTTCGAGTAAGAAAGTAGAGTGTTTCGTTTTCTGCAATTTTTACACAAATTCAGTTTAAGTACGTTTACAAAAAAACTTTTCTACAAAAAACTCAGTTCAGTTATGTTTTTACTTAAACTCGTGTAGACTCTGAATTTTCAAATCTTATCCAAACATAGTTGAAATACAATTACAAAAATTAAGTTCAAGTATGTTTATGTAAACTCAGTTCAAGTCCACTCACACAAACTTTAGTTCAGGTATGTTTTATGTAAACTTAATTTAAGTATTGTTTTCGCACGCAAACACGATTCAAGTACATTTATGCAAATTTAGTTCAAATATATTTAGGTAAACTAATTTCAAGTATGTTTACAGCAAGGCTATGTTGGATATTATATTATTGTTGAATCTAGTTTTAATGAATAATCACCAAAGAAAGTGAGACCTTTCCGTTTTTAAGTTTTCTTCGGTTGTTTTGTTTGTTGAAAAACAAGTGATGTACTTTTTTGCAGCAAAGAAAAATGAAAAGCTCTTGTTTGTACGGTTTTTAATTAAAATCAAGGCTTTTGAATTTACATTATTAAAATAATCAAAAAACAATATACCTTATGCTAAATAAATCATGTCTGAGACAAAAAGTTCAACGTTATGAATGTTAGAAGAGAATAAAAGACAGGTTAAATTTCTATACTAACTTCTAACATAAACAATGACCGAGTTACATGCACTTTCATATGCAGAAATAAAAATACTACAGCTATGTTTTACAAAAATATAAATGCTTGAGGTTTTGGTATAAATGATAACAAACTTTCGCCAAATAATTCAAACACTGGAGGTAGCAATTGTCCTGCATCTATGTCATCCTTCCAAGCCTGAGCTAGAATGGAAGAGGAAGTGTTGTTTTCGTTGGATAATTGACGACCCATTGATGATGACATGCCGACACTTGAATTAGAAACTCCCATCATGGTGGGAAATCCACTTGTTGACCCTTGCATGTTGTCAACTGACATGGAATTCATTGGTGCCACAACCCCACTAACACCTGTTGCAAATTAAGGTTGTCAATCTATTGAGTTAACTCGTAAATGTCTCGGTCACAAAAATGAGTGAACTAGCATGTAAACTCGTTTATATAAACTTTTACGATTTCAAGTAAGCTGATAAAATTTGGTAAACTCTCAATTTTACTAGTAGTTTAGTTTGCAATTCTACACTGATTTGGCCTTAAAATGTAAATTTTAGTCAGTATTGTTTGAAATCTGGTTTAGTTATTCATGTGTTAAAATATATATATTGGTTTTAAAATGTAAAGATTTGGTCATTCTTGTTTTATCGAAAATGTTTTCCATTAGCACTTTTAACCATTTTAGTTTGCATTCCATTTTTTTAAGGGGTATTGCTTCAAAGACAACACAATTCATTATGCATCAAAATTAAGTCATACCTGGCATTGCAATCATGGCTTTTCCATTGCCACTTGAAGTAGCACGACTTTGAGGAGAAAGCAAACTACTAAATCTCTTGACCTTTTCATGCATATTTTGGCCTACTGCACACTGAAAGGTTTATGACTTCAGTAATTAGGTAAAAAGATGTTCAGAAAATGAAAAAAAACAAATAATTCATGCATAATCGAAACTAGGTACGTTGCCACATCATTCAATGACAATTGACAACATGTTTAATTGAATTTGACAACACATGATTGGATAACAGTGTATTTTCTTTTTGGATTGTGTCAATATTAAAGTCAATGACAAAAATTACAACTCACCAGCAAGGCTCCGTATACTTGCCATGCTTCTTGCCTTTTTATTTCATTTTTTTGCTTCTCAAGCTGCTTTTCGGGCTCAAGGAGATGCAAATATGGCTCCAGATTTGGAAGTATAAGCAAACGAACCTATGCAAATGAATGAGCACTATAAATACCACATCCAAGAAAAAATTAATCATAGCTATCTTCATTGAGTTATTGTCGTCAAGAGAGCATCACATAACTAATGAGACCAGTTTTACAACCCCGGGCCGTTATCTACCAATCCACTCTGCTAATATTAAAATACAAAGGCTAGAAGATACATACCAGTCTTGATCCAAGAGCTGCTATTCCTTTGATTGCACCATAATGTTGAGGCAGAGCTTTTGTAGGGTCCAAGAAAGTGTGAAGAAACGTCTTTGTCACACGTGGCTGAAGATTGTGATACATATGCCCAAATCTGTAAAATTCAGACTACGAACATAAAAACTCAATATAAATAATGCATACAACCTTATAATTTCTTATTCTTCTATAGTTTTAACTTTGATATATTTAATATTACCCACACACACACACACACAAGTAACAGCCTCAACAGTGAGCATTTAACATGGAACCAGATTGCACATCAGTAAAAGTGGACCTTCTCATTTATCTTCTTCGGACTATCAAGTTAAATTATAATTGAATGAGCTTTGCTATAATTTATACTCTTATCATCTATTGAAAGAAGGCCAAACCTTTTGCATATCAAAGCAACAAGATTAGCACTGAAATCCCTAAGCTCCCAGTGATTATCAGACAGTCTGTTTCCAATCCTTTTTGCAACAATGCAAGTAATGATAGGCGGCATCAATTGGTGTAACTGATGGAATTTGACAAAAAATTGGTTAGAAACTGAAATTCAGAAGACATATGTATAACATACCAATGATCAACCTTGCAACCTCATCAGCATTATCATAGAAGGAAATAATCATACGAATTTGATGAAAGTTTAGATGCAAAGACAAACACCGTACTTACATAAAGTTCTATGTGTATGTGAGGATTTTGCAAAAGGCTCCGCACAAGGCGCATCAAGGCAAATAAGATGTTTAAATTATTTAAATTCCGTGCCACCTGATATGGTAAGGGGAAAAAGATAAAAATGAGTACTTAAAAAGTATATTTCGCACTATATATAAGAAACTTAACCAAAAAACGTAATAGATATAAACCTGTCAATACCTCATCAGCAACAAAGCGTGTGAAATAAGGAACTAAAGGATGGAGTCCTGAGTCAGTTGCCAAGGTAACCAACGCTCTTCTAAAAAGAATGGAGCCAGATTTATTCAAAATCAGCTCAATTATTTTTTCGTAGTAAAGCTGTAGATGAAACAAAGCTCATTAATGTTGATCAGTAAATAAGAAATTACTTTAAAACAGTACATTTCATATAAAGTGTATACCTGAAGCTCCGTCGTTATTACATGTTTAACAGGTAATTTGATATCCACAGGAAGCCTATCTTCTTTATATTCAGAATTTTTTATCTCAGTGGAAGCTGCAAGTAACATAATGCAAGTAAAATTGTCAAATGGTTGGAAAATTACTTTCTATTCATATACCTCATAGTAACTGAACAAAATAAAACGGAGTGAAATCATGCCGATAACGAAATACAAAATTCACACTAGTTCTAATCTTCAATACTATAATAGGTAGGTTAAATAAGAAGAAATTAGTAATGGTAATATGAACTACCCAATAATGTTTAGTGAATCTAATATACTAAGGGGCACTCAAATCTAAATAATTACCTTCAGGTGGAGCATTTTCGGGAATTGCAGGTTGCACACCTTCAATAGCCAACCAGTGACTGGTAATTGATGTATCAAGGGGTGCTTTCGGTAAATCTGCTTCAACCAACTATTCGAATCAAGAAAAATAGGAAGAATATCATATCAGGATTCAGGAAGCAATTCTTCAACTACTTCAGTTCAAACAAAAAAGTCTAGAAGTACCTACAAAAAGCTTACATCTTTAATATCCACATCCTTATCATCAATGTAGAACAAATCATTGTGTCCAGCAGCTTTTTTGAACCGAGGAGGATCGTTAGAGGCGAAACCATATATCGGCTGATACATAAATACAAACATAAGAAAAAAGAAAACAGCAACAATAAATCAACAACAACAACTAAGCTTTATCCCCTCTCAAAAAGAAAAAAACTAAGCTTTATCCAACTAGGTGTGATCACTACATGGACCAAATGTCATAGTGTTCTATTCTGTAATAAACAATGTGTATACATAAAGACAAATGGAAACCCAAACAATACAATCAAAACTAAAACAGGAGTTAGCTCAAACAGAAATTAAGGGCCCATTCGGGGTGGTTGTTAGTTTTTGGTTTTGAAAATCAATTTCAAAACCAAAATCTGTTCAGGTAAAAATTGGGTTTATTTCGATTTTTAATTAATTTAAACACAGTTTTTCGCTAAAACTAAACCAAAAAAATAGGTTTTCTGTTTTGGGTTGTTGGTTTCTAGTTTCACTTCTCGTGACCTTTTGCGTGCTGCTCCTTCATCTTCCTGAACACGTTCTTCCTCTTCTCTGAACATCGTCCACCTTCACGACCAACCTCCACACCAGTTCCGCATGCAAGACACTGCCTCCGTCTTGCACACCCCTTTAACACCTTCCTCTTAAATGAACATCGTCCACCCCTTCACCACCAGAACACAGGTGCCACTGCTGCTCCAAATAGTGCTTAACATAGCAGCACCCGGTAACTTGTTGATGCCTTGTACCCCATCGTGCACCGCCACATTGCTGCCATACGACCCACCACTCCATCACCATGTTGCAACCGGCACTGTTCTCTTAATTGCAGCAAGTAACGATAAGTTATGAGAGTTCATTTCATTGTAAGGCCCAGTTTTTGTCAGACGTTGATATGGTTTTTATTTATTCATCGTTGATTCGCTCTTGGTGCGGAGGTGATGAGAAGATTTCAATAATAGAATTGGTTTTGGTTTTGAAAATTTCAAAACAGAAAACCACCCCAAACGGACCCTAACATAACCACTAATTTACTAACATTTATCTATGAAAAAAAGAAGATAAAAGATAGGTGTAAATTTAAAAATTGTTGCTTTTAGTCCCTGACCGCAAAAACGAATACAAGAAAAGTAATTATAACATTTTCAACAAACATAAAATTTATAGCACTTTGAAAACCAATCCTATCAAATAAAAAGTCAGGCAAACACATGAAAAGTAAACCAGGGTCCTCCACAACCACAATCTCGGGCACGACATAACAATTATTCATCTCGCCAAAACTACAAACCGACCGCGGCTACAACGGCAGCAATTTACAGCAACTGCTATTTAGGTCTCATTTGGATTGGCTTATGCAAAAAATATAATCTTTTGAGTTTATGAAAAATAGCTTATGCAAAAAAGTAATTTTTTATGTTAAGTCATAAGTTCTCACTAACGAAAATTGTATCTTCATTAAAACAACTTATGAATAATATAAAAGCTTATTATTTGCATAAGCTTAAAAACAAGTCAATCCAAACAGGTCCTTAAAACCCTGAAGTAAAGCAAAACACAGACACTCATCGGATTAGACGTGTCCCGGTGTCGGACACAGGACATTGTGTCAACACAACACCACCACATATAAATTACACTGAATTATGAGATATTCTCAAATTATTATCGGTGTCGGCGTGTCAGTGTCCGTGTCCGTGTTACAAGCAAAGCAAAGTTACCTCTAAATTCCTCAATGCAAGTGCAGTATCAAAATCATCAGTAGTAAGAAAAGTTCTCATAGAATGGCGCATACATTTAATTGATTCCTGAAAAATAAAAAAAAATAAAAAAGGGTTTAAATTGATTTAAATTGAAAATTGGGGAAAAAGGGTATAAGAAAAAAGAATTAATAAATAGCTACCTGCATAATTTCACGAATGCGATATTCAAGATCGGGTGAAAGAGCAAGGGCAACATCGGAAGATAAATTGTTGATGCCAAGGGTTTGTGCAATTACTTCAATTGATTCCTTTGGAATCACACTCATCTTGTCTTGTTTTTCAATCTTTACTAAATTGAATCAATGTTTTAGGGTGTTAATAAAGAAAGGGTTTTGGATTTGGTTTTTATATTTATTTATTTTTTTCAAACAGGTTTTGGATTTGGTGTTTGTTTCTGTGATGCTATGTTATTTTATTCTTTATTTTTTTATTTTTGTATAAGTAAATGTTTTTTCATGAGTATTCATAATTTTGTATCCATCCCTATATAAATAAAATTTTGATTTAAGTAGGAAAATCTAACAGAAACTAAAACTTGTGATTTTTTAAAGGATTAAAAATTCTACATATTTATAGGACCCATTTATTTTTTAACCTTCTGTTTAAATAAAGAAATATATGATCTTTGGATGAAATTTTTATTTTCAATTATACTAATCATTTAAATTATTCTAATTATAATTTTAAAAAATGGGTTAAATATCATTTGATAATGGATTTCAAAAAATTTATAGCCACATTCAACGATAAAAATAAGCATACATGAAAAGATCGGCATATTAGTGTCCGTCTTGATGCTAATACTTTTTTTTTTCAAAGTGAAAAAAAAAAAAAAGGAAAAGGACATAAGAAAAAGAAAAACAAAGGAACTAGCGCCTCATGAAGAGGAGTTCCCATAGTATCCGCCCTGAGCAGAGGGAGCAGATCCTCTAGAGGATAAGTATGAATTATAAACTCAGCATTTACTGAAGCTCCCAACTTAGTCATGAAATCCACACATTGATTGCCTTATACAAGAGTATGATAAATAGAGAAATTTCAGGTAGCAAAAAGGTCCTTAATATCCTTAACAAGAATTGTGTAGATGTGAAACTGCGTTTGATGCTAGTACTTATAAAAACACAAAATTTATTGTCAAATAAAATTTAAAAAGATATATATTTTTATAAAATACAATTTTAAAAGAGTGGAGTCATTGGAGTACCAAGATCGTATAAAGGATACTGTAAAAAAAATCATAAAGGGTAGATGTGTCCAAATTCAAACTGATTTAAAATAAAATCGCAAATTGACTAAAACAAACTAAAAAGCAAATAAAATTGAATATTTTTAAATGAGTTTAGATGTCGTTTATTGAAAACCGTTTGAATTAGATCAAATTTCATATATTTTTCTTACTTTCAAAACCACAATTTTCAAGATTGGTCACCATTTAACAAGCTAAGTGTAATTCTAGCGTACTTGTTTTAAGATGTTTTATGTGATTTTATGTGATGTTTCAATGTTTGATACACAGACACTGGAAGTTCCGTTTAATGTTCCAACATTATGTAGTGAACAAATAAAAAGCAAGGAAATAAATGACAAGTAAAAAAGCACAGTGACAAACACACCTACTCTAAGGCTACCAAGCCAGGAAGGAAATCCACTAGTGTAGTCCTTATTCTAAAGTTTTCAACAAAATCCTCGTTTACACTTAAGACCTAGGATCTACCCGTCTAGACTTTAACCTAGGAACTCCTAGATCTGAGATCTCATCTCACTATCCTACAGTCAACCATAGCCCATGTGATTATCAGACTAAAAACACACAAATGGTGAAGTTACCTTCAAACAAACAACTATGACCTTGCTTACAAGTTTGGTGTAGCACAACGAGTTTACAACTCAATAAACAGTCCTTAACATGTATCAAGATGATACAAGAAAGGCTCACAATAAACTGTACTAAATTTGCGGCCAATACAAATACTCAACACTAAGTTCCACATATAAGCCTGATTCAAGATTGTCCTATATCTATACCCCAATCCACCTCTTTTTGGTTTACAAATAATTTTCCATGAAATTAAGCGACATTTTCTATGCTCAATAGTTTTGTCCTATATGAGCGAGATTAGGTTTAATGTTCCAAAAATCGAGTGTTAACTCGTCGATTTTACTGAGTTTACGTTTTAAGATACCAAAATCGTGTCAACTCAAAGATAAACTCGATTTCTAGTAAACTTAGGTAAAATCTGGTAAACTCGGAATGTAAGTCGATTTTTTATTTTTTTTTATATAGTTTTATTAACAATTTTAAGAACTTGTGAAACTTGCCTTTTTGGATGGTTAAGACTTAAGATACTTATGATTTTGCAAGTTTATTTTGTTTTTTGATTTTTAGTTGAACATAATGTTTTATTACGGTGGTTGAAAACCTTCATAATTTAATCATATTTTGCACTATTGGATTATTTACAATATTATATTAGGTTACATATGTCAAGTAAATAAAAAAATTATTTAATTTTAATTTTAGGTAAACTCGTACGAGTTCTCGAGCTGAGTTTACGTGGACAAAACGAGCTAAGGTAAACTTTTAAGTTATAAAACTTTCATGAGGTTTGTTACCTCTTCCCTATTTCAAGGGATTCCACTTCCCTTGATCAACCATGTCTTGAATTAATGAACCAACCTTTCTAAATTAAGGACATACCATATCTCCTTGTAGCCCTCTTGAAGTTTGAAAAGTATTTGTTTTAGAACCATTCCAATTGATGCTCATTGAGGTAGAGGAAAATATTTGTTAATTGATCGCTCAACTATTTTAAATTTGACCCTAACTTAAGCATTTGAATTGCCTCAATTTCTAATGTTTAATGGAGCTTTCAATTAACACCTCCAAACACACTCTTTGATTGTGATTTTAGAATAAAACTTTTATATTTGAATACACATTATTCTCAAACACCCATTTAACAATTCATTTTCTCATTATATTTCCCCTTCCTATCGCCATCTACACACACGGTTATCTATTTGTTTATCTTTTGTGATGTTAAATAGGTGTACAATGTACACAAATAACTTCTATAGAACAACGTTAATCAGTCAATGAAGATCAATTTAATTGATAAGGAGTTGAATTCATATATTAAAAAGTCATGAATTCAATTCCCACCGCCGGTGTTTTGGTGAGTGACTTATAAGTAATTTTGTCGGTGTTCATTGTTAGAGTCACATATGAGACAAAAGATAGCATGAACATGTATTTATAAGTGGGGGTAATCTCTACCTTACAAGTCGGTTTTGTGAGGTTGTGTTCGGCCCAACCACAATTTCTAAGATGTTATCATAGCCTCCATTAAAATCCATTGGGGCACATGCTATCGAGCCACCTAATATTCATGTCCTCGAACCAAGCCCAATTGCTAGTCATGAGAGGGTGTGTTAAAGAGTTAAAGAGTCCAACATCAAATAAAAGATGATTTAAACAAGTGTTTATAAGTTGAGGTAATCCTCACCTAATCTCCACCTCACAAACTGGTTTTGTGAAGTTGTCATAGGCCTAACCACAATTTCCAAGACTTGAACCTTGAGGTATGCCCCAAACCCAACACATCTCAACTCAACTTTTTATAAAAAAATAAAAATAAAAAAACTGTTAGTCAACCATACAAAGGCACGGTCATGTCAGAGTGGAGCTCAATAATGCATTGGATATAATGTAATAATAAACATGAAATAAATCACGAAAATAACAAGTCAAAGTCTTCTCTCTGGCATCTGTAACACCCAGCTGTGATAAGCTAACAAGTCATCTCCTGCCACAGAAATCCACTCCTAGATCAGGTATGGTGCTTTCATGCACGCTCTGAATATATCAATGGTAAAACTGGTTTCTTGCTCTGAATTGGATGTTTTAGCTATTAAATGTTCTTTCTTTTGCATACATAAATAAGTTCATTATTCTGTAACATTAGGATTCTAGGCTTGATTAAAGTTTGAGTTTTGTATAGCATGTTTCCTTTAATATAAAAGTTTATTTATATTAAATTGTATTTTCCTAAGCTGGAACAATTCTTTGCCAGACTTTACTTACTTCGGATTATCAAGGGACCTTTCGCCTGAGAATAAGAGGGTTAACACCAAAAAAATATTCAATTCCATTGCAAGTATGACAAACTCTATTTATTTTTATTTTTTTTATGATCCAACAACTAATTACATAACTATGCTCGAGGTAAATATTTGACTAACTATGCACATGATTCTATTGTTAGGGTTGCCTTTGAGTTCATGGCAGATATTGTTATCACAACTGTTGCTAAAGTTTCTGAATATATTATTGGACCGGTAATACGCGAAGGAAAATACTTTCTTTGTGTCGGTAAAATTATCAAAGATATTGAAAATGAAATAAATGAGTTGATATTTGAAAGGGATAACTTGTTGGATCGAGTTGAACAAGCCAAGCAAAGAACTGAAATTATCGAGAAACCTGTGGAAAAGTGGCTACATGATGTGCAGAGCCTACTAGAAGAGGTGGAAGAATTAGAACAAAGGATGAGAGCAAACACCAGTTGCTTTCGAGGAGAATTTCCAGCATGGAGAAGATATCGTATCAGACGGAAAATGGTAAAGAAGGGAGAGGCATTGGGAAAATTAAGATGCAAAAGTGATATTCAACCATTTTCTCATTATGCTCCTCTTCCAGGCATTCAATACCAGTCGTCCGAGAATTTTACTTACTTCCAATCAACAAAAGCGGCTTACAATCAGCTCTTGGAGTTACTAAATGATGATTGCATCTATATGATAGGTGTGTATGGAATGGGTGGATGTGGGAAAACAACACTTGTAACCGAAGTCGGTAAGAAGGCTCAGGAATCAAATATGTTCGATAAGGTAATATCTATCACAGTGTCTCAAACTCAAAATATTAGAGACATTCAAGGAAAAATGGCAGACATGTTAAACTTGAAACTCAAGGAAGAAAGCGAAGAGGGAAGAGCACAACGGTTGTGGTTGAGTTTGAAAGAAAATAAACGAATTCTTGTTATAATTGATGATTTATGGAAAGAGTTTAATTTGATGAATATAGGGATTCACATAGACAATGTTAACAAGGGCGCATGGAAAATCCTTGTAACCACTCGTAATCAGCAAGTATGCACTTTAATGGACTGTCAAAAGAATATTCACCTGGCGCTCTTATCTAAAGATGAATCCTGGACTTTGTTCCAAAAGCATGCAAAGATTACTGACAAGTTTTCCAAGTCAATGGATGGTGTGCCACGAGAACTCTGCGATAAATGTAAGGGACTGCCCCTAGCTATTGTAACTATGGCGTCTTGCTTAAAAGGAAAGCATAAAAGTGAGTGGGATGTTGCACTACATAAGATGAGGAATTCATCAGCATTTGATGATCACGATGAAGGAGTGAGAAATGCTTTGAGTTGTCTTGAACTAAGCTATAAATATTTACAAAACAAGGAAGCAGAGTTGCTCTTTTTGTTGTGTTCTATGTTTCCAGAAGATTGCAACATATCAATCGATGATTTAATCCTATATGCAATAGGACTAGGTGTGGGAGGAAGATCTCCACTGAAGTTATCAAGGAGTTTGGTTCAAGTCGGCATAAACAAGCTTTTAGAATCATGTTTGCTGATGCCGGCTAAAGACATGCAATGCGTGAAGATGCATGACTTGGTTCGTGAAGTGGCCATATGGATAGCAAAGAGGTCAGGGAATCAAAAAATTTTGCTAAATGTTGACAAACCTCTCAACACCTTGGCAGGGGACGATAGTATGCAAAATTATTTTGCGGTATCATCATGGTGGCACAATGAAATTCCAATTATTGGTTCATTGCAGGCTGCAAACCTTGAAATGTTGTTGCTACACATAAATACCAGTATATCACAAAGTTCCTTTGTTTTATCAAATTTAACATTTGAAGGAATAGAAGGGCTCAAGGTATTTTCTCTAACCAATGATTCCAATAGTGAAGTACTATTCTCATTGCCTCCATCAATCCAAATGTTGACAAATGTTCGAACTCTGCGCTTGAATGGGTTGAAGTTGGGTAACATTTCTTTTATAGCAAGCTTAACAAGGCTCGAGGTTCTTGACTTGCGACATTGTGACTTCAATGAACTTCCATGCGAAATAGGTAGCCTCACAAGACTGAAGCTACTAGATTTGTCAAGATGTCATTTTTATCAACAAACCTATAATGGTGCAGTTGGGAGATGTTCACAACTAGAAGCATTATACGTTTTGCCACGCAACACTGTACAATTTGTTCTTGAGATCATTCCTGAGATCGTTGTAGATATTGGTTGTCTCTCAAAGTTGCAGTGTTTTTCAATTCATGATTCTTTGGTTCTACCTTATTTTAGTAAAAGGACAAGATCTCTAGGATTAAGGGATTTTAATATTTCCACATTAAGGGAATCCAAAGGGAATATTCTACAAATATCTGAAAATGTTGCTTTTACACGCCTCCATGGAGGATGTAAAAATATCATCCCAGACATGGTTGAAGTTGTGGGAGGCATGAATGATTTAACTTCTCTATGGCTTGATGAATGCCCAGAGATAGAATGCATCTTTGATATAACCTCTAATGGCAAGATAGATGATTTGATTCCCAAGTTTGTCGAGTTACGCCTTCGGTTTATGGATAACTTGACAGTGTTGTGTCAAGGTCCAATTCTTCAAGTGCAATGCTTCTTTGATAAACTAGAAGAACTTGTAATTTATCATTGCAAGAATTTACGCATCACATTTCCACGGGAATGTAACTTGCAGAATCTCAAGATCCTCAGTTTAGAGTATTGCAAGTCTGGTGAAGTACTCTTTCCGAAATCTGTTGCTCAAAGTCTGCAACAATTAGAACAACTGAAAATACGTAATTGCCATGAATTGAAGCTTATAATTGCTGCAGGTGGAAGAGAGCATGGTTGTTGTAATCCAACAAGTACTCATTTTCTCATGTCTAGTCTAAGGGAAGTTACGATTCTGGATTGTCCGATGTTAGAGTCGATATTCCCCATCTGCTATGTCGAAGGACTTGCAGAGCTGAAACGGATACATATAGCAAAAGGTCATGAGCTGAAATATATATTTGGTGAATGTGATCATGAACATCATTCATCTCACCAATACCTGAACCACACCATGCTTTCTCAACTGGAAGTTCTCAAACTCAGTTCTCTTGACAATCTCATTGGGATGTGTCCTGAATACTGTCATGCGAAGTGGCCATCTCACTCTTTGAGGGATCTTGTTGTGGAGGATTGTCCCAAATTGGATATGTCGTGGATCGCTCTTATGATTCGTTCTGGTCATAGTCAGCATCGTTTAAATGAAGTATGTAATATTTTCTAGGCTCATAATTTTATTTCATTTGATTTCATGTATTTGTTCGAATACGAATTCTGGTCACCACATTTTCCATTCTCACTCCATTATTATTCGGTTACTAACCTTTAGATATTTCATGTTCAGAACTTGCCCTTAAAACTGGAGTTGTATTTACATGTTTTGCCTCAGTTGAAATCCATATCATGGCAGGATCCTACAGCTCCAAGACAGATATGGAGTCTCCAATGTCTCCAGTATTTAAAAGTAGGTGATTGTGAAAATTTGAAATCTTTGTTCTCCATGAAGGAATCTAGAAGTCTACCAGAGTTGATGTCCATTTCTATTTACAACTCCCAAGAATTGGAACACATTGTTGCAGAAAATGAAGAACTTGTGCAGCAACCTAATGCTGAAGTCTATTTCCCAAAGCTAGCACATGTAGAAGTCAAAAGATGCAACAAGTTGAAAAGCCTTTTCCCTGTTGCTATGGTTAAAATGCTTCCGCAATTAAGCACTCTTCACATTTTCGACGCTACTCAATTTGAAGAGGTTTTTAGAAATGGCGGTGGAGACAGAACTGTAAATGAAATGGAAGTTGTTCTTATTCTTCCAAACTTGACAGAGATAACGCTCAACTTTTTACCGAGTTTTGTTCATATCTGCCAGGGTTGTAAGTTACAGGCTGTGAAACTTCAACAAATCAACATATATGAATGCCCCAAAATTGCTCCAAGTGTGAAAGAAATTCAGGTGACAAAAAGAGTTTTTATTTGCACATTCAGTAAAGAATCTAAATACATTAATTTTATTTATTTTGGAATAACAAATGTTAATATGTTCATCTATCGGGTGTGAAGATAGTTCCCGAGCTAACTAAAATTTTGAATATGTTGTTGATAAAGGTAAGGAGAAGATCCATCAATGCACAATGATGGAATTCTTGATACAAAGTTTTTCGGGAAAATTGGAAATGATGTATAAAACCAGACAATATCAATGAGGATGTTCACTGTCATTGTTCTAAACTCCCAACTTTGTGAAATCAAGTTGTTTAAGGTAATCTAATATAATCAACTTTCTCATATGTTAATGCAAAATTGTGCAAGTCTGAATTCTACTAATATAATCAGTAGAAACTAGAAACAGTTGGTGAGTATGTCAGATAACAGAAGAAGCAATAAGGCAAATTTTATTTGAGAATCTGAAGCTACTTCAAACGAAGGAAGCAACATTGTAAATTTCAAATAAAAATCTTAAACAGAAAAGTACTAACTAGGTGAGCTATTCTTGCCTTTAGACCCTCTCATCCACAACACATATCTTTATATAATAATATAGTGAAGTCATCATGAATTTGATATCATAAACATCCATATAACTTGTTTCATATAACTATTTGGCAGGTCTGCTATTCACATATTGAAACTGGTTCTGCAATGGAAGAAATTGGAGTTTTACTTCCTATCATTCAATGTTATTATTGTGATGTTTCACCTTTGTTGTAAATTGGCTTCAAATTTGTGGTTTGGAAGAACAGAGAAATCGTGACACGATTTCTTCAACGTGTCACGATTTTCCAGGCAGTGAGCATGGTTTTCAGGGTGCTCAATCGTGTCACGATTTTGGGAAAACGTGACACAATTTTCAAACTTGCTGAGTACGTTTTCCGGATAAGGTTGGTCGTACCTTGGGTCGTACGCACCAATCGTGTCACGATTTGGACAGTTGCAGACTGCTATGTAAGTGTTCTTGTGCAGATTTTGAAGAGAGCTTGAAGAGAGAGAAACTTGGATTACAAAGGAGGTAACTTTAGGGTTGAGTGTCTTTGTAGTGAGGATCTCTTGGGTTGGGAAACATTGTAAACACCTTGAGTAGTGAGATTTCACCATTGGAAGGATCAAAAGCTTCCTTTTGTGTTTTCTCTTAGGATTCATTATTGAGAGTGTGGGTAACACAAATGGGTAGAAATTAGGTCTTGCTCTTGTGTAAGCTTTTAAGCTAATTTCTTGTAACTCTTTGTAACACTTTCATCATAGTGGATTTGAGAGCTGCTCTCTCCCCCAGATTAGGTCATATTGGACCGAACTGGGTCAACAATCTTGGTGTGTTTGTTCCTTTCTTTCATTGCTTATCTCTATTGCTTTGATTATGCCTATGGTGTTGCTCTACATGGTGATTTAGGTCTGTTTTTGTTGTTGTTGCTTGGAGACACTTTATCTATTTACCACTTCCTTTGCTCCACACATCTTTGTTATTCATTTGGTGTGATGTTGTTCAAGAATTCACAACAACCTTTGTTTTTTTTTTTTATGCAGTTCTTAAATACTGTAATTTGAAAATTTTAGTTTTGCCAGATAAAATGCATGTGAGTAGAAAATGTTTTCATGATACTCTTGTAGTGAGAAACTTTTCATTTACATCATAGTATTTTTCTGTAATTTAATTCTGTGGATGCGCTATTGAGGGATCGTGTCATAAAACAGATGAACTTCTAAACCAAAATATTGGTTAGTTCCCACGAATGTCGGGGATTGTTTGAACTTTGAATGATGTACATATTCTTTTTAAACTTGCAATGTTTTATTTTATTGCACCACTAGTTATTGTCTCAGCTCTCTCTCCTGTGCTTCTATCGGCGCCTAAGCTCTCTTTAATGTGCCTCCAGCTGCTGCCTTAGTTTGACTGAACAAGCTGCGCCTCCTCATTTTGGCGAATCATAATTTTGAACCAACCTAGCTGCACCAAGATATGAATATAAACACAAATAAGGAAATTTCCTTGAAAATAAATAAATCCGACGCAATCTCAGTTGTTCGATCTTAATCAAATGACTCATATTCCGACTTTGCAAAATGAGCGCAAATTGTTGTTGACTGTATGTATAAATGATATGTATGTTATGAACCACAAATTGTTGAGTGTTTGTGCTATTGTCCAGTGCAATTACATGCATAGTTCTAAAATTGCAGTCGGCAACTGTGCCCACTATATAACAGTTTTAGACGTCTCGCAATGGCATTGCAACCGTAATTGCAGCCACATCAGCCGCATTTCATCGCTTTTAGAATGGATTCAGTAATCAGCAGAACTTTATTGCTTGAAAATGTAGAATTCGAGGTGTTTTCAATGTCTCATAATAGTTCATGAAAGTTGAAGAGAGTTAATCAATTTAGTAAATGTCGTAATTAAAGTTGGAAATATTGAATTGACAAAATGTTTAAGGCATAAATAGTTGAGAATGCAAATTTCTATCGAACTATATTTGGTGATTCATAGATTATAGAATGAACAAAAACTAATTTGTCACTTGGTAAATTTAAAGGTTTAAGTTGTTTACTTGAAACTCCTCGAGATTTTATTAATGATGAAACTGTTTAAGTACTTAAATAAACACAAGAAAAAAATTACAGTACCTAACTACTTTTTCTTCTGTTTTATCACATGACCCCTCATTATCAGGCATCTTCATATAGTTAAATTACAACATATGTCTGTTAATGCAATATTAATTGATTCTTTTCTATGGTGGTTTATGTCAAATTAAGTTATTCTTTTTCTCATATAACAAAGTTGGGACATTCTAATGCAAATAAAAATCATGCAACATTTTTTTGTTCTAAGATATCAAATTAATGATGAATTCACTATATTATATCAGATATGTGCAATGGATGAGAGGGTCTAAAGACAACAATAATAGTTCGCCTATTTGTTACTTTTCTATTTAAGTTTGTTATTTCAAATAAAGTGATGTCTTCAATTTGATTACAGTTGAATATGTGAAGAGTGCTTAATTGTGGAAGCATTTTAATCATAGTAACAAGGAAAAGGCTTTTCAACTCATTGCATCTTTCAACTTCAGCAGTAGGCAGCAGCACAAGCTCTTCATTTGCTGCAACGATTTGTTCCAATTCTTGGCAGTTGTAAATAGAAAGGGACATCAACTTTAGTAGACTTCTAGATTCCTTCACGGAGAATAGAGATTTCAGATTTTCACAATCACCAACATTTCAACGCTGGAGACATTGGAGACTCCGAATTTGTCTTGGAGTTATAAGACCCAACCATGATATGGCGTTCAATTGAGGTAAGTTCTGAAAAATGTGGTTAGTAATATTCACTTTTGGACAAATACATGGAATTAAATAAGATATTGGTACATACTTCATTTCGACGATGTTGACTATGATCAGAGCGTATCATCACAGCGATCCATAACATAGCCAACTTTGGACATATGCTCACAAATATCTTTCTCAGAGAGTGAGGTGGCCACTTAGCTACATCCTAATGAGATTGTCAAGGAAAACGAGTTTGAGTATTTGCAATTGCGGAAGCATGACCTGGTTCCCAAACAACATTTTGAGGACATGAAGTTTGAACATATATGAGAGACCAGTGTGAGTGTCGTCGTGACTTGTGGCTTTTGGAATGAATTCAAAAGAAACTTTGATGATTGAAAATGTAGAATTCGAGGTATTTAGTGTCTCAAAGTAGTTCATAAAAGTTAAAGATAGTAAATCAATTTGGTAACTGTTTGAATAAAGTTGGAAATTTGAATTGACAAATTGTTTGAGTCATACATAGTTGAGAATGCAAATTTCTATTGATCTCTATTCTGTGATTCAGAATTTATTCATTGATTCAATAATAAATAAATTAATCATAATTCTTTACTGTATAACTTTATTACAAAATCAATCGCTCTCCTTAAAAACATTATAACATAGATCATGTGTGTAAAATATTACATTAATCTTAAACTATTTGATATGTCAATTAGATACATCAAAATGAACACCTTATAAACTTTTAAAAAAATGAGTTAATTTTGATGTATCTTTTTTTTTTTTTGGTCTATATTTTGATACATCAAAATGAACACCTTATAAACTTTTAAAAAAATGAGTTAATTTTGATGTATCTTATTGACATATCAAATGAATTTCCGATTAATGTAAAAAAAAATTAGACATGATCTATGATGTAACATCTTTCAATCCAACGATTGATTTTGTAATACGGTTGTACATTAAAGAATTACCATCGGTGTCATATTATTAAGTTTTACACCATGATATCAATTGATCATGTGGAAATACAAGGGGAAAGAACACAATAATAACATTGAATAGTTGAAAGTAAAACTCCAATTTCTTCCATTGTTGAACCAGTTGCAAGATTGCAATAGCAGACCTGCCAAAAATATTTGTTTGTTAAAGCAACATTAATTGAATAGAGAAGATGTGTAACGGTCATATAAAAAAAATCAAATAAAATTCATGCAACATTTGTTCTTATGATATTAAATTCATGAAGAATTCACTATATTATATCGGATATTTACAATGCACGTTCCTTCACTTAAAGTAGCTTCTATTAATTGTTATTTGACATTCTCACATAAGTGTTTCTACTTATTCTGTTTGGTAAAAATAGCGGATAGCTGATAAGCTAGCTGATAGCTTATAGCTGATAAGCTAACTGAAGTGTTTGGTAAAAATAGCGGTTCAACTAGTTGATAAATGTAAAATGACATAAAGGGTATTCTTAATTCATAATAAAAATTATATCATTAATTTAAGTATTTGTAATTTTGTAAACTAATTTTTCTTTAAAAAATACTTTCAATTTATTAATTTAATATATCCTATGTATTATAAATTAAATTAAATTTTATTCACAAAAATTTTATTTTATATTTTTTTTCATTTAAGTGTTTCCACTTTATAAAAAAAAATAACATTTACCTCAAAAAAAAAGTAGCACTAATAGAGTAATACTAATAATAGAGAATAAAGAAAATAACACTTACCTCAAAAAAAAAAAAAAAAACACTAATAGAATAATAGTATTTTGTTTCGTAAAAATAAAAAAAAAAAAAAAAAGGGCCAGCTGATATATATATACAAAAATTGGAATAAAGGTATAGTAGTCTTTATTACGTAGCTTATTATAAAAATTATGATGGACAAAAATACAATCTAAATGAAATAATAAGGGTAAAATTGGAAGAAAAAGTGAGAAGCTATAAGCTCAAAAGCTACTTGGAATAGCTTCTGAAAAATAGCTTATAAGCTCGTGAAATAAGCTATAATCTCATGGTGAAAAAGTGTTACCAAACAGAACTTTTTTTGTTAAACGAGCTTATAAGCTATAAGTTAAAAGCTAAAAGCTCTTTTTTGGGGTTAACCAAAAACACCCTAGGTCTTTTACATAGTTTCACATTAACATATATATGTGCAAGTTACAAGATAATTAGTACATTACCTGAACAACTTGATTCCTCAAAGAACCAATTTAAGAACTGCCATCTTCTAATGCCACCTTTATCAACAATATATTCAAAATTTTAGTAACATTTATCTTTCAAAATTAAAATAAAAATGTATTTGGATTCTTTACTGATTGTGCAAATAAAAGCTCTTTTATGTCACCTGAATTGCATTCAAACTTTGAGAAACTTTGGGGCATTCATCAATTTCGAGTCGTCCAAGTTTCACAGCCTGTAACTTATAACCCTGGCAGATATCAAAAAAATTCGGCAAACAATATAGTCTTATCTCTGTCAAGTTTGGAAGAATAACTTCCATTTCATCAATAGTTCTGTCTCCACCATCATGTTTAAAAACCTCTTCAATTTGATCTGAGTTTCTTATTTCAAGACTGCTTAATTTTGGAAGCATTTTCCTCATAGAAACAGGGAAAAGGCTTTTCAACTTGTTGCAGCCTCCGACTACTACATCTGTTAGCTTTGGAAAATACACTTCGGCATTGGGCAGCAGCGCAAGTTCTTCATTTGCTAAAACGATGTGTTGCAATTCTTGGCAGTCGCCAATTTCAATGGACATCAACTCTGGTAGACTTCTAGATTCCTCCATGGAGAATAGAGATTTCAGATTTTCACAACGTAAAACTTGTAAATGCTTGAGACATTGGAGACTCTGAGTCTGTCTTGGAGTTGTAGGACCCAACCATGATATGGAGTTCAACTGAGGCAAATCATATAATTCCAAGTCCAGTTTTAGGGGCAAGTTCTGAAAATGAAAAAGGTTGATGAAATTATAAAGCATATTTGGGAAATTAAATAAATTATGCTTCTGCAAAATAGAACATACTTCATTTTGACTATGATCAGAGCGTATCATCACAAAGATCCATGACAAAGCCAATTTGGGACAATCGTTCACAACAAGAGCCTTTAAAGAGTGAGATGGCCACTTTGCAAGACAGTATTCGGGACATATCCCAATAAATTGTGAAGGAATTCGAGATTGAGTACTTTCAGTTGAGGAAGCATGATGTGGTTGTGGTATTTGTGAGAAGAATGATGTTCATGATCACATTCACCAAATATATATTTCAGCTCAGGAACGCCTATTATATATATCGATTGTAGCCGTGAAAGTCCTTCCACATAACAGAATGGGAATATCGACTTTAACAACGGACAATCACTAATCATAACTCTCCTTAGACTAGGCATGAGAAAATGAGAATTCATTTGATCTGGAACTATATCCTCTCTTGTGTTACAACCATCATGCTCTCTTCCACTGGCCGCAATTATAAGCTTCAATTCACGACATTCACGTATGCGCAGCTCTTCTAATTTTTGCAGACTTTGAGCAACAGATGTCGGGAAGAGTACTTCACCAGACTTGCATGAGAATAAGATGAGGATCTTGAGATTCTGCAAGTTACATTCCCGTGGAAATGTGATGTGAATCTTAATGCACCGCTGAATTACAAGTTTTTCTAGTTTCTGAAAGAAGCATAGCACTTGTAGTGGTGGACCTTGACACAATCCTGTCAAGTTATCCATGTCAATGAGTTCTAACTCGACAAACTTCGGAATCAAATCATCTATCTTGGCATTAGAGGTTATATCGAAGATGCATTCTATCTCTTCGCAAGTTTCAAGCCATAGAGAAGTTAAATCATTCATACCTCCCACAACTTCAACCATGTCTGGGATGATATTTTTACATCCTCCATGGAGGCATTGAAAAGCAACACTTTCAGCTTTTTGTAGGATATTCCCTTTGGATTCTTTTAATTTGCAAATATTAAAATTATGTAAGCATAGAGATCTTGTCCATTTAATAAAATAACGTGGAAGCTGAAAATCATGTATTGAAAAACACTGCAAGTTTGATAGAGCAGCAACATCCACAACCATCTCAGCAACCAACTCATCAGCAGATGCTCCTGTGAAGTAAAACACTTCTAGTTGTGAACATCTCCTTAATGCTCCATTGTAGGTTTTTTCAAATATATCACTTCCTGATAAATCTAGTAGCTTCAGCCTTGTGAGATTTCCCATTTCATAAGGAAGTTCATTGAACTTACAACGTCGCAAGAGAAGAACCTCAAGCATTGTTAACTTTGCTACAAAAGAAATGTCATCTAACTTCAACCCATTCAAGCGCAGAGTTCGAACATTTGTTAAAAATTGGACTGATGGAGGCAATGAGAAGAATAGTACATCATGATAGGAATCATTGGTTAAAGAAAAAACCTTGAGTCCATCAATTCCTTCAAATGTTAAATTTGATAATACAAAGGAACTTTGTGATATACTGGTATTTATGTGTAGCAACAACATTTGAACTTTTGCAGCTTGCAATGGACCAATAATTGGATTTTCATTTTCCCACCATGATGATACCGCAAAATAATTTTGTATACTATCGTCCCCTGCCAAGGTGTTGAGAGGTTTGTCAACATTTACCAAAATTTTGCGATCCTCTGACCTCTTTGCTATCCATAAGGCCACTTCGCGAACCAAGTCATGCATCTTCACACATTCCATGTCTTCAGCAGGCATCAGCAAACAAGATTCTACAAGTTTGTCTATGGCAACTTGAATCAAAATCCTTGATATCTTCAGTGGATGTCTTCCTCCCACACCCAGTCCAATTGCATATATGATTAAATCTTCTATTGATATGTTGTAATCTTCTGGAAACATAGAACACATCAAAAAGAGCAACTCTGCTTCCTTGTTTTGTAAATATGTATAGCTTAGTTCAAGACAACTTAAAGCATCTCTCACTCCTTCATCGTGATCATCGAATTCCGCTGAATTCCTCAACTTATATAGTGCAACATCCCACTCACTTTTGTGTTTCCCTTTTAAGGAAGACGCCACAGTTACAATTGCTAGAGGCAGTCCTTTACATTTATTGCAGAGTTCATGTGGCACACCACCCAATGATTTAGAGAATTCATCAGTAATATCTGCATGCTTTTGGAACAAAGTCCAAGATTCGTTTTCAGATAAGAGCCCCAGATTAATAATTTTTTGACAGTTCATTGAAGTGCATACTTGCCGATTACGAGTGGTTACAAGGATTTTCCATGCTCCCTTATTAACACTATCTATGCGAATCCCTATACTCGTCAGATTAAACTTTTTCCACAAATCGTCTACTATGACAAGAATTCGTTTTTTTTTCTTTCAGACTCAACCACAAACGTTGTGCTCTTTCGTCTTCATCTTCTTCACTGAGTTTCAAGTTTAACAAAGCTGCCATTTTTCCTTGAATTTTTCTAACGTTTGGAGTTTGAGACACTGTGATTAAGATAACCTTATCGAACATATTTGATTCCTCAGCCTTCTTACCAACTTCAGTTGCAAGAGTTGTTTTCCCACATCCACCCATTCCATACACTCCTATCATATGGATGCAATCGTCACGTAGTAACTCCAACAGCTGATTGTATGCCACCTTTGTAGATTGGAAGCATGTAAAATTTTCGGAGGAGTACTGGTATTGAATGCCTGGAAGAGGAGCTAAGTGAGAAAATGGTTGAATATTGCTTTTTCCTTTTAATCTTTCCATTGCCTGTGCCTTCTTTACCATTTGCTTGCTCAAACGATATCTTCTCCATGTTGGAAAATCTCTTTGAAAGCACCTGGTGTTTGTTCTCATCCTTTGTTTCAATGCTTCCACCTCTTCTAACAGACTCTTCACTTCATCTAGCCACTTTTCCACGGGCTTCTCAATAATTTCAGTTCTTTCTTTGGCTTGTTTAACTCGACACAACAAGTTATCTCGTTCAGAAATCAGATCCTCCCTCTCATTTTCGAGATCTCTGATGACTTTATTAACACAGAGAAAGTATTTTCCTTCGCGTATTACAGGTTTAACTAAACATTCAGCCAAACATTCAGCAAGTTTAGCAACAATGGAGATAACGTTTTCTGCCATCAAATTAAAGGAAGCCTAACAATACAATCATGTGCATAGTTAGTCAAATATTTATCAAACATGTGAATAGTTAGGGTTGTTTAGTTGTTAGATTATGAGGAAAAAAATCAAAGTTTGACACACGCAAAATCTAACATTAAAGAATGTTGTGAATTCTTTGAAAATCATACCAATAAAATACTTGATGTGTGGTGCAAAATAATCAAGCAATCAATATCAAATGTGGGTAGCAATTATAAACAAGAGCAAAAGTAGCAATCAATATCAACGTGGGTAGCAATTATAAACAATATCAACGTGGATACCAATAAAGTAAAACAATATTTTATGTTTGTCTGTGTTTTTGTTACGCTGATGCATATAATTTTTTTAGTTTTTTTTAACTATTTGTCAATTTTTATATTTTTAAAAACTTTTAACTATTTTCCAATTTTTTTAATTTTAATTATTTTTCAATTTTTTCTCCCAAATTCAGTTGCTTCTACACTGCCGTTGTGGGAGATTAAGATACCGTTTGACCCGTTTTTTTTACTTCTCTACCTTTTTAAGGAGATGTTAGGTCAAACACAATATCAATTAATACTTACTAGAAAGAGAACTTGTTTTAATGCATAAAATTGAATGGAATGAGCTTTGGCCAAAAGTTGTTGAATGCTACTTTAAAAAACTATTTCTCGACAATATATTTCACACACACCTCTTTTCAACTCACTCACACTGGGAACCTTTTCTTTTATTTTTTAATATTATATTTCAATATGTTTTCTTTTCATTTAACTTTGTTTCATTTTATTTTTATAACCGTTCCATTTAATTTTATTATCTTTTTTTTAAAAGAATTTTATTATCTTTTTATCACTTATATATTTAATTTCAATATTGTTTAATCATCACAACCTCACAAATATTTTTATTCACGCTGTCATTTAATGATACCAAATATTTTTATTTCCTTTCTTCAACCTCGCGAATATATACACACACACATTAACGTTTAAAGTAACATTTTATGTCCGTCTTTCTATTTTTTTGTTACGCTAATGCATATAATTTTTTTTAGTATTGCTTGGTTGAGTGCTACCTCACCGATTTTTTTTAACTATTTTCTAATTTTCATATTTTTTTAAAAACTTTTGACTATTTTCCAAAAAAAAATTTATGTTTAACTATTTTCTAATTTTTTTTCTCCCAAATTCAGTTGCTTTTTCACTGCCGTTGTTGAAGATTAAGATACCGTTTGACCCGGTTTTTTTGAACTTCTATACATTTTTAAGGAGAAGTTAGGTCAAGTACAATATCAATTAAGTACTTACTAAAAAAGGTACTTTTTTTAATGCATAAAATTGAATTGAATAAGATTTGCCCAAAAGTTGTTGAATGCTACTTCAAAAAACTACTTCTCGACAATTTATTTCACAAGCATCTCTCTTCAATTCACGTTGGGAACCTTTTATTTTATTTTCTAATATTATATTTCAATATGTTATTTTCTTCCATTTAATTTTTTTTTAGCTGTTCCATTTAATTTTTTTAAGGAGGTTCCATTTAATTTTATTACCTTTTTTTCAAAGAAATTTTATTATCTTTTTATCACTTATATATTTAATTTAAATATCGTTTAATCATAACAACCTCACAAATATTTATATTCACGCTATCATTTAATGATACAAAATATTTTTATTTTCTTTCTTCAACCTCGCAAATATACAGACACACATATTAGTTTTAGAATAATACGTTATGTGTGTCTGTTTTTTTGTTACACTAATGCGTGTAATTTTTATAAAATTTTGATTTTAATTAAAAGTAAAATTGTAGATGTCTTTTCTTCAAAAACGATATAGATGCCTAAAAAAATTATACTTATCTTTTATATATATATATATATATATTGCACCTTTATATCGTAACAAAATATGCATATCTTTTTCTTTTTCAAATAAACTAAACATTGTTAAATAGAAATGGTATTATTTTCTATTTTGTCAGCATCAGATGATAGGATTTTGTATAAGTTTGATAATGACGCGAAAGATGTCTTTCCTTATGTAGTGGGAATATAATTGATGTAACACTATGGGAAAAATACTCCGTAGCTTTATCATTTACCATCTTTTTACTTTGAGTTCTTTGCTTCCATTTTGTAGTCAATGGCAACCCAAATATATGTAACAATTGGTCAGGTTCAAGGCTGCTCGTCAACCTACATCATCCGGTTGTTGAGAAGTTTAAGACTGAGTAAATTTGCATTATGATTTCACAATATAGTGTTAGAGTAACTTATTAGTTCACAATCCGATTTGGTTGTTTTTTGACAATGTTTCTTGAATTGTTGTCATAACCTTAACACTTCTCAAGCTCAGAGTTAAAGCTTCAGTTAGAACTTAAGTCAGAGTTCGACTTCTTCTCAACGTACTTCGTACAACGATTTTTGCAAACTGTCTCAGGTTAGGCCAATTGCTGAATTTATAAACTTAGTCAATGTCTACTTTTTTATGCACAAACATGCTTTGAGTTTTTTTATGCACAAATTAAAAATACATATTGCATTATTCTTTATTTCATGTGCATAATTTGTGTTAGGAAACATACTGCATCACTATTTGGAAAACAACCAAATTCAATCCTAACCAGTTTGGATTGTATTATGAGAGTTGCACCAAATGTTCGAAGACATCAATGTCAAATGGTGCTAACTATATATGCACATGCAGAAGTGATGCTTAATTTCCATTTGTTTCAACAATGTTAATTGGTCAACAGGGTAAATATAATGTACATGCATGCATTTATCTAGACTTTATAGGAAGATAAATTAGAAGTCATGCTACATTTTCTTTAGCTTAAAATCAGTTATGCTACCTTTATTTTATAAATAATATGTAACTATATTCGCATACATCTTATCCATGTAAATATGCATTAGACTGATATTCCAGTTATTTTCATGTTTAGCATTTCTCAAACGACGTGTCAAGAACAATTTTGAAAGGAAAGCGCAAAACAATCACTCTCATTGATGACCAGACTTAGAGACAGTATAACTGTCACCTCTTTACCGCGATAGGGCAAGCTATGAAAATTACTTGGGTGGGAAGTGGTTCAATTTCTGCAGATAACGAGTGATGGAAGAAGGTGGAGCTCATCTTTGATCTCGAAAAGTCACAGAAAAACTTGCAAATTCGAGTTGTTCCAAAGTAGATATTTGTTGTTGAACTATTTGAACTTCTACTATTTTGACGTATCGCTTTGGACTGTAGTCGTAAACTATCTTGACTTTGAGATGTCATTTGTTCTTTTCATTTTGTCTGGTGTAAATATTGGCAAAAATCCCTTTTTGGTTAGTCTATGAAACTTGCAATCTCTTTTATAAACCTAACTATTATGTAACGTTAATCTGCACATTGTTGGTTCCTTCATTGGTTCCAATTAGTATCATGTTAATTGTAATGTTGTTTTCATAATCTCTTGAAGAAAAAAAATAAAACATGCTCTTTTCCTATAGTAAATCTTTATAATGTTTTGGTAAATGTTTTAGAAATGTACATATATATAACTTCTAATTAACACTGCTTGTTTTATACCTAGCACTTCTCAAATGAGATATCAATGACTTTTCTAAAAGGAACACGGAAAACAATCACACGCATTGACAAACAAGCTCAAAAAAGGTATAAGTGTCGCTTGATAAGTTACAAAAAATATTTAGGCAGCCAATGGTTCAAATTTTGCCGAGAACATATGTTAGAGGTAGGTGATAAGTTAATTTTTGATCTAGAGAAGCCACCTAAAAGTATGCACGTTCAAGTCGTTTCCAAATAAAGATTTGGTGTTCATAATCCGCACTTTCAGCATATCACCTTAACTCTAATCTTAGACTAGATTATCTTCACTCACCGATGCTACTTCTTTGCTCGATTTCATTTGATGTAAATATGGGTATCAATCATTTTTTCGTAACTTTATAACAACAACATTCTTTTTTATAATTTTGGATAATATGTAAATTCACACATCATTAGTTCCTTTATTGGTTCAAATTGTTTTCATCCTAAATATTATGTCAATTTCTAATCTCATAAACTGATTATATGCTCTCTTAATCAGTCCATACATATTTTATGATGAATCACAATGTTCCGTCGTTTTAACATCTCTTCTTTCAAAGATTTTTTTTATCGAATACGTTATTGATCGCACGGGTTTGTAACTAGTTTAATAAAGTAAAAAAGATGACATGGTTGCTACATCTATATGAGTTGTATGTGCATGTCACTATAATGATGTACTCCCCCTCAGATCCTGTATATAAGGAAATTTTAAAAAAAAAAATATGGTCTTATTTATAAGATAGAAAGGTCAAATAGCTCTTTTATCCTTTTATGTTTGACAAAAATATCAACTTAATTCTTTAAGTTTTTTAAGTTTTTAATAGGTTTTTAAATTTTTAATTTAATGCATCTGTTTGATTAATTTTTAAGTTTTTAAGTTTTTAAGTTTCAAATAGGTTCTTAAAAGGATAACGGTGTATCACAACTTTTAAGATGTAGATATTGTTTAAAAGATTTTTCTACCCCATATTTAATGTTTTTTTTAATAGGTTTAAGTGCATTTTTGACCTCTTAACATTTAAAATGTTGCGATTTCGGCCCCCTAATAAAAAAATTCAAAATTTTGCCTTCTATCTTTAGGAAAATAAGCTATTTTGACCCTCTTATGAAGAAGTATTAGAGGTTTTAGATTTTATTTTTGGAATCATATATTTTAAAATTCTGTTTTTTTTCGTCAGATTATATAATCTAAAAACGTTCAAAAAGAAATTCATATTATACAATCAGAACGAGGATATTTTCGAAAAGTTGGCATGTGAGAAGAGAAAATTGAAGAGAAAATTCATAAAATTAAAAAAAAAAATTGGCCAAAAACCGCCCCTTTTGCCCAAAAAATGCGGGTTAGGACCAGACCTCCAATATTGTGTAAAACATGGGACCAAATATCTAAATTTTGAATTTAGGGACTAAATTTTGTATTTAACCTAATAATAATTATTACATGCATACCTGATTTCTTAGCAGACTTCTCAAGATGCAAACACCCTTCCTGCTAGTTAGCTTAGCTCAGCTGAGAATCACAGATGCACTTTTTCCTTATAGATACCACAGAGTTTTCTTTATTTTATGGTTTATTTCTGGTTTATTAATAATACTTTAACCAATGCATGATTGACCTGCACTAAATGTAGCAGTATCTTTATATGTTTGATTGAAGTTATTCTAAAACCACTAAAGAAAAAGTATAAACAGTGAAGGAAAGAATAGTCTAGTGTGTGTCCTCCTCCTCATGCAAGAAAAGTATTGAGTATGGAATGCTACACTTTTCCTCTTGCTTGTCCCCCACGCATGAAGATGCCACATTATCTCCATAGGCTCAATATTAGTAATGGTGCCCCAATCTGTTGGCTCTATAATTATGTTCCCATTTTGTAGAGGAAATTATATTTTCTATTGAAGGGGAGAACAAAATTTGCAGTATAGAATTAAATTAAATATTAGATAAAATGAATAAATATGTATATGTAAAAGAAAAAAGTTAAAAATATATTTTTTACTATGAATGGGGATGAGTTCAATGATATCAACATCCCCACCTCCAATTTTGAATTTCGGGAAAACTCAAACTCACATCTGAATTTTGTTAAAGTCGATCAAGGCAGATTATGCCGGTTGAAGATTTTATTATCACGTACATGAAGGACCAAAAATGAAAAGTGGTATATTTACATGGACTAAATATTTTTTAAAAATAAATATTTAAATTAGTTGGAAGAAAAAAAACATATTTAAACCATAAATTTTACATTTTTTTTTTTTTGAGGAAATAAATTTTACATTTTATCGGTAGTTAAATGTTTTGTAAAGTAGTTTTTGTTTTTTAAATAAAGGATGTAAAGTTAAATTTTTAAATATTTAATTTTATCACATGATAAATAAAAATTTAAGATTAAAATTGAAAAATTAATAAAAAGGTCAAAAAGCAATTGTTTATATATTTTCATAGTTAGCTGGCCCATTTGTTATAGATTTTTGTAATGTAATATGTTTTTGTTATAATTTTTTTTAACAATTTTTTTTAAGGAAAGCGTCAAATAGAAAATTCCTTTGAATAGCTTATTTTAAAATGTCATTCTAAGTATTTCATCTTTTTGTTATACTTTCCTTCAAAATAAATATCTTTTTTTTTATACTATAAAATTTTGAAAAAACTCTCTAAAAAACAAGCTATTTCAAATAGCTTTTCATGAAAATCATTTTTGAAAGATATTATTTTGAAAAAATATATGATTTTTACTATGTAAAATCTCGAAAAATAAATATTTGAGTTAGTGAATGTCAAAATCTCTTTTTTAACTTATACCAAATGAGTTTGAAATTTTATAGGCTAAATTACATCAGGGTCCTTTAAGTTTCACGTTTGTGACAAATTGGTACTTTAAGTTATTTTTATCCCATATCAATCCTTTAAGTTAACAAACATTTTCAACACTGCCCTTCTTTTAACAAACGTTAAAAAACTGATGAATTTATGTCTCAATTCCCCTTTTCTCCTATATCAGTCCTTTGGAAAAACTTATTTTTCTCTCTAAAATAAATTTACCTAAGAATGATATCGCCATGAATAATATGATGCATAATGACATGGTATGGAAGACTAGCATTTATTTCACAAATATGGGAAGGAAGACCAACATTTATTTTACAAACAAGCAAACAATCAATATACATTTTTTTGACACAAACAATCCATATACATGAAAACAATTGTATAAGGTTAGACATACCTCAATGTGGGATAAAATTTCATCAGTTTTTTAACGTATTTTTTAATAGAAGGGCGATGTTGAAAATGTTTGTCAACTTAAAGAATTGATATGAGATAAAAATAACTTAAAAAGACCAATTTATTACAAACGTAAAACTTAAAAGACTCATGATGTAATTTAGCCTAATTTCTATTATTTTTGAGTAAATTTCCAAAAAAATCTATTTTTAGAATTACAGAGAAAAATCTTTTTTTTTTTGTTTAAATCTAAAACAATTGGGTCCGAAAAGTGCTCCAGAACTTTGAAGATATGAATGAATATTCATTCAAGCAACATTCTATGGAGAAAATTGCTCTTCTCCCATCGCGTTTTCCTCGTTTCCAACTGCACTTCCAAAAAGACCCCGCATGAGTTAACTCACGCAGCTGTATAACATGTGTGACTTAAGTCACGTTGGAATACAACTTCCTTGACTTAAGTCACGCTGCATCACTTGAACCACCCAGAACCACCGCGTTCCAAATCGTCTCCATCTCCATCCACCACAACACAAGCTTGCTCCGTCGTGGTGAGACTTTCGCTCTATTTTTTCGATGTTTCTGTTTTTTCCTGAGCAAATTTGGATCCCCCGGTGTTCTATTTGATTATGAGTTGCGATCCATGTAACATTGTGTATAATTTCTGTGTTGTTTGTTATTTTGTGTTGCAATTCCTCTGATGTTTGTTTATAATAACAAGTGCTATAAATCGCAAGACAGTGTTGCAATTTTGTGTTGTTTTTTCCTCTGATGTTTGTTCATAATTCACTCACATTCACATGCCAAAACCTTAACCTGTTCATCTCAGAATTCGTAACATAGCTACCATATCATGTTGAGGAATCCCTTCAGTAATACAAACATAGCTACCATATCACCACGTGAGTTGACTCACGCGGGGGGTAGTTTGGGAATTTTGGTATGAGACGGATAAAATGTGATGGGAGAAGAGCAATTTTCTTCTATGGGAAGGTTCAGAATCAAAAAGAAAGGAACATGACAATGCAGTAAGGTTGCAATCTAGTGCCACCGGAGCATCTAATATATTTGAACAATGCATGACATAAATATTATTTCTCTTTTCACTCAATAATAGGCGACTTAAGGCATTATCAGTTTATCACAAACCACTTAAACTTTCATACTTTAACAAACGAAAGCACAAACATATCAACACTTGAAAGATCTGAAGATTACAACATATCATAGCTTTTCAAGACCTCAATACATTCCATCATTGGCAAAGTACAAAAAACAATCAAAGAACCTCGGTTATATATATGATATGTTTCAAGGCACATTCAGAAACATAAACACAAGGGGAGAAGTTTGGTGAGTTGGGTATTTTCATATCTACAAATATTTGACCAGAAGCCATATGACAAGAACCAAACCCACTATACCAATCACTGCTAATAGCATGCACATGCATGAGCAACCGCCCTTAGTACGTTTGTTTAAAATTGCCAAGTTCTTCTGCACTCTCTGTTATCACAAAAGAAACAGAAAAGGTTAGTTGCATGCAACTTCTTCTACAATATTAACATAACTCAATTCAAGAATTAAAAAAAAAAAAAAAAAAAACTTAAAAGGGAAAAGGTAACAAGTTAATTATTAAAAAAAAATAAAAATAGCAGAAGCATTAAAAAATTAACCCATCCCCCCACCTGGCTGAAAAAATTAACCCATCACCCCACCTAGCCGAAAAATGACAATTTTATCTTGCAAAAAGCATCATCCACAGATATTCAATAATTTATAAGTTAACCTAGTTAACTATGTAAGTTTACAGTAAATTTACTTAAATTGTATCTCCTCATACAAAAAGTAACAACATTAGCCCTAATCCCCGCAGATCCATGAATGACATGGCATACAACAATGTAAGTTTATTGTTTTCCCAAATTAATGATTATATTCCAAAATACTGTACATCAACAAAGACAAACTAACCAAACTATGGTACATCTATTTGAAATGTCAAATTAGTGAGTACTTGGCCTATTTTAATTCTTAGACAAAATACTTATCAGAATTAAGAATTAAGGAACTTAGAAACGAAGAAAATAGAATTCAAAGAAATGTTTGCATCATGAAGACTAATTAAGTATATTGTAAACTTTTCCAATCTCAAAAAGTTTATTTTTTATATATGCCTAAAGAAAGTTGTGGTAAGAGTGTTACCCTCAGCCGAGAATCTGTGACATCTACATGTTCGTCCAAGTCATCCTAGCCGAAAATAAAGAGATTCAATTTTCAGACCGATAGAAAAATGGATCTCAAAAAATTAGCAAAGACAGTTAAAATAGGATGGGAACATACAATGAGTCTAGTGTGTAGAGTCAGCTCTTCATTCACTGCCAACGCAATATGTTTTGTACTCAATACAGTCTCCTCCAATTTCTCAAGGCCCTCATCTTGTTCTGTTCGAAAAACAGCAACCAAAATCAATATCCAAAGCACAAACTATATATTTCAATGTTCACACAATTCAAAATGAAGTTACCTTTCATAACTTGTCGTTGCAAACCAACAAGTCCATTGTTGTCCAGGCCAACAGTTCTGCTCATTGCATCTGGTTTAATTTCTGGCCCGAGCAAACTATCCCTATTTGCAAAGTTTGACATGTTCAAAGTTGAAGCCATTTGGTTAACCTTTGACCTCAAATTTGCAAGGTTGTCCTTGCGGCGATTCATCTCCTTCTCAGACCTGTTTATCAGTTGACAAAGAAAAGTGAAAAGCATTACATCACATGCCTTTGCAGCTCAAAAGAAGACACTGACCTTATATTGATAACATATTTTCTTATCAGTATTATCACAAAAGTTTTATAGTATAATCATAAGAAAATGGTAAGGGGATAGATATGGAGAATTCCACAAAACATTTTTCAAAATAAAAAAGCATCATATTACTACAGGACATTGAGTTCAGGTCCTCATTGCTGTAATAGCACCATTCTTTCTTAATCAGGGTAAACAACAGCTGAATACTCACTTTACAGGGAGCTTTGACAAAAGGGATTGCAAGCTATCTAGTCGGGTCCCCAATATTGTGATTTTCCTTCTTATAGCAGACGCATGACGTTGTGTTTCTGGTCCAGATGAAGGAAATGAATTATGTTCAGAAATCATGCCACTGATATCATCAGCAAGTTTCATTGCTTCATTATATTCCTTCAACCATGAGTCTGAAGAAGATGCCATTTGCCTGAAATTAGGTGAAAAAGAAAACAAGAATAAGAGGCAAATTATAGTGATTAATGATTATATAGAAAAAATCATCAATGCAAGTTGTGCAGTATGTTAGATTTTACATCAAACGACACCAAAGATGAAACAAGTTGTACATCATGCTACTCACATGCCTAACTTATACAAACGTTTATCCAAACAGGGCCTTCGAAAATCTCCTATACTCCTTAAAAAATCCCTATCTCTATATCTAATAATTTCTAACAAAAAAGCAAACCGGATAGAAACAGAAGCAATCCGTCACATAAACCTTGACTACCAACCATTGAACCAGGTTTCCATTTAACACCACTCCCATCAACAGACACAGGCATCCACATCCTTCTAAACCAAAATCAGTGATGTTAAATAGCGGCTTATAGCATAGTAGAATTTGAACAAATTACCACCATTCCGCAATAAACTATTTAGTTCAGTGTTGTCAAAATATTCCACTGTCAAGATTAAGAACATGAATATTCACAAAGATATCAACATCTTAACCCAAAAAACCAAACTAATTGCCTCAACGAAAAATTCCTTTATTAAAATATACACCACATTCCATCACCACATGTTTATCATGATCACGGAGACAATGAAAAACTATGAAAATTCAAACCCATCACGAAATCCCGAAAAAATCAACCACCTTCAACATCAAAATCATACACAAAACGCACAATTATCATAAAACAGTCACCAAACCAAAATAAGTCAAAATAAACCACAAAAAAAAACACGTTTTCACCATCTCCACAATCACAACCCAGAATTCAAAATAAATCAATTCAAATCACGCAAAAAAACGAACAGATCGTAAGTAAAGAGCAATCAAATCATCCTTCTTTACGATATAGCAAAGTCACCTCAATTCAAATCATACGATAAAAAAACTTTCTAACAACAAAGCAAACCAGAAAGAAAAAAAAAGCAAATCATCACATAAACCTAAACAACAACTAGTCAACTAACACCTCCAACCTTGACTACCAACTTTCCATTTAACATCACTTTTGCCAACAGGAACCAGCAACATCATCCTTCTTACCCAAAATTAGTGCTATTAAAAAGAAAGAGGCGCTATAGCACTATATCATATTCATAGCAGAATTTGGACAAAAATGGCTACTGCTCCTTGATATACTATTTAGTACAAACTGTTGCCAAATAGTAGATATAGCGGCATGTTATAGCATTGTAGCATAATTTGAACAAACCACTTTTTTCTGTAACCCACTATCAACAACACTTCCTAACATGAATATTCACAAATATATTAACCTATTAACCCAAAAAACCAAACTAATTGCCTCAACAACAAATTCCTCTATTAAATCTACACCACCATCAACTCATGATCACAGAAACAATGAAAAATTACAAAATTCCGACCCATCACGAAATCCCAAAAAAATTAACCACCTTTAACATCAAAATCATACACAAAACGCAACAATTCTACAAAACCAAACATCAACCCAAAAAAGTCAAAATCATCCACACAAAAAAAAAAAAAACACGTTTTCACAATCTCCACAATCACAATCCAGAATTCAAAACTAAAAAATAATTCAAATCACACGAAAAAAACGAACAGATTGTAAAGAAGAATAAAATTTCACCTTCAAATTAAGGAGAAAAAAACTTTCTCTGAATTAGGGTTTGGTAATTGGGATGAAAGAGGATCGTCGATGATATTGATCGATACGATGTCGTTTTAGGATAGGAAGAAATCAGCTTGACGGCGCGGTAGCACCGAGTGGCACCGTTTGTGTGACGCTGTTGTCGTTTACGAAATGTGGATGAAACTGAAAAAGTCGTCCAACGCAGCGTCGTTTATGATGTCTCTTGTGGTACGTCTACGCGGGTTATTTTGTTTTGTTGTATATCTCTACGATGACAGGTAAAACCGTAAAAGCAAGGTGATTAAAACCGGACCGGACCGGCCGGTTCAACCGTGAACCGGTTATATGTCCGGTTCGGAATGGCCTGTAAACCGCTATGTCATGAAACTGGGAAACGAACCAGAAAACCGGCTGAACCGGAGGTTTGACAGGTTGGACCGCGTTTTGGTAAACGAAAAAGATGGCCAAAATCTCAGTTTCGTTCTTCCTTGGCGTTTTTTCACACACAGACAGCACAAAGAGAAACCCTCATTCATAGAATCAAAGTATTCAAACAAAACCGCAAGAAGATGAAAAGAGAATCGAACATTTGGTTCAAAAAGAATAACCACAGATGCAGGCGATAACAAATGGTGAAGAACCGTTATATTAAAAATAGAAGAAAAATTGAAGGATACAATACTAGAGAGAAAGTTGCAAGTTGGTGGCGGCTGTTTATTGTCATTAGCAGTAGCAACATGCTAGGGTTACCAATCAATTACAAATACAAAAGAAATGGGTTTGTGGAGCCCTTCTAAAAAAGTGGGCGTGGTCTACCATACAAGCCAAATAAACTTTATTTATTTATTTTTTAATTTCTTTTTGGTTATTATAGTAACCAAAATGATTTTATTTATTCAAATGCTACCTATTTTATATTTTTTATATATAAATTGATTATTTTATTAAAAACGGTTCGACCCGGTTCAACCTTTAAACCTTAAACCCATACCTTTACCGATTTGATGTCCGGTCCGGTTCTGATTACCTTAAGTAAAAGTGTCACTTTTTTTTTGACAAAAAGTGGGTATTTTCATCATATAGTTTTTAAATTATGTATATTATCTTTTGATTATAAACAAAATTAAATTATCTTTTACAGTTCACTAATTCTCAAATTCTAAAACAAATTGCAATGGATTAGGATACATTTTTTTAGGCTTAATTGCACTTTTGCCCCCCTATCTTTCCAAAAGTTACGGTTATGGGCCCCTAACTAATTTAAATACAAAACAGCCCCCTATGTTTTGATTTTTTTGCAGTTTTGGACCCCACATCGCACCTCACTAATGGATTGGGGTCCAAAACTGTCAAAGAATCAAAACATAAGGGGTTGTTTTGTATTTAAATTAGTTAGGGGGCCATAACCGCAACTTTTGGAAAGATAGGGGTCCAAAATTAGTTAACATTTTTTTTTGTGGCCGGGTTCGAACTCCGGACCTTGCATATTTTTTTTTTTTACAGGAAGTAACTTATTGTATTTCATTCATAATAATAGTAGAGATACAAGATGAAATCATAATATGAATATGGAAACTAACATGACGCAAAGCCACTCTAGCAAAGCTGAGTGACTTCGTTGACTTGTCTCTGAATAAACCTAACATCAGAGGTTACTAGATTAGAAGCTAACAAGCGTCTACATTCATTGATTACTGCGCTAAAATTAGAGACGTCACTTTTACTACCATAAAAACTATCTACCACAGTTTTGAAATCAAGCTCAAAGTTCACAATACCCAGCTGCAGATCGCGAACCCAATGCATTATTGATAATAAACCTACAGCCTCCCCCAAATCCACATCAAGGAGCGGAGTCATCCATTCAATCTTGGCTAAAACATATCGACCTTCATCATCTCGAATGCACACACAATGTCAACCCGATTCCGAGCTTGAGAAAAGGACGCATCAACATTACTTGTAAACCTGCCAGTACTTGGTTTAGTCCACTTCAAATCATTCGGGGTAGTGGGATGTTGATGGATAGGCTGACAAATAGTCTGAGCATTCCTCCAACTAGTAAGAAGAGAACTTGCACGAGCACAAATAGCTTGAGTTGTTTCAGAAACATTGTTTCATACCTTATTATTTTGATGCTTCCATATACTCCAGAGAGTCACACCGAAAACTTGCTGATGTTGTTGGTCCAGGTGTTATAAGATAGCAAACACATTGGATGGAAAACTTGCATCAGTATCAAAAACAACCATTAAAAGGTTCCATAACCCACTCCGCTGCCAACAAATCATGCTATTATTACATATAAAGAATAGACGGGTATTATCCTCACAAAAATCGTCACACATTGCACACCTATCAGTACATTGAACTCCTTTTGATTGTAATCGGATTCTCGTGACCTTCGGGGGCAGTTTTAAACTCCAAAAACAATTCCAATTATCTGGCACACGGTATTGTACAACTGCTACATCATGATTCAGAATATCTTTATGAGCACTTTTAACTAAATATGCATCATCCCACTCGAACTTCCAAACAGGCATATCATGAGTTACATAAGGGAATAACAGAGTATTAATGATATTTTTAGCAGTAGCATTGTCAAAAAAGGCATCAATTAGCTCCATATTCCAGCGATAGCTGGCCACTCCAAGTGTTGATGAGTATACGGTATAAGTCTGGCAGCATTACTGAGTCATGGGTGATCCCAAACTGGAATGTGTTCTCCTGTGCCAATACTCCACTGAAAACCACGGCGAATCACATCTTTGGCACTCCATATACTATGCCATACATAACTAGGATTATGGCCTATGCTAGCTCCAAAATAATCACTTCGAGGAAAATATTTAGCTTTGGGTAAACGAGTGATTATGGACTCTGGTGAAGAAACCAACTTCCAAGCCTGCTTGCCAACCATAGCCATATTGAAAGCCTCAAGGCCCTTAAAACCCATACCTCCAAACACCTTAGGAACTGAAAGGCGTTCCCAAGATAGACAGTGCAACCCTCGAGAGTTCGTTGAGTTATGACCCAACCAGAAGGAGTTTAACATTTTCTCTATCTCATGAGGGATCCTGGAAGTAGGAAAATACTCATCACATATGAAGGAATAGATTGCAAAACAGACTTAATGAGAACCTCCCTCCTAGCCTGCGAGAGACATCGACTACTCTAGGAGTTGATTTTATTCCATATATGATCCTTAATAAATTTAAAAGTTGCATGTTTGCTACGTCCAATCATAGATGGCAGCCCAATATATTTACATGTACCCAAGACTTGACGAACACCAAGAGTAGTAGCAATGAGATTCTTTAAATCATCTGGAATATTGCGACTACAAAATAATTCTGACTTCCGGAGATTAATGGCTTTCCCCAAAGCTTATTCATAAGTAGCCAAAATATTTTTCATACAAATAGCCTCTCTTTCACAAGCTTTAAGGAAAAGAAAGCAATCATCTGCAAAGAGAATGTGAGAAATAATTGGTGCATCTGTGCATATCATAGTACCTCGGATATCATTACGACGTTCAGCTTCATGAATAAGGAAAGAAAGACCTTCAACACAGATGATGAACAAATAAGGTGAGAGAGGATCACCCTAATGAAGGTCGCACCCTGGCACAATAGGACCCACTGATGCTCCATTAACCAAGATCGAGTAGTCAACCGTCTCAACACAAAGGATAATCTAACTAACCCATCTAGAGGAAAACCCCATTTGAATCATGATATCTCGTAAGTAGTCCCAATCTAATCGATCACAAGCTTTGCTAATATCTAACTTAAGTGCAACATCTCCACTCTTCCATTTAGTTTTAGCCATCATATAGTGAACAATTTCAATGACCACCATTGCATTATTTAAGATAGATCTTTCAGGGACAAAAGTTGTCTGATTAATAAAAATACGCTTATCAAGCACCTGCTTGAGCCTATTAGCAAGCACCTTGGCTACAATTTTATACACAACATTGCAAACTGCAATAGGCCGCCAATCTTTCATTGAAGTATGAGAATCACCTTTTCGTATAAGCTTAATATTAGTAGAATAGACATGGGGTAGGAAAACACCGCTCGCTAACTATTGACAACCTGCTTGATATACTTCATGACCACAAGTATCCCAAAAATGTTGAAAAAACCCGGATTAAATCCATGTGGCCCTGGACATTTGTTTGCTTTCATAGAAAAGGTTGCTTGTTTGAACTCTTCTATAGTAAAGGTAGCAGTTAACATATCATTATCTTCCCCGGTGATGGTGGCATGAACTAAATTATCATCCTGAGACTGATGGTTAGACGAATAGGACTATTCAATCTTTGGAAGATCTGTTGAGAGCTTATGTTTTGGAATAGGGTGTAAGTTACGCTGAATGTTTACCATTGATTGAGTTTACTTACAACAACAATTTTCATTCTAGTATCAGTATGACACGTTTGAGGCTTTTTATGGACGAAGGTATATGACACCATTGTGTTGGTATGGGTCAGGGGAGAGTGCTCTGTTAGGACCAGAAATTGTGCAAGAGACTACGGAAAAGGTTAAGATGTTTCAGGAAAAGATGAAAGAGTCTCAAAGTAAGAAGAAGAGTTATCATTATAAGAGGAGAAAAGATATTCAGTTTCAAGTTGGTGATCATGTATTTTTTAGAGTGAATCATGTAACCGATGTTGGACGTGCTTTGAAGTGTCGAAAGTTGACACCTTGTTTTGTTGGACTGTTTGAGATTATTGCGTTACCGTCGTCGTTGTCTAATCTTCATGATGTGTTTCATGTATCTCAGTTGAGGAAGTATGTGCACAGCCCGTCTCATATGATTCAATTGGATGAATTGGAAGTAAGGGATAATTTGACTATTGAAACTTGGCTAGTTAAGATTGAAGATCGGGAAGTTAAGCACTTAAGAGGAAAAAAGATGTATTGATGAAAGTGATTTGGTTTGGACCAACTGGGGAGAGTGCGACTTAGGAATAAGAGAGTAGGATGAAGGAGTCGTATCCGAAGTTTTTTACTTGAGGTAATTTTCGAGGAGAATTTTTTTTTTAATGTGGGAGAGTTGTAACAGCCCGATTTTAACTATAATTTTTTTTGAGAAAAAGGGTCACAAATGGAAAGTGTTGATTTTGGTGAATTAGAGTGAAATAGTGATGTTGTTGTGCTGAAATGATTTAATAGAAATTTTGTTTTGGAATTTTGGTTCATAAGCTTTGGTCATTTTAAAGTTTGGGGAGAAAATTGGGTTTTGAACGAAAACGTAGTTTTGATCTGTTATCATGGTTTTGGGGTGCCAAGCCATTAATTGGACTTGAACCTTTCGACCGTTGATATCTCTCTTTTTTCTTGGGAAGGGTAAAAGGAGAAAAACCCTTAAAAAGTTCTAGATTCGGGGGTCATTTTCGCTACGGGAAGGTGTTAGGCACCCGGAACGATTATGGTACTCCATAAGAGCCGCTCTCCTAAGTTGATTTCTACGCTTTATTTTTATTGCCTACTTATTGAAAGAAAAGAAGTTTTATTTGAGTGAAGAATGGGGGGTGAGAAGAAGTAGAATTTGATTTTTATTTCGGCTTGGATGAGTTTTGACTCATTGCCTACGTACCCTTTTAAGGGATCAAAACCGTTCGTAGTTCATTCTCAAAAATGGTTTTTGTTTTTGTTGATTGATTTTAAGTTTGAAAAGAGATTTTTGAAGAATAGAGATGAGAGGCCTCAAAGGCATAAGATTTGGAAAATGTGAGGTGGAATTAATCGTTTTGCTAAATGAAGTCTAAGCATGGTTAAAGTTCATTAAAAGTTTTACTTAAGAAAATAAAAGGGAAAAATTATTGGAGTTTTGACTCCATTTTTTATAAAAGTATTTGAAGTGAATTTATTTGCATATTTTTGGAAAAAATTGGATTTTCTCTAAGTGTTCGAAACTAAGTGTTCATCTAATCATGCAATCCTAGCCATACATCTATGCATACAATCCTAAGCATACATCTAGGGTGAGTGAGTGTGTGTCGGTGCGTCATAGTGTCCATAGTCCATATTACAAAAATTGCCTAAATACATTCTATGGCCCCTTTGCCAAGCTACAAACCAATGATAACAAATTACATCACTAAATGGATTAAAACTTGCAAAAATAAATGCTAAGCTAAAGAAAGTGGAGGAGGTAGTGAAATGCTATGAAATGTATGGCACATGAGATGAAATAGTTAGTAAAATAAAGCATAGAGTAAAAGAAATGCACAAGACAAAATAATATTGAAAAGGGAGGAAATGAAAAGAAATTAATAAAGTGTCAAAAATACGCATGAAAGTGGTTATAGAATTCTAGTACATGCATGACCCCTAATTTCTTCATTATGACAAATTTTAGAGGTCTTGTTTGGTGTCGAAATGAGGGAAAATAGGACACATTTTATGCTAGAATTTATAGCACACTTTCACAATATTTTGGCACTTCATTAACTAGTAAAAGTGCATGTTAATTGCAAAGCAAAGAGGGAAGTAAAAACACTATACACAAGCAGCAACTTGCACCCATAACCAGTGATAAATTCATCACAAAAATTGCATCTTAAGAACTCATATCACATGCCAACGTTTTCATGAGGAATATACTACTAAAATGCACAAAATTATGCCTAAGCACTCTAATTAACCAAGAAATATCACATACTATCTTTTATCATTTTAAAACCATTGAGAAGTATCAAAAAGGCATGAAAATTCATCAAGAAATATGTGATAATTTTTGGAGATTTTATTAAGAAAATTTAAGCATGCAGAGGTTCCAGTAGCAAAGAGACAGGGTGCAGATAGCAAAAAAAAAAAGCAGCAAAAACGAAAATGAAAGGCCCAAACCATAACAAGAAAATCTGGAGCATCAGGGAGCGTTAGATTGATCTGATGGCTGAGAACGAGGGAGTAAAACCGAAAATAAACCGGACCGGTTTAAATCTCTATATATATATGTGAAATCCGGTTTTTTCTCATTTGTTACTCCTCTTTCTCTTTCTTCTCTCTTTTAGAGAGAGAAGCTCCACCTTCTCTCTAACTTTCCGGTCATCTTCTCCGGTTGGCATGGCTTTTCCGGCGCGGCGGACGGCGGTGGCGCCTCCGCGCCGGAATTCGAAACTTCTCCGATTCAAATTTTTTTTACGTTTTTAAACATCCTTTTTTACGTACTACTCGAATCCGAGCTTAGATTTTTCAAAAGAGCTTTGAATCGGAGTAGATCTAAACTTGAATCTTGATGAAAAAAACTAAAAAAACGGAAAGGAAAAGAGGAAGAACGGCGGCGGTTACCTCACGATTGCGGTGACTCTTGGCTTGGCGTTGTTGCTTCGTGTTCTTCGCGTTCTTCACGTTCTTGTGGCTTCGCGTTCTTCGCGGTTGTCACGTTCTTGTTGCTTCGCGTTCTTCACGTTCTTGTTGCTTCGCGTTCTTCACGTTCTTGTGGCTTCCGTACAGATTCGGTTTTCCCTTTCTTCTTCTCGGATTCGCACACCTTTCGTGATCGTGCTTGAGTCCGGTGACGGATTCGCACTCGTATTGCGAAAGGAAACAAATCGATGATGATGATTCTCTGACGAATCTTCTGAGATTTGCGGAAACTTCAATGGATTTTGATGATTTTGTTATGAATTTGTGTGTTAGGGTTTGATGAATTTTTCTGTGTTCTTGGTGATTCTGTTTTCTTTGATCTAACAGAATGGAGAGAGAAAGTTTTGGATCTGTTTGTGATGTGGCACTGTGTGAATGGAATCCCCTGAAAAAAATCTGACACTGTTTCCCTTTTATATGCTGCCATGTGTACCTGAACCAATAAAAAAGTGACATCTGGACTGGACTAAAATTTGTGCGAAAATTTGGACCAAAATGCCCTTTGGGGCGTTTCTGCAAAAAAAATGATAATAAAAGGACTGAAATGCAATTTTTAGAAACTTTTGGACTTAAATGTAATTTTAAAAATAAAATTGGACTAAAAACAAATTTGATAAAACGTAAAGCGAAACAAAAATAAAATTGACAAAACGGACTAAAACGAACCAATGGCCTAAATGAGGTACTTCAAAGTAACCTCTCTATGCCAAAATTTTGTGTGAAATGACCAAAATGCCCCTAGGGCTAAAAATGACCTAAACAGATTCAAATTGGCTTGACACTGACTCAGATGCAAGTTTGAAATGAATTTAACAAGGTTTACTGATGAAATATTAAAAATCAATCTGAAAAGACTCAGAGACAGTCGCAAGGATGAAAATGGGTCCCACTGCAGGAAATGACCAAAATACCCTTCTGTACGACTTTTTGCAAATTTTGAAATAAACTGTAGAAGAAAGCAATGCAATGATTCAGAGACACTTTTGAATGACTTACAAGACAAGTAGAGACATTTCGAAAGGTTTTATGCAAGAAAAACATAGGTAAAATTGTGATTGAAAATACAGCGAGGCAGAGACAATTTGAACTGTGCAGTTGAAATTTGATAATTGACAAAGTTTGAAATGAAATTGGGCCCAGTATTTTTAGGTCCAAAAACAGGGTATAACATGATCGTTTTTGGAAAATAAGTGATTATGAGAGGTTTGACTAATCTGTTTTGGGATGGGGTAAACTTTATTTTTATGATAAAAATATGATAGATCTAAGTGAATGAAACGCGTAGGGAAAAACTGATTCGAAATCAGATTAACGGTTGGAATTTTATGCGCGATACGAGAAAAATTAGAAGTTCTGACCTGCACGTCGAGCATGATCTTGCGTATTCACTACTACAAAATGGTGAAAAAATGGCGCCCCTTTAATAGCGCTTATAACACTAAAGCGCTATAAATGAAAATACGGAGGCCATAAATAGCGCTTTTTCAAAAAAACGCTATATTTGCGTCATCATGGATTCATAAAATAATAGTAAATATAATTAAAAAATTCAGAATAAATCTCAGATAGCGCTTATTATAAGAAGCGCCATTTTAGGCTCAACCATAAATAGCGCTTTTAAAGCGCTGCCAAAGGTTTAATAAAGATGGCGTTTATAATATTTGAAAAGCGCTATCTATCAATTAATTCCTAACTCACACGTCTCCTGTTCGAACCCTTGTGGGAAGTTTTCTTTGTTTTTATTTTAAAAAAATTCTTTATGATAACAAAAAAGCGTTAGTTTTTTATTTTTATTTTTATGGAGAAGAGCGTTACTTTTGTTGGATGCTCAAAAAAGTAACAAAAAAACCCCTATTTTAATGGATCCTAATTAAAAACAAACATAAGGATTCGAACTGGTTGCTCGACTGAAAGCAAGGCAAATAGACAGGTGCGAGCTTGTTCTTGGATGCGAACTGGTTACTCCACCGGACAGAAACAGATAGACAGGTACAAGCTGCTCTTGGATTGAGCTAGTCACTTGACCAAACGGAAACATATTGACAGGTACAAGCTGCTCTTGGATTGAGCTGGGCACTCGACCGATAACATAAGCAAATTGATAGGTACAAGCTGTTCTTGGACTTGAACTAGCCACTTGACCAAACAGAAACATATTCACTGGGGATTGGTTTGTTTTGACAAAATATAGATTGAGATTGACTTGACATTGATTTGAATTGAAAGGCAGAAATTGACCGATATTATTGGCTCACAAGGTTTTGACAGAGAACCTGACATGAGTATTGAATTGAGACTGATGTTGACATTGGAAATGCGATATGCATGGATGATATAACAGTTTCATTAAATGCATGGGCACGTAATATGCATGATTATGCATGTATGAATGCTTGTAATGCATGACTGTTGGCAGTTTGTAGGCACGACTTCACGGGGAAGACAAGACATTAGAGTATTGGGCACGTAGTGGCTCGTGCTATATTACACATTCTCGGAGATCCTCTATGGAGATGACGTCGTTGGGAGACGTATCGGAACCATGGCCGAGGGCCGGTAGGTATGTAACTTGCTGGGGATAGAGTCTTGAGAGACTCCGCCGGGGAAAACGCCGTTGTGCTGGGCATTTCAATGCTGGGTATGTTGTAGACATTGCATCTGTGGTCAATGCTTCTTTTTTTTTTTTTTTTTTTTTTTTTGCATGTTATATTCTCATTTTTCATTCATTTTTGCATCCCATTTTTGCCTGGATCGCCCTTTCGGGTTTTCGATCCACCGGGGAAATAAATTCTTTTCAATGCCCCATTTTTGCCTGAACTGCCCTTTCGGGTTGTCAATCCAGCGGGGTGCTCATTTTTGCCTAAGCCGCCCTTTCGGGTTTTCAACTTAGCGAGCTTATTCATTTTCATGCATTTTCATTCTGTTTTTTCATTCTTGCCATTGACCACAGACTATCCTGGAGGAGAACCTGCTTGTAACATATGTTGAAATAGACACCAACACACACTCGCTCATGCATGTTCATTTGAATGTACCCTGTTGCTCAGGTTTGCTTTTCAAAATAGACAAAAAGTTTTCAATTTTCAAAATGTTTGTTTCAAGCATTGTCATTATCAAAATGGAAAGAAAATATTTTTGTATATAACTTTGAAAGTAGAAGAAAATAGAGTTTTCAAACAAAAGCAAAGGCTCAAATTGATGTATAAGAGTGGTGGTCAGCCAAAGGCATGACTCCACGGATTCACAAAGCTTGGAAAATGGTAATTTTATTGGTTGGTGGTACATTGAACACAGTAACCACTACAGTTCTTAGAAACTTTGAATTCACAAGTACAGAAGCTTCAGATGAAAATGGTCATTAACAGCTGCAGATACCCCAAGGGGGACGGTGGTTGGTCAGATATAGTTACTTGCCTTTTGTTTCAATCTCATTTTTGCATGAACCGCCCTTCCGGGTTTTCGGCTCATCGAGACGCTCATTCTTGCCTGAGTTGTGTACAATCTCAGCGAGCTTTTCACATTTGTTTTTTTTGTCCCTTATTTTTGCCTGGACCGCCCTTTCGGGTTTTCGATCCACCGGGAAGCGCATTTTTGCCTAGGCCGCCCTTTCGGGTTTTCGACCTACCACGCTGTTCTTTTCACATTTCTAGGCAAAGTATTTCTTGACTATATCGGCATTCACTGGATTTGGAAGTTCTACACCATCCATGTGTGTAAGGATTAAAGCACCACCGGAGAAGGCCTTCTTGACAACATAAGGACCTTCATAGTTAGGCGTCCACTTGCCCCTTGGGTCGGGTTGCTGGCTTATCCTCCTTTTCAATACAAGTTCCCCTACCTTGAATTCTCGAGGATGGACTTTCTTGTCAAAAGCAGTCTTCATTCTTGCTTGATATGACTGTCCACGAGCCATGGCATCCATACGTTTTTCCTCAATCAAATTCAACTGATCGTACCGGCTTTGGCACCATTCAGCCTCAGATAACGTTGCTTCCATGATCACACGGAGAGATGGGATCTCCACTTCCAAAGGAAGAACTGCTTCCATACCATATACAAGAGAGAAAGGGGTTGCCCCGGTTGAACTGCGCACGGTAGTACGGTAGCCATGCAGAGCATAGGGTAGCATCTCATGCCAGTCCTTGTAAGTGGTTACCATCTTCTGGACAATTCTCTTGATATTCTTATTGGCGGCCTCAACTGCACCATTCATCTGAGGTCTATAGGGAGAAGAGTTATGATGCTCAATTTTGAATTCTTCACAAAGAGCTTGCACCACATTGTTGTTCAGGTTGGTACCATTGTCGGTAATAATCTTGCTGGGAACACCATATCGACAGATGATGTTGTTCTTGATAAACTTAGCTACCACTTGCTTGGTCACATTGGTATAAGATGCCGCTTCAACCCACTTGGTGAAGTAGTCAATTGCCACTAAGATGAAACGATGACCATTTGAAGCCTTCGGTTCAATTCTTCCAATCATGTCGATGCCCCACATTGAGAACGGCCATGGGGATGAAATAACATTGAGAGCGTGCGGAGGCACATGAATCTTATCAGCATAGATTTGACATTTGTGGCATTTTCTGGCGTGCTGGTAGCAATCATGCTCCATGGCCATCCAGTAGTAACCTGCCCGTAACAACTTCCTCGACATAGTATGCCCTGTAGCATGGGTCCCGAAGGTACCGTCATGTACATCATGCATTAACTGCTCCGCTTCATGTTCATCAACACATCTTAACAATACCATGTCATAGTTTCTCTTGTACAGAATATCTCCATCTAACAGGAATCTACTGGCCAATCTTCTCAAGGTCTTCTTGTCTTGTTTGGAAGCACCCGGCGGATACTCACGGCTCAGCAAGAACTGTTTGATGTCGTAGTACCAGGGTTTATAGTCAACCACATTTTCACCAGCCTGATCGATCACATCCCCAATAGCAAACACATGCGAAGGTCTTTCAAGGCGTTGCACTTTGATTATTGGCACATCATTCCAATGGTTTACTCGAAACATGGAGGATAGAGTAGCAAGAGCATCAGCCATTTGGTTCTCATCACGAGGAATATGGTGCAGCTCAACCTTTGTAAAATATGTCAGCAAACGTCTCGCATAATCACGATAAGGAATCAGCTTAGCATGGTGTGTCTCCCATTCTCCCTTTATCTGATTGATGACGAGCGCAGAATCTCCATAGATGTCGAGGTGTTTGATTCTCATGTCAATTGCTTCCTCGATCCCGAAGATACATGCTTCGTACTCAGCCATGTTGTTGGTACATTCGAACAAAATTCGGGCGGTAAAAGGAATATGATGCCCCTGCGGGGATACAATGACTGCCCCGATTCCTTTACCATAAGCATTGACAGCACCATCAAAGACTAAACCCCACTTGCTATTGGGATCTGGACCTTCATTAATCAACGGTTCTTCGCAGTCTTTGGATTTCAAATACATGATCTCTTCATCGGGGAAATCGAATTCAATTGGTTGGTAATCATCAAGAGGTTGGCAGGCAAGATGATCGGCAAGAATGCTACCTTTGATTGCCTTTTGAGTTTTGAACACAATATCATATTCAGACAAAAGCATCTGCCAGCGTGCAATCTTCCCAGTAACAACAGCTTTCTCAAAGATATACTTTATCGGATCCATTCTGGATATCATCCAAGTTGTATGATTTACCAAATAATGACGCAGGCGTTTGGCAGCCCAAGCTAGAGCACAACAAGTCTTCTCAAGCATTGTATACCGAGTTTCACAGTCGGTGAACTTCTTGCTTAGATAGTAGATAGCATGTTCTTTCTTTCCCGTTTCATCTTGTTGACCAAGTACACATCCCATGGATTCATCAAATACTGCCAAATACATAATCAAAGGCCTTCCTTCCACGGGTGGGACAAGGATAGGTGGTTCCAGCAGGTAATTCTTGATGCTATCAAAAGCTTCTTGACATTCATCATTCCATACAATAGGCTGATTCTTTCTGAGTAGCTTGAAGATCGGCCCGCAGGTTGCGGTCATGTGAGATATGAATCGGGAGATGTAATTCAAACGCCCGAGGAAACCTCTGACTTGCTTCTCGGTCTGTGGAGCTGGCATTTCTCGGATGGCCCGGACTTTATCAGGATCGACTTCAATGCCCTTTTGGCTGACAATGAAGCCTAATAACTTCCCGGATCTGACGCCGAATGTACATTTGTTGGGATTCAGTCGAAGCTTGTATTTTCTCAATCTTTCAAACATCTTCGTCAAATATTCAACATGTTGCTCCTCGTCTGTTGACTTCACAATCATATCATCCACATATACCTCGACTTCTTTGTGAATCATGTCATGAAACAGAGTAGTCATTCCCCTTTGGTAGGTAGCACCAGCATTAATTAGACCGAATGGCATCACTTTGTAGCAGAAAGTACCCCATGGAGTGATAAAAGACGTCTTTTCTCTATCTTCAGGAGACATTTTGATCTGATTATAACCGGAGAAACCGTCCATGAAGGAGAACACCTTAGACTGAGCAGTATTATCAACAAGCACATCAATATGAGGTAATGGAAAGTTGTCTTTTGGACTGGCTTTATTCAGGTCTCTGAAGTCAACACACATCCGGACTTTACCATCCTTCTTTGGCACAGGTACAATATTGGCAACCCATTCAGGATACTCAACTGTCATGAGGAAGCCCGCATCAATTTGCTTTTGAACCTCGCTCTTAATCTTGAGAGCCATATCTGGATGAGTCCTTCTCAATTTCTGTCTGACGGGAGGACATTCAGGCTTGGTGGGAATCCGATGCTCCACAATCATAGGGTCTAGCCCTGACATATCTTCATACGACCATGCAAAAATATCCGGATATTCCCGGAGGAGTTGGATGATCCTCCTTTTAACCCCTTTCTCTAGGGTAGCACCAATCTTGATTTCTCGCTTGTTCTCCTCGGTACCTATGTTGACAAGCTCAATCTCTTCCTGGTGAGGCTGAATGGCTTTCTTTTCCTGCTCAAGTAGCCGAGTGATCTCATATGGTATGTCATCAACTTCCTCATCTTCGGCTTCATACACAGGGAATTCAAAATTTGGAGGAACCGTAGGATTACTGTGTTCAACGGGTTTATTATGGTTCAACCTGCATATAATGATTGGATGATTTTAGAAAGAGTTTTTTTTTTTTTTTTTTCATGCAGATTTTTGAAATTAATAAGAAAAAATACAGACGTTTTGGTTTTTTTCTGGCATTACCATTGTTTCCAAGGGAAAAAGCACTAAAAAAAAGTAGTCGTGGAAGAAACGACAAAATTTTATTAATCAACGGCAATGCCGAAACAAACATGCCCTTACAGAAAATATCACTCTCGCTTTGGGCAGAGCGAGAGGATTGTTATTTTGAAAACAAAGCATTAAAGCAACAAGACACATTACTCAGAAACATGCATGATTGAAGGAATGTCAATGGCATCCCAATCTGTCGCAATGCCTCCTGGTGTAACAAATACAGGCCTGAGACCAGATCCAGTTGCTTCTTCAGTGATAGCATTAACAAACCCAGCACTGTGGAAGACTCCCGAGGAAACCCTTGATGACGGGGAGAACCCGAGACCTTCTTTACGCTTGTTCTCACAGAGCTGTATCATCTTGCCCCAACCGGCAGCTTGACCCTCTTGGACGGCTTTCTGTGCATCCTTCAAAGAAGCCATAGCAGCCCCAGCTTTCTTAGGCTCTGCATCTTCAATGGTCAAACCTTGGAAAGCAGTCCCTTCAGCAGACCCTGCTTCAATACAAGAAAAGGAAGACAGCTGGCTGACTAAGTATGCTTCTTCACCATGGATTGTGACGATTTTTCCATTCTTCACAAACTTCAACTTCTGATGTAAGGTGGAAGTAACCGCACCCGCATCGTGTATCCACGGTCTTCCCAGCAGACAACTGTAGGATGCATTAATGTCCATCACTTGGAAGGTAATCAAGAAATTCTCAGGGCCAATGGTTATCGGCAAGTCTATCTCTCCCAGCACATTCTTTCGAGATCCATCAAAAGCTTTGACCAAGAAAGTACTTCTCCTCAAAGGGGTCCCACGGTAGCTCAACTGATCTAGAGTTGCCTTGGGCATTACATTGAGAGAGGAACCGGTATCCACCAACACATTTGATATCAAGTCTGATTTACAATTCACCGAGATGTGCAAAGCCAGATTGTGACTCTTTCCCACTTCCGGCAGCTCTTCTTCACTAAATCAGAGGTTGTTACAAGCAGTAATATTTCCCACTATGCCACCGAAACGATCTACCGTGACTTCGTGGTCAACATAAGCCTGCTCCAGCACTTTCAACAAGGTATTCCTGTGAGCCTCGGAGCTCAAGAGTAATGACAAGACAGATATCTTCGAAGGAGTTTGCAGCAATTGATCAACGATCTTATAGTCGCTCCTCTTTATTATCCTCAGAATCTCATCTAAATTCGAATCCTCTATAGATTTGCCTGGCTGGTTCACATCTGTAGCAATGGGCGAAACAACGGTTGGAGTTGCTTCTTCAACTGGTGAAGTGGTTGGCGTAGCTACCTTCTTCTGAAATAACGGCGGACGGACTTTCCCGCTTCTTAGCGCTGCAGAAGTCCCTTCAGCAATATTGCTTACTGTGGCAAAGGAGACTAGAGGCACCTCTACTCCATTTTCTATCATAGTAGCATTGTATTTGTATGGAACTGCCTTGTCCGAAACATAAGGAATTGGTCCTGGCAACCTTATCACCAAAGGCTCAGCATTCTTCTTCAAAGGTACACTCTTGACAGGCGGATCGTGAAAAACTGGCACAATCACGCAAACATCACTGACAGTCAGAAGATTATCATTCATCAAGCTTTGGATGTCGTCTTGAACAGTATGGCAACCCAAAGGATCACGGAGGCATCCTAGACACTTGGCATGATCATGGCTGAACAGAGAAGCTTTGCACAGCTTGATGTGTAGAGGTACCAGAGGAGTTGCGACGTTGCGGACATCAAGTCTAGGAGCTTCCTCACACACTTCGATCATATTCACAGCGGCATGATTTGGGAGAGGATTGTCGAGGACATGTGGAGCATTATTCTCAAAAGTCAGCTTCCCTTGATCAATGAGCTTCTTCACGATATACTTCAAAGCATAACACCCCTCGACATCATGACCTAAGGCACCTTGATGAAAATCACATTTGAGATCAGACCTGAACCTTGGAGGCAACGGATCAGGTGGTGGCTTGCCCTGTCTAGTCGTACAATGCCCTCTTTGGAGTAGAGTTGGAAGAAGTTCTGCATACAACATTGGTATAGGAGGAAAAGTTGGTCTAGCTTGCTGATTTTGTTGTTGTTGTTGAACTGGCATCTGTTGTTTCATCTGTTGGGCAATTGCGTTGATGGGCACTTGAGGTTGACCCGGTGGCAGGGGGTACTGATGGTAAAATGGCGGAAAGAACGGATGCTGAGAATACGGCACATATGGGTATGACGGAGGCATTTGAGCTGCATTGATAGGAGCCACGGTAGCCATGGGTTGACCGGCTCCAGCTGACACCATCCCCACTTCCGTTTCTTTCTTCTTGTGGTGTCCATTACCATATCTCTTCGATGCATTCACAGAGGATTCAGCTTTCTCAAACACAATGATTCCATCCCTGACGGCTTCCTCAAGACGGGTTCCCATGGTGACCATCTCCGAAAAGTTGTTCGGGGCAGCGATGATCATCCTCTCAACATAATCTTTCTTCAAGGTTTTTAAGAATGTCTGGGTCATTTCTTCTTCATCTAAAGCAGGAGTGATACGGGCAGCTGCCCCTCTCCACCTTTGCGCATATTCCCGGAAACTTTCCTCCTTTTTCTGAGATAGGGACCTGAGAAACTCCCTATTCGGCTTCAATCGAGTGTTAAACCCGTAGTGGCTCTTGAAAGCAGTGGCTAGCTCATCAAAAGTATGGACATCGTCTTTGCTCAGACTAGTATACCACTCCGCAGCATCTTCCATCAGACTGTCTTGGAAGTAATGGATCATAAGGGAATCATTATCCTTGTAGTTGCCCATCTTCCGGACATATTTGACAATATGATTTTGAGGACAAGTCAGCCCGTTATACTTGTCGAACTCCGGGACTTTGAACTTTTTAGGAACATCCACTTTCGATACTAAGCAGAGATCCTGGGTTTTAATGGAGTCTCCATTTCCCCTGTTGGCCTTAATTTCCCGTCGGAGCTCTTTGGCAAGTTCTTCCATTCTCTCTTCCATAGTTCCGGTTGTGGCAACACTCCCATGGTGCGCATTAGCATGGACAAATAGAGGCACCGTATTCACAATGGGCTCGGTAACGGTTGTTGCAGCTTGAGTCAAGGCGGTACTAACAGGAGTTAAATTTGCCCCTAAGATTGGGCCACTGTTGGTAGTACCAGAGGTCCCTGCCCCCGTATTAGCAGTATAGTACAGCGGAAGTCCGTAAGGATACCCGGATGGCATGATAAAGCGGGGATCAGTTGTTACTGTAGGAGTCACATTTGCAGCTGTAGAAACTACAGGAACTGGTTGTTCCTGAGCAGCCAACAGAGCAGTCATAGCATCATGAGCTTTGGCCAATTCCTCCTTTAAAGATGCCAATTCGGTACGGAGTTGTGTGTTCTCTTCTTCCATAGCCCTTTTCTTCCTTCTGTATTCTCTGGTTCGATCGGTTCTATCAGGTTCGTAGATCCTCTGAGCACGAGCCACTTTTCACACTGCGGCAGAAGAACCAGGAGATAGTGAGCACTTGGAAGCCTTTGTGACCAATGCATGATGCATATGATGCATGATATGCAAATGCGAATGCAAAAGACTTCTTTTTTTCATCGAAGGATTTTTAAACAAATTAGAAATCTTGCAAATAATCAAAACTACATAGCATTTTCAAAAGGAAGACTTTGAAATTTCAACAAGATAAACAAATGAAGCCCTCAAGCAAAGGAAGTAGTCGGAGCATCGTCGGACTCGGAATCTGAATCACAGTATCTGGCAAAGAAATCTCGTCGTCCTCTGGCTCTCTTGGAATCCCTCATAAGCAGCTCGTCTTTCTCTTCCAATTCCCTCCGAGTCTTAGCTAGTTCTTTCTTCAACATCAGATTCTCATGAGTCTTCTGCTCATCTCTACCATCCAAAGTCATGATTAGATTCTCGGCTTGATTGTACCGAGCTTTCCATACTTGCTTCTCACGACTCTCCATAGCTAGATGCTCCTGATACATATCCTGAGTCGCGGGAAGTAGAGGTAGAGGCATAGATGGAGTAGACGAAGACACGTATCTCATAGCTGGATAAGGCATACCAATCTCCTCAGCTCGATCTATCACCCACTGAGTATAAGCCTCATGAGCGACACCGGATCTCACACCTAGATGCTTCACACTCTTCCTTCGAACCTTGGACCAAGCATCCATGAAAGCTTTCCTTTGTCCGGTAGGAGCATTCGTGTAGAAGAAGAACTCTGGAGATGTAGCAAGATTGATGGGTTTCGACTTCATAGGGAAACCGAACTGTCTCATAGCAAGCTCGGGGTTGTAGTTAATTCCTCCACGAGTACCAAGAAGAGGTACGTTGAGAAAGTCTCCACAATCCATAATGATTTCCTTGGCTTGAGCGGCGGGAGTGATCCAGACCACCTCATTAGGAGTGAGAGCCATAATCCGCTGAGAGTAGGACCAATTTTCCGAGTTATCATGGAAGGAACTCGGAAGGTGCGAAATAAACCACCTATACAAAAGAGATATGCAGCAAAGAATATACCCACGGCCCTTGAGAGTCCTGTCATGAATGGCGTGGTAGGTATCTGCTAGCAAAGTAGGAACCGGGTTCTTGGAATGGAAGACCTCGATAGCATTCATGTCCACGAAGTTGTCGAGGTTCAGAAAGAGAATGAGCCCGTAGATAAGCAAAGCAAGGATAGCCTCGAGTGTATCCTGACGAGTAGTACTGAGATTAGCCTGATCAAGAAGATACTCCGAAGTGAACCCCCGGATGTGAGACTTGGTAATAAGATGGTTGGAGACGTCGGAAGTCTTGAGGCAGAGATCCTTAGCAATAACCAGAGGAGTAAGAGAAGTCCCGGGACCGGTGAAAGGCGTCTTCTCGGCTATAGGTAAACCCACTAGATCGGAGTAAGCCTCGAGAGTAGGAACCAACTGGAAGTCCGGGAAAGTGAAGCAACGGAAGCTCGGATCATAAAATTGCACTAGAGTGTGCACTAGCTTCTCATCCACATCGGTTCGGAGCAAAGTAAGCAATCCCCCATATCGGAGTCGGAACCCTGTTTGACTCTTGACCTTGAGTGCCAACTCTCTCAAACTAACCAAATCCACTTCCTTGAACTTGTAGCACTTAGTCTTCTTCATACCTGTGATTATTTACAAAAATTTCCATTTGTTTAAGCCCTTCGATGAATGCATGAAAAAATGTTTATGCATGAATGCATGTATGCATGATTGTGTTGTTAAAGAACAAAGTGGGTTGAGTTTCAAAGTAACGGGGCCACGGATGGACACGGCGTCCGGTGAACTAAGGCTTTGGATAGTAGTAACCAAGGTTCTAACACAGTTCCCAAACTGCAACCTCTCTCACATATATCATGGTAGTACAGGACGACACCCGTTCCATGATTATTTGTGAGAAGGTCTAGTTTGAGTGTAGTATCGCGTGACGACTAAAGTTTGAGACAACACTCAATTTAGCCACCGCACTACGTCCTAAAAAGGCTAGGATGGGTTTGGTAACTACGGTTCATAGCTTCGTCGAACAATTGAAAGTGAAGTGCCTAAGCATGACAACACACGCCGACAATATCACCTTCAAAATGCCTCAGCTATGTGAGATTGATCGCATAATCCAATACACGAGGCAACCCCCGGATCGAATTGTCGATTATATCTCTACCTAAACATAAGTTCACTCAGCCCGGGTATAGGACTTTTGATATTCTCACCCCACACGTCAAATGAAAATAAACAAGTATTCACATATGTAAGCAATAAAACAAAGCGTAAATATAAACTAAGGAAAACTAGGCGCGACCCGCTAAAAAGGTCCCCAGTGAAGTCGCCATTTCTGTTATCATGGTTTTGGGGTGCCAAGCCATTAATTGGACTTGAACCTTTCGACCGTTGATATCTCTCTTTTTTCTTGGGAAGGGTAAAAGGAGAAAAACCCTTAAAAAGTTCTAGATTCGGGGGTCATTTTCGCTACGGGAAGGTGTTAGGCACCCGGAACGATTATGGTACTCCATAAGAGCCGCTCTCCTAAGTTGATTTCTACGCTTTATTTTTATTGCCTACTTATTGAAAGAAAAGAAGTTTTATTTGAGTGAAGAATGGGGGGTGAGAAGAAGTAGAATTTGATTTTTATTTCGGCTTGGATGAGTTTTGACTCATTGCCTACGTACCCTTTTAAGGGATCAAAACCGTTCGTAGTTCATTCTCAAAAATGGTTTTTGTTTTTGTTGATTGATTTTAAGTTTGAAAAGAGATTTTTGAAGAATAGAGTTGAGAGGCCTCAAAGGCATAAGATTTGGAAAATGTGAGGTGGAATTAATCGTTTTGCTAAATGAAGTCTAAGCATGGTTAAAGTTCATTAAAAGTTTTACTTAAGAAAATAAAAGGGAAAAATTATTGGAGTTTTGACTCCATTTTTTATAAAAGTATTTGAAGTGAATTTATTTGCATATTTTTGGAAAAAATTGGATTTTCTCTAAGTGTTCGAAACTAAGTGTTCATCTAATCATGCAATCCTAGCCATACATCTATGCATACAATCCTAAGCATACATCTAGGGTGAGTGAGTGTGTGTCGGTGCGTCATAGTGTCCATAGTCCATATTACAAAAATTGCCTAAATACATTCTATGGCCCCTTTGCCAAGCTACAAACCAATGATAACAAATTACATCACTAAATGGATTAAAACTTGCAAAAATAAATGCTAAGCTAAAGAAAGTGGAGGAGGTAGTGAAATGCTATGAAATGTATGGCACATGAGATGAAATAGTTAGTAAAATAAAGCATAGAGTAAAAGAAATGCACAAGACAAAATAATATTGAAAAGGGAGGAAATGAAAAGAAATTAATAAAGTGTCAAAAATACGCATGAAAGTGGTTATAGAATTCTAGTACATGCATGACCCCTAATTCCTTCATTATGACAAATTTTAGAGGTCTTGTTTGGTGTCGAAATGAGGGAAAATAGGACACATTTTATGCTAGAATTTATAGCACACTTTCACAATATTTTGGCACTTCATTAACTAGTAAAAGTGCATGTTAATTGCAAAGCAAAGAGGGAAGTAAAAACACTATACACAAGCAGCAACTTGCACCCATAACCAGTGATAAATTCATCACAAAAATTGCATCTTAAGAACTCATATCACATGCCAACGTTTTCATGAGGAATATACTACTAAAATGCACAAAATTATGCCTAAGCACTCTAATTAACCAAGAAATATCACATACTCTCTTTTATCATTTTAAAACCATTGAGAAGTATCAAAAAGGCATGAAAATTCATCAAGAAATATGTGATAATTTTTGGAGATTTTATTAAGAAAATTTAAGCATGCAGAGGTTCCAGTAGCAAAGAGACAGGGTGCAGATAGCAAAAAAAAAAGCAGCAAAAACGAAAATGAAAGGCCCAAACCATAACAAGAAAATCTGGAGCATCAGGGAGCGTTAGATTGATCTGATGGCTGAGAACGAGGGAGTAAAACCGAAAATAAACCGGACCGGTTTAAATCTCTATATATATATGTGAAATCCGGTTTTTTCTCATTTGTTACTCCTCTTTCTCTTTCTTCTCTCTTTTAGAGAGAGAAGCTCCACCTTCTCTCTAACTTTCCGGTCATCTTCTCCGGTTGGCATGGCTTTTCCGGCGCGGCGGACGGCGGTGGCGCCTCCGCGCCGGAATTCGAAACTTCTCCGATTCAAATTTTTTTTACGTTTTTAAACATCCTTTTTTACGTACTACTCGAATCCGAGCTTAGATTTTTCAAAAGAGCTTTGAATCGGAGTAGATCTAAACTTGAATCTTGATGAAAAAAACTAAAAAAACGGAAAGGAAAAGAGGAAGAACGGCGGCGGTTACCTCACGATTGCGGTGACTCTTGGCTTGGCGTTGTTGCTTCGTGTTCTTCGCGTTCTTCACGTTCTTGTGGCTTCGCGTTCTTCGCGGTTGTCACGTTCTTGTTGCTTCGCGTTCTTCACGTTCTTGTTGCTTCGCGTTCTTCACGTTCTTGTGGCTTCCGTACAGATTCGGTTTTCCCTTTCTTCTTCTCGGATTCGCACACCTTTCGTGATCGTGCTTGAGTCCGGTGACGGATTCGCACTCGTATTGCGAAAGGAAACAAATCGATGATGATGATTCTCTGACGAATCTTCTGAGATTTGCGGAAACTTCAATGGATTTTGATGATTTTGTTATGAATTTGTGTGTTAGGGTTTGATGAATTTTTCTGTGTTCTTGGTGATTCTGTTTTCTTTGATCTAACAGAATGGAGAGAGAAAGTTTTGGATCTGTTTGTGATGTGGCACTGTGTGAATGGAATCCCCTGAAAAAAATCTGACACTGTTTCCCTTTTATATGCTGCCATGTGTACCTGAACCAATAAAAAAGTGACATCTGGACTGGACTAAAATTTGTGCGAAAATTTGGACCAAAATGCCCTTTGGGGCGTTTCTGCAAAAAAAATGATAATAAAAGGACTGAAATGCAATTTTTAGAAACTTTTGGACTTAAATGTAATTTTAAAAATAAAATTGGACTAAAAACAAATTTGATAAAACGTAAAGCGAAACAAAAATAAAATTGACAAAACGGACTAAAACGAACCAATGGCCTAAATGAGGTACTTCAAAGTAACCTCTCTATGCCAAAATTTTGTGTGAAATGACCAAAATGCCCCTAGGGCTAAAAATGACCTAAACAGATTCAAATTGGCTTGACACTGACTCAGATGCAAGTTTGAAATGAATTTAACAAGGTTTACTGATGAAATATTAAAAATCAATCTGAAAAGACTCAGAGACAGTCGCAAGGATGAAAATGGGTCCCACTGCAGGAAATGACCAAAATACCCTTCTGTACGACTTTTTGCAAATTTTGAAATAAACTGTAGAAGAAAGCAATGCAATGATTCAGAGACACTTTTGAATGACTTACAAGACAAGTAGAGACATTTCGAAAGGTTTTATGCAAGAAAAACATAGGTAAAATTGTGATTGAAAATACAGCGAGGCAGAGACAATTTGAACTGTGCAGTTGAAATTTGATAATTGACAAAGTTTGAAATGAAATTGGGCCCAGTATTTTTAGGTCCAAAAACAGGGTATAACATGATCGTTTTTGGAAAATAAGTGATTATGAGAGGTTTGACTAATCTGTTTTGGGATGGGGTAAACTTTATTTTTATGATAAAAATATGATAGATCTAAGTGAATGAAACGCGTAGGGAAAAACTGATTCGAAATCAGATTAACGGTTGGAATTTTATGCGCGATACGAGAAAAATTAGAAGTTCTGACCTGCACGTCGAGCATGATCTTGCGTATTCACTACTACAAAATGGTGAAAAAATGGCGCCCCTTTAATAGCGCTTATAACACTAAAGCGCTATAAATGAAAATACGGAGGCCATAAATAGCGCTTTTTCAAAAAAACGCTATATTTGCGTCATCATGGATTCATAAAATAATAGTAAATATAATTAAAAAATTCAGAATAAATCTCAGATAGCGCTTATTATAAGAAGCGCCATTTTAGGCTCAACCATAAATAGCGCTTTTAAAGCGCTGCCAAAGGTTTAATAAAGATGGCGTTTATAATATTTGAAAAGCGCTATCTATCAATTAATTCCTAACTCACACGTCTCCTGTTCGAACCCTTGTGGGAAGTTTTCTTTGTTTTTATTTTAAAAAAATTCTTTATGATAACAAAAAAGCGTTAGTTTTTTATTTTTATTTTTATGGAGAAGAGCGTTACTTTTGTTGGATGCTCAAAAAAGTAACAAAAAAACCCCTATTTTAATGGATCCTAATTAAAAACAAACATAATTTTTTTGTTTGATCAAGAAAACTAACATAATTTTTATTAAACGTACTTTTTTAATCAATTAGTATGAAAACCCAAAAACTACTTTCCTAAAAAATTTCATTAGATCGTGTGCAAGCAATTCATTCAAGAACCACCGTTTATATCAATTGAATCATTCTTCACCATCACTTGTCTCTTTCGATTCATTCCAAAACCACCACCTCTATCTCAGTCTTAGTTACAGTTCATCGTATCGCCGCTGCCGTCGACGGGTTACAGCTTTTTCGATACTCAATTCTTCATCTCAGGTATCATCTCCATTCTTTCCTTACCTCAATTTAACTCTAATATTCTTTAATTTTTTCATATTTTCATATTGATGTTTTAGGATTTTAAGATTTAAACTAAAAAATAATAATATGGGGTGAATGCTTTATCTCTTTCTTTTGGTGATTGCTCTCTAGGTGTTTATGTTTATTTCTCTATGAAATGGTTTTGTTTGTAGTTTCTTTTGTGGGGTTGTTTTATTTTGATTACTGGATTGAGTATGTTATAAAGTTTAGTTTATGTAATTGGGTATACGATGGAGTTTTGATAATTCAATTTGAGTCATGTCTTTTATATAGAAATGAGTTTTCATAAAATAATATGAGATATTGCTCACTATGTGTTTGTGTTTATGTCCCTACGTGTTTGTGTTTATGAAAAATAATATACTTATTGGTTTGATATATAATTGCTCGACTGAAAGATGTTATGCAGTTTAATGGCTTGGTAAGGTCAAACACAATCACGACATCATATTTTATTTTGTTGTTGATATCATGATGAATAGGAAGGTGGACTTGAGAAAAAGGTAAATTCTTTGGGGCTAGTATTTCTTCAAGAAGATTTTTTGTGCAATCGATTTTCTTTTATTTTGCTTAAGTGATGGAACCAAAACACAGAATTTGTAATATTATGCATTTCAGTACAATATAATAGGTAAGTGTGGTATTTATGTGCTTGTGTTATGAGCAAATTTTAGAATAACACCAAAGGACTATAGATATCAATTTTACTTGTGACTTGTTGGATATTGTTCTTAGACCCACCTTCCCCATTGTGGTCAACTTATGTATTGAGTTTCTAAAGGCTGGTAATCTTTTACTCAAGCTTTTCTTAATCTTCTTATAAGGTTTGGGTCAAGGAGAGTGAAATATAAGGTTTTGATTAGGTGTTTTCAACATGTTCTTTTTAATCTTAATTAAGCATATAGGCTGTTGGAGACTTGGAGTGTCAGAAAATATCGTTGCATGGTTTTATGCTTTAGACTAGTGTATTTATTCATAATCAAGTGCAAAGGGAATACATTTCATTGAATTGAATGTACTTCTTAACAATGAACTTACTTGAAGTTCAAGAATACAAGGGTGAGAGGTGTGGAGCATCGAAGTTGTGACCACAAAAGAAAACTACACATTCAAGCATATATGGACCACACCAACTTCCTTTCATATTCATATGCTTAATCCTAACTTGGCTCATGGTAACTTGATTCTTGTTTTATTGCTACAATTACTTATTTTATTTTTTGTAGTGTCCTCGCCAAAAAAATGGTATAAATTGTGGGTACTTTGTGATGAGGTTTATCAAAAAGATTCTCATTTCAAAACTAAATGAGATTCCAAAGTTGGTATATCTTTTTTTATATTAAAGTATAATATATGTATATAATTAAGTTTATTAAGTAACATGGTTATTTTTTATGTTATAATATATGCAGTACATTGATGGTTTCAAGTGTGTGACATACTCAAAAGATTAAATAATAGAAATCCAAGAAGAATGGTGTCGGTTCATGATCAACCTAAAAGTTATATGATTTTTTTATAATAAAGTGAGTTTAATGTTTCTAAATATATTTGCTAGAAGTGGTAGTTGTTTAAATTTATAATCTTGCTTTAATTTGTACTCATGATTAGTAGTATTTTGAAATTATCTCTAATATAATATAGTGTTATTGCTTAATGGTGTTTTGTGGTATTTATTCAGGTGGAGGAGAGTGAACGAAATTTGGAAATGAATGATGATTTGCCCGCTTGTTTTGGATAAAAATGTTGAGACGACCAAGAAGATAGATGAAGACTGCATGCTACCATAGAAGATTTTGATCTTTATGTTAACTAATTAGTTGTAACTTATATTAATGGCTATACATTATGACTTTTATTTTGTATATATGTTTAAGTTTTATTTGATAAATAATAGTCTCAATTTTAATGTGCCAAAAATATATATATTTCCCTTAGAAAAATTATATATATATTAATATTACTTTAAATTAATAAAAAACGCTATCTGTAAATAAAAAAAAATCTGACCAAAAAAAAAAATTTATTGCTTTTCCTAGCACTTTTTTCCTCCATAAAGTGCTATCTAAACCTAGTGTTACATAGCGTTTTAAAACAAAAGCGCTACTTTTTACTAGTGTATGTGTTATTTTAAACGTCTTTTAGATGGCGTTTATTATCGAAAGCGCTATCTAAAGAGAATCTTTGCTAGCGCTTATTTACAAAAAGCGCTATATAAACTTTGCTTTAGATAGCGCTTTATACAGAAAAAAAAGCGCTATATTACCTTTACCAGCGCCATTTATAGTAGCGCTAGCTAAAGCAAAAAAAAAGCGCTATATAAGCCCATTTTTGTAGTAGTGATTGGGGGCACAGACCATGCGTACCATTCTCACTTAGTCAGCACGACTGTGTGTGATGGCCGCACTACTGCGCGCAGCTATCAGGTGTCCGGAACCTCGATTTTCGCGTTTTCTCAGACTTTTAAGTATCCATATGCGTTCCAAACAACTAACCCTATCTAATTGAAGTATAATTTGAGTTTTATGAGTAGTTTAACTTGGTTTTTATGAGTAGTTTAACTTGGTTTTAAATTGAGAATGATTATGATTTTGAATCAAGTTTTAAATGAGGCGTACTTTGGGTTTTTATGGAATTAATCGAACTTTGTAAAACCGATATACTTTGAATGATTAACTGAGATGTTGAATAGTACGTAGGAATGTTTTCAATGCTAGGAAAGATCATGTGACTCTATTTCGCAAATAAAATCGAACTTAAATGACTTTAAGGAAAATAGACTAACTTTTCCGAAATTGGGTTCTTGATTTCTAAAATTTGAAAATGAATTGTATTCATGTTTATAATGATTCGATGATGAATAGGTGATTAATAAGATGAATATATGTCATGATGATTGTTGTTTATCCGTCTTTGATGAAAATGTTAAAGTGAAACGATAACGTTTCTTTAAGTTAATAATTGCTTATGTTAATGTTTGATGATTAATTTGTTGGCAATGTTTATGATGATGACTCCTTGAATGTTCATGACTTTTTGATTGTGTGGATGTAAATTCTTGATAATGCAATGAAGGATTTTGGGTGAGAATATTATATGATGGATGGATTATATAATATAATGATGTTATTGTCGCATTGTCGGGTCTTTACTTGTATGTTTATGCATTAATTGTCATGTCGAGTCTTTGGTGGATAAACATAACCAGAGGGAGTTATGTAATACGTAGTTGGAGGGGATTACGTACAGAATTTCAGTAGATTATCCCCGAATTCAAAACTTGGTACCATGTACATCTAGAAGTGTCTAGAACATTGCATACACTTGATAATTAGTGAGTTGTGCCATATTTGATTATATGAACCAGTGACAATGTGCATTTTTGAAATCTTGGTGATTTATGTGCTTGGTGAACTTTAGTGAATTTTGGGTGAATATGTGATGATGTGAATGTGTATTTGTTGCAATGTTATACTTGTATGCTTGATGCTTGAATAATTGTGGGGTTATTGCAAATGATCTCCAATTGAGTATTACTCCCTCCGGTCTTATTTATAAGAAACATTTAACTTTTTTGATTCATTGCATAAATGATGTATTTGGTCTATAATCTATACCAAGTACATTAATTACTCAATGAATCTAAAAAGTCAACTTTTTCTTATAAATAGGACCGGAGGGAGTATTAATCATGTGAAATTAATGACGTTGTTTACATTCATTTGATTATGCTATTATTTGTGGAATCTAACTCCCAGTGGTCGTTTGGTTAACCGTCTGCCTTATTCTTACGAATGGGTAGACGGTGTGCATGAATAGTTTGTTTTGCTTTGGTGAGTTGCTTGAGGATGCATGGATGCTACCTCGTCTACTGTATTTTGGTGTCATAGCCTTTAGGGCTCTAATTAGGTGTGGGTCTTTGGTGTTTACCTTTATTATGACTGTTGATGAGTTTCAAGACTATGTATTTATGATGATATATGTAGCATGATGACATGACAACTTGGAGATTTATTTTATTATTGATGAACGGTTGAGATATTTATTTCGGTGAGATGTTTTGAAAAAATTTAGTATCCATGTTTTAGGATTTAATGAGGAAGTAATATCTAAATTCTTTATATGAATGTATCATTTGCGTGTGTTATCGCTTTTAGAGTTTAAGATGTTACAGAATGCACAAGCAAAATGAATTTGTTTTCTCCACACTCTTCTTTTTACATATTTATTTCCTATTTTTAGATATTGTATTTGAAAAAAGTGTTTGAGGGGACTCGAAACCATGTTCTCTTCCTGCATTCAAACAATTAATACAAGTAGGCTAATTATTAATTATTGATATATCTTGAAACCATTTAATATATATTCCATAGAAATTTGGCACTCCCAGGAATTTAACTCAAGATCCGCCACTGGCTAAACCTGCATGTGGTAAACAAGTACTCATTTTTCAATCATAGCCAATGGTAAAAAAACACATACTTGTATAGTACACAAAAAGTTTCACTTGTGTATGCTAACCTTCCCCGGTTTTGCAATATTAAGATGATTTACCGTAATTTTGTCAAATTTATTGCGATATTATTTTGCCCCGGACTTAGTGTGTGTCTATATATATGACATTTTTTTTTCAATTAAAGAAAAAGTTTGAACAGTTATCATGACAAAGGAGTTCAACCAACAAGCAGAGATATGTGTGGAGTTAGAAACCTTGTGGCAAGCTCTGTCCAAAGATTTGATAGTAACAATACCAAAGATTATACCAAACATTGTGAAAGATGTCAAAGTGATTGAAGGCAGTGGAGGGATTGGTACCATCTTGCTTTTGACTTTCTTCTCAGGTCAGTGTTGCAAATTTTTGCTTTAGAAAAGTTGACTTATTTTTAATGCAATTTTTGTTTTATAGTATGTTACGATTGGTTTATTTGAGGTTATCAACTATATAAGCACTTGTAATTACTTGAAAGAACTTACGAAAACAACTTGACATGTTTATAATTTGTTTTTCTGCTTATTTTTATAAGCTCTCTAGAATAGATTATGAAAACAATTTAGAACTTGTGCGAAAACAATTTAATTTAATTTTATATTTTGTTATTGAAATAGCTTATACATAAGTGTTTATCAAAATATATTAAATATCTTCCAATATTTCTAACCAAATTAATTCCTCTTTGCGAGTTGAATCATAGGTCTATCTCCGGTAAGTTACCAGAAGGAGAAGATCACAGTGCTTGATGATTCTTCCCATGAAATTGGGTTGCAAGTGGTTGAAGGAGGATACTTGAATCAAGGTTTCTCATTCTACAAAACAAGTTTCAAGCTATCTACCACAGAAGAGGATAAGACAATGGTTAATGTGAAGATTTCTTATGATTATGAGTTGGAAATTGAGGAAAGTGAATTTCCAATGAAAACATTAGAATCTGCTTTACACTTTCTTAGATGCTTAGAAACAAATTTGTTGAATGATGCTTGAGCATAATGTTATTGTCTTCCAAGAATGTTTGAATGTTACTTTTATGTGCCTAATTAATGAAAAGAATAATGTTGACCTTTTGAAATTATGTTTTGTAAAGGCCTAAGGAGGATCTGTCCTATTTGGAAATGGATTCTTTGGAGTTATGAGTTTTGTTTGGAGCAAATTTTGTTTGTTGGATGAAGATCAGACGACATGTGTTTTTTAGTTATTAAATTGGATTTTAAGTACAATTTATTGTGCAACTTGGATCCTTTGTTATTATGCAGTAGCAAAAATAAGGGTGCAAATTTTCACTCTACTTGGAGATCGTCTCTGTTAGTTTAAGCATACAGCTATTTGATTTATGTCATATTGTTTGTTGTTAATAAAATTTCCAAACATATGATAAGTTTCAAAGATGGCTACTTCAATATACAAATATTTCATGATAAATTATATTTATTAGGGTCGTTTTTATGAAATTAGAGACTCGGCTCTCATAATAAAAATAAGCATCTAATAAAATAAAAACACAATTATGCGAAAAAGAAAGGATTATTGTGATTCTTTGAAATAATTTTTTAAATTGATTGATTAAGTGATTATACAGATTTGATGGTTTGATAGCATTAAATTCTTGTCCAAAAAGGAGAAATATAGTCTAAAGGATAGATGTATGTTAGATCTAGATGGTTACCGATGTTTGTGGCGGCGCGTGGCTGAGAGATGGAGGTCGAGAGGGAATGCGAGAGAGTTTGAGAAGAAAACAAAAATAACGTTGCTGTTGGAAGAAAGAAGAAACATTAATTTTTTTTTGCCTTTGATTGTGGGTGGGTATTGGTTATAATTTTTGTTGAGGTCTGTCACATAAATTAAAAAAAAAAAAAATAGATATTGACACGAAAATCAAAGCAATAAAGAAAGAAAATAAATATAATGTGATTATAATAGAGAAAGTTATCACAAAAATTATCATAAAATAGTTGTACAAATATTTTCTCTTGTAATAATGAAAGGTTAAACAATTTGGATGAGACGAGGTGGTACTTGTGATATTTCGGCTTGGGACGCATTTTATTTGGCAGTTTTCTGGATGTTAAATACCATTGGATGGGTTACTTTTTATTGGCATTGGAGCTAATTTAACTTCTTAAAAAAAAAAATTAAAATTTGCGTTACTTCTACATTTATTTTTTTTTGAAAGATACTTCTACATATTTATCCCTACATTATTTTCCATAAACGGTCATCTTAGGTATGCTGGAAATATTATTTAAATTGATTGATTTTCCCTTCCTACAACTTGATTTTGCTTACAACTTGAATTTAGAATCAAGTTAGAATTGATTATAACTTCAAGTTAGAATTTACGGTTTTTGAGTTTTTAAATTAGTTTTTAGTCTTAAATTTAATGTTTAATCGACTTCTACATTTAGATCAAAAGTAAATAATTTAGACTGAACTCATAATTAATTTATATCACTGCATAACATTTATCATTGTGGATTTCAAAATTAACTGGTTAGAGTATTGAGGTTATCATGATATCGTTACGAAGTTTTTACCGTTATTTAATAGTGACGGAATATGTAGGATACACAAGATGAGTTTTTCTCTTCTAATCGGATTTTTTCTATACACATAAAATAGAAAATGAACTAATGACCATATACTTAAGAGACCCAAATCCCTTACTACTTAGACTAATCCATTGTTGGTTCTGACGCGCACAATGTCTCCTTCCTAAATATTTCCATAAAGTAGATTAAATTTCAATAGATTACATTATCATATTTGCACTATTTGGATGATACTTTGTTATGCAATACTCCCTCCGTTTTAAAATAAAAGTAAATTTTCCTTTTTAGGTTCATTCAATTAATGATATATGTGGTCTATATTATGAATCACATACATCATTAATTGAATGAACTTAAAAAGTAAAATTTACTTATATTTTAAAACTGAGGGAGTATGCCATACTTTAAAAGTTCATCAAAATCTTATTTTTGTCTAAGTTTATTAATATGACTTGACCATAACTGTTGGCCTCTATCATAATCAACTGTACCATTTTAATTCCACCAATGATATATCTTTTCTATGGTATCAAATCCCGACAATATATCTATACCTAACTTTTATAAAACTATATAGAATCAATTTCCAATGCAACCTCTCTCCATAAAAAAAACAAAAAAGCATCTCTTGTGCTTGTAAGTCAATGACATAGTGGAAGATGCTGTTTCCAAACTTTTCTCAATATTTTTTTGGTTACATAACGTTTCTCTTAATTAATGTTAGATGATGTACGATTCTCAAATTTCTTACATATAAATCAATATCACGAGTCTTAGTTGAAACACACCTTGAAGAATCATGATAAAGGAATTCAACACCCAAACAACACTGAATGTAGGGTTAGAGGCCCTCTGGGCTGCTCAGTCCAAGGATATCACCTTAGTTGTTCCAAAGGTTCTACCAAATATTGTGAAAGATGTGCAAGTAATTGAAGGGGATGGAGGGGTTGGTACCAAACTCATCTTTAATTTTTTGCCTGGTAAGTATACCTTCTCTCTCTAGGTCACGGCCCTCGCTGGGATTTTGATTGCATCGCCTGTTTTTTAAATGCCCTAAAACATCGTTGTAAAATAATCATTAATGTCATTTATGTTAATAGCGATTTACTTCTTTCGAATTTTTCTTTTGAAAAGAATATAATATAAATATTTTAATTAATCAAATTATTATATCTTAGGTATAGCCCCAGTAAATTATCAAAGGGAGGTGATCACTGAGTATGATGAGTTATCTCATACAATTGGGCTCCAAGTGGTTGAAGGAGGCTATCTGAATCAAGGCTTGTCATACTACAAGACAACTTTCCAATTCTCAGCAATATCAGAGAATAAAACTTTGGTGAATGTGAAGATCTCTTATGATCATGAATCTGAGCTTATAGAAGAAAAAGTCAAACCTACCAAGACATCAGAGTCCACTCTATTTTATCTTGGGCAACTAGAAAAATTTCTGTTAAATGGTGCTTGATGAATTAATATTTGACATATGTACCATTTTTGTTTTGTTGAAGATTGCTTTACTATTTAAACATAGAAATAAGGACCAAGAGCAACACCTATTAGTAATTGATATGAGAATCCATTTGACCTTGACTTGATCTTCATCTCTAGTTTCATTTTCATCGACATATGATTTTTGAAAATCTATATACTCTTTAATTAGCTTGCATCTTTTTTCTATCACAAGTGATCGCCCAACTTGTCAGTGAGAAACTTTACTATGATCACAATCATAAATGAATAGAATATCGTATTAAAAGATTTTTTATAATAATAAAAAAAAATTGATTATAAATGATTTAGGGTATGTTTGTTTCAACTTTAAAAATAATAAATTTTGAGTTAAAAGGATCTAGAAATTTTAAAAAAAATCAGAAGCTTTTTCTGTTTGTTTACTATAATTTTTTTTTTGAAGATTTGAAACTTTTACACTTAAATTTCTTGTTTTTAGAAAAAATAGATTTTTAGAAAAGCTACTAGAATAGCTTTTCATTTTGAGGCAAAAAAAGCTTTTCTTGACAAAAATGGATTTTTTTTAAAAAATCGGAAACAAACACTACAAAAAAAGTGATTTTTTTTCAAAAAGATCCCAAACAAACAGGCCTTAGTATTCTCAGAAAGAATCGTTTTATGTGTGTGTGATCAAACATTATTCATTTATGTCTATGACAATAGAAGAAAGCCTCATTGTTAGTTCACACACAGACATCCACTACCAACTTTCCTTATTAAAAATTAGAGATTTCGTTTTTTTACCTTACCCATTTCTCACACACCGATTTTTTTTTTTGTTTTGAAATTTCCCCCTTTTAGATATATAATTTGAAGCCTATCAGTGATATTTTGGATCATATAATATGAGTCTTATAAAAAAATCAGAAATAGATAATCAAAGATGTTTGTCGACCATCATATATATTATCCCATGAAAACAGCATGACGATTTTTGAGATGATATAAATGGACAATAATGATCATGAAATCAAAACCACCCCAAAGAAAAAGTAAGAAAGAAAATAAAAGAATGAAAGAATAAAGAAATTGCGATAAAAATGAAGAATATTGCAAGATACTTATAGCCACATCACCAATTTATAGAATATTGCAAATGAACCAAACACATCAATTTGTAGAAAGTTATATGCATCGTGGACCACAAATTGTTGGTATAATATGGACGACAATAAAATACTTAAAATGAAAAGTTTTAACAAAAATTATGCAGTTTTATATTATACAATCCGAACAAATAGTGAACTTGTTTTCAAATTATATAGGTCAAATGCATCTAAAGGTCCTTTAAGTTTTTCGTTTTTTCCAAAGTGGTCCTTTAAGTTTCAAAAGTCCCAAACAAGTCATTTTAGTTTTTGAATCGTTTCAAACAAGTCCTATTGTATATAGCATAGTTGGTAATTGCTTCCTTGAACTCATCTTTGGTACCAAATCTGGCTCCTAACACCCACTTAAAATTAGTCACCTTTTTAGGCATGATAAATGGTGGATAATGCTCTTTGTTGCTATCATCTGAATCATCACCATCATCCTTTAAAAGGACTTGTTTGAGACGATTCAAAAACTAAAAGGACTTGTTTGGAACTTTTGAAACTTAAATGACTTGTTTGGGACTTTTGAAACTTAAAAGACCACTTTGGGAAAAACAAAAAACTTAAAAGACCTTTAGATGCATTTGACCAATTATATATTATGAAATAGTTCAGAATTTCGACGGAAGTCCGATCAACAAATCTTTGAAAGGTCAGATGATTTTTGGTTGCAAAATGACATAATGTACACGTTTTATTGACATGGATTGTCTATAAACACATTTCCTTTCTTCGATTTTCTTCATTCTAAAACTCATCTTCATCTTTGATCGTTATCGTTCCCAGTCAAAATGATTTACAAAAAGCAGCACAAGGCAATTAAAATGAAAGTAAATTACAAGATTTTGTTTGTGGAAAATGATGATCAACCTGGCAAAATTAATGATTTGGCAAAACAACTGGTCCACTAGTTTGTCAGAGTCTGTTCAAGTCTTTCAGAGGTATTAAAGTTGTTCTCTATGATTCAGTTATCTTGTTTGTTTATAAAACTAACAAATTAAGCATCAATCAATCTCATTATAACTTCTACTAATTTTTGGAGCAAGTGTCACAAAAATCTAGAATTTGATTTACCATTATTTTGGAGCATGCGTCACAAAATGACGGGTAGTCTGATTACCAAGTTCAACCAAACCAATAACTAAGTGTTATGGAACATAACAGTCTTCATTTAAATAATTTAAATCAAGAGTCTAAACTAAATCAAGTATCTTAAGCAGTTCCCTGATACCAATTCATTATAATCGGGTTTGAATTGAAACAAGCGTTCAAACATATATGAAATTATTATGAATTGTTATCGATAGAATCAATATGAAATGAAACAAGTGTTCAAACATATATGATCATGGAAAAATATAAGATTTAGAGGAAAAATACATTAAATCATAAGAAACAAAATTGACAGTAGAATTCAAACCTCTAGCCATTAAACAAAATCCTTAACTAGTGGGTTGATGATCTACATGATTAAGCTTCCACGAAAAATAACAAATCACCGTTGTGATAAACTATAAAAAAAAAAAAATCTAACCTAAAAAAAAAATTAACCTAATCTAAAACAGAACATAAAAATAGGGTTAATGGTGTACCCTTGTAATATAGGTCATTTTTTGTTTTCCCCCTGTAAATTTTTTTTTTTTATTTACCTCCAGTCATTTTTTTTTTGAAATACCCCCCTAACAGGTCATAAAAAAACGAAAAAATTCTGCAAAAAAAATATTATGACCTATTAGGGGGTATTCCAAAAAAAATAAATTTTACATGGGGGTAAATAAAAAAAAATATTTTACAGGGAGGAAAACCAAAAATGACCTATATTACAGGGGGGTAAAACACCATTAATCCATAAAAATAAAACAAATAAACGAAATATATACAAAATAAATTCAGCGATTTGCCTTGTCGAAATATCAACAATCCTTGATAACGACACCAAACACTTGATGAACAAACCGGCAAGTGCACAAAATCGAAACAAATAATAAAGTAGCAAGTTAGAATCTCCCTAAAGATTGTTGTTTAACGACACAATTAACGAAATTTAATTGATTAGAAAATCTATTAAAAAAGTTTATGGGTTGCAAGTTTTAGATTTGTCTTGCACACTGCGAGATCATGTTTGTTTGATCCAGATGATTAATAGAGATTAGGGTTTCCTTGAATCTCTTCCACCTTATTTGTTGGAATTAACTTGGTTTACTATTAATTATGGCCTCGCCATGATAAATGAAAGTTTTGATATGACCTCGTGATCTAACAATGGGATGTTCGAGTATTTGTACCTAGATAAGGGATATACTTTTTGATTTTCCCGAAAGAGGAATCATAACCCTAACAATCATACTCATATTAAATTAAATAATTTAATTATAAAATAATAAATTTACTAGAATGCAGGATAGTCATTTATATACCTTCATCTATGGATCAGGTTAACCGCTAATTGAAAAACATTATAAGTATTCATAACATATACTCCCTCCGTCCTAATTTATAAGCAAAAAACACTAATTCACACTTATTAAGAAAACTAACACTTAGTGATTTGAGGTATAATTTTTTGTGTTCTCCTTGAAATAAGTTTCATGGAAAGATGTAAAAATAATTTTCATTTGTTAAAAATTATGGAGAAAATAAAAAGGAGAACAAATTGAATGCAATTTGCATTTAATTTTACATTGGAAAAGATGATTTGTTTGAAAAAAACATAATAATAACATAAAAGTTGGTCTTTTTTGCTTATATTTTGAGACAAAGAATATGAGATTTTTTTGCTTATATTTTAGGACAGAGGGAGTACAAATTAAATCAGGAAAATTGAATTATAAACTGAATAGAAAATTTAATAATTGAATCCAACAAAAAAATAGAGGTTTATTATAGAACCCTAATCAAGAGAGGTTTAGTTACACATGGTTACAAACATCATTACAAAATAAGAGAAAAACATGCCCTAGAGAGAACAAAAGGAGGAGAAACCCTTTACCTTGAAGCTCTGATGATTAAGCCTTGTCTTGTACTGCTAAATTTCTTAATGAATAAAAAAGTATGCAACAATCTCTATTTATAGACATAGTTTCTTCTAGGTTAATATACGATTTATGGGCTTTTTCCTCGATCCAGCTTGAAAAACAAGAAATTAGTGTATTCTTCTTGCAATGAATACGCAAGGTGCACAACACCATGTGCAAGGGTGCATTACACATCCCATATGCGCAGGTGCACGTGGCTCATGCATGCGCTTGGGTGCATTACACAAGCCCTAAGGGGCAAATTCTGCAATTTTCATCCTTTTTCGAGCGTTCTTCGGTCTTGAAATGCCTTAAAACTTGGGATGAATTTTGCCCAACTTTTATTGTCTTACAAAAAATCTTATAAGAACCATTGATCTTTATTTTTTATATCCCTTGATTCTTCACGTGGTTTCTCGACTCATTCCAGTCCTATTTACAAGAGACAATTTACTTTTTAGATACATTAAATAATTTATGCATTTGGTTTAGGTTCTTGACTAGATATATACATTATTCAATGTATCTAAAAAATCAAATTTCTCTTGTAAATAGGACCGGAGGGAGTAATATTGTAAAAGAATTGAAATAAGCGAGAGTATTAAATCGTTAAGGGTATGATAAAAAAAATAACATTAATGATTTATTAGTATTGTAAAGCGGTTTATAATTTGAGATAATTTAATGCGATCTATAATTTAGGACCAAGGGAATGTACACTTAAATTGATATGAGTTTGACTCACATGAAAAAGTCATCTCATATTTTATATAAAATAAAAAGTACGTATTTTTGTGTAAAAAGAATACGTAATTAAATTTATTGTATTTCAAGTATTTAAATCGCATATTTTTTCTTTAAAATTAATATGATATATCTCCTATTTTATTATAAGTCACTTTGAGAAAAAATATTTTGGTTTATTATAAGTTGTTTATGGTACAATGCATTATTAATGATTTTTTCCCATCATACATTTTACCATTTAATACTCTCTCTTCTTTCCACTATGTTAATCTCTTTTTCTCATATTATTAATAAAGGATAATTTTGTAAAATCATTCATAATTTCTCTTTTCAAAACAAAATTAACTACATTTTTTAACATGTGTAATAATGTCAAAATATAGAGGGAGTAGAAGTTAAGTGTTCAGAGACGGTTATGACCAACATGCGCCCTCAGGGTACATAACACTTTCCATAACACTTCTTACACATTCTCTCTTAGTTCCATTACTGACTTGAGAGTTTAAGTGCTAATGGCTTGCAGGCACGTTTCGTTCCACCACGAAGACTCATCGCCACCGCACCGGAAGCCGTTACCGATTCACTGGAGCATTCTCTACCACCGTTGCGATTCAACTGTTCTCAACATACATATCATTTGGCGCTAGAAGGAGGGACCGTTCACTAAATCGCCATGGTCCAACGATACTCTACCGTAATCGTTTTCTGTTACGCATATCTCTGCTGTAATCGTTTTCAGATACACGTTCCTCCACCGTAACGGTTAACAGTTACCGCTCCTACCTTCGAAGAAATGGCCAGAATTCGCATAAGAGCGACCACGCGTCGTTCCTCCACCTCTCAAGAATCGTGTTTGATGATCCAAATCCTCCAAAACCAATACCGGACCATGCCTTCGGCAAGGGATAACGCTACCTCTTCATTGGTGAACCTCCAGAGGAAAGGCAAGAAACCTCCCTGCAGCACTCGGGACGCTACAAGCCTTTGAAGGTAGGAAAATTAGGTCGCGTCGTCAATAAGGGGCGCCATGGGAACTCACTACGAAAGACTTCAAAAATAAAGCGATCCTTGCAAGGAAGCAAACCCCCACTAAGGAAGTCGCGAGACATCCTTTATTGAGATTGAGCGGTCGTAGACAGCGACAACGGAAGGAAAAAAGATGAAGGCATGATCTTTCTCGAAGCAATAATGGGCGTATTCTCCACACCGAACACCGCACCGAGGGAGGCGGCCAAAAGAAAGATGGCGGAAATGTGGGAGAGGCACAGGGTATCCCAGCGGCCGGTGAAGAAAAGACCATTACTAGGCTTAACCGACAACGAGAAGGTAAACAGAGTGTCTAACGGATAATTTTCGCTCGTCGTCGTCGTGGGTATCCGAGACCATGACATTGCAAGGTGCCTGGTGGACGAAGGAAGCTCCGTCGACATTCTCTACCAGGATGCCTTCGAGAAACTGGGCCTAAGAATAGAGGACCTGAAACCCTACGAAGGCACTAACCTTCATGGCTTCAATGAAACAAGCACCCGCCCGTGGGGATACATCAAGTTGGGCGTGACCTTTGGAGAAGAAATGGACGAACAGACAGTTGAAACACCTTTCCTGGTGGTTTCGGTTGTATCTATTTACACTTGCATCCTAGGGCGTCCCACCCTTGCGACGCTCGATGTGGTCACCTCTACGGTGCGCCTAAAGATGAATATCACAACAAGAACGGTGACGTGGCTACAATCTACGTGGATTTGAAGGGGGCGACGAAGTGCCACAAGGTTTTCGGGAAGTTACCCGCTCCACAATCAATATCAGTCTCATGAGGAACAAGAAGAGATTCTCGGTGCCCCATTCCTAGGTACAGTAACGCCGACCTCGAAACCCGCCAAAAAAAAAAATGCCCCAAAGGTGAAAAGGAGCAAGAGATGTCTTTCCCGTGGTAGCGAAGTTACCGTTCGAGGGCCATACCCCTGGCGCGGAGTTCAAATCTGTTCAACTAGACGACAACCCGACCACGATGTTCAAGATCGGGGCCAACCTAACACCAACGGTAGAGAACGACCTCATTGAATGCCTGCGGGCTAACGCCGAACTCTTCGCCTGTTCCTCCGAAAAGATGTTGGGAATAGACCCCAGTGTCGCCTGCCATAAACTAAACGTCAATCCGGAGGCCAAACCTATGAGTCAAAAGAGGCGCCACCAATCTCCTGAAAAAGCACAGACCGCCAGAGAAATATTATAAGGACTTCTACAAGAAAAATGTATCTCCGAAATCAATTACACTCAAAGGCTCTCCAACGCAGTCCTCATGAAGAAGGTGAGAAGAAAATGGGGGATGTGCATCGACTACACGGACTTGAATAAAGCTTGCCTGAAAGATGCCTATCGACTTCTCAACATCGACAAATCGGTAGAAAATTCCTTTGGTTACAAATTTTTATCCTTCATGAACGCTTAATATGGCTACAACCAAATCCCCATGGACAAAAACAACAAAAAGCACACGACTTTCATGACGGAAGGAGCCAACTACATGTACTACGCCATGCCTTTTGGATTACGGAATGCAGGCGCCACCTAACAAAGGATGATGAACAAAGTTTTTGAGAAAGAAATAGGGGACATGCTTGAAGTATACATGGACGACATGATAGTAAAGTCGACCGAATAATCATAGCATAGGAGTCACTTTGAGGCAGTATTCACCCGCGTGCGCCTGTACAATATGTGCCTCAACCCCGAAAAATACACCTTCGAAGTCAAGGCAACCAAATTCTTAGGGTTCTACCTAATGGAAAGGGGGATCTAGGCAGACCCGGACAAATGTCAGGTTGTCCTCGAAATGGAACCCCCATCGTTGAAAGAACGGATCATGAAGTTGAATGGGATGCTGACGAAACTTAGTAGATTCATCTCCAGGTCCACCCAATATGCACTCCCATTCCTTAGACTCTTGCGAAAGGAAACAAATTTTTAATGGACAAAAGAATGTGGAGAGGCGTTCGATACATTGAAAACCATCATCTCACAACCCCCCGTCCTATCCAGGCCAATGGCGGGGGAGACCTCGTACCTCTACTTGGCAATATCAGCAGAAGCAGTCAGTGCCGTCCTAGTAAGGGAGATAGGGACCAACCAAAACCTGGTCTAGTTTTGCTCGAAAGCCTTGGCGGGACCGGAGACACGCTCCAAAAAATCGAGAAGTTGGCACTCGTTGGCCACCAGGAAACCGAGGAGGTATTTCCTTGCCCATTCCATTATAGTGCCAACCGACCAGCCGCTTAAGAATGTATTCTTTTGGCCGGATTTGGCGGGAAGTATGACCAAATGGTCGATAAAGCACTCCGAGTTTGACATAACCTTTGAGGCAAGATAAACATTGAAGGGCCAAATGTTTGCGGATTTCTTAGCAGAATTCACTCCACCCACGACCGAACCATGTTCGAAATGGATGATATTCACTAACGGATCCTCCAATACCCAAGGCGGGGGATCAGGCGTCATCCTCGAAAGCATAGAAGGATTGACGGTCAAACTATCCCTCCGGTTTGGGTTCTCGGTGACCAACAACCAGACAGAGTACAAAGTTGTGATAGCAGGGCTCGACCTGGCTTGAGATCTAGGTTCCCGAGAAGTTCAGGTGAAGATAGATTCTCAACTGGTAGTCTCCCAAGTGAGGGTAAACTTGCTTCACCCTCAGGGTACACATTCTCTCTCAGTTCCATTACTGACTTGATCGTTGGGGTGCTAACGTGCTTGCAGGCACCTTTCGTTCCACCGCGAAGACTCATCGCCACCGCATCGGAAGCCGTTACCGATTTACTGAAGCATTTTCTGCCACCATTGTGACTCAACCGTTCTTACCGGAGATATCATTAAGAAATAAAAAAAATGTTTTGTTTTTATTTTGTTTGACTGGAATATATTTTTATTACTAGATTTGGAATGTTTATTATTATTATACCATGTAAAAATAACAAGAACTTGACCAAAAAAAATCTTTAAACTTGCATTAATTTGTTCCCACCGACCACATTATATTTAGTCCCGCCTAAAAGACCAATAAACTTACCATATTTGATTGTTTCAGACACTACAAATAAACGTAACCTTTCGTCAATTGATCACAACTCATTTTCATTCTCTCCTTGTTACATATTGTCGCTTTCAGGGAACAAACGCCATTTCATTTCCCTTCAAATCTCTTTCTGTAATGTAAGTTCTCTCTTTCCCCTTCCTTTACTCTTTATTTCTAGTATTTGTTTATATGTACTCACCATGCAAAAACTTCTCACTGATCCATTTTAGTTACATATTGTGCAGACCAAAAATTCAAAACTGCAACAAGTGTCATCAACTTTTGGTAAAATACTCCCTACGTCTCTAACTATAAGCCTCATTTGAAGAATATAAATTCATATGTAATTTATACTAGGTTATTTATTATTTTTGTTCTCAAACATACATTTTATAAATATTACTAATTTCTTTTGAAATTTGAGAAGTTAAAGTTACATACTAATAAACCAAGAGTACTTTTGAAAGATCAAATACGAGACATTAAATTTACTAACCACTTTTTTAATATATGTGAAAAAAGTCATGGGTGCTTTTAATAAGGCATGAAGTTTTCAAATTCAAATTTACATTCTTTTGTTTCATATCAATTTGCTCACACCTAGCATAGTTTTTATTTTGTCATATGATTATTGTTATTGTTGGTTTTATTATTATTATTATTGAACAGATTATTATAATTACTGGGCACAAATAGTTTATTGAATAGGTTAATTATATTTATTAGGAACAAACAATGGCAAGCTCGTCTTCTGAATCTGTTTCGAGGCGTATGTCTCTGAGAAAGAAAGCGAATTATCGTAGTTATGAGGGATTGCTAGATGATGAGCGAATTGATAAGAAGTTGCATAGCACTTTGAAGAAGATGGGTAAAAATACAGATTTTCAGAAAGAAACCAACACCGAGGCTATGATCACCTTTTCACTTGGTTTCCCAATGAATGCTTTGCTTGAGCATGAGGTTCAATCTGGGGTTGTCACAAAATTAGGTGTGAAAGAGCAAAACGATTATGTTGTTGTGAGGAATCATATACTGGCTCGCTGGAGGGGGAATGTTATGAGTTGGTTGACGAAGGAACAGATTAAAGAAACTGTGAGCAAGGAGTTTGAATATTTGATTAATTCTGCTTATGATTACCTTTTGCATAATGGCCACATCAATTTTGGTGTTTTGCGGTCATTTACATCTCATTTTCCTGAGGCGACGAAAGGGACAGTTGTTGTTATTGGTGCTGGCATTGCTGGATTGACTGCGGCAAGGCAACTGTTGTTATTTGGTTATAAGGTTGTCGTTTTGGAAGGTAGGAACCGTCCTGGCGGCAGAGTTTACACTCAAAGGATAGGTAATGAGGATAAGTTTGCAGCCTTAGATCTTGGTGGGAGCGTAATTACTGGAATTCATGCTAACCCTTTAGCGGTTCTGGCACGACAACTATCAATTCCGCTTCATACAGTAAGACCTGATTGCCCTTTATTCAAGCCGAATGGGGATCCGGTTGATAAGGAAATAGATTCCAAGGTTCATTTTGTATTCAATAAGTTGCTTGACCATAGCATGGACCTGAGGGAAATTATGGGTGGGTTTGCAAGTGATACCTCACTTGGCTCAGTCTTGGAGACACTCAAAAATTTATATGTGGTGGCTCAAACTACCAATGAGAAGCAGATGTTTGATTGGCATCTTGCAAATTTAGAGTACGCAAATGCTGGATGTCTTTCAAATCTTTCAGCTGCCAATTGGAATCAGGATGATCCTTATGAAATGAAGGGCGATCATTGTTTTCTTGCTGGTGGAAATTGTAGATTGATAAAAGCTATGTGTGAAGGAATTCCTATTTTTTATGGAAAGACCGTCAACACTATCCGATATGGAAATGAGGGTGTTGAGATTATTGCTGGGGATCAAGTCTTTCAAGCAGACTTCGCCTTATGCACTGTGCCTCTTGGAGTTCTAAAAAAGAAGGTCATTAATTTTGAACCTGAATTACCTGCAAGAAAGCTCGAATCAATTGAGAGAATGGGTTTTGGGCTTCTGAACAAAGTTGCAATGGTTTTTCCTCATGTGTTTTGGGGGGAAGATCTGGACACATTTGGATGTCTCAAGGAAAACAGTCATGATCGAGGGGAATTCTTTTTATTTTACGGTTACCACACTGTTTCTGGGGGGCCAGCACTTATTGCGCTTGTGGCCGGTGAAGCTGCACACGCCTTTGAAACCACCGATCCATCCATCTTACTTAATCGGGTTTTGACAACTCTAAAAGGTATCTTTCACTTTTTCTTTACTTACTGATGAAAAAGAAATGCCCTTATTTATTGTTTTACTAGTTATAGTTGCATGATTTGCTATTTTAATTGCACGATTCGATATGATTTCACTTATTTGCTGCTTGTATAACGTGTGAATGAATCTCGTACTGCATCGAAATATGATACATGCATGCATGCAATTGCAAGATTCCATATGATCAATATAAATCACACGATTTAGTGATTTATTATTAACATTTATTTGGTTATATCATTCCTTGCTTACCATGTGCACCTTATTTGACTATATTATTTCTCTTTCTTCACTTTGACTTGTGTTGTATGACATTTCATTTTGTTTCGAGATTTATGATGTATTTGGTTATATATTTTTTTTCTTATTTTCTCAAGCTATTAGACTATGTTTAATCTTATGAATTAATATAATTCACTGTTTAAAAAATGTGGTTCCGATTATCATTTTATATATCTTTCTGCAGGTATTTTTCAACCTAAAGGCATCAATGTGCCTGATCCAATACAATCAATTTGTACGAGATGGGGAAGCGATCCCTTTTCTTATGGTTCATACTCTCATGTCAGTGTGCAATCATCTGGTAAGGATTATGATATCCTTGCAGAAAACGTGGGAAACCGATTGTTCTTTGCAGGTGAGGCCACTTCTAGGCAATATCCAGCCACTATGCATGGTGCTTTCATGAGTGGCTTGAGAGAAGCTTCTTGCATTTACCAGTTAACCTCTGTTCAGCAACCTTGTCCGAAGAAGTCCTTGTCTAAGAATATAGGACCCAACAGCGGTATCCTGGTTAATTTATTCAAGAGACCTAATTTGGAATTCGGAAATTTTTCTTTCATATCTGATCCTTTATCAGATGATCCACAGTCGAAGGCGATTATGCAATTCACTTTTGGTGGTAATGAAGAAAGTTACAAGGAGATAGTACGCTGCTATCCAGATACCAAAGCGTTGCCATTGAAGGTTTACACTATTTTATCCATTGAACAGGTGGATCGAATGCAGGAAATTACTGGAGGAGATGAAACCATGTTGTCATATTTGACAAAAAACCTCGGGTTGAAGCTAATGGGTTTGAGCGCTTTACTCATTGCCGGTAATGATGTAATAGCTAGCGTTGCTGCCTCCCGAAAAGGTAGATCAAGGAACCGAAAAATTCCCCATAATCCAAAGAAGAAATAGTTTGCATATAGGGGTGCTTGTTATCCAGTTCTGACTTGAAGTCTTGTAATAGAGGATAAGCAAATAATTGGATTTTACAAGCAAACTTGTTTACCCTACTTGTAGTTGTATTGTATCATATTTATTTCAAATTTTCAATAATCCCTTCATTGGTTCCAACACCAAATCAAGGAGAATATCAAATTAAACATATTACAGGGTATTATGGTTTACATTCTTATTGAATTTCTTGATGCACTTCTTTTATATGGGGTTTAAAGTTTTCATAAAGTTTTTTTTTATTAATGATTTATGTTTCAAAATTTCTAATTAAAATTAATTTTCTTTACAAAAAGAAAATCAAGTTTTTGAACCATAGGCGAACACGTTTTCACATTTTAGTTTATAATAGTGATAATAGTGATAGATACTGAAGTAGATTTACTATTAATAATAGTTAAGATTATTTTGATAAGGATTACAAAATCTGAAATTAATAGTTAAGATTTGTTTTTTCCTATCTTTAATCTTTAATAATAACACACACAAGTATAGCCAAGAAACTGACCATGAAGCAGTAGGCTGATATTTCAACAGATAAGCATCTAATTATATACACTTGAATTTTTGCATGGATTTTAGTTCTTTGCTCTTCCATTATTTGTATTTTTAGTTCTTTGTTTCAACAGATAAGCATCTAATAATGCGAGCAACATTCATTTTGACGCACTCTTTATAACACTAATAGTTAAGGTTGTGCCTTCTTGAGTAGTTGTTGCAGTAGGTTGAGATGCAGCAGGTTAACAATGTGACATGGATCGAATGTTCCATATATGTCAACGTAAACAAACTTTGGTCTCTCAGCATAGGATCCGAAAAGATATATGAAAGTATTTTATATATCCATGTCTTGCATCTTCACACGTTGCATGTCTTTAGCCGGCATCAGCAAACATGATTCTAAAAGCTTGTTTATGCCGTCTTGAACCAAACTCCTTGATAACTTCAGTGGAGATCTTCCTCCAACCTAGTCCTATTGCATATAGGATTAAATCATCGGTCGATATGTTGCAATCTTCTGGAAATATAGAACACAACAAAAAGAGCAACTCTGCTTCCTTGTTTTGTAAATATTTATAGCTTAGTTCAAGACAACTCAAAGCATTTCTCACTCCTTCGTCGTGATCATCAAATGCCGATGAATTCCTCATCTTATGTAGTGCAACATCCCACTCACTTTTATGCTTTCCTTTTAAGCAAGACGCCATAGTTACAATAGCTAGGGCCAGTCCCTTACATTTATCGCAGAGTTCTCGTGGCAAACCATCCATTGACTTGGAAAACTTGTCAGTAATCTTTGCATGCTTTTGGAACAAAGTCCAGGATTCATCTTTAGATAAAAGCTCTAGATGAATATTCTTTTGACAGTCCATTGAAGTGCATACTTGCTGATTACGAGTGGTTACAAGGATATTCCATAAATCATCTACTATAACAAGAATTCGTTTATTTTCTGTCAAACTCAACCACAACCGTTGTGCTCTTCCCTCTTCGCTTTCTTCATTGAGTTTCAAGTTTAACATGTCTGCCATTTTTCCATGAATGTCTCTAATATTTTGAGTTTGAGACGCTGTGATAGATATTACCTTGTCGAACATATTTGATTCCTAGGCCTTCTCACCACATCCACCCATTCCATACACACCTATCATATAGGAACATTTATACCAATACTTTCACTGTTTTCTTTCTCCTATACTCTCTCATCTTGTTTCTTTTTATTTGATCTCCCATGAACTCACATTCTTCCACTCGGTATCAACTATCAAACCATATGCACTGTTCACATCGTTCTTCAACCTTGTGACAAACGTGTTTCAGATCTTGGAGGTCATTACTTCGTCAACTCTGTACACTGTTCTCCTACCTATTCACACATGGTTGCATATCTTGGAGCTCGTTCGTCGTTTTCAAGGTCCTATATCGTCTTTCTTTCTTACTTAATGGAATCATTTTCTACCATTTTAAAGACATATAAAATTTGTTGGAATCATAGAAAGTTAGAGTTGTTCACGGTCTGTTTACATATGTATATATATCTCTTTCATCTGTTTGCATTAATGTTATTGTTATAGCAACTCATCTCAACAACTTCCCTTGCTTACACTATCAATTTGATTGGTAAAAAATAAGGCTCCTTATTTATTAAGAGACTGAAGTGTGCTTAAAATGGATAGATTTGCTTAAAAACTCAATTTAGTCATTTATTATAAGCTTATGTGTTGACTGTTGAGTACTTTATGTTGTCGTGTTTTTATTTTTCCCAATATTGTGTAATACATGTTAAAAACTCAATTTTTCTTCCTTTTTTCTTGTTTTTACAATGAAGATTACCGTCTTTCATTTTTTCACTTTTTTTTATCTCAATCTTGGTGTTATCTACTTTCCATGATTGAAAGTATTGGTATAAATGTTCCTCTGATAATTATTCTGTTTCTTATATTAATATTAGACCTAAAGATGATCTATAATTGAAATTACTTGAGAGCACTTATTATGCCTTTCATCCACAAGTCGTGAATAGACTACACCGCCGCTGGCTGCTTTCATCCACCAGCATCGCTTCGTGACTCTGTCAAGTTTGAGTAATCCTCCAACTAATTCAAGTGCTCAACCCAACGCAGAGTTTCCGGTAAGCCTCTCTTACGACCTTATCGCCGAAATCCTTTCCTTTTCCAATGTGAAATCTCTTATGCGAATGCGATGAGTATGGGAACAGAGTTGTACACGCAGTTGATGCCTCCCTTTGGTTTGGATGAAATGTCATCTATTAAGCTGCCATCTTTATGTATATTGAAAGACTCCTTGTGTTTTTCTCATGATTACAAAAGAACTGAATTCATTATATGGAAGATGAAAACATTTGGAGTTAAAGAGCCGTGGACTTAACTCCTTAAAATTAGCTACCAAAATCTTCGGACTAGATATCATGATTTTGCTGACTTGGAAAAATGTCAATTGTTGCCATTGCACCTTTCGGATCACAACGATACACTAATATTGGCTAATAATCAAGAACAACGAGCAATTCTATATAATTTGAGGAATAATACAGCAAAGCGGACTAGAATTATCGATGAAATACAATGGTTCTCTGCCAAGGTTTATGTTGAAAGTTTGGTTTCTGACATTTAGAAAGCACGTCAAGACATTTGTGGATATCAAAACGGTCAAGGCATAGTATATATCAAAACGGTCTTGATGGATCATATCTTGATTGTTACATGAATGAACACCAAGATAGTACAACTGAAGAGGCACAAAGGCATGTTGCTAACAAAATTTCAATTGAATGGAAACATCACAATCAATAAATCATAACTCCAAATGCAATATTCCCATCATCTTTTACCAAAATTGTCTTAACGCTGCAAAATAAATTACAAGAAAGGGACTCTCAAAACAACTTTTCATATGTAGCCGTTTTTATATTTTTTATCTTCAAATTCTAATAACAAACATATAAACTTTTTTTGGACTAAAAGTAAACGATATTCTGTCTTTTTAGCAAATTTGTTCCATCATAATAACAAACCCAGAGATGAACCAAGAAGTATTGATAAACACTTACTTTTTGGAGTAATTGTCTAGTGAATTTGGCTTGGTAGGAGCATGAGTTTTGTTTATAATTAGTTGTTGAACTTGATTAGATATCGGGGTAACGGTGTTGTTCAATCCATGTAACCAACTTCATCCGGTGGGAAATGACTTTCATTGTTTTAGCCTAATTTGAAGTGTCAACAACAATTTTCAATAGATTTTGGTTTTGATGGATCATTTTAATTATAATTGAAATCGGTTAAGCAAAGAAGATAGACGGAAATTTGACAAAAGAAAGAAATATTTCGACTTTAGATTGATTAAACAGTACAAGACCAACTACTGGGTCAAAATACAATAAGCCGGAAAAACCAAAATGGTCAAACCTAGTCGTGTTCATTCGACACGTAACAGAATGGTTATTAGAGCCTTACAACAAGAAGTAAAGATCTAAAATCTGAAATGTTCTAAGAACCAGGCAAGCTCGACGTCAAGACGACAAGAGATGCAAATGTTAACCATGTCGTAATCTTCATCTGCACCTGGAGATGGTAGATGGGCATTGTTGATCCTGTTACTCAACGCGCAAGCCCCTTCGGAATTACAAGTGAACCTACATACCAAACCAGGGGGCATTGACCCCAACTCAAGTTGGTTCCAGACAAAAAGAAAGTCATCAGCACTGATGACGTCCCTACAATCAGCCAGACGTTGACGAACAAAGAGATCATGAAAGATGAACAAAATACCATCTCTATCAAAACCTTCGCTAGCCAACACCGCTAGCATGATCAGGAAATATGTAGCTTCGTCCGATTCTGCAAAGTAGGCTCTGCCCAATGCAAATCAAATCCTGGGCAAGTTGAGATGAGGCTGATGAAGTGCTCCTGAAGACAAAGTGCTCATAAAGTGATGACATCATCAGAAGCAAGTTCAGCATAAGCAAGTTCATCAGAAGCTGTGAATCACCAGAAGTTGCAGTTCATCAGGAGATGCAACTTAAAGCCTCAAAAGCTGTTTCAAGGATTCAAACTCGCCTAAGATTGTAGAAGACTGGAAAAGTATAGCAACGGCTATTTTGGAAGGATTGAAAAGCATTGGATGCTTATTTTTCAAAGAGCGTTGACATAGTACGTTTTTACGAAGTGTACAACCACTATCTCCACTACTCTATTTTTGTCTCTTTTACAAGACAAGAATAACAGCTCTGCCTCCAACAATGTTTCTTCACATTGGGAACACATTTGAAATTGATCCTTCATAGGACAATAACCATATCAGGCAAAGGATCATTGGTGATTGATCAAAAGCTTCAAACGACTCTATTTTGAATGTGCTGGCAATTCAACGTCTCTTTCACACCTCTATATAAAGGAGTGAAGACTCAAAGTTTCACAGGAACAATACGAAGCATTACCTAAGTCAAAACTCGATTGAAATTGTTCTCCACTTCAAAGTTCACTTAGAATTTCTTATCAAAGCGTATATCCTAGGAATTCTAGAGTCTATAGAGTCTGTATCTGATTTGTATTGTGAACACCACTGATTGTATATCAAGTGTTCAACTTCAAACAATATTCTTTGTAATTCTGTTTGAATTCAGAAGTCTCTTGCAGTTGTGCTTGAGCAATATAAGTCTCTTGATTGTGTTCAGGAGCATAGGAAGTCTCTTGCAGTTGTGCTTGAGCAATTTGAAGTCTCTTACTAAGTTTAGTAGTGAGCATTTGTAATCAGATATTACATAATGAACTCTCCTTGGACGTGCAAGCGGGACAGGACTGACTTCCAATTTGTGGAAGGAACCTGTATAAATTGCTTGTGTCTATATTCTCTCTCTCTCTCTCTCTCTCTCTCTCTCTCTCTCTCTCTCTGTTTTATCCGCTGCAATTAGTTCTGAATATCTCTTCAGAAGTAGAACTTTATCTGCTTCTGAACTGCATTTTCAGTTGTGAGAAAAAGAAGAAAAAGTAAACACAATTCAACCCCCCCTTCTTGTGTTTTTCTCACCTTCAATTGGTATCAGAGCCTTGGTATGCTATCAAACACATAACAGTGTAACAGAGAAATATATGAGAAAAACATGTCTGCAGAACCTGAATCCAGTACGAGAAGTAGTGCTATTCCATATGACTATGGTAGCAACAAGAAATCTGACTATGGAAAAGTTCCTAAGTTTAATGGAGATCTTGAAAAATTTTCCGGGTGGAAAACCCACTTCTATAGTCATGTCATGGGTTTAGATGAAGAGCTATGGGACATACTAGAAGATGGTATTGGTGACTTGGTCGTTGATGAAGAATGAGCTGCCATTGATAGGAGAAAGCATACTCCTGATCAGAAGAAACTCTACAAGAAGCATCACATAATCAAAGGAGCACTTGTCAAAGTTATACCTAAAGCATAGTATATAAAGATGAGTGACAAATCTACTACTAGATCAATGTTTGCTTCTCTCTGTGCTAACTATGAAGGCAGTAAGAAAGTCAGAGAAGCAAAGGCTCTTATGCTTGTTCATCAGTATGAGCTGTTCAAAATGAAAGATGATGAAAGTATTGAGCAAATGTACTCAAGATTTCAGACTCTAGTTTCTGGACTTCAAATACTGAAGAAAAGCTATGTAGCTTCTGATCATGTGAGCAAGATACTTAAAAGCCTACCTGCTAGATAGAAATCATAATCATATGGAATAACACTACTTCTCGTACTGGATTCAGGTTCTGCACTGGCACCAGACATGTTTTTCTCAGATCTTTCTCTGTTACACTGTTAAGTATTTGATACCAGACCAAGGCTGTAGATACCAATTGATGGTGAGAAAAACACAAGAAGGGGGGTTGAATTGTGTTGGCTTTTTCTTCTTTTTCTCCTAACTGAAAATACAGATCAGAAGCAGATAGAGTTCTACTTCTGAAGAGATGTTCAGACTAATTGCAACGGATAAAACAGAGAGAGAGAGAGAGAGAGAGAGAAGAAAGACACAAGCAATTTATACAGGTTCCTTCCTCAAACCGGAAGTTAGTCATGTCCCCCTTGCACTTCCAAGGAGAGTTCACTATGTAATATCTGATTACAATTGTTTGCTACTAAACTTAGTAAGAGACTTCAAATGCTCAAGCACAACTACAAGAGACTTCATATGCTCCTGAACACAATCAAGAGACTTCTATTGCTCAAGCACAACTGCAAGAGCCTTCTATTGCTCAAACACAAATGCAAGAGACTTCTGAATTCAAACAGAATTGCAAAGAAAAATGTTTGAGGTTGAACACTTGATATACAATCAGTGGTGTTCACAATACAAATCAGATACAGACTCTACAGACTCTAGAGTTCCTAAGATATAAGCTTTGTTAAGAAATTCTAAGTGTACTTTGAAGTGGAGAACAATTTCAACAGAGTTTTGGCTTAGCTGATGCGTCGTGTCATACCCCAATTTTTGACCTAAGGCCCCACTGACACATGTCACTTGACTCTGATCGATCTCTGATTTTTCAGTGAAAAAATTCGGCAGAGAGTTATTTTAAAATACTTCATTTTTTATTCCGAGTCGGGCTCTCTTTTATTTTTTTATTTTCTTTCCATCTTTTATTAATTTTAATTTTAAGATAAGTTACTTTTTTTTATATTTAATAATTTTTATTTTCCATCTTTTAATTTTATTTTTCTTTACATAATTTAGTTTAATTTGTTTTTATTTTTATTTCGTATTAGATTTATTTTATTTTTATTTTATTTCTTTTTAATTAATTAGTGTCCAAAAAAAAGTGTCAATATGTCCAAAAATAAAATGTCCAAGGTCTAAAAAAAATTTCAAATCAAAGTGTCAACTTTAACATTCCTTTTTCAAAATTCACATAATTGTCCATCATTTCCATTAAACCAATTTTCCTTTTTTCATCAAACTCCTCACCTATAAATAGAGCTCTCATTCCACACAATTTCACACACCAAAAGTTCTCTTGAGTTGTCAAAGAACTTTTCTCTCTTCTCCCTCTTTAGCTTGTGTTGACGAGCTATTCTTTTCTTCTCCCTCTTTTTTCTGTCCCTTCGGAATAAGTCCCTTCGGTAATTTTTGTCCCTTCGGTTGTCCATTTCTTTTATTTTCTTATATTTTATTTATTTTTAGCATTTTAATTATTGTTATTTATTTTCCAGCAATTAGAATGTATTTAGGTCAAATGTAAATATAAAAGAGAAAAGTGTGTGGGTGTGTGTGTCCTTTTATTTCTTTACCGCCTTATATATATATATATATATATATCCAAAAATGCAAAAAAAATTAGATTAGGGATTTTGTGGTGATCCAACGTCACTACAAAAGTCCACGCGCTTTTATTTTTATTGCTCCGTTAGTTTAATTTTTATTTTATATTCCAAAAAAACAACAAAAACATGCAAATAATCAAAAATCACAAAAATATTTTCATAAACAAACTTTGATCTTAAATCAAGTGACCGTCTTTTATTTTATTTTCTTAATCAAACTTTAACCAATTTAATCATATTTTGAGTCATTTTCTTTTAATAGAAAAAATACAAACAAATTCTTATTTGCCACTTGGCTTTTCATTTTAAAACCTTTTTTCAAAACAAATAAAAAACACCAAATCAATCAAACGTCAATTTCTACCCCGAACTACGAGGTTTTGATCCCTCACGGGTACGTAGGCAGAGGACCATGTCCTTCCAAATCAATAAAAAATGTAGATAATTAGGTCTTTATTTTTCCACTTTAATTCCTTCTTTTCAAAAATAATAAGCAAGTTTATAGCACATTAATTAAATAAAATCAAGAGGTTCTCGTAGAGTACTACGAATATTTAGGGTGCTAACACCTTCCCTAAATATAACCAACCCCCGAACCCTAAATCTCTTAATATAGGGTGTTTTGAACTTGTTCCCCTTAAAAAAAATGTGTTCAGTCGTGAAATAAATTAGTGAGTCAAAAGCTAATAAAATAGTCTTGATCTCCAAAAAATGACGCGACACGTCGTATTGTTCGTGTGAAACTCTGAGTCTTCACTCCTTTATATAGAGGTGTGAAAGAGACGTTGAAATGTCATCACATTTAAAATAGAGTAGTTTGAAGCTTTTGATCAATCATCAATGATCATTTGCCTGATATGGTTATTGTTCTATGAAGGATCAATTTCAAATGTGTTCCAAATGTGAATAAACATTGTTGCAGGCAGAGTTGTTTTGCTTGTCTTGTAGCAGAGACAAAAACAGAGTAGTGGAAGTAGTGGTTGTACACTTCGTACAAACGTACTATGTCAACGCTCTTTGAAGAATAAGCATCCAATGCATTTCAAAATAGTCGTTGCCATACTTTTCCAGTCTTCTGCAATTTCTAGGCGAGTTAGAGTCCTTGAAACAGCTTTTGAAGCTTTAAGTTCCAACTCCTGATGAACTGCCACTTCTGGTGATACACAGCTTCTGATGAACTTGCTTCTGATGACCTTGCTTCTGATGACGTCATCACTTCAGGAGCACTTTGTCTTCACGAGCATTTCACACTTCACGAGCAGTTTTCTTCAGACGCTTTAAGCTTCCCTTTTTTTGTTGATGTATTTGCTCTTTATATGTTCTTCTAAGACCTTTTTAAGATGTCAAATTTTTGTCTATCGTCTTGTACGCTTGAACAAATATTAGCATATCCAATTGACAATTTTTAATACTTTGTTATCATCAAAACTCTTAAGAGTTATTGCTAAACAGATTTTGTTTCAACAATATTTGGCCTAACTTCTCCTTAAAAAAGTATAGAAGTTGGAAAAAAGCCGGATCAAACGGTACGCTAGCTTAAATCCATGTTGGCTCATATAAATTCTGCACAGCACAAAGATAACTCCTTTTTACCATTGGATCAAATTTTTAAATTCATTATTTAATTATAACTAAAATTATATTTAAATATTTAAAAAAAAAAAAAAAAATCATTAGACTATCTACAATGGGGAGTTCTTCCCCTATTTAGCACCATGCTAAATAGGCACCTCCATTGTGACATTAATTAATACAGTGATTATAGAGATGGGTGCTTTTATAGGCACCCTCTCTCTCCTATTACTCATGGGTCCCACATGTGCAATCAATTATATATTTTTTATTTATTCAATTGTTGTATTATTTTAATATTAAAAAGTAAATTATATTTTTTTTGCAAGAAAAAGTAAATTACATATTAGTTTCAAGAGTAATATTTAATTGATCAACATTAAATTTTCAACCAAAACTTTTTTTAAGACAACAAATAATTTACCCATCTCAATGGAGAAAAAAAAAAAAAAACAAACCTACAATGATTGGATTTAAGCAAAACAACAAATAATTTACCATTATTTATTTTATATTATTTTTTCAAATTTTAACTTTTTTTATAATTTATAATTAAATTATTTCAATATTTTAAAATTATATAATTATGAATGAATATATAAATTATTGTAAAAAATTTAATGATATAGAGTTATTGCATGGACCCAATTAATAATTATTTTGAGGTGCTTAATTGGAGAGATTTAGTGCTTATCAAATATTAATTATAAAATGAATGATGTGTACAGTCGGGACCCGTTTAAACAAGTGTTGCATTGTGGATGGCCTTACACATAGTTTTAAAAATCGGCTCGGTCATCGACTCGGTGAGGTCATTGGGTCACTGGTTGAACAGTATGACTGAACCGGAATGAATCGGATGACTCGGTCAGTTAACTCGGTCTTTATATAAAATATGTATATGTGTTGAATCAAATTGAACCGGATGACTCGATCTCTAAAAGTTATAAGTTTTCCAAATTCCTAAGCAAATTCCAATTTTCTAATTTTTTTTTCTTTCCCTATTCCTTTTAAAAAAATTCAAATTTTCGTTGTATATAATGTCCAAGGGAAGACTAGTAACATACCCATGCTGACGCACGGGTACAGTAACCATTTGTTGTATAAAAGAGTCTGATTTTCTTTTTAATGGTTGTTATATATTGTTATTTAAAAATTTGATGTGATATTTTTTTTTAGGTTTTGAAAATGTTAATATAACTTCTTTACATGTGATGGACAGTTATTTTTCTATAATGATTCTTACATTTTACAGAATATGATAATGCACATTAAAATATAATACAATTTTTACATAACACAAGTTTATTTAAATTTGTTAAACTTGAAACGTAAACAATATTATAATATTTGAATATAATGGAAAATGAGATATTGTGTGTATATTTTAAGTCTATATAGATATTAAAAATAATATCCAACAGTTTATTATAATATTACAACTTTTGGTCCAAAAAAAAAAAAAATTACAACTTGTCATGTAATATTATAAATAGTTTAACATCATTTTATAATTGAACTGAGGTGATGATATTATAAACAGTTTAAATGTTTTAGCATGAACAATTATTATAAAGGACAACTTGTTGTGTAAATCAAAGTTAGTTTAGTCAATGATAATATATCTTGTGTATTTTTTTTATTTTTTTCTGAAAGATTAGTCAATGTTCATTTATCCCATGCATTTTAGTTCACTAGGGTTCAATATCATTATAGAATTGAAGTGAGGTGACATGAAACATTTTAGCAAAACCAATTTTTTATAAATATCGTTTATCAAAGTTAGTTTAGTTAGTGACAACTTGTCTCGTGCATTTATGTTACTTTTGAAATTTTAGTCAATGACCACTTATCCGATGCATTTTAGTTATCTACGAAATTTTATTTAATCTCTGTTTATCCTGAGCATTTTAGTTAATAAGTGTTCAATATCGTTGTAGAATTGAATTGAGGTGATGATGTTATAAATAGTTTAAATGTTTTAGCAGTAACAGTTTTTATAAAGGACAACTTATTGCGTAAATCAAGGTTAGTTTAGTCATTGATAATTTATCTCGTGTACTTTATTTTATTTTTCTCAAAGTTTAGTCAATGTTCATTTATCGCGTGCATTTTAGTTTATGAGGGGTCAATATTATTATAGAATCGAAGTGAGGTGACATTATAAACAACAGTAACATTTTAGTAAGACCAATTTTTTATAAATATCGGTTATCATAGTTTGTTTAGTTAGCGACAGCTTATCTCGTGCATTTATGTTACTTTTGAAATTTTAGTCAATGACCACTTATCCGATGCATTTCAGTTATCTACGAAATTTTATTCAATCTCTGTTTATCCTGTGCATTTAAGTTGATAAGTGTTCAATATTGTTGTAGAATTGAATTGAGGTGATGATGTTATAAATAGTTTAAACGTTTTAACAGGAACAATTTTTATACAGGACAACTTGTCGTGTAAATAAAGGTTAGCTTAGTCAATGATAATTTATCCCGTGTATTTTTTTTTTTCTTCTGAAAGTTTAGTCAATGTTTGTTTCTCCCGTGCATTTTAGTTTATGAGGGTTCAATATCATTATAGAATTGAAGTGAGGTGACATGAAACATTTTAGCAAAACCAATTTTTTATAAATATCGTTTATCAAAGTTAGTTTAGTTAGCGACAACTTGTCTCGTGCATTTATGTTACTTTTGAAATTTTAGTCAATGACCACTTATCCGATGCATTTCAGTTTTCTACGAAATTTTATTCAATCTCTGTTTATCCTGTGCATTTTAGTTGATAAGTGTTCAATATCGTTGTAGAATTGAATTGAGGTGATGATGTTATAAATAGTTTAAATGTTTTAGCATGAACAGATTTTATAAAGGACAGCTTATTGTGTAAATCAAGGTTAGTTTAGTCAATGATAATTTATCCCGTGTATTTTATTTTAGGGTAAATACCTATTCTCGTCCCTGTAATATTAGCGAATTTCAGTTTTAGTCCCTATAAAAAAAAAGATTTAGATTTTGTCCCTGTAATTTCAGATTCTTCCACTTTTGGTCCCTCATTCCACCACGTAAGAAGAATCTGCATACATGGCACATAAAATGAGGGACCAAAAGTGGAGGAATCTGAAATTACAAGGACCAAAAGTGGGAGGAATCTGAAATTACAGGGACGTAATTTATGCAGATTCTGTTGACTTGATGAAAGGAGGGACCAAAAGTGAAAGAATCTGAAATTACAGGGACAACATCTAGATCTTTTTTTTTACAGGGACTAAAAATTCGCTAATATTACAGGGACGAAAAGAGGTATTTACCCTTTATTTTATTTTCTGAAAGTTTAGTCAATGTTCATTTATCCCGTGCATATTAGTTTATGAGGGTTCAATATCATTATAGATTTGAAGTGAGGTGATATTATAAATAGCATGAACGTTTTAGCAAGACCTGTCTTTTATAAATAACAATTGGTTATGTGTATAAAAGTTAGTTAGTCAACGACAACTTATTCTGTACATTTGTTAATTAATTGCAAATTTCTTCTTTTTATGATAGTTTTTAAAATTTCCGCCACACCACACGCACTACTACCACACTTCAACTCTATACACATTATCACTCTCTTTCTATTATTCACTTTCCGAAATCCTCACACGTCTCACATATATCAATGACATTTTGACTATATATATTACGACTTGTACTGTGCATAATAATAATTTTTAATTTTTACCATGGACAATTCTACCTATGTATAATATTTATTTAAAAATTTGTATCCCTGACGACTTGTCCTATATAGAATAGTTAGTTTAAAATTTATATAATTGTTGACTTGTATTGTACGTTAAAATTATTTTAATTTTATGTTATTGACAACATCTCATGTGTATAATAATAGATTTTAAATTTTCAACAGTGACATTGTCTATAATCCTTAAAAATAAAAATTTATATCGCCTATAACAATTATGCTAAAAAATTTATCAGTGTCGATTTGACCAGTATCAAATAATTATTAAATTTGAACATTGAACACTTATCGAGTGTGAAATAAAGATTTTAAAATTTATATCAATGTCGATTTGTCTTTTGTGTTATAACTATTTTATTTTATTTTATCAAAAACAACCTGACTCATGTATAACTATTGATTTTGCAGGACTTTCAACTACTTGTTCAGTTGTAAAATGAACAACTTTCAATTTTCCTGCAAAATAAAATTAAAATAGTAGTTGGAGATTAGAAAGTTTGAAAAGAAGAAAAGGTATTGACATTTGTAGTTTGGGAGAAAGAAGCTGAGAATGACAAATATGAGTGAAAGTGACTTTGAATATATGGTTTCAAAATCTTTGTGTTTTAAAATTTAGGGGGGAGTTTTGAAATTTGAAATATGTGATATGACATGATGTAAGTCATGAATGACATTTTTTTTCATTGAAAAATGAGAAATTTTTAAAAGTAATGGAACTATGGGAATGGGAAAGGCAGTTAGATTTTGTCAAGCCATTTGGAGGAAAATGTGTACAAATTTGAAACCATAAAGTAATAATAATAATTAGATGACGTCATCAGTTAGAAAAGGTAAATTTTAGATTCAAAAGTAACTAAACTAAATACTTTGTTCAACTTGCATGATATCATCATAGTTACTCATGCCATCACCTAAACCAGTACTTTTTATTAGTTACATGACATCATTAAAGTTACTTGAGGTAATTTAGTTCAATAAAATAAATTTATGACATGTTTTACCTCCATTGTTAGGACGTGGCAATCAACCATTGTAGGGCATAAATATATTTTCTACAACATCTTCTCTTCTTACATTAAGAGAGATATATATAAAAATCGAAGTCCATCAAAAAAATAAATAAATTACATAGTTATTAGCGGAAATTAGTTACACTTGTGATGATCGTTGTCCGTAATTAGTTTTTTTTATAAATAAATTAAACTTTGAAAAATGCAATTATGCACATTAAATTAAGAAGATAATGAGTTTTAATAAGGATTATTATGAAATTTTGGTGGACTTTGATTTTTATATATTGTTATTGTTGTTAGAAGAAGTAGATGTTAGTAGATTTGTATCACTGATTACTTCGCCCGTGTATAAAAATAATTATTAGTAGAAGTAGATGTTAGTAGATTTGTATCAGTAACGACTTCGCCCGTGTATAATAATAATTTTTAAAGTTAACAGTGCCAACTTGTTTCGTGTATAATAAATCTTTTAAAGTTAACACATGAAATTAAGAAGATAGTGAATTTTAATAAGGACGGTTATGAAATTTTGAAGGACTTCGATTATATATATATATATATATATATATATATATATATATATATATTGTTAGTAGAAGTAGATGTTAGTAAATTTGTATCGGTCCCCCTAAAAAAAAAAGTAGATATTAGTGACGACTTCGCCCATGTATAATAATAATTTTTAAAGTTAACAATGACAACTTATTTCGTGTATAATAAATATTTTACAATATAATCCCTCAAAAAAATATTTTATAATATATATAAGTGATTTTCTTAAAAAATATAAGTGATGACATGTCACATGGTTAATAATTATTTTGAAAATTATATGAGCGACAACTTGTTTATTATGTTCTAATTTTTAAAAAAAAATTAATTACAGATGATGGTCATGTATAACTAATTTCCATTGATAACTGTAGACTAATTTATTTATTTTGCTGGACTTCGTTTTTTAGATATTGTTAGAAGAAGTAGATTTGTATCAGTGACAATTTCGCCATAATAATTATTATTAAAGTTTTTTTTTAAGTTAACAATAACAACGTGTTTCATGTATAATAAATATTTTATAATATATATATATATATATCAGTGATGACATGTTTTTTTGATAAAGGCCAAGAGAAAGGTTTGGTATCCGGGCGAGTCTGAAGCATCCCAACTAGGTTGGCATCCAACATAAACCCCCATCCTCTACCGCCTTTCCAATACGTAATATTATTAAAAAAAAAAAAAAATTATGTACAATAGAGGGGGGACTAGGCCAAGACCCTCCGAAAAAAAAATAAACGGAAAAAAGAGAAGGCTAGACAAGGCTACAAAAATCTAAAGTTGAGAAGCCCATGTCCGTCTCTTGCAAAATCAGCTGACAGAGGAGCAGGCATAATAGGAAATAAACCAAAATCTCAGTAAGAGCTACTCGGGAATCATTGTTACCGATCCCCCGAATGTTCCAATAGATGAAATTCATTGAGAAGTTGGGAGAGGACCCTGTGATCGGGTTTGATAACTAGCCTTAACTTGTTGCTTTAGCTTCTTCTTCTGAGACTTAGAAAGGACCGGGGAAAAAGGCACATCTTCATTAACTGCCGCCTTGTCCAACCATGTCTTCATAAAATCCAAATCTTTCTGTAAAGTAGGATCTAATGTGGCATTAGGATCGGCCCTTATAGAACTGACATCCACATCAGCAACTGGTGTTAATATAGGTCCATGACTCCATCTAGCCACATTATCAGCTACGTTATTTAGTGGCATGCTAGAAGGATTTACCTTGGCAGCTGTAGGAGTTGGAATATTCATTGTAGAGTCAACATTGCCTGATATAGTTTCTCCAATCTCTAACGGTTCATCCTCCAAATTGTGGTGCACACCTTTTGCATCAACAATGTCAGATTGCTGCATAATATCTTCATCTATCGTGATCAATTGTTGTATCTCCGCCTCTGTTGTTTCTTGTTGATGTGCCAAGTTGTTTTGTGCTTCCATAACAGGGACTGTTATGTCAACAATTTTCTGTGGTGCTTCAAAAGCTAGAGAGGACCCTATACCTGACGGATTGTCCTTTATAGGGACCCAATTGTGCTTCTTTATTGGAACTGACTTTTTCCCCTGAACAATTGTTTCTTTGTGTGCATTCTTCTCCACCCTAGGGTACAACCATCGACACGCCGAAACATCGTGACCTATGGTTTGACAATGAGTACAAACTAATTATCTTAAAATTCATATCGGCTAAAACTTGTCTCTTTGTGTTATAATTATTTTTGAATTTGTACTCAATGATAACAAATGCCGTGTATAATTCTATTATTTTTTTAAGTTAGTTTTTCACTTACGTTATGGTTTGAAGAAAAAAAGGAGAATAATGTTTTTTTGAAGGAAGAAAAATAATGTTTAATAATATATATCAGTGTATCTCTTGTCTCGTGTATAATAACTATTTTATAATATATATCAGTGATGACAAATCATATGTTCGATACTTATGTCCTCGTGAGCTTAGCTCAGTTGGTTTGGATAATGCATAATATATCCAACGTCCGGGGTTCAAACTCCGACCACTACCAAAATATGTTCAATACTTATTTTAAAATTTATATCAGCATGTCTTGTTTATAATAATTTTTTAAAAATTTTGCGAAGTGACAACTTGTCTCGTTTACAACAATTATTTTAAAATTCTGAAGTGATGAGTCGACCCTTGTATAATATATTTTGTCAACCTTTTTTAAAACTTGTCTTTTAAACTATTTATACATCGTCTGTTATTGCCTCACTTCAAATCTATACACATCACTCTTTTTCTATTACTCTCTTTGGTATGTTGTACGTATCAAACGATCAATGTTTTACCGTTATTTTTATGTAACAATGAAATATATTTATCTTATGTTTTCATGAATATGAAAAAAAAATTAAATTTTAATATTCATTAATTAATGTAACAACACGTCTTTAGATCTTATAAAAAAACACATCGTTAGATATATATATATATATATATATATATATATATATATATATATATATATATATATATGTAAAATAACATTTATTAAATTATATTTTTAGAGGTTAAATAAACTACTACTATTTTTTTATTATTTGATAAAGAAATTATTATTATTATTATTTTTTATATATTTTTTAAAGAATTTATTTATTTTTATTTTTATTATGTTACACTAATTTTGCAATAAAAAAAGTCTATACCCTTTACTCATTTCTATCTCGTACAAACGTAGAGTATTTTTTTATAATTTTTATTTTATTTTATTTTTTGTCATTTAACTTTATTCCACGAGTAAATAGTCAATTTCCTCCCTGATATTGTAAGTTTCATCAATTACCCCCCTGAAATTAACAAAACTTCAAATACCCCCATGAAATTTCACAACGTTAGTCAATTTACCCCCTCCGTCAAATTTTTCTGTTAGTGAACATAACGTTTTGCAAACAACCCCCGAAGTTTTGCACTTATGTGCAAAATGCCCCCCAAACTTAAAAATTTATATTATTTTTTTCTTAAAAACAAACAATTAATAGTTAAATATTAAAATTAACTATTAATTTTGGAATTTGGAAAAACTACATGCATATATACATCAAAATAGGCTCCAAAATGGGGAAAAATATGTATTTTTTAAAGTGACAGTAATGAGATGATTTGTGGATTAATATTGGGGGTTGTGTAATTTAAATGGTTTGAGCAAATTGTTGAAGAAGTTTGATGAGTTAAAAGACTAAGATGGTGAAGGAGAAAATATAAATATAAATTTGATTATTAATTTGTTTATAAACCTTTAAAAATAATAATTTGTCTATTAGAAATAACCATTATTGTCACTTTAAAAATACACATTTTTTCCTATTTTGATGGATATATGTATGTAGTTTTTCCAAACTTCAAAATTAATAGTTAGTTTTAATATTTAACTATTAATTGTTTGTTTTTAAGAAAAAAATAATATAAATTTTTAAGTTTGGGGGACATTTTTCACATAAGTGCAAAACTTCAGGGGGGTATTTGCAAAATGTCATATTCCCTAACAGAAAAATTTGACAAATTTTGTTAATTTCAGGGGGTAATTGATGAAACTTACAATTTTAGAGGAGAAATCGACTATTTACTCTTTATTCCACACACCATATTTATTTTAAAGTTAATTTTCTCTCTCTTCACCAAAGAAATCTGGAAAACTCTCTGATTCTCAAACAAACCCTAGCCGCCGCCTCCTCCCTCCTTCAGTGTGTCTCCGGCGGTCGTTACATTGCTCCACCATCTTCATCCTCTCCTTTTCATTTGTAATTATACTCTATCAAATTTATTTCAAGTCAAAGATGATTTTAAATTTCCCTATGACCATCTTTTCGGCTAGATCTTGACATCCACGTACAAGCTTTTGAAAATCCATCACCATAAAAAGAGTCCCCTCCATCTTCTCTACAAAACCCATTTAAAAATATCAGGAACGGACAACCTTCGCCGGTGACCACCACGCCGTAGCTTTCAACCACCGCGCCGGAAAAGAGCTTACGTGTTTTCATCCCAATCTTGTATGTTGTCCAGATCTGGGTCAGAATTTTTACACAAACACTTAAACCTGGGCTGCTGTCTTCATCAAGGTCAAGTTGCTTATATATTTTGTTTCCATTACATGCAACAACAACAATACAAATTTCAACAAATTTGAAATTGGTGTATGCAACTTGGGTAGTGAAAACGACCAATATATCCTTCCATTAGATTTGGGTTGTTACATTATATCCTCCCTTAAAAAAATTTCACCCTTGTAAAATTAACTCCATACTTTCTTTTTCTTCTTTCTAATGCTTTTTGATCCTTAACTTGTTATTTATTATTTTTTATCTAGAAAACAAAACAAAAGACTTTGAAGTGAAGTAAAATAGTTCTAAATGGAAGCTAAAACACACAAATTCTTATTGACAAATTATGGCTTATCACACCTTTCTAAAAACTTTTTTTTGCCAGTTATACTTGGCTGTTATACTTGGCTGAATGCCGTCTTGCTGCCTCCTTAAGAATTTTAATACCGAGCACTTAGCTTATGTGGGTTTGTTGATCAAGGACTTTGCATCTTTTTCTTTTGTATTGTTATGAAAATATATCAATGAATAAGATGCAAAGTCTTACTTGATCAACAAACTCACGAATGATAAGCGCTCCGTATTAAAATCCTTGAGGGGGCAGCACATTCAGCCAAGTATAACTGCAAAAATAAATTTTTAGAAAGGTGTGATAAGCCATAATTTGTCATAGTTTATGTGGTGTTTAGTTCCTAATTTCAATAAGAATTTGTGTGAAATTCTTTTAAAGAGGATAAAATGTAACAACCCAATTCTAATGTAAAGGAAAGGAAGGATATATTGGTCGTTTTCACTACCCAAGTTGCATACACCAATTGGTGAGTAATATTTTCATTGGAGCACAAGAGAGCCAAGGAACCGAAATTGAAGGATTGATGCAGGACAAGAGTGCTTGTTGGAGACAGAGTTTTGGGTCAAGACTGCATCAAGAGGAAGTTGTTCTTTGAGGTGGGTTTCCTCTCCTAGACTTGAATTTAAATAATTAGAATTGATACCTTTACATTGGTAAAGTGATTAGTATGAGATATTAAGTGATTTTCATGAATGATAATTTCTTGAAATTGTTGTTGAAATTAGAATTAGGGTGGATTAGTGTGTGGAACTAGAATTATAGTTATACAAATTCTTTAACTAAGCTATGTTTAGGAACATTAAGTAATTAATTGAATCGTGGGATTGTCAAAATTACACTTTGTTGAGTTTAGTTTTCTATATACCATATGAACCTTGAGCCCAAATATATATCTAGGTGTGATATGAATAAATCGATTAAGCTTAGTTACTATGAAGATCAAATTTTGTTTTATATTGACGCTGGCTGATGCCTACAAATAGATTTGTCTTATCTTGTTATGTGTCTCTGCTAATTAAGTCATAGACTTCTTGTGATACTTAAGAACTAGGCCAATTTATAGACAGAGAAAAAGAAAAGTATTTTCTTTACAAGCACATTGTGAAATGAATGACAGTTCAACTGTTAAATCATTTTAGAAATATGCATTGTTTGTGCTGTTTCGTCTGAACTGTTTTGGACAAGTACAAAAAATGTTTAACAATAGTTAAACACTCAGATTTCTACGGATGTGCCATCTTTTGAACTCAGATTTAAAAAAGTCACACTCATATAATAATAATTTGTTTTACTAAATTAATAGGATGGGTACAACCCTAGGATGGGTATGGACGCTCTACAAGTCTTCCCGGTTAGCCAGGCTGCTGCTAACCAGCGTGCTGGTCGAGCTGGTCGAACTGGCCCTGGGGCATGCTATCGGTTGTATACAGAGAGTGCTTACCTAAATGAAATGTTGGCCAGTCCTGTTCCAGAGATTCAGAGAACTAACCTTGGCAATGTCGTCTTGTTGCTGAAATCTCTTAAAGTTGAAAATTTACTTGACTTTGATTTCATTGATCCACCTCCGCAGGATAATATTCTTAATTCTATGTACCAGTTGTGGATGTTGGGCGCCCTTAACAATGCGGGGAGATTGACTGAACTTGGCTGGAAAATGGTTGAGTTTCCACTGGATCCTCCACTTGCCAAGATGCTTTTGATGGGTGAGCATTTCGGGTGTCTTGAGGAGGTTCTGACCATAGTTTCCATGCTTTCAGTACCATCTGTTTTCTTTAGGCCAAAGGACCGAGCAGAGGAGAGTGATGCTGCACGCGAAAGATTTTTTGTGCCAGAATCTGATCATTTAACCCTTTACAATGTCTATCAGCAATGGAAACAACATTATTACAGAGGTGATTGGTGCAATGACCATTTTTTGCAAGTTAAAGGTCTAAGAAAGGCTAGAGAGGTGAGATCCCAGCTGCTTGATATTCTTATGGTTCATACTCTCATGTCAGTGTGCAATCATCTGGTAAGGATTATGATATCCTTGCAGAAAACGTGGGAAACCGACTGTTCTTTGCAGGTGAGGCCACTTCTAGGCAATATCCAGCCACTATGCATGGTGCTTTCATGAGTGGATTAAGAGAAGCTTCTCGCATTTACCAGTTAACCCCTGTTCAGCAGCCTTGTCCTAAGAAGTCCTTGTCTAAGAATATAGCACACAACAACGGTATCCTGGTTAATTTATTCAAGAGGCCTTATTTGGAAATCGGAAATTTTGCTTTCATATGTGATCCTTTACACGATGATACACAGTCGAAGGCGATTATGAAATTCACTTTTGGTGGTATTGACGAAAGTTACAAGGAGATTTACACTATTTTATCCCTTGAACAGATGGATCAAATGCAGGAAATCAGTGGAGGAGATGAAAATAGGTTGTTATATTTGACAAAAAACCTTGGGTTGAAGCTAATGGGTTTGAGCGCTTTACTCATTGCCGGTAATGACGTAATAGCTAGCGTTGCTGCCTCCCGAAAAGGTAGATCAAGGAACCGAAAAATTCCCCATAATCCAAAGAAGAAATAATTTGCATATGGGGGTGCTTGTTATCCAGTTCTGACTTTGAAGTCTTGTAATAGAGGATAATCAAATAATTGGATTTTACGGGCAAACTTGTTTACCCTACTTGTAGTTGTATTGTAATTTGTATCATATTTATTTCAAATTTTCAATAATCCCTTCATTGGTTCCAACACCAAATCAAGGAGAATATCAAATTAAACATATTACAGGGTATTATGGTTTACATTCTTATTGAATTTCTTGATGCACTTCTTTTATATGGGGTTTAAAGTTTTCATAAAGTTTTTTTTTATTAATGATTTATGTTTCAAAATTTCTAATTAAAATTAATTTTCTTTACAAAAAGAAAATCAAGTTTTTGAACCATAGGCGAACAAGTTTTCACATTTTAGTTTATAATAGTGATAGATACGGAAGTAGATTTACTATGAATAATAGTTAAGATTATTTTGATAAGGATTACAAAATCTGAAATTAATAGTTAAGATTTGTTTTTTCCTATCTTTAATCTTTAATAATAACACACACAAGTATAGCCAAGAAACTGACCATGAAGCAGTAGGCTGATGTTTCAACAGATAAGCATCTAATTATATACACTTGAATTTTTGCATGGATTTTAGTTCTTTGCTCTTCCATTATTTGTATTTTTAGTTCTTTGTTTCAACAGATAAGCATCTAATAATGCGAGCAACATTCATTTTGACGCACTCTTTATAACACTAATAGTTAAGGTTGTGCCTTCTTGAGTAGTTGTTGCAGTAGGTTGAGATGCAGCAGGTTAACAATGTGACATGGATCGAATGTTCCATATATGTCAACGTAAACAAACTTTGGTCTCTCAGCATAGGATCCGAAAAGATATATGAAAGTATTTTATATATCCATGTCTTGCATCTTCACACGTTGCATGTCTTTAGCCGGCATCAGCAAACATGATTCTAAAAGCTTGTTTATGCCGTCTTGAACCAAACTCCTTGATAACTTCAGTGGAGATCTTCCTCCAACCTAGTCCTATTGCATATAGGATTAAATCATCGGTCGATATGTTGCAATCTTCTGGAAATATAGAACACAACAAAAAGAGCAACTCTGCTTCCTTGTTTTGTAAATATTTATAGCTTAGTTCAAGACAACTCAAAGCATTTCTCACTCCTTCGTCGTGATCATCAAATGCCGATGAATTCCTCATCTTATGTAGTGCAACATCCCACTCACTTTTATGCTTTCCTTTTAAGCAAGACGCCATAGTTACAATAGCTAGGGCCAGTCCCTTACATTTATCGCAGAGTTCTCGTGGCAAACCATCCATTGACTTGGAAAACTTGTCAGTAATCTTTGCATGCTTTTGGAACAAAGTCCAGGATTCATCTTTAGATAAAAGCTCTAGATGAATATTCTTTTGACAGTCCATTGAAGTGCATACTTGCTGATTACGAGTGGTTACAAGGATATTCCATAAATCATCTACTATAACAAGAATTCGTTTATTTTCTGTCAAACTCAACCATAACCGTTGTGCTCTTCCCTCTTCGCTTTCTTCATTGAGTTTCAAGTTTAACATGTCTACCATTTTTCCATGAATATCTCTAATATTTTGAGTTTGAGACGCTGTGATAGATATTACCTTGTCGAACATATTTGATTCCTAGGCCTTCTCACCACATCCACCCATTCCATACACACCTATCATATAGGAACATTTATACCAATACTTTCACTGTTTTCTTTCTCCTATACTCTCTCATCTTGTTTCTTTTTATTTGATCTCCCATGAACTCACATTCTTCCACTCGGTATCAACTATCAAACCCTATGCACTGTTCACATCGTTCTTCAACCTTGTGACAAACGTGTTTCAGATCTTGGAGGTCATTACTTCATCAACTGTGTACACTGTTCTCCTACCTATTCACGCATGGTTTCATATCTTGGAGCTCGTTCGTCGTTTTCAAGGTCCTATATCGTCTTTCTTTCTTACTTAATGGAATCATTTTCTACCATTTTAAAGACATATATAAAATTTGTTGGAATCATAGAAAGTTAGAGTTGTTCACGGTCTGTTTACATATGTATATCTCTTTCATCTGTTTGCATTAATGTTATTGTTATAGCAACTCATCTCAACAACTTCCCTTATTTATTAAGAAACTGAAGTGTGCTTAAAATGGATAGATTTGCTTAAAAATTCAATTTAGTCATTTATTATAAGCTTATGTGTTGACTGTTGAGTACTTTATGTTGTCGTGTTTTTATTTTTCCCAATATTGTGTAATACATGTTAAAAACTCAATTTTTCTTCCTTTTTTCTTGTTTTTACAATGAAGATTACCGTCTTTCATTTTTTCACTTTTTTTTATCTCAATCTTGGTGTTATCTACTTTCCATGATTGAAAGTATTGGTATAAATGTTCCTCTATGATAATTATTCTTTGTTTCTTTTATTAATATTAGACCCAAAGATGATCTATAATTGAAATTACTTGAGAGCACTTTTCATCCACAAGTCGTGAATAGACTACACCGCCGCTGGCTGCTTTCATCCACCAGCATCGCTTCGCGACTCCGTCAAGTTTGAGTAATCCTCCAGCTAATTCAAGTGCTCGCTCAACCCAACGCAGAGTTTCCGGTAAGCCTCTCTTACGACCTTATCGCCGAAATCCTTTCCTTTTCCAATGTGAAATCTCTTATGCGAATGCGATGAGTATGGGAACAGAGTTGTACACGCAGTTGATGCCTCCCTCTGGTTTTGATGAAATGTCATCTATTAAGCTGCCATATTTATGTATATTGAAAGACTCCTTCTGTTTTTCTCATGATTACAAAAGAACTGAATTCATTATATGGAAGATGAAAACATTTGGAGTTGAAGAGGCGTGGACTTAACTCCTTAAAATTAGCTACCAAAATCTTCGGACTAGATATCATGATTTTGCTGACTTGGAAAAATGTCAATTGTTGCCATTGCACCTTTCGGAGCACAACGATACACTAATATTGGCTAATAATCAAGAACAACGAGCAATTCTATATAATTTGAGGAATAATACAGCAAAGCGGACTAGAATTATCGATGAAATACAATGGTTCTCTGCCAAGGTTTATGTTGAAAGTTTGGTTTCTGACATTTAGAAAGCACGTCAAGACATTTTTTATCTTCAGATTCTAATAACAAACATATAAACTTTTTTTGGACTATAAGTAAACGATATTCTGTCTTTTTAGCAATCTTTTTAGCAAATTTGTTCCATCATAATAACAAACCCAGAGATGAACCAAGGAGTATTGATAAACACTTACTTTTTGGAGTAATTGTCTAGTGCATTTGGCTTGGTAGGAGCATGAATTTTGTTTATAATTAGTTGTTGAACTTGATTAGATATCAGGGTAACAGTGTTGTTCAATCCATGTAACCAACTTCATCCAGTGGGAAATGACTTTCATTGTTTTAGCCTAATTTGAAGTGTCAACAACAATTTTCAATAGATTTTGGTTTTGATGGATCATTTTAATTATAATTGAAATCGGTTAAGCAAAGAAGATAGACGGAAATTCGACAAAAGAAAGAAATATTTCGACTTTAGATTGATTGAACAGTACAAGAACAACTACTGGGTCAAAATACAATAAGCCGGAAAAACCAAAATGGTCAAACCTAGTCGTGTTCATTCGACACGTAACAGAATGGTTATTAGAGCCTTACAACAAGAAGTAAAGATCTAAAATCTGAAATGTTCTAAGAACCAAGCAAGCTCGACGTCAAGACGACAAGAGATGCAAATGTTAACCATGTCGTAATCTTCATCTGCACCTGGAGATGGTAGATGGGCGTTGTGGATCATGTTACTCAACGCGCAAGCCCCTTCGGAATTACAAGTGAACCTACATACCAAACCAGGGGGCATTGACTGCAACTCAAGTTGGTTCTAGTAAAAAAGAAATTCATCAGCACTGATGACGTCCCTACAATCAGCCAGACGTTGACGAACAAAGAGATCATGAAAGATGGACAAAATACCATCTCTATCAAAACCTTCGCTAGCCAACACCCCTGGCATGATCAGGAAATATGTAGCTTCGTCCGATTCTGCAAAGTAAGCTCTGCCCAATGCAAATAGTGTAACGCCCTCTTTGAATTATTTGATTTATTTAATTATTTAATTGAGTCTAAAATTTATTAAGAAGAGTTTAAAATATATTTATTTGATTATGTGATTTATTAAGTGGCTTATGTTGTTATTTAATAGATTAAGATTTGAAAATAGAAATAAGATTGAGTTGAGAGTTTGTTATGAGATTTTAGAGAGTTTTGGGGGAGAAAGAGAAATAAGATAAAATAGAAAAAGGGTTATAAATAGGAGAAACCTAATTTAGAAAAAACATAACGTACGATCAATTTTGGAGAAAAGGGAGAAAAAGCCGAGAGGAGGGAGAAGATCTAGGAGTGCTGCGATTTTCATCTATAAGGTAAGGGTGAGACTAACATTCAATCTTATTAAGTCTGTAATTCTGATGATTAAATTTAACAAGGGTGAGATTAATTTTGGAGGATTTGAGAATTAGGGTTAAAGTGAGGAATTGATGAAAAATTGTTAGATTGATGTAGAAAGAGTAGATAATCAGATGAATTAAAGTAATAGGTGGTGTTCATGTTGTAGAAGAATCATAGGTTAAATTCCTAATCAGTTTTTGAGTTTGGATTGATGAAAATTGAGATTTTTGCTTGAAGAGACGGTGTCTAAATGTTTTGGCAAATGAGGGATTATGTGAGGTTTTGGAAACCGATTTTTGGGTGGTTGAAACTGTAATTTTTCTGTAGATTGTGATAGAGTTAAGTGTCAGGAGCGCGTAGGCGAAAACGGCATCGAAAACGGGTTAACGGTTTGATTTTTAGGCGCGAAAACGTGAAGGGTGAAAATCTGATGCTGTCGAAATCATGAGGCGATTCTAGTGCTCATGAGGCGATTTCGACAGAAAACCTGTAATTTTAGTATGTATGATGCTGTCGAAATCATGAAGCGATTCTAGTGATCATGAGGCGATTTTGACAGAAAAATCTGTAATTTTAGTGTGTCTGATACTGTCTTACCAGAAACCTTAAAAATGTAATTTTCTTCACTTCAAATGTTTTCAGACTTCTTCTTAAGTGTAGGAACTTTATCTTAACCATCTAGAGATGTTTTTAGGAAGGAGATAACCTTGTATAAAGGGTCTAATGAGTTCATGAGTTGGTCTTTGGGGTAGGAATGGTAGTTGTTTACAATATTAATGATAATCTATGAAGCTGTTTTAGGATGTGTTGATGTTGATTATGATGTCATACTTATTACTTGAATTATGAATGTATATTTGAGATGTTGTTGACTTGCATTTGATATTATTATGTCATGCTGTTTTGTATACTGTTGTGTCGCTGTTGTTATTTAACTAAGCTGCATGAGTCGGTCTAAGTTGATTGAGAAGATGAAGTTCCAAAGTATTGGATTATATAAGAGGTTGTCGATTTAAGAAGTTTAAGAGGTCGAGTTCATGCATTAGCATTTCATTGTTGGGGGCTTGATGCCCTGGAGCCTTTGCTCAAATAAAGTTGAGGGCTTGATGCCCTGGGAGCCTATTTACGCTCAAATACGTTGGGGGCTTGATGCCCTGGATTGGTACCACATGCATGATTAGAAGATTAAGTTGCATAGTCAAGTTGTCAAGTTGTCGAGTTGTCAAGATTGTCAAGTTGTCGAGTTGATAAGTTGTAGAAGTTGCGTTGTCGTTGTCGTTGAGTTGTCATTTATCAATGGAGTTGTTAATAAAGAACTAAGTGAAGTATTAATATTTATTAATCATTGTTGTATATGTTGTTGTTATATCAATATAAGATGATGAATATGTTGTTTGTTTATATGATTATTATCATTAAGTGATGATTATTGTCGCGTCATTTTTTGGAGATCAAGGCTATTTGATTAGCTTTTGACTCACTAATTATTTCACGACTGAACATTTAATTTTATTATGAAAAGGGGGAAAAAGTTCAAACAACCCCATATTGAAAAGATTTTGGGTTCGGGGGTTAGTTACATAAAGGGAAGGTACTAGCACCCTTTATGTCCGTAGTACTCTACGGGAACCTCTTGGATTTTATTTAATTTTTGTGCTATAACTTGCTTGCTTATTTTGAAAAGAAGGAATTAAAGTGGAAAATAAAGACCTAAATATCTACATTTTTTATTGATTTGGAAGGACATGGTCCTCTGCCTACGTACCCGTGGGGGATCAAAACCTCGTAGTTCGGGATAGAAAACAACGTTTGATTGGTTTTGTGTTTTTTTATTAGTTTTGAAAAAAAGATTTTAAAGGAAAAAGCCAAATGGCAAATAAGTTTGTTTGTATTTTTTAAATTAAAGAAAATAGACTTAGGATAAAATTAAATTTGATTAATGTTTGATTAAAGAAATAAAATAAAAATGACGACCACTTGATTTAGGATCAAGGTTTGTTTATGAAAATATTTTTGTGATTTTTGATTATTTGCATGTTTTTGTTGTTTTTTTTTAATAATAACTAAAATTAAAACTAACGGAGCAGGAAGGTAAAAACGCGGCTACCCTAAGTTAGAAATATGAAATCTACGACTATTACATAAAAAGCCTATTTACATTCTAAGGTCTGCAATAAAAATTAAAATGCTAAAAAAAATAAATAAATACGAATAAGGAAAAAATAAAAATAAAAAAGTCCAAACACAAGGTGGGGGTGCAGTGGTAAACAGGGGTGTGCAGAAAGCAGAAAAAGGAACTGGGCTTAAGGAACCGAAGCGGGTCGTGGATCCTGGGTCATGGGTCGAACCGGTTTGAAGAGTATATAAGGGTTGTAAACCCTAAATTCTCTCATTTCTTCTCCCTCCTTCTCTCTCTTCCGTCTCCGACGGGAAGGATGGGGGTTCCGGCGGTGGTTGGCCGGCCAGTGCGGCGGCGCCACCGCGCCGGAACCCTAACAACTTATTTTTTTGATTTTTTTGGTTCTTTCTACTTGCTTTCTTCCCCTCTACACGATTCTAAACCTAGATTTTCTATAACACACACCCAGAGACCTAGATCTAAAGGAGAAGTAATACTACCTTTTGTTGAGCTTTTGATTCGGATTTTGATTCGGATTTGGGTATGGATGTCCCTGTGTGTTGCTGTCTCCCGTGTGTGTGTTGTTGTCCGTGTGTGTGCTGTTGTGCGTGTGTGTGTGCTGTTGTGTGTCTACTCCTTCCCCTTCTGTTGTATTTCCTCTGTCTCTCGTGTCCCGCTGTTGTTGTTGTCTTGGCTTCTCTGCTGTTGTTTTTTTGGTTGTTTTGCAGGTTCTATTTATAGTGTGGTTTGAGGCTAGGGTTTGTTGAGAAAAAGCAAAAAATATGTGATTGGATTTGGATTGGAAAGGAGCCGAGACAGCAATCTGTTCCTGTGTTTGGGTTGAGATGAAACGCGTGACAGACTGTTATTCTGAACCTGGACCTTTTTTTGGATTTTTTATGGATATTAACAAAGGAATAAAGTGATAAATGAGAAAAACAAAAATAAAAATAAATGCAGACTTCTTTTGGACTTATCTAAACAAAAAATTAAATAATTAATTAAATAGATAAAGACTAAAACAAAATAAAAATTAAACGATTTAAAAAAAAGAAATAAAAGATGGAAATAAATAATTAAAGACTGAGAGAAGAGGGCCCGATTCGGAAATTTATGAGGTATTTCAAAATATCTCCCTGCCGAATTTTTCACTGAAATGTGAGTCTGATCCGAGTTCGGAGACGTGTGTCAGTGGGACCTTAGGTCAAAATTTGGGGTATAACAGATGCCCCTATTTAAGTTTCTTCGCTCAGAGATTCGAAGGTAAAATCTTTGACTCGACGAGCCGAAGAGACTTAAATACAAAAAGTGCACCAATTTTGACCTAAGATGTTTATGAATGCTCATGATTTAATTATGAATGCATGATGACAAAGACGGCTCGACTGGAATGAAAAGACACTGGGATACCCAAATTCTTCGAAGAAAGGGATCCGACTTTACTGGGGAATCTGGTTTCACTGGGGAAAATGGTTGTTCCTCATCGTCTCGATATCTCGAAACAAAGTGCAATGGTTCGGACTCCAATGTCCATTTGTGGACTTGGTTTTGAAAATGAAATAATAGAAGGATACAAGTTATTTGTTGGTTGAAATTGGCCACTTGTTGCAGGCTGTTCGTTAGTTGGAACTGGTCGCTGGTCATAAAGATAAAAGATTGACACGGGTTGTTCGTTTGTTGGAACTAGTTGCTCGAAAGAAAAAACATAGGCTATTCGTTTGTTGGAATCGGTCGCTGGGCATAAAGATAAAAGATTGACATTAGTTGTTCGTTTGTTGGAACTAGTTGCTCGAAAAGTTGGATTGGTGACATCTCTGGAACAGCTATGCTGGGGATGATACCTAAAGTTGAAGTTGACATCGAGATTAACTAGCGCCATGACTAGTACGGCTTTCCGCCGGGGATGACACTTCGAAACTAAAGTTGAAATTGACGTTGATTAGTGACATGACCTAGCACGGTTTTTCACCGGGCATGACACCTTTGAAATTTGAAATGGAAGACGCTTTACTCGTAGAAACTTGCGGCTTGACACCATGGTAAACTAAGACTGAACCGAAGTGACATGACCGAATCGATTGATGAGTTTATGTATGAATTGATGTCGTGCACATGTTGTGTACGCACGAATACATGATTATCAGTAAATGCATGATTGTTATGAGTTTGTGGTTGTATGAGTGCATGGAAGCGTTGATGTGATGAATGCAAGATAATTTGACTCGAATGAGAAATGACAACGGATATCCAAATTCTTTGAGAAAGGGATCCGACTCTGCTAGGGGAATATTGTAGTTTTACTGGGGAAAAAGGTTGTCTACTATCTGTATGGTAGATGTAAGAAGACAAGAGTTGTATTACCTTACTACCCGTATGATAGTTGTATGAAGGCAAGATGAAAGAAAACATTGTCCACTATCTGTAAGATAGCCGTATAAAGACGAATAAATGAGATTACCTACCACCCGTAAGATAGTCGTATGAAGGTAAGACACAGAAGACATTGTCTACTATCCGTAACATAGTCGTATGAAGACAAATGACATAGATTACCTACTACCCGTATGGTAGTCGTATGAAGGTAAGACGAAACAAGACATTGTCTACTATCTGTAAGATAGTCGTAGGAAGACAAATGACATAGATTACCTACTACTCGTATGGTAGTCGTAAAAAGGTAAGACGAAACCAGACGTTGTCTACTATCCGTAAGATAGTCGTACGAAGACAAATGGAAAAAACAAGATAAAAGGGTAACCTCAAGCGGTCCGTTGGTGGACTTTGATAGTTTGAAACGAGATAAAAGGGTGAACTCAAGCATCCGCTGGTGGACTTGGTGACTTGTTATAAGGTAAAGAGATAAATGCAAGCTGTTCGTTGGTTGGAACTTGTCACTTGTCATAAAGTAAAGAGATAAATGCAAGCTGTTCGTTGGTTGGGACTTGCCACTTGAAATAAGGTAAAAGTGAGATGCAAGTTGTCCGTTGGTTGGGACTTGCCACTTGAAATGTTTGATTGGTGACATCTCTGGAACAGCTACGCTGGGGATGACACTTTTGATAAAGAAAGTAAAACAAGACGTTCATTTGTTAGAAACTTGCGGGTTCACAAAACGATAAGTTAAGACCGAACTGAAGAGACACGACCAAAACGAAATTCTGGATGATTGATGCAATTATGTGTGAATTGATGTTGTGCATATGCTATGTACGTATAAACGTATGAATATGTGAGAAGATTGATGAATGCGTGATTGTATGATTGTATGGATGTGTGACTACATGACTGTATAGACTGTATAACTGCATGACTATATAGACCGTATATGCCAGATGACTCGATGAACCGAGACAAGACAGGTAAGATGGGAGGTGGACTAACATCGCAGTACAAACACTCGGCAAACATCCTTGGAGATGATACTATTGTGAACAAATCGAGCCGTTGACGGTGTAAGATCTGGCACAGGGTAGCAACTGATGCCTCTTGGGGGTAAAGCCCATTGTTAATAAAAGATATGGAAGAAGTCGCCATTTGTGAACCGGCACAGAGTGTCTTTCCATTGGTATGCTTCAGTAGTCGTGCTTTTTCTGTTCTATTTTCTTTGAGAATCCCTAACTTTTGCCTGGACCGCCCTTTCGGGTTTTCAGTCCACCGGGAATTTTTTTATTATTATTTTTTTTTTTGCCCCTAATTTTTGCCTGGACCGCCCTTTCGGGTTTTCAGTCCACCAGGGCGCTCTCTATTGCCTAAGTCGCCTTTTCAGGTTTTCGACTTAGCGAGCTTTGATTTTTTTGCATTTATATTTTTTGTATTTTTATTTTTGGACTGCGACAGCATTTTGCTCAAGACAGAGGTCCTCTCCACAATGCTTAGCCATGTTTCTCTTTCAGAATATAATCGTTCTCGAGACGGATGCTGATGTATGCTCCATCTACTCACGAGTTCAAAGAGAATGTGTTTGTTGTTCACACTTTTCAAAAGATGTAAAAAAAGTTTTTGTATTTTGAAACTTTTGCTTTAAGTATTGCTATCAAACATAGAAGAAATTATGCAAATAGAATAAATGAGAGTTCCAAATAAATGGGCACAGGCTCAAATTTGATGAATTGAGTGGTGACCTGCCAATGGCATGGTTCCAAGGATCTTTGAATTTTTTTGGAAAATGGTAAATATAATGGGAAGGGTACATTGAACACAAAAACCGTTATTCTCCCTAATAACTTTGAATGCCCCTGTTCCAAGTCTTTGATCTGCAGATGCTTCGAATCGGAGGTCTTTTGATAGCTAGATGCCCCAAGTGGATTATGTCTGACCGAATGCATTTACTTTGTCTTTTGATCCTTAACTTTTGCATAGATCGCCCTTTCGGGTTTTCGATCTATCAGGATAATCATTTTTGTTCATGTCTCTAACTTTTGCCTGGACCGCCCTTTTGGGTTTTTAGTCCACCGAGACGCTCATTTTTGCCTAAGCCACCTTTTCAGGTTTACGACTTATCGAGCTTTTATGTTTGACAGAGTATTTCTTGACTGTACCGGCATTCATAGGAAGTGCAAGTTTGTCACCATCCATAGTTGTAAAAGTCCTTGCACATGAGCCTTCATGGTTAGGCGTCCACTTGCCCCTGGAGTCTAGTTGGAAATGTAGTACCTTTTTGGGCACAAAGTCTTCTTCTTGAAAGTCACGGGGACAAACCTTATTGTTGGAAGTTTGTTTCAACCTCTTGTGATTTTAAGTTCTTTCAAACTTGGATTTCAGCAGAACTCCTATTGTTGGGACTTCGACCTCCGCGAGAAGCACGACCTTCATGTTGTATACTTGAGCGAAGGAGGGGGGATGCCCCTGTTGAAATGTGTACTGAAGCAGGATATCTGAGCAAAGAAAATGATAGCATCTCGAGCTAATCTTTGTAAGCGATTGCCATCCTCTGAACTATCTTCATGATTTTTTGTAGCTTTGACGGCTTATGATGCCCCAGTATGCGAGAGATCTCATCGGGAGCCTCTTCACTTTCCTCTTCTTCAGCTTCGGATACAAGGAACTCAAAGTTGGTAGAGAGTACATGGTTATTGTGTTCAACGGGTTTATTAAATTAATGCATGATTTGATTATTGATTTTGACAAGTAAGTATAAGTTATGATTATGCAGATATTTGAGAATGATTAAAGAAAGATTTTTTGGTTTTTTGTATTACCATTTTCCAAGAAAAAGCACAAAATAAAAGCAAAGTCGGGATCAAAACGACCTTTTTTATAAATGATGACAATTCTTAAAGCAAAAAGCCCTACACCAGTTCACTTTCATCTCGGGCGGGACGAAAGGATGTTTTTTGAAAAGGTAGTAAAAAAACAAACATATCACTAGAAACAAATCGAGTAGCAGAAGAAGACATAAACATCAACCCAATTGCAGTTACACGCTCGGATTCAAATTCTTGAAAGGCAAAACATCATCGTCAACCAGTTTCTGGACTTCAATCTTCAAGGAGAAACAATGCTCAACGTCATGACCTTGTGCCCCTTGATGGAAGGCACAAAAGAGGTCAGGTCTCCACCTAGCCGGTAATTTCTTAGGTATCGGCGGAGGTGGTCTGGTCTGGACAAGGTTTCTTTCAAGCAATGAAGGAAGCAGCTCCGCATATTTCATAGGAATCGGATCATACTGCGGTGTTTTCTGAGCCTGATGAGGTGGATTTAATTGCGGATGAGCCTGTCGTCGAGGATGACCTTTCGCCATATTCACTTCTTGGTCTTTCTTTTTTGAACTGCCTGCGGGGACACTTTCATTGACCAATCGTCCTTCTCGGACCCCTTCTTCCAACTGTACACCCATACCAACCATCTCAGCAAAATTCTTGGGCGTACTTCCGACCATCTTCTTGTAGTAGAACTGATTGAGAGTTTTTAAGAAGAGCTTGGTCATCTCTTTCTCTTCTACACGCGGGATGACTTGGGCAGCGGTATCCCTCCATCGCTGGGCATACTCCTTGAATGTTTCCTTGTCTCCCTGAGTCATTGCCTGAAGATCGCTTCGGTCTGGAGCCATATCCACATTATAACTGTATTGTTCCACAAAAGCTTCACATAGATCCCGAAAAGTTTGGATTTTTTCTTTGTCTAGATTCGTGTACCATTTTGAGGCGGGGCCAGTCAAGCTTTCTTGCAAGTAGAAAATTAGGACCTGATCGTCCCGAGCATATGCATACATCCTTCTTACATACATTTTCAGATGTTCCTCAGGGCAGGAGTTCCCTTTATACTTCTCAAAATCTGGAATCTTGAACTTGTGAGGTATCTGGACATTCGGCACCAAACAAAAATCATAAGCGGTCTTTCCAAATTTTTCTTTCCCGAGGAGAGCCCTCACTTCTCGATGCATTTCATCATATTTTTCCCGCAAGTCATTCACTCTATCATCGGGCTCCATGTTCCCTGAATGGAAGATGGGTTCTTCATTTTGTGGGATGGAAGTCATGGCAGCTAGAGGAGCTCTCACAGGAGGCGGAGGAACACAAGCTGTATATTGATGAGTAGGCATCCGAGTTTCAGAAGCAATAGGCTGGAATACTTCACTGAGACAAATAGGGACACCCCAAGGACGACTTTCTGGCATAGAATTTGGTGGAATACTGACAGGTATCGCCCATTCAGGGGCAATAGAGACAATTGCTTCGGCCTGAGTGCTGATAGGGGGAGGAGGTGGTGGCTGATTATGTGCAGCCGTCAATGCTTTCATCAATTCAGTCATTTCATCCATCTTAGTTCGCATGACTGCCACTTCCTCGCGAAGCAATTGATTTTCTTGTTCGAGGAACTCCATCTTTTCCTCATGATTGTTCGAGTCTTGTAAATGCGAGTGGGTTTCAGACGAGGATGCCATGACTCTTTTGAGATGGATTGACCTTTAGCAGAAAAGACACAGTGTAAGACTTAGACTTGAAATTATGAATGCAAAATGATGTATGATATGCTTAGACACGTTTTTTGAAGGACTTGTCAAAGTAATTGTAGACTTGATAAAGAACATTGTTTTTTGCAATTTGTGAAAATGTTGCAATTGGTTCCCTTTTCAAAAGTAAGAACGAAACCAAGGAAAAAAAGTTCTTAACAAAAGCTAAAGCTTAGTTAAGGTTTTTGAGTTTGTATTTCTTGGTGTTCCTTCTTACAAGATCCATATCTTTGATGTTTACAAGAACTTATCTAAGTCCTTTGATATTAATGAGAGAAAAAAAGTTTTTATGAATGAATGCATGTATGCATGATTATGCTAAAGAACATGGAATGCATGGTGATGTTAGGTCCATAATGATGGAGCTTAAAGGTAACAACGCCATTTGGTAAGGACTATGGTTTCATTTGTACCTGTATTTCGGGTTCTACCAAGTTCCCAAAGTCATTAACTACCTCCGAATGTTATCAGGTTACAAGACTACTCTTGATCCAATAATATGCGTAGGAAAGTTTCATTTGAATGTAGTATCGCGTATCAACTAATTCAAGACTACTCTTGATTAGCCACCGCACTACGTCCTAAAAGGCTAAGATGGGTTAAGGGTAACTAAAGGTCCTCAACTTCGACGGTCACTTGAAAATATAATGCCAACACGACTATTCATGCCAACATAAATTACTTTCAAGATCCCTCCATTGAGTGGGGTTGTACCACATGAACCTAAACACGAGACTTGACTCTCGGAAAGGCACTTTGGTTATACCACCGTCCTATCTTATGTTTCTCTCAAGCCCGGGTGTAGGGCTTTATCTCACCACTCATATTTAAGAAGAAGGGAAGAAAGAGAGAAAAGAGAAGATAAAAGATATATACAATTATTTCCATCTTTATTTTTGTTTTTAAGCAAGTTATAGCATAGAGAATTAAATAAGGCCAAGTTAGGCTCAACCCTCTTAGGGGGTCCCCAGTGAAGTCGCCATTTCTGTCGCGTCATTTTTTGGAGATCAAGGCTATTTGATTAGCTTTTGACTCACTAATTATTTCACGACTGAACATTTAATTTTATTATGAAAAGGGGGAAAAAGTTCAAACAACCCCATATTGAAAAGATTTTGGGTTCGGGGGTTAGTTACATAAAGGGAAGGTACTAGCACCCTTTATGTCCGTAGTACTCTACGGGAACCTCTTGGATTTTATTTAATTTTTGTGCTATAACTTGCTTGCTTATTTTGAAAAGAAGGAATTAAAGTGGAAAATAAAGACCTAAATATCTACATTTTTTATTGATTTGGAAGGACATGGTCCTCTGCCTACGTACCCGTGGGGGATCAAAACCTCGTAGTTCGGGGTAGAAAACAACGTTTGATTGGTTTTGTGTTTTTTTATTAGTTTTGAAAAAAAGATTTTAAAGGAAAAAGCCAAATGGCAAATAAGTTTGTTTGTATTTTTTAAATTAAAGAAAATAGACTTAGGATAAAATTAAATTTGATTAATGTTTGATTAAAGAAATAAAATAAAAATGACGACCACTTGATTTAGGATCAAGGTTTGTTTATGAAAATATTTTTGTGATTTTTGATTATTTGCATGTTTTTGTTGTTTTTTTTTAATAATAACTAAAATTAAAACTAACGGAGCAGGAAGGTAAAAACGCGGCTACCCTAAGTTAGAAATATGAAATCTACGACTATTACATAAAAAGCCTATTTACATTCTAAGGTCTGCAATAAAAATTAAAATGCTAAAAAAAAAAATAAATACGAATAAGGAAAAAATAAAAATAAAAAAGTCCAAACACAAGGTGGGGGTGCAGTGGTAAACAGGGGTGTGTAGAAAGCAGAAAAAGGAACTGGGCTTAAGGAACCGAAGCGGGTCGTGGATCCTGGGTCATGGGTCGAACCGGTTTGAAGAGTATATAAGGGTTGTAAACCCTAAATTCTCTCATTTCTTCTCCCTCCTTCTCTCTCTTCCGTCTCCGACGGGAAGGATGGGGGTTCCGGCGGTGGTTGGCCGGCCAGTGCGGCGGCGCCACCGCGCCGGAACCCTAACAACTTATTTTTTTGATTTTTTTGGTTCTTTCTACTTGCTTTCTTCCCCTCTACACGATTCTAAACCTAGATTTTCTATAACACACACCCAGAGACCTAGATCTAAAGGAGAAGTAATACTACCTTTTGTTGAGCTTTTGATTCGGATTTTGATTCGGATTTGGGTATGGATGTCCCTGTGTGTTGCTGTCTCCCGTGTGTGTGCTGTTGTCCGTGTGTGTGCTGTTGTGCGTGTGTGTGTGCTGTTGTGTGTCTACTCCTTCCCCTTCTGTTGTATTTCCTCTGTCTCTCGTGTCCCGCTGTTGTTGTTGTCTTGGCTTCTCTGCTGTTGTTTTTTTGGTTGTTTTGCAGGTTCTATTTATAGTGTGGTTTGAGGCTAGGGTTTGTTGAGAAAAAGCAAAAAATATGTGATTGGATTTGGATTGGAAAGGAGCCGAGACAGCAATCTGTTCCTGTGTTTGGGTTGAGATGAAACGCGTGACAGACTGTTATTCTGAACCTGGACCTTTTTTTGGATTTTTTATGGATATTAACAAAGGAATAAAGTGATAAATGAGAAAAACAAAAATAAAAATAAATGCAGACTTCTTTTGGACTTATCTAAACAAAAAATTAAATAATTAATTAAATAGATAAAGACTAAAACAAAATAAAAATTAAACGATTTAAAAAAAAAGAAATAAAAGATGGAAATAAATAATTAAAGACTGAGAGAAGAGGGCCCGATTCGGAACTTTATGAGGTATTTCAAAATATCTCCCTGCCGAATTTTTCACTGAAATGTGAGTCTGATCCGAGTTCGGAGACGTGTGTCAGTGGGACCTTAGGTCAAAATTTGGGGTATGACAATTATGTCATGTTGTATATGATTATTATTATTAAGTGATGATTAAGTTGTGTTGTTATGTTATTATGAAATGATGATTTGAAGTTGGTTGAACTATTAAGAATTATTACATGAAGAATTATTATTACTAATAGATGAAGTTATTTATGTTGTTAAATATAATTATTGAATTATATGCTTGATATTATTGTTATGTGAAATCTCACCCCTTCTGCTTGGAAATGTTGCTCTTCGTATGAGTAACTTGCAGGTAACCAAGAATAGATGATGTCGTGTGAGCTTTCTCTCTCGTGTGTCTTAGGTGCTCTGATACGTAACGGGATGAGATCTTTTGTTATTTCTTTTCTATTCCTTACGTATTGTTTCTGAAGATTTATGACTATGTTTTTAGATTGGATTTTTATGAGATATTTATGAAGGGGCCTTCGTGCCAAAGGCTGTTTAGTTATTGAATAAATTCCGCTGCGAAGTATTAAAGATTTTGTTATTGAATTTTAAAGGATAAATAGTTATTTATTCAGTTTATGATTTTAAGAAAAGAAGTGTGACATTCCGTTATATGTTGTTTATTCTGATAAATGTTTATGAAATTTTTATGTTGGGAAAACGGGGTGTTACAAATAGAATCATGGGCAAGCTGAGATGAGGCTGATGGAGCATCTGGGCCGCTCGAACAAAGAAAAGCGCATGGTCGCTAAGGGTGAGTTGTTGATAAACTTCTTCTGACCTAAGTTCGGTGAAGAGATGGTGAGAAGATGTAAACAATCAGCGAAAACAGCCCTGAGCACCTCTGCATCCTCAGATAGTTGGCGATGAAGTGTTGCCGATTCCCTAAAGGACAACAACCCTCTACTGCTCGAAGCAGCAATCTTTTTAGCAATAAAGAGTTGAAGTTCCAAGGGGAATACTGTTGGAACAAAATGTGTTTAGCAATAACTCTTAAGAGTTTTGATGATAAAAAAAGTATTAAAAATTGGATTGTCAATTGGATATGCTAATATTTGTTCAAGTGTACAGGACTATAGGAAAAAATTTGACATCTTAAAATGGTCTTGGAATAACAAATAAAGAGCAAGTACATCAACAAAAAGGGAAGCTTAAAGCGTCTGAAGAAAACTGCTCCTGAAGTTTGAATTCTGTTTGAGCAATAGAAGTCTCTTGCAGCTGTGCTCAAGCTGCAAGAGACTTCTATTGCTCAAGCACAAATGCAAGAGACTTCTGAATTCAAACAGAATTACAAAGAAAAATGTTTGAGGTTGAACACTTGATATACAATCAGTGGTGTTCACAATACAAATCAGATACAGACTCTAAAGACTCTAGAATTCCTAAGATATAAGCTTTGTTAAGAAATTCTAAGTGAACTTTGACGTGGAGAACAATTTCAACAGAGTTTTGGCTTAGCTGATGCGTTGTATTGTTCGTGTGAAACTCTGAATCTTCACTCCTTTATATAGAGGTGTAAAAGAGACGTTGAATTGCCAGCACATTCAAAATAGAATCGTTTGAAGTTTTTGATCAATCACCAATGATCCTTTGCCTGATATGGTTATTATCCTATGAAGGATCAATTTCAAATGTGTTCCCAATGTGAAGAAACATTGTTGGAGGCAGAGCTGTTATTCTTGTCTTGTAGCAGAGACAAAAACAGAGTAGTGGAGATAGTGGTTGTACACTTCGTACAAACGTATTATGTCAACGCTCTTTGAAGAATAAGCATCCAATGCATTTCAAAATAGTCGTTGTCATACTTTTCCAGTCTTCTGCAATTTCTAGGCGAGTTAGAGTCCTTGAAACAACTTTTGAAGCTTTAAGTTCCATCTCCTGATGAACTGCAACTTCTGGTGATACACAACTTCTGATGAACTTGCTTATGATGACCTTGCTTCTGATGACGTCATCACTTCCTGAGCACTTTGTCTTCAGGAGCACTTCACACTTCAGGAGCAGTTTTCTTCAGACGCTTTAAGCTTTCCTTTTTTTGTTGATGTATTTGCTCTTTATTTGTTCATCCAAGACCTTTTTAAGATGTCAAATTTTTGTCTATAGTCTTGTACGCTTGAACAAATATTAGCATATCCAATTGACAATTTTAAATATTTTTTTATCATCAAAACTCTTAAGAGTTATTGCTAAACACATTTTGTTCCAATAGTGTTTGGCCTAACTTCTCCTTAAAAATGTAGAGAAGTTGGAAAAAAGCCGGATCAAATGGTACGCTAGCTTAAATCCATGTTGGCTCATATAAGTTCTGCACACCACAAAGATAACTCCTTTTTACCATTGGATCAAATTTTTAAATTTCATTATTTAATTATAACTAAAATTATATTTCAATATTTAAAAAAAAAAAATCATTAGACTATCTACAATTGGGAGTCCTTCCCCTATTTAGCACCATACTAAATAGGCACTCCATTGTGACATTAATTAATACGGTGCTTATAGAGATGAGTGCTTTTATAGACACCCTCTCTCTCCTATTACTCATGGGTCCCACATGTGCAATCAATTATATATTTTTTCTTTATTCAATTGTTGTATTATTTTAATATTAAAAAGTAAATTATATTTTTTCTACAAGAAAAAGTAAATTATATATTAGTTGCAAGAGTAATATTTAATTGATCAACATTAAATTTTCAACCAATTTTTTTTTTTAAAACAACAAATAATTTACCTATCTCAATGGAGAAAAAAACAAAACAAACCTACAATGATTGGATTTAAGCAAAACAACAAATAATTTACCATCGTTTATTTTATATTATTTTTTCAAATTTTAACTTTTTTTTATAATTTATAATTAAATTATTTCAATATTTTAAAATTATATAATTATGAATGAATATATAAATTATTGTAAAAAATTTAATGATATAGAGTTAGGCTCTGTTGCGGCTAGCTGATAGCTTTTAGCCGATAAGCTAATTTAAGTGTTTGGTAAAAATAGCGGTTCCACTAGCTGTTAAATGTAAAATGACATAAAGGGTATTCTTAATTCATAATAAAAAATTATATCATTAATTTAAGTATTTGTAATTTTGTAAACTAATTTTTCTTTAAAATTTTTTTTTAAATTTATTAATTTAATATATCCTATGTATTATATATTAAATTAAATTTTATTCACTAAAATATTATCTTATATTTATTATCATTTAAGTGTTTCTACTTTATAAAGAAAATAACATTTACCTCAAAAACAAAAAAAAAATGTAGCACTAATAAAGTAATACTAATAACAGAGAATAAAGAAAATAACACTTACTTAAAAAAAATAAAAATAAAAGTAACACTAATAGAATAATAGTATTTTGTTTCGTAAAAAAAAAAGTGAAGTTATATATTTTTTCAAAAAAAAAAAAGGTCAGCTGATATATATACAAAAATTAGAATAAAGGGATAGTAGTCTTTATTACGTAGCTTATTATAAAAATTATAATGGATAAAAATACAATTTAAATGAAATAATAAGGGTAAAATTGGAAGAAAAAGTGAGAAGCTATAAGCTATAAGCTCAAACGCTACTTGGAATAGCTTCTGAAAAGTAGCTTATAAGCTCGTGAAATAAGCTATAAGCTCATGGTGAAAAAGTGTTACCAAAAGAGCTTTATTGCATGGACTCAATTAATAATTATTTTGAGGTGCTTGATTGGAGAGATTTAGTGCTTATCAAATATTAATTATAAAATGAATGACGTGTACAGCGGGACCCGTTTAAACAAGTGCTGCATTGTGGATGGTCTTACACATAGTTTTAAAAACCGGCTTGGTCATCGATTCGGTAAGGTCACTGGGTCACTAGGTCATTGGTTGAACCATTGGGTCACTGGTTGAACAGTATGACTGAATCGGAAAGAATCGGATGACTCGGTCAGTTAACTCGATCTTTATATAAAATATGTATATGTGTTAAATCAAATTGAACCGGATGACTCGATCTCTAAAAGTTATAACTTTTCCAAATTCCTTAGCAAATTTCAATTTTCTAATTTTTCTTTTCATATTCCTTTTAAAAAATTCAAATTTTCGTTGTAGATAATGTCAAAGGGAAGATAATTATTAATATATAACTACTTTTTTTAAGGAATTAATATATAACTACTTAGAAAACAAAAATGATGCACTAAAGAAATTAAATAAAAACATAACATTTAACCACCACAAAGTACAAAAGTAATAATAGGTTATTAAGAAGAAAAAACACAAAACAACCCAAGCCCATAGTGATAACCCTAAGTAGTGATAACCCTAATAGGTCATCTTCACTTATGTCGCTATGCTTTCCAAACAGAACTAGTCGGCCGACCCGCGCTCTCGCACGGGTCAATAATAAGCATATGACAACACCAATGCAGAAACAATATATCATATGAGAAACATAAAAACAATAATCCACAAGAAATGATGAGCACAGTAAATTAAAAACCTGTTAAATATAATATATTTGAAACTTCATTACAACATCACATGCATAATATTATTTATTAACGATTCAAGCTCTTAGATCAAACACGCTAAATACAACGAAGTGCTCTACACGGGTGCGTATATGTAATCATATTAGGTACAAACAACATTTAAGCATCCAACTGGTACTCGTGTGCTTACACCGAAGTGGACTATCTTGTTGGTTTCTTAACAACAACAAAAAAACTCAATCATCTCACCACCATTCAACATATTTTTTTCTTATCATTATTAACAATGTAAAACAATATAAATAAGCTCCTTAAAAAAACAATAGAAATAACTCAAATAAGTAATTGTTTTTAGGTATGGCATTACAAATTCAAATTTGCTTATTAAAAAAATTATTTTTATATATAAAAAAATAGTATAGGAGCGATATGTGATGTGTATAATGAAACAATATAATTATTTAAATCTGGTCCTTCAAAAAAAAAAAATTAAATCCAATATATAACTGAGGTTTAACCATAATAATTAGCATTAAAATATTTTAATTTTTTTGAATTAGAATTTTTTTTAAATGAATTCATGGAGATATATTTGAGCGTGTAGATATTTTAAAAATTATATGATATAAATTCTAGATAATAAATTGTTATCTATTAAAAAAAGATTAGAAATTGTTTTATGTTTAACTTAAATGAAAAACAATGTGGAACATATGACTATTTACACCACTATTTTCAGCATACACTCTGCATACACTAATCAGAATTGGGCTAAGCCCAATCTCTCTAATCAAACCCGCGCCTCTCTCCTCTTTCCCTCATTCTGAAACCCTAAACTTAAGCTTATCCCTTCTCTTCTCCCTCAACCGCCGCCGGCAACTCTTTTCCCCACAATCACCGCCGCGGTCGGCCACATTTGGGCAAAAGAAACCTACCATCTTTATCTTCTCAACCTTTTCTATCTTTTCATCCAAATAGAATCACAAAAAGAGGAGATTGAAAAATGGGTGTTCTCCTTGAAACTTATCTTTTGCTCTTCTTCTCTGCAGAAAACACATAAACTTCTGTTTTGCTATTCTCTTCTTTATAGATGTGAGAGTTTAGCATAGCAGTATGGAGAGGTAAACTCCGGTGAGGAACCCACAACCTTCTCTTCTTTTGCTGCTGAGATATGAATGAAATTGCTGCAATTGAGTTTAGGGAAGACTTGTTTAGAACACACAATGTGTAATTCTTACTAAATATGCTTGTTTGATGAGGCTATGAAAATTTGTAATGAATTTAATTTAGCTACATGATTTTAAATTACTTAGTAGTGAATGTGTCAAATTTTTGCATTTGTTTTAGAAGGGGAAACTATAATTTAGAAATAAGTGATATTCATATTTATTTGAATGGACTAAATAAGTGATAGAGATTGCATTACATATTGCCAGAAATAAGAATAAGTGATTTCAGTTCTTGAGAAGTTTGGTTGGGAGGGTTTCAACCTGTAACGTTTTCTAAACACCATTCAATAAAAAATAAGTGATATTCATATTTAATTTGCATTACACATTTGATATCCATAATTTAGAAGTTACGTTGGGAGGGTTTCAACCATGTTTTTAGTAATCTTATGATTTCTATAATTTAGATTTAGTCCTAACAATGCCCTTTTCTGCGGCAAATTTCAACGTTTGCAAAAGCCTCAAACAATTATTTCATCTGCTTTAATCAATGGGAATAGGTTGAAGTTGTTATTCACTTTGGTGATGTTTGTATGTGCCATAATGAACATCTTTCAATTAAAGCACATTCTAGATCATCCTCTCTTAATTAGTTGATTGCGAAGAGTTTGGCTTGTTGGTGAGATTTGTGGTTGAATTCTTAATTTTTTTGTTAGTCTTGTTTATGTCTTGCAGTGATTTTGACTTGTATTCTTGTTCTTAGTTTAATGTTCCGTGGTTCCCAGATAAATTATTTGAGACACTTGTAATTCTTTTAATGCCTATAATTGTTATAGTAATTACCAATCACATTCTTGATACATGAAACTTGCCAACACGATTTCCACTGGAAAAAAAAAAATTTCTCTAAATTTTAATATTTATGATTTGTTAGAAGATTTAGTTATGGTTCTAGTTAATTTGCACATTAATAAATATAAATTTTACAAATCTCTTATTTGTAGGTTAACATTTAATTTAAGGCTATTTGAATGGAATGCTTTAGATGAGAAGCAGAAAAATGACTGATCATGTTCGCAAAGCTTCAGATGAGAAGCAGAAAAATGATTGATCATGTTCACAAAGCCTTGAAACTTTTGAAGCCAACTTGTGCAGTTTGGCCTACTATTATTTTTCGTACGATCATTTGTCCTTTCAGGTTTAATCTCTTCTTGAGAACTTCTATGTTATTGTAGATGTAGAATTAAGATCATAAACGTTTATGCTTTTAATTTGCAACAATGTTTAATTAAAGATTTATTTTAAAAAAGAAAACAAACCCACAAAGAAATATACCTTAGAAGGATTTCTAAACTATGTATTATACGGTGAAGGAGGTTCCGTATGTTTTACTTCAATTTAATTGGTAGTTTTTTTTGTAATGTTGGATATCTACGCAAATTCATTTACGTAGTATGCATTTTTGAAGTTGCTGTATGCCTATATAAACGCGCTACCACTTATCTGGATGCAGGACACGTGTTACACTCAAAAGAGATGGTGTGACGCTTGATTTGGTGCTTCCACCTACAAAAGTTAGCAACTTGATTTTTGGTTGAACTTGGATTGATTCACTGGGGGAGATGGTCCTGACAAATATGACTACGGGGGACAAAGTCGTGCTTTAATTTCAACCGTGTGGCTACCGTGTGGCTGGTTTGGGTATGACTACTTTCTCCTAAATTATCGCTTATTTCTATAGCATACACTCACTTCACCTGTAACCTACAGTATATTTACTGGATGGATTCCAAAGTCCATACTGTAGCAGCCAGTAACTTCTTATTTATGCATCACATTTCTTTTAGTTTACTTGTGGCTATGCAAGTGTTCATATATAAGTTTTTTTTTTGCTATAAATAATGTTATTTTTATATCCCTAATGTAATGCAATCATTTTGCATATTTGTCTCCCAAGTACAATTACTTGCTCCATATGTGAACTTTTAGTTTCATACTTCTTTAGTAACTTAAAGTTAAAAGAAATTCACATTTTGCAGAGCTGGCCGATATGAAGAGGATGGGACGTGTGTATAATTCATCTGAAGAACTGAAGATTCTAATAACTGGAAAATGGAATGAAGCTTTTAGATATCAAGTCTGTGACCCTGAAGGAGAACCACTTCAGGAACTGAACTCAAAGAGGTTAGCAGTCCAACTCTTTTCATCAATGTTATGGCCACAAAGGTGATATGCAATAATCGCCTAACAACACACTCTTTTAGCTTACGTTTTTATAATTCTTCATGAAATTGTAATAGAAATTTGCGACTTCTCATTCAAGCTGATATGCTTTGGAAATAAATTTCAGGTAAGTCACAAATTTCCGAAGTTTGTTTGCAAAGCATATCATGCTTTGGAGTTGATTAGATTTGGATTAACATCTTAATTAAGCGCTTATAGGATAGACGCTTATATGTCATAAATTGTTTTCATATTATTTGTGTGTGGTTTTTTATTCTAATTAAAATAAAATAATCAAATTGTAGTATGCTAGTAAATTTACTTTGTTGCTAACTGCATGTTACTACAAATACATGTGGTTAGTAAACTATAGACATACTCTTTTTGTGATAATCTTTAAAAATGTTGAATCATTATTATCAAAGAAATGGGTAACCTGGTAAAATTTAAAAACTAAAACCTTGTGTTCTTACATTTTAATACAACTTTGGAGTTAAATTGATATATTTTCAAGAAGTAATATAAGGTTAAAGATTTTACGTAAGAGTTACACTTTGTACCCTTGTTTTTTCTTTAATTAAATTTAATATAATTTCAAGTAGGGAAACATTTTGACATGAATTACAAAGGTATATCATCAATTTCACATATGATCTTAGAGCATGATAAAAATAATATGTTCCTTGGCTTCTTGCCCTTTTTTTTGTCTACATATTTAGTATGCATCCCTCTCTTATTCTGTATGCCGACGCTTCGGCTCCTCACAACTCTTCATAGGTTTACTTCCATGTCAAGTTTAATGCTTGTAATGCAATAAGCTAAATTTTGAACTCTGATTGTACTGCCTTTCCTTCTTTTCGATTTGCATATTCTTTGGTAAAAGAAGCTTATCAATTGTGATTACCATTAATTTAAGCATGCAGCATCCTTGCTAGTTTCATTTTTTCAAGTAATAGACTCCTTTACTTTCTCATCAAAATAATTAGCCTTTGACTTTTTCAATAAAAGAAGTGGGCTTTTTGACTTTTGGCCATCTGTAATGGCTTTATATGTTACCATATAAAGGAATATAAAATACTTTTGATATAACAGAACAAAAATGTATCTCCATTGTTTGAAAGATCAATTTATCTTATTGGTTTCTTTTTGTGTGTTACATACATGTCAAATATCCCTTTAGCAACCATGACACAACTAACCATTGATGAGAAAGAGCTAATGGAGAAGTTTATCAATGAAGGTTAGTGGCAAACCATTTGGCAACATATTTAATTCATTTATAAAATTGTAATATTAATTCAATTCTAAAATATGAATCTAACATGCATAGATCATTATCCAGATTATTGTGTTTGTCCAAGAGGAATTCGTGACCTTATGTTATACTTCAAGAAAGAGTACAATATTCCTTCTATTTACATCACTGAAAGTGGTAATAATACATCTCTCTATATCTTTAGTTTCCTTGATGCATTTTGTCCAAAGTTGCAAGTAACATTTCATGTCTTTGTTCATATACAAATAGTTGGTTAAGAATGCATCATAAGGTTTGCATTGAGACACGTGAGCCAATGATTGTATGCAGCCTCTCTTCTCTTGAAACTATCAAACATATGATATGCTTGATTGTTGTATATCATCATTAGTAGAAATGCCACAAATCCTCTGCACTTTGGCGCCCATATGAGGGCATTTAAGTAAAAAAAACTATGAGCAACCCTAGGGGTTTTTCACGGTTTGCTTGCAACATTTCTTTGGATTTATATTATTAAGATTAAGATAAGATCAAGATGTGGTTAGATAGATTGAATTTTGTAGTTATAAAATGTTTTGCTGGTGGGGGTTGCGGGTTGCTTCAAGATGCTCAAAATGTAAATCATCAACTTGAATATAACATATAAGCACTGCTCAATAAAAAAAAAAAAAATCACTAATAGCTTTTTATACTGTTGAAGTGTTTAAACACTTGGTCTATTTTTTAATGTTTGAATATGTACTATCTCTTTGCATTTCTGTAGTTCAACTACGTGTCTTTTTCTGATTGATGTCTCATTATCTTTACCTTTAGTACTCCGATTATAGTGTGAAGATAAAGCTTTGTTTGAAGCATCATTACCATTTCACTGTGGAGTGTCAAGATTACTCACATGACTGGTTGAATTTGAAAAGGCTGGTATTTTGATGCAGTATGTATTTGCAGGTAAAATTTCATGTCTTTGTTCATAGACATACTGTGTTTGAATTGAAGACCTCCAAACTAATGTTTGAACAATAACTTTATCATTGCAATTTCTGCTTCAAAAGTTAGTTAAAACAATTTCTATAATGTTTGCAAAATATAGTTAATTTAAGTTAGCAAACTTTAATCCAAACATAATTAAAGCAAATATGTTTGCATCTTTTATTGTATGGAAAAATTTGTGATGTTGTTGTCTTGCTTATGAGGGCTTCCAACTGCAAAAATGAAGACAATGATAGAAATTTAATGATGAATACCATAAAATGATTTATATTAGAAATTTGATCAATACCTTTGAATAAATGAAAAGCAACAAATGAATAGGTTAAACAACATAGTTTGCAATAGTAAACAACCTCACCTGTTCCTTCATATTTGCTGTTTCTCTTTTATCACATTTTCTCTCTCTTGTAATACATGTTTGTTCCTTCATATTGGTTGTTTCTCTTTTATCACATTTTTCTCTCTCTCTTGTAATAGCTTTCCTGGTAATTTCTCCCTATTCAAATAATTATGCAGGAAGTGGATAAGAGGAAACATATGAGAAGTTCATTGTGAAATAAAAGGAGTCTGTTGAATACTAAAGATGGGCGTAAACATAAAGAAAAATAATCCAGTGGTAAGTAATAAGTTTATAGAAGCACAATGAGATTATGAGCAAAGAAAGATTTCAACTTGGGTATTATGTTCTTTGGACATAGTTTATGGGTTGAATGAGACTATGGGCAAAGAATATATTTCAATGGCAAAGCAATACTCGGAAGTGGAAGGAAATGGAAAAGGATTGAAATGCATTGCAACAAAATCAGTATATATAGCAAAATGAAACCAATTAAGACAAACTCTCTTGGTATTAATAATATTAATATATTACAACTTGGTTGTCCACATGTATAGCCTTTTCAGTAAAGTTGAAGTATTTTTATTTTCCCAAGCAAAATCACGGTCTACAATGCAGACTTTATGTATAGGAAACTTATAGCAAAAGTTAGGAAACTTGTGCTTCTATCTCACAAGTTACATACCAAATCTTGTGCCAAGTGTACGGTTAAATGCAGCAAGCATCATTACCCCTAAGCCTAGGAAGAAAATCTCATAAGTTACATAACAAATCTTGTGCCAAGTGTATGGTTTAAATGCAGCAAGCATCATTACCCCTAAGCCTAGGAAACGTGTGCTCCTTTACCAATGCAATTTTCCTTCAAGCAAGAAGCAACTCGACTCCCAAGGTATGACATATGGGCTGAAGGACAATAAAGTCATTTCTACTTAGTTAATACCTAATTAAAATGTTATTAAGCAAGCCATCTCTAACTCATCGTCACCAAAAATCATGCATCGTTATTAAATGTCTCATATATTACAAATATATATATATATATATATATATATATATATAATTAGAAATACCAATTTTTGAAATATATTTGCAATTTCAAGCGGACTCTTCCGTTTCTGCTGCATTCACGACTAAAGAAACAAACATGTTGGTTTTCAAAAAAATTTTTACATCATGATAAGAGCTCATTATTCTTCTTGCCAATGTCAGCGCCTATTATTAGGCCTCCCTTTTTGATGACATCGCGTAACATAGCTAACGACTCATAAACATCATGGTTGGATCGGATCAACCTAGGGTTTTAGGTTGATTCGGTCCGACCATGACGTTTATGAGCCGTTTACTATGTTACGCGATGTCATAAAAAATGGAAGCCTGATAATGGGCGCTGACATTGCCAAGAAGAATAATGAGCGCTTATCATGATGTAAAACATGTTTGTTTCTTTAGTCTCGTGAAGATGCAACAGAAACGAAAGAGTCCCCTTGCAATTGCGAATATATTGCAAAAATTGATATTTCTAATTATATATATATATATATATATATTTTGTAATATATGAGACATTTAATAACGATGCATGATTTTTTTATTTTTTTTTTGTAATAATGGAGCCACTTACATATAAGATGATCCAACTGTAATCATTTAATCTTATCACCATGGCTCGGTCTTATCATTGGTGACGATGAGTTAGAGATGGTTTGCTTAATAACATTTTAATTAGGTATTAACTAAGTAGAATATTGTCTGTATGGTTGCTGATATTGCTAGGACAAGGGCGAGTTTGGCAGTTCAAAGGTCGATCTAAAAACATTTATTTGTTTGCATGATCATCAAATTAATATAATCTAAACAATTTGATTTGATTTGCAGTTGGCTGAGGAAAAACTTAAGACTGAAAGCAAAGAAATGCAGCAACGTCAGGGTGAGAAACATTTGTTGTCAGCTGAGAGTATCGTGTGGGTAATTACTTTATATTACATATATGGCTAAGTATTATTACTATTAATTTAGTAAAACAAATTATTATTATGATTATTATATGAGTGTGACTTTTTTAAATCTGAGTTCAAAAGATGGCACATCCGTAGAAATTTGAGTGTTTAACTATTGTTAAACATTTATTGTACCTGTCCAAAAAAGTTCAGACGAAACAGCACGAACAATGCATATTTCTAAAATGATTTAACAGTTGAACTATCATTCATTTCACAATGTGCCTGTAAAGAAAATACTTTTCTTTTTCTCTGTCTATAAACTGACCTATTTCTTAAGTATCACAATAAGTCTATGACTTAATTAGCAGAGACACATAACAAGATAAGACAAATTTATTTGTAGGCATCAACCAGCGTCAATATAAAACAGAATTTGATCTTCAAAGTAACTAAGCTTATATTGACGCTGGCTGATGCCTACAAATAGATTTGTCTTATCTTGTTATGTGTCTCTGCTAATTAAGTCATAGACTTATTGTGATACTTAAGAAATAGGTCAGTTTATAGACAGAGAAAAAGAAAAGTATTTTCTTTACAGGCACATTGTGAAATGAATGATAGTTCAACTGTTAAATCATTTTAGAAATATGCATTGTTCGTGCTGTTTCGTCTGAACTTTTTTGGACAGGTACAATAAATGTTTAACAATAGTTAAACACTCAGATTTCTACGGATGTGCCATCTTTTGAACTCAGATTTAAAAAAGTCACACTCATATAATAATCATAATAATAATTTGTTTTACTAAATTAATAGTAATAATACTTAGCCATATATGTAATATAAAGTACTTACCCACACGATACGCTCAGCTGACAACAAATGTTTACCACTTTGACGTTGCTGCATTTCTTTGCCTTCAGTCTTAAGCTTTTCCTCAGCCAACTGCAAATCAAATCAAATTGTTTAGATTATATTAATTTGATAATCCTGCAAACAAATAAATGGAGCAGATGGTATCATCTTCAAATAAAGAAGTCCCGAAACTTTTGATTCTTCCCGTATATTCTCAGCTGACTTGCAAGCAAAGATATTTCAGAAAGCTAAAGATGGTGCGCACAAATGCATTGTGGCCACTAATATTGCTGAGACATCACTAACCGTGGATGGTATCTTCTATGTTATAGACACGGGCTATGGTAAAATGAAGGTGTACAACCCTAGGATGGGTATGGACGCTCTACAAGTCTTCCCGATTAGCCAGGCTGCTGCTAACCAGCGTGCTGGTCGAACTGGCCCTGGGACATGCTATCGGTTGTATACAGAGAGTGCTTACCTAAATGAAATGTTGGCCAGTCCTGTTCCAGAGATTCAGAGAACTAACCTTGGCAATCTGGTCTTGTTGCTGAAATCTCTTAAAGTTGAAAATTTACTCAACTTTGATTTCATCGATCCACCTCCGCGGGATAATATTCTTAATTCTATGTACCAGTTGTTGATGTTGGGTGCCCTTAACAATGCGGGGAGATTGACTGAACTTGGCTGGAAAATGGTTGAGTTTCCACTGGATCCTCCACTTGCCAAGATGCTTTTGATGGGTGAGCATTTCGGGTGTCTTGAGGAGGTTCTGACCATAGTTTCCATGCTTTCAGTACCATCTGTTTTCTTTAGGCCAAAGGACCGAGCAGAGGAGAGTGATGCTGCACGCGAAAGATTTTTTGTGCCAGAATCTGATCATTTAACCCTTTACAATGTCTATCAGCAATGGAAACAACATGATTACAGAGGTGATTGGTGCAATGACCATTTTTTCAAGTTAAAGGTCTAAGAAAGGCTAGAGAGGTGATGTCCCAGCTGCTTGATATTCTCATGGTTCATACTCATGTCAGTGTGCAATCATCTGGTAACGATTATGATATCCTTGCAGAAAACGTGGGAAACCGACTGTTCTTTGCAGGTGAGGCCACTTCTAGGCAATATCCAGCCACTATGCATGGTGCTTTCATGAGTGGATTAAGAGAAGCTTCTCGCATTTACCAGTTAATCCCTGTTCAGCAGCCTTGTCCTAAGAAGTCCTTGTCTAAGAATATAGCACACAACAGCGGTATCCTGGTTAATTTATTCAAGCGGCCTAATTTGGAAATTGGAAATTTTGCTTTCATATGTGATCCTTTACAAGATGATTCACAATCGAAGGCGATTATGAAATTCACTTTTGGTGGTATTGACGAAAGTTACAAGGAGATTTACACTATTTTATCCCTTGAACAGATGGATCAAATGCAGGAAATCACTGGAGGAGATGAAAATAGGTTGTTATATTTGACAAAAAACCTCGGGTTGAAGCTAATGGGTTTGAGTGCTTTACTCATTGCTGGTAATGATGTAATAGCTAGCGTTGCTGCCTCCCGAAATGTAGATCAAAGAACCGAAAGAAAAATTCCCCATAATCCAAAGAAGAAATAGTTTGCATATGGGGGTGCTTGTTATCTAGTTCTGACTTGAAGTCTTGTAATAGAGGATAATCAAATAATTGGATTTTACAGGCAAACTTGTTTACCATACTTATAGTTGTATCATATTTATTTCAAATTTTCAATAATCCCTTCATTGGTTCCAACACCAAATCAAGGAGAATATCAAATTAAACATATTACATGTATTGTGGTTTACATTCTTATTGAACTTCTTGATATGCACTTCTTTTAAATGGGGTTTAAAGTTTTCATTAAACTTTTTTTTTATTAATGATTTATGTTTCAAAATTTCTAATTAAAATTAATTTTCTTTACAAAAAGAAAATCAAGTTTTTGAACCATAGGCGAACACGTTTTCACGTTTTAGTTTATAATAGTGATAATAGTGATAGATACCGAAGTAGATTTACTATTATTAATAAGGTTTTTTCTAGATTACCTTTGAAAAATGGTGAGTAATTTACCCACCAACCAATTATAATGAGCAATTTATTGGTGGGATCAAGATAGTTTATGGATACCAACTAAAAAGGTGAATGTTTATTGGTTTGGGTAAATTATCCACTATTTTTCCATGGGTACTTTAGTTGTCACCTATTAATAATAAAGATTATTGTTTCAGAAAAATAGTTAAGATTATTATGATAAGGATTACAGAATCTGAAATTAATAGTTAAGATTTTTTTTTCATATCTTTAATAATAACATGCAAGTATAGCCAAGAAAATAACCATGAAGCAGCATGCAATCCTTCTTGGATCCAATGTTCCATGTCAACGTAAACAAACTTTGATTTCTGAGGATATCAAAGTAGTTTATATATTGCATTGGATATATGATTAAATCGTCGGTCGATATGTTGCAATCTTCTGGAAACATAGAACACAACAAAAAGAGCAACTCTGCTTCCTTGTTTTGTAAATATTTATAGCTTAGTTCAAGACAACTCAAAGCATTTCTCACTCCTTCATCGTGATCATCAAATGCCGATGAATTCCTCATCTTATAAATATAAAAGAATGATGATTTAGATAGCTTAAATTACATGTAAGCTATCACAAATTCAAAAGAAATTGCATAATGTTGTCTATTGCAAGAGACAGGGCCGTTTCTATGAAAGCTCGGTTCTCTTTTTAAAATATGCCCCTAATAAAATAAAAATGTAATTTTTTTTTATAGCTAAGCTTCATTAAAAAATCAGAATCAAAAGAACTTCTAAACATGAAATGTAATAAAAAGAATTAAATGAAAGAAAAATGAAATTTACCTAACAGCGTCGTTTGATTTTGTCACTCCTCCATTGTGGAAAGGGAAAAACAAATGGTTTGAGCAAAAAATAAATGATTGTTGTGATTCTTGTAATGAAATAGCTTTCCAAATCGACTGATTAAGTGATTATACAAATTGGGAGTGGTTTGATAGCATCTGATTTATGTCCAGAAAGGAGAATTAGAGTCTAGAAAAAACGCAAACGTGTAACGAAAAAAGTAAAAGAAATAACATAATTTTTTTATTTAAGTGGGGCATGAATATTAGATTTAATTATTTTTTTGAGGCCGGGCCTGGCAAGAGATTCAATTCGTGACGATCATAAGTTGAGAGTTCATATTCTTCAGTCATTGATAAACAATTTGTTGGGTAATACTCAATACAGTTACCACAAAAAATACAAATTCTGAAATCAATACTGTAATTTAGCAATCGTTTCTTTTGAATATCAGTTTCCAATTTCCAATCAACAACGGGTAAATCTATAGAACATACACGAACACATACTTCACAAGCAATGCATTTATCAAATTCAAAATGGATTCGACCGCGGAAACGTTCCGATGTTATTAATTTTTGATAAGGATATTGAATAGTTACAGGTAAACGATTTGCGTGAGATAAGATAATAATGAAACTTTGACCAATGTACCTTGCAGCTCGGACTGTTTGTTGACCATAATTCATGAACCCAGTTACCATAGATGATCATAATTTTTTTAACATAGTAACATGGAAAAATATAATTCATCTATACTATGTATAAATCTAAATATTATATAAAGATTGTTTTTGGTGTCATTAAAAAAAGAGTTTAATGGTGGTGGGCTGACGATTCAAAGCAAATTTGTACACACAACCAATCAAAAAAATTAAAACCGTCACACCAATTAATGTCTTTAATTTTTATGGGAATTCAAAATGTTTTGATTGGTTGTATGTGCAAAGTTGTTATGGACTGTCAACTCACCACAATTAAGTCTTAGAAAAAGTATATTGTATTTTTTTGGTTATATTATTGGTGTCATCTATACTATATATAAAGAAAACAACGACTTTCATCATTTTTGGGTTGGCTTTTCTCTTTTCAAAAATGTCATCAATTTTCAATACAAATAACACATGTAACAAATAGATAAGAATAAATTTAAATATTAAAATAAAAGTGTAACAAACACAAATGTCCAATTTTTTTCCTTTATCATTTAAAAAGTGTAACAATCTAAATGAGTGTATCTATACTTACTTTTTCATTATCTTAATTATCTTCTTAAACAACAACTTTTTCTTTAATAAATATTGTTGTTGATGTCATTAAAATAATAATAATTTAGATTATGTATTTTTGTTATACTGTTGGTTTCATTGAAATAGATAATCATGATTTGTTATAATTTGAAAGCAAAAAATATTTATATTTTTACTTTTAATCAAAATTAAAATTTCATAAAAAACACGGTTCAAATTTTTCAAACGTTAGCACAATAAAAAGAGCAGAAATACTGGCACATTAGTTCCCGTCTTTTCGCTAGTTGAAATAAATAATCATGGTTAGTTTGATTTGTTATAATTTGAAAAAAACAAAATGTCAAAAAAAAATAAAAAATAGACATTGATATTTTTAGTTTTAATCAAAATCAAAATTTCTTAAAAATCATCATTCATAATTTTCAAACCTTTTTTTTTTTTTTTTTTTTTTGTGGTGGCAGAGGTTTGAACTTCAGACCTTGCATATAGTATGCATTGTCCTAGCAACTAAGTTAAGCTCACGAGGACATAATTTTAAAATTTAGCGCAATAAAAAGAGCAGAAAGACAAGCATGTGGGTTCTTGTCTTTTTGCTAGTATATATAAAGAAAGTAGATTGTTTTGTGTTGCCTTTTTCTCCTTCCAATTATACCATTTAGCAAATATGACCATAAAAATATTATTTTGTTGGTGTCACTCAAAAAGATGAGAATTTATATTATATTTGTTATATTTTTTTGAAAGATATTATATTAATTAGTATATAGTTGGTATCACTGAAAAAGATAAATATAGTTTGTTATAATATGAAAGTGTAGAATATCTATTATCTAGGCCTATAACTTTAATCAAAATCAAATTAATTTAAATCAATAATTATAAAAATTATTGTTCGTAATTTATATGTATAAACGCAATAAGAAGAGCGGTCAGAGTGCCCGTCTAAATGCTAGTTATCTATTATGTATATACTAAATATTATCTTATTATAGTATTCATAAATTAATATGTATAAGATATTACTGAATTAATACTAATAAAATTGTTATCTTTTACCTAACTTTTAAAAATTAGAAATAATTGTTATCGAACCCGTACAAGGTAGGGGTGTTCGTATTCAATCCAATCCAAAGCAAACCGCAATAACCGAACCGAAAAACCAAAAACAAAACCATACTAAAAAGTAAAAACCGAAAAAAATCTGTAAGTTTAAATGGATTGGTTTTTGGTTCCCTTAGTAAAAATCGATCCAATCCAATTCAATCCAAACCGAAATATTAATACTTGTATATTTATTATTATATGAATTATTTTATAAATGTTTCCTTAATTTACAATTATGTAACTATTTTATAGACTTGTTCTTTAATAATGTTGAATTTTTTTCGTTCTTTTAAGAAATATTATTAATTTACGATTCTGTAACTCTTTTCTTTAACCTATTATTTTATTTGTTTTATGATACTTGTATTTTCTGCTTATTCATCTTTTTCGCAACCTTGTCTTTTTATGAAATGTCATAAAATTATCTATTTTCTTAAAAGAAAATAAAAAATATACAACAATGAAAATAAAAAATCAATTTAATCAAAACCGAAAAAATTTAGATCAGATTGGATTGAATTTGATTTTAAAACCAAACTAATTAGATGAATAAATAACAAAACTGAAAAGATTGGATCAGATGATTTTTCCTGCAAAAATTAACCGAACCAATCCAATCCGTCCGTGAACACCCCTCTGGTGCAAGGCACGTTTTCCACCTAGTTTTTATAAGCATAAGGTGTTTGAACCAACCATGATTTTAGATCGATAACCACTTCTAATGGCGCCATGAGTTCATTTCTCAATGACTTTGAATTGAGTAGAAAAGTTAGTTTCAATTTAATATGAAAAGAAATAGTTAGTTATAATTTAATAAGGAGGACGAGATAATTAATTGGAAAATTTCTCAAAACAAAAAAGATAATTAATTGGAAGAGTTGGTTCCAATTTAATAGGAAAAGGATGATGTAAATAATTAAGTAAAATAGGTTGTTGCAATTAAACAGGAATGAGTAGAGAATATAAGTTGATTAAGTGGGTTCCCCTAAAACAAAACAACAGAAAAGATAATCAAGTGGAAACGCATCCGTTTCTAAACCCTAAACCTTAAGTTGCACGCATCCTTTATACTATCTCCGCGCAGCTGCTTTTTCCGTGGCCATTGGCCATCCGACACCACTCGCAATCTCGACTCAATGATGGAAAGTGGGCAGGCAGATACACGCAGGCATGAGTCTTACTCAGGAAGGGATTCACATGGTAGGTATTATGATCATGAATATGATAGAAAGCGAAACAGATATGAAGGTTCAAGGAGAAAGCCTAACAGATATGACTTGCACAATCGCCGATGGGAATGGGAAGATGCTCCTCAAAGGGAAGAAACTCCATGGCATACTCCTTGTTCGTCCTTTAATTCACTTTCTCCTTTGGATCATGTTTCTCCGTCTCCTTTTCCAATACGGGCTTCTGGCTCTTCACACAAATCTTCTGTTGCTGGATATAATCGAAGATTGCATAAACTCGCTTTTTCTTCAGATGAGGAGGAAATAGCAAATAAATCTGACTTGGGTGAAGAACATAAGTATGAGATTACTGAAAGCATGCGTCAAGAGATGGAATACAGTGCAGACCGAGCATGGTATGATAGAGAGGAAGGAAGTACATTGTTTGATTTTGATAACTCTTCACTTTTTGTTGGAGATGAGGCTTCGTTTCAGAAAAAAGAGGCCAAGTTGGCCAAAAGATTGGTCCGAAGAGATGGCACTAAGATGTCCCTTTCTCAAAGCAAGAAATTATCTCAGCTTACTGATAATGCTCGATGGGAAGATCGGCAGCTGCTGAGATCAGGTGCTGTTAGAGGCATAGAGGTTAAGACTGAATTTGATGATGAGGATGAAGGCAAGGTCGTTCTTGTTGTGCATGATACAAAGCCTCATTTTCTTGATGGCAGAATTGTTTTTACCAAGCAGGCAGAGCCAGTTATGCCGATAAAAGATCCAACATCTGACATGGCTATAATTTCTCGCAAAGGATCTGCGATGGTAAGAGAAATCCATGGGAAGCAGAGTTCAAACAAGTGTCGCCAACGCTTTTGGGAACTTGCAGGCTCAAAACTTGGTGATATATTAGGCGTTGAAAAAACAGCAGAAAATATTGATGCAGACACTTGTATCGTGGGTGAAGATGGTGAAATTGATTTTAAGGAGGAAGCTAAGTTTTCAAACCACATGAAGAAGGAAGAAGCTGTGAGTGACTTTGCTGTGTCAAAAACTCTTACCGAGCAAAGGCAATATCTGCCTATTTTTTCAGTGCGGGAAGAGCTATTACAGGTGATTCGTGAAAATCAGGTTGTGGTTGTAGTTGGGGAAACTGGTTCAGGAAAGACAACCCAATTGACACAATATCTATATGAAGATGGCTACACTATAGGCGGTATAGTAGGTTGCACCCAACCAAGGCGTGTGGCAGCGATGAGTGTTGCCAAGAGAGTTAGCGAGGAGATGGACACGGAGTTGGGAGATAAAGTTGGCTATGCAATCCGTTTCGAAGATGTGACTGGACCGAATACCATAATAAAGTACATGACGGATGGGGTACTTCTACGTGAAACACTTAAAGACTCTGATTTAGACAAATATAGGGTTATTGTGATGGACGAAGCCCATGAAAGGTCATTAAGCACAGATGTCCTTTTTGGAATATTGAAGAAAGTTGTAACCCAACGCCGAGATTTCAAACTGATTGTCACATCAGCAACTTTGAATGCACAGAAATTTTCACATTTTTTTGGAAATGTTCCAATTTTTCATATTCCCGGGAGAACATTTCCTATCAATATATTATGGAGTAAAATTCCGGTTGAAGATTATGTTAAAGGTGCAGTGAAGCAGGCTATGACTATTCACATGACCAGCCCTCCAGGTGACATCCTTATCTTCATGACTGGCCAAGACGAGATTGAGGCAGCTTGCTACTCCCTTGCTGAAAAAATGGAGCAGATGGTATCATCTTCAAATAAAGAAGTCCCGAAACTTTTGATTCTTCCCGTATATTCTCAGCTTCCAGCTGACTTGCAAGCAAAGATATTTCAGAAAGCTGAAGATGGTGCGCGCAAATGCATTGTGGCCACTAATATTGCTGAGACATCACTAACCGTGGATGGTATCTTCTATGTTATAGACACGGGCTATGGTAAAATGAAGGTGTACAACCCTAGGATGGGTATGGACGCTCTACAAGTCTTCCCGGTTAGCCAGGCTGCTGCTAACCAGCGTGCTGGTCGAGCTGGTCGAACTGGCCCTGGGACATGCTATCGGTTGTATACAGAGAGTGCTTACCTAAATGAAATGTTGGCCAGTCCTGTTCCAGAGATTCAGAGAACTAACCTTGGCAATGTCGTCTTGTTGCTGAAATCTCTTAAAGTTGAAAATTTACTCGACTTTGATTTCATTGATCCACCTCCGCAGGATAATATTCTTAATTCTATGTACCAGTTGTGGATGTTGGGTGCCCTTAACAATGCGGGGAGATTGACTGAACTTGGCTGGAAAATGGTTGAGTTTCCACTGGATCCTCCACTTGCCAAGATGCTTTTGATGGGTGAGCAGTTCGGGTGTCTTGAGGAGGTTCTGACCATAGTTTCCATGCTTTCAGTACCATCTGTTTTCTTTAGGCCAAAGGACCGAGCAGCGGAGAGTGATGCTGCACGCGAAAGATTTTTTGTGCCAGAATCTGATCATTTAACGCTTTACAATGTCTATCAGCAATGGAAACAACATGATTACAGAGGTGATTGGTGCAATGACCATTTTTTGCATGTTAAAGGTCTAAGAAAGGCTAGAGAGGTGAGATCCCAGCTGCTTGATATTCTCAAGACTCTAAAAATTCCGCTGACAACGTGCTTTCCTGATACAGACGTTGTTAGAAAAGCAATTTGTTCTGCATACTTCCACAATTCAGCAAGACTAATGGGTGTGGGGGAGTATGTTAACACGCGGAATGGAATGCCATGTTATCTTCACCCCAGTAGTGCTCTCTATGGCATGGGTTGTACTCCCGAATATGTGGTTTATCACGAGTTAATCCTAACCACCAAGGAGTACATGCAATGTGCCACAGCCGTAGAGCCCAAGTGGATGGCTGAGCTCGGACCCATGTTTTTCTCCGTGACGGAGTCTGATACATCACTAATGGAGCATAAAAAGAAACAGAAACGAGAGAAAACGGCCATTGAGGAGGAAGTGGAGAATTTAAAGAAGGAGCAAGCGAAGTTCGAGAGAGAAAATAAACGGAAGGAGATAGAAAAAAGGGCCAAGAATCAGCAGCAGATTTCCATCCCAGGTTTAAAAAAGTGTTCTTCCACATTCTTGAGACCAAAGAAGTTTGGTTTGTAAATGTTGTATAATACTGTGAAATATTTGTAAACTCATGCAAACAATGTTAACGATTAATCTTCAAAGTATGAATAGCTGATTTGTTGCTTAAGTTGATTTTTCTCATGCTACTTCCTGCTCCTCATACGAATTTTTGTATAATACATAAAAATTAAATATACATCAATTCAGCATCTGCAACACATACCTGCATGAAATATTAATCAAGTATAACATATAAAATATGAGTATAACATAGATTGTGTACACCCCATTGATCAAAGTATTATCCTCCAGGAGCAATGTAAATTCCAATACTGAATCAAACATATAGAATAAACGTGAGAAAATATCTCACCAAACACATAATTCTATAGAAATATATGAACATAATTTCAATATATGGATAAAAATGAGTATCAATATAATATGATTAATAGGATTGATTAAATGTTTGACCGAATGAAACATGGGAAGAAGAAAATTTGAAAGTAACATGATTTGAATGGAAGGAATATGTAAGTCGAAATGCATGATTGATTCCATGAGCAGATTTTGAGTGAACAGTCTGACTTGAATTTTTGTTTATCCAGTCCATTCCAAAGATAAAAATTCTCCAACGAGAAAAGGAACTAAAAGGAAAGATGGCTCAAGTGAGGATATAAATACTCTAAAAGAATCTTCAGACATAAATCATATTTCAGTTCTTGAAGAGACTGATCAGAAACCTTAAATTCATGAAAATAAAGAGATATGAATAAATTAGGTCACTAATGGAATACAATGGAACTGGAAGTATTCAACATTGACGATTCTTTTGCTATACGTATAGTGCTAAATGTGATAATTGATAACGAGGATCATGAACCAAAGTCTATCAAAGATTCTATACAAAGTGGGAATTGGCCAAAATGGAAAGAGGCAATTGAATGAGAAATAAACTCGCTTTACAAGCAAAAGACTTTTGGACCTATAGTTCGAACACTTGAAGGTGTGAAACCGGTTGGATATATGTGAGTTTTTATGCGAAAATGAAATGAGAATGGTGAAACTGTGAGATACAAAACTCGACTTGTTGCCCAAGGATTTTCACAAAGACCTGAAATTGATTTTGATGAGACGTATTCACATATAGTGGGTGCATGTACTTTTCGGTATTTAATTAGCCTTGTAGAACATAAAGGGCTCAAATTACACATGATGGATGTTTGATGGTGACATTTACAGGAAGCTCGCATTAGATTTAATCGCTTCAGTGAATACTTGATAAAAGAGGGATTTACAGATGACCCTATTTTTCCATGAATTTTTTTATTAAAAGGTTTGGAAAAGAATTTGCTATAATTGTCGTGTATGTTGATAGTATAAATATTATTGGAACTCTTGAAGATCTTTCAAAAGATATAGATTGCTTAAATAAAGAGTTTGAGATGAAGGACATGGGAAAGACAAAGGTTTGTTTGGGATTACAAATTGAACATTTGAATAATGAAGTATTTGTGCATCAAGAAGCTTATGTTGCAAAAGTTTTAAAACGTTTTTATTTGGACAAATCTCATCCATTATCTACTCCAAATGGTTGTTCAAACACTGGATGTGGAGAAAGATCCTTTCAGACCTCAAAAAGAGAATGAAGAAATACTTGGTCTTGAAGTACCATATCTCAAAACAATCGGAGCACTAATGTATCTTGGTAATTATACGCATCCCAGTATTTCATTTTCTGTCAATCTATTAGCAAGATATAGCTCTTCACCTACACACCAGAGGTACAATGTACATGGGTTTATTTTATTGAAAAGAACCATAATTAGAATTAAAAGGCTATGTAGATGCAGATTAAGCATATACTTCGTTACAATAGAGGTACAATGTACATGGGTTTATTTTATTCAAAAAGAACCATAATTAGAATTAAAAAGTTATGTAGGTGCAGATTATTTGTTAGATCTCATAATGGTATATCATAAACAGGTTACTTGTTTATATATGGAGGTACAACCATTTCATGGAGATTTATGAAGCATACCATAACAACAACATCATAAAATCATGCAGAACTCTTAGTACTACATAAGGCGAGTCGAGAATGTGTTTGGTTGAGGTCCCTAATTCAACGGTTCATGCATTGCTTTGTTGAAAAAGGGTTACATTAAAGAAGATTGAAAAAAACATATTTCTTCTAAAGTCTTTTTCACTCATGTTCTTTAGAAGAACAATGATATAGACATTCAACAAATTCGTTCTTGAGATAATCTTGCAGACCTTTTTACAAAGTCACTCCCAAACATACTTTTTGAACAACTGATACAAAAATTTGGTCTTTGACGTCTAAGAAATGGTTGTATTGTTGAGGGGGAGAAATAAATATATAATGTATAAGAATATTATACTCTTTTTCCTTCACTAAAATATTTTTCAATTGAATTTTTTCCTTTTAAGGTTTTAAAGTGACATATCTTGATGGACATTCAAAGGGGAGTGTTATGAATAGTAAACTTAGTGGGTGTCCACCCTTAATCTTCCACCTTCCTATAACCCCCATTAGTGAAAGTATGGTTAGTGATCCTTAACTGCTTTGATCATTCACTTGCTCATTTGTGTCCTATAAATAGGACTCAGAATAATAGACTAAGCTCTCATCTTCTTCATCTTTGATATTGTCCTTTTAGTTTATTTTATTTTATCTATACTATATTTAAAGGAAATAGGGGATTTTGGGCTGACTTTTTTGTTATTCCAATTATATCTTAAACAAACTTTTTTATAATAATGTTTTTTTTTTTTTTACAAAAATAAATGATATTCATTCATTCAAATTAGGGGGTGTTCACGGTGCAGTTTGGTTCGGTTTTGAGCTTAAAAGTCATCCAAACCGCGAGATAAAAAAGCATGCAGTTTGGTTTGATTCAGTTGATTTTTAAAAAGTCATCCAAACCAAACCAATGCAGCTTGGATTGGTTCGGTTTGTGCAGTTTATCGCGAGATAAAAAAAAAATTACATTAACTCTAAATATTGCCAACTTGTTACAAAATAAACATAGGACATTTTATTTTGTTGTTTATATGATAAAATATTAGGTAAAACTTATATCAAAATAGGTAAAATTAAGAAGAAACATAAGCATGAAACAAATTACTGAGAAATAAAGGAAACAAATTCATCACCGGAAATGAATTGAAAGAGATGGAAAGGAATTAGAATCGAACCTCATGGTGCAACAATGGAAAAATCGAATCGAAAGATATTATTCTTGAACTATGTAATTTGGCTAGTACATGTTTAAGTAATATTCATTATTCTTGCGATTTGGTTGGTTTGGTTCGGTTGCTGAGATGCAAACTGCAAACCGAACCGCGCGGTTTAGTGCAAAAGTCATCCAAATTCATCCGAACCAAGTGCAGTTTTTTGCAGTTTCAGTTTGGATTGGTTTGGTTTGCGGTTTTTTTATTGGGTTGGTTCGGTTTTGAACACCCCTAATTCAAATTTATAAAGTAAATAGATACAATGCAAATTCGCTAAAAACAAAAAGGATGAATATATGAACAAACTCACAACATCGATGTTAATAGCATAAAACAGCAAAGTACAAAAGGCTACACATATCACTATATTCAACTCTCCGGAATACACATGTCTCCGGATCTCCAACGTGGACGACGTCAAAGTCATTGATTGGATTTGCACTGAATCGAAGCTGGTCTGACAATCTGAACCGAACAAGTACCTGAACAAAACAAAAAAGACAAACAAAGTCAAAAAAAGACGACGAATAAATCAACGTCACACTAAGATGACGAAATCACAAAATAAAAAACAAAATAGATGTGAAAATCACTTATTTCAATAAAAGGAAAAGATACAAAAGAGTCAAAGTTTGTTACTGCTCAATTATACCTTTAAACAACTTTTCGTATAATAATGTTATATTGTTACTATTATTAAAAAAGATAAGAATTTTTTGCTATATTTTTGTTGTCTGAAAAATATAAATATGGTTTGTTGAGTTTGTTACGTTTGAAAATCACGAATACATATACTTGTAATCTTAATCTATATTAAAAAATTTAAATAAAATATCGTTTGTAATTTACGTGCAAATTTTTTATAAAATATCGCTGATAATCTACACACGCTACCGTAATAAAGATAGCGTAAAGACGGATGCATAATAACAATACTACTCTCTCCGTTCCATAATAACTGAGTCATTTTCAATAAAAAAGTGTCCCAAAATAACTGAGTCATTTCACTTTCCAATACAATATTAATTATTTTTTCCCAATTATAACTCTAATTAATATTACTTTCACCACTTCCAATACAATATATTCTATTTTACATTTATGATAAAGAAGAATGAACCAATAATTAACAAAGACACTCAAAATCATTTTTCTCTGTCCTTCACTAATATATTTTTCTCAATAAATGTGGAATGAGTAAATTGCTCAATTAAATTGGGAGGGAGGGAGTAACATTTACACCTAAGAATAGTTTATATTATTATGGGATAAATACGTAATTTAGCCAGAAAAAAATAATGATATCATTATCAACTAACCAATAAAATATTCGTTAAACTCTTTAAAAAAAATAAAAAAATACTTATTAGGGAAGAAGTATCACAAAGTAAATGGTTATCCGCACAGGCACAACAAAGTGAATCCAGACCGTCAGATTTAACTTATCAACGTCCATCATTCCTTATCACAATACGCACGGATCGCCAATTTAAACCGTCGATTACGTAAAATCCAACGACCCATATCAAAACACAAAAACTCAATTCCCTCCAATAAATACTCCAACACCCCCTTCTCTGTTTCCCACTCAAATCCAATTCAAAACCCTAATTCCCCAAATTTCCCAATTTTCTCTGTTTCTCAAATTTTCTCTTGAAAATGTCAGGTCGTGGAAAGGGAGGTAAGGGACTAGGAAAGGGAGGTGCAAAGAGACACAGGAAAGTTCTTCGTGATAACATTCAGGGAATCACCAAGCCAGCGATTCGTCGATTGGCGAGAAGAGGTGGTGTTAAGAGAATCAGTGGTTTGATTTATGAGGAAACAAGAGGAGTTCTTAAGATTTTCTTGGAGAATGTGATTCGTGATGCGGTTACGTACACTGAGCATGCAAGGAGGAAGACTGTGACTGCTATGGATGTTGTTTATGCTTTGAAGAGGCAAGGAAGAACGCTTTATGGATTCGGAGGTTGAAGAAGATGAATTGTAACATGTGTTAATGTGAATCCTCTAAATAATGCTTAATTTGGTTGTTAATTAGGTTTTGTTGTTTCTTTGTAAGTTTAAAATGGTTGAAATCTAATGAAATAATCTTTTATGGTGAATTATGATTCTACTTTGTGTTTTTTTTTCTTTTTAATCGTGTAGATGAATCATTTAATTAAATTTCCTGGTTTTTCATTTATTAGTTTTATGAAAAATGAAATTAATTCAAGTATATTTTGAAAAGAGTTTTTTATTTAAATTTATTTGTTTGGGGTATGTGATTCACAAGTTTAGGAGAAAGGGTTAAGCTGATTATGCATCTGTTTAGTTAAGCATCTATCCAATAATTTATTTTGTCGTTTGTTCAATAAGTGTTTATCATGATAAGCACTTATCTATATGCTATAATGTCTGTTTGGTTGTGTGTTTCTGTCTCCTATTGTGCGTTTATGTCTGCTTTTGCTGTGGTTTACTGAAGCTACAAAACTAAGCTTCTGCGGCAATGTTGTTTTTTCAATACGGAATTGAATAAACGCATTGCAAAAGTGAACAAATGGATAATCTATTTTCATAAGTTATTTTAAAGAGCCAATGAAAATAAGTTGAAACAATTTATGTACATGTCATCAGTTTTTTTCGCGACAAAAGTGAAGGGGAAATTACTGTTAAATGATGTCCAAAAGTCAATAAGATGGAGTTAACAGAGTTCTAATTTCGAGTGTTTTTCTCAAACATTATGACATTGGTTTCCAACAAAAAAAAGAGGAGGAAGGGAGAGGGATCTAGGAAGAAAAGAGTCTTGATTGAATCCTTGTTGTAGAAATATGATTAACAATGAACTAGGCCAACTTGAATATAGTTCGAGACTCGACAGACAATTAATTCTTTGAATTTGTGTTCATAAATCAAATGAGTTGAAAATTGAGTTTTTTAGGATCGTGACTCACAGTGGAAAGTTAGTTGAATCTTGATGAAAAGCAATTCATATGCGGAATACTTGATTTCAAACTAATTCAGTGCATGAAATGCAAGAAATATACTAATAAATTGCAAGAACATTACAAACAAACTATGGATGACAGAAAATGCCTTGTGAGAAACAAACCAAATTGAATGATCAACGTGAGAAAATTGCACACTTGATAAATGATGCACAATTTATGAATGTATTTGGTGCTCTCACATTGCTCTCAATGTCCTTCTTATAGCCTCATGAGTATGGAAACTTGCATAAATATACTTTTTGTAGTGATCACTGTCTCAAGCAATTACAACTCATTTATATGCTTAGTTGCTCTTTCCACCCTAATTTTTTAATCTAATCATTAGACACCCTTATTGTAACATCTCTCTTACTATTTGAAAAGACAAAATTCTCTTAAACTTGATGTGAACATTCTAAAAAAAAAACCAGAGCCATTGTTTTAGGCCTCACTTAACGAGGACTTTTATAGTTTTACTTCATGATCAATAATTTTCACACCGTTGACTTTCTATATACCGAGTTGATGAGTCATTGTTTCATACTTTCATCATATTCTAATTCTATGTATCATTTATTAGAGCTTCCTTCCACATACAACCAGAGCCGACCCAAGGTTAAGGTCACTAAAACCAGGGCCGTCCCTGAGAATTCGGAGGCTCGGCTTTGGGAATGAAAAGAGGCCAGTGATAAAATCAAAACGTATTTTTTTTTTAAAAGAACAATGTTTTATTTATATTTTTTAAAAGATAAATACAAGGTGCCGTATATATGCGGTACACCCAGAGGTGAAAATGACTACCGTATACATGAGGAACCCCCACCTAACACCAAAATCAATCATGAGGAACCCCCACTCTTGAGGCCCATCCTTAAGGGATGCCCAGCTCGTTTGAGCTGTTTGCACCCCCTCAGAGACGCCCCTGACTAAAACCCTCACTTTAGGCCTACCGGAAAAAAAAATATTTTCTATTAAATTTTATATGGAAAAAGGCATCATGTGGAGACAAAAAAAGACCAAATATAACAAAATTTGCTTCACGACTTACTTAATTTTAAAAATTATTGGGCCGGCACTGCAAACAACCGGAAGGTAAAAAAAAAAAAAATTCTTATGTAAAACAAAAACAAAAAAACAAATTCTTACATTTAATATCCGAGAATGCTAACCAGAGTTTAATGAAAAGTAGTGTAATCATTACTTGTTCAAGAATAACAATTTATATTTTCAAGATAAAATTTATATTTATGAATTCCTTAATTGATGTCCTTGGAACACCGGTTATCAACACCCTTTAATAATCTTTAATTCTAATAAAAGGATGATATCATATTATTATTTTTTTGACAGAAGGATGATATCATATGTTTATGTTATATAGCATGATGGTTGCGGTGTAGCATGAAATTGTTGCCCTTTTGTCAATCAGACCAAGGCTAGGCTATGCAAGTACGTAGTAAAATTGGATATCGAATGAGAGAGACCTCTTAGATTTTTTTGAGAGGAGAGAGACCTCCTAGATAAAATTCAATATCTTTTTTTTTTTTGAAAGAAAAATTCAATATCTATAAATCGCTAAATTTGAATCAAAACAAAAAAACATTATCTCCTTGTATAACTAAACAGTAGACAATGGTGATTTGATTCAAAGGCCCCGTTTGGATAAACAGCTTATATAGATACTTATAGCATTAGTGCTTATAATATTAGAGCTTATATCATAAACTCTTATACTTGATAAGTTATTTATGTTTGGATGTATACACTAAAAAGTACTTACATAAATTGAAGTGTTTGGATGTGACATTACATAAGCAATTATCGAAATTTTAAATATTTTTAATTTAACAAAAAAATCAAAGAATTGAACCACAATTATCAAGATTTTTTTTAATAAAATTAATCAAGACGTAAAAAAATAATATTATAACATATTAATTATATATATATATATATATATATATATATATATATATATATATATATATATATATATATATATATATATATATATATATATATATATATATATATATATATATATATATAGTATAATCAATATTTGTCCTTAAAAAAAAAATCAATATTCATATAAGACAAAATTAACATTAGAGGTGTAAATAAACATATCATATATATTGATATTAGTGTGCAGTTTGTTACCCAAAAAAGACAAGTTAAATTTGTTTTTTTATTCAGTTTCATATTTTGTTACGCAACAAAAAAAAAAAAAAATCTTCTTAAAAAAAAAATTTTAGTTACGTTTGTTACTTTAGTAAGATAAGCATATAACAATTTTGTTACTGATGCACCGCCAAAAATAACTAATATTATAATTAAAATATTCCTTAAAAAAAATTATAATTAAAATATATGTTTTGAAAAAGTGGATCCAGAGAGAATCGAAGGATGTTACATAAATTCATAAGCTCCTTGTTAAGCCAGATGGTAAGCTGAAAATTTAGGCTTATTAAAATATGGCATAAGCAGCTTATGAAACTATGATAAGTTATTTTTATTTATTTACCCAAACACCTTTAAAAAGGCTTATGGGAGTAGATAAGCCCACATAAGCTCAAAATAAGTCAATCCAAACAGGACAAAAAACAAAATAAAATAGACAATGGTGATTACCAGTTGAATCGATTGAATAATCTGTTCTAGACACCTTCATATCCACCATATACTTTACCATATTATTTGTTCAACAATAATTCCATAAGAGAGAGACTTGTTTCTAGACAAGGATTATTCCACATGGGAATTACTTGTTATGTGCATATATTATTTTCATACATATATGTCATTTTATAAAATATATATCTTGCCATCCTTTCACTTTCACTACCAATGTTAACAACGAATCGAACTTATTTGAACTAGTTAGTTTGAAAGTCGCTCTGACAATTAATTCATTGAACTTAAAATAAGTTGAACTTAGGCAAAAAAAAGTTTGTTAAGTAAATAAACTGAACTTTAAAAGTTCTATATAGTTTGAATCGTTAGAAAATGGAAGGTTATTTTGAAGAGTTGTACTATTTATTGAACTTTGTTTTGTCACATTTAGTTGTACTAGTTTTGATGTGGTTGTGTTTTTGTTTTAAAGTGTGTGTATCCGATTGCTTTTTAATTTTCTATATATGTGTCTGCATATTTACATAGGTCTTACCTTTTTAGTTTTGGAGTGTTAACTTTTATTTTAATTCAACCTTTGCATTTAAAAAGTAAAAAATAAACTAGAAGACTAAAAATCTAATATTTTTTTTGACAAAGAAATATTTTTAAATTATATGATTCGAGCAAATGAGTTGAACTAACAAATCAAATTATTTGTAAACTTTAAACGAATCGAACTCAAATTTAAAAAAATATTTACATCATATTAGAATCTAATTTCAAACTAAACCAATTTCATAATCGTGTTGAACTCCGACGAGTTGGATTCAAATTTACATTTTCAACCCTACTCATACCACTACTGGTCGCGTGGTTCACGAGCTCACATTGTAATTACTACTTGATCTATGCCGTATTAACTTCAAGTCAACATCACGTATCCAAAAAACCAAACAAAATCTAAATTCCAACACCAACCAATTCTTCATACCTACGTAACCAATTCCACAAACCAATCTCCAACAAACAACACTTTCAAAAAAAACTAATGACACTCTTGAATCTATTCTTTCTATTACACCTTATATTAATTCCAACTAGTGGCTATGTTCAACCCTTTAAAGATGGTTTCATCTCTGGTGTTATATCTAACAAGGGTCTTGATTTTGCTAAGGATTTGTTGATAGAGAAATGTATTGAAACTATTGTTCTTCTTAAGTTACCTAAGATTGAGAATACTGCATATGTCCCACTTGTTGGAAATGCTAAGGTGACTCTGTCTGATATCATGATTAAGGATGTTCAAGTTAATGATTCTTCAGTGATTATTAGAGAGAGTGGTATAGTTGTGGTTTTTTCTGCTGCTACTGTTGATTTGAGTATGAAGTGGAAGTATACTGTGAGCTCTTGGTTGATTCCTTTTGGGATTTCTGGTAGTGGGACTGCTTCAATTAAGGTATGAAGTTGAAACTTTACTCGATCGTATCAAGTATTTATAGCAACTCAGACATAGGACACGATCCATATTTGGATTCAGCCAAATTTCATGCAGTTCTCACATTTGACAACGATCCATATTTCAAGCGAGGATTTTATTTGTTTTTAAATATAAAATTCAAGCTTAAAATTTGGGTCGTCTGATTTTATTTGATCACCTTGCATATAAATCCGGTTCGACACATAGACTTACACATTACACATAAACAATGGTAATAATTTGAGAAAGAGTAGTGATACTTCTACATCTCTTTCTAAATAATTTCTATAACAACTTTGTTTTTCTCTATTTGATTAGTCAAAATCAATAGAGAGAGAAAAAGGTAGAGAGATAATAAGAATATAATGTGAGTATGAGAGAGAAAATTGTCATAAAGTTGTTAGAAATTGGTTGTATAAATATCATTTCTCTTTAAGAAAATAAAAATAAATGATATTTAAGCACATGTGTCATGTCGTGTAGGTGTTCGATATGGACACATATTAGACATTATATTGAACCACACCTTTCATATGGACACATTTATTTAATCTGCATGTTAGTGGTTATTTTCTATTATCTTTTTTTTTTTTAAGGACATTTTCTATTATCTTGTGTACTTATATTCTTTTATCTATATTTAACTCTTATTAATAGAAAAATATAAAATAAATATTTGACAAGAACGATATATATTGTCAAGGAACATTTTTAATGTCTCACCAAAATAACATATATATTTTTTTTAAGAAATTAAATTCACCTAATTTGATGGAATTGAAGAGAATCGAACATGGGACCTTAATGAGGAGCACACATCAAGGTTACAAGCTAACTTCACCAGACCAACACCTAAATGGCATAATTAAAATCACTTTTAGAAAAATTAAACAGAGCATCCACTCAGAGACGAGACCTCTGTTAGGTTTAAGTGTGAGTTTTAAGTCTCACGTTAATTATGGATGGATACAATTTTATTTTTTTGGAATTAATATTTGTTATATAAAAAGTGACTCATATTTCTAAAATATTAAGGATGAGTGGAAATGCGATATCTTCCCCTCTTATAGTCCTAGATCATCGGTCGTGCAAGGTGCTCCTTTGGTCTTCCCAATAACTAATATCATACCATTTCGTTGTAGCCTTGTCTGATCTTCTACCTCATAAAAGAAGGTGGTATTGTGAAACTTTTGTTAGAAAAGGCTTGAAACTTAAGCGTGTCCATTATGACTCCACCTCTCTTTTTTGGGTTCAATATTTGGTGCATGATTTAGAGTATGGATATGTAACTACAATCAAAAGTTTTGCTACGAAGTTTGGGCTAGATAAATTTGACGGAATGATCAATTTTGACTTGCAGAAAATATAAGTCAATGACATGTTTATACAATAAGAATTACACACGTACGATGTTCAATAGTACATATGCATTGATCGACATTGATCTAAGGCGTTCTATGAGATTATCTTGATTGGTGAAGAACTTATTTCTAAACGTTGCACCATACATTTTCAGCTTGATTTTTGACATTTAACTATCTTGGAGTTGTTTAACTTAAATTGAAGTATATATATATATTTTTTTTATAATGGAATAAGATAGTTTTTTTGAACCATCATTGTTGGTGTAAACAATGTGAAATACTTGAACTGATTTAACTTCAAGTGAAATATACTCTTTATAGTTGAGTATTGTACTTGTTGTGAGTAAAATAGTATAAATCCTCCCTCTCTTCCATGGCGGTCTAGAGGAGTTTAGGTTGAATTAGATTTTGAGTATTAGCTCGACAAGGGTTGTCTAGGTTCTAAGTATCCCTATATTTATGTAGGACTAACTTGTATGTATCTATCAATTCAAAACCTTATTCTTGGGATAACTTTTATACTAATTCAAACTTTGCATTTAAAAACATATTAAAAGGTTAAAAACCTAATTTTTTTTTCTTTTGACAATAAAATATTTTTAAATTATCTAATTTGATCAAATACGTTAAATACAAGGAGTCGAATTGTTAGTAAATTCTAAATAGTTAAATTAAAGGTAAAACAATATTTATATCACACTTAAATCGAGTTTTGAGGTGAACAAATTTTTATCGAATTAAGTTGAATTAAGAAAAGTAGAACTCAAGTTAACATTTTCAACCCTACTCATACCAACATCTAAAAAATGAGTAAATAGTCAATTTCCCCCATGAAATTGTAAGTTTCGTCAATTACCCCCCGAAATTAACAAAACTTCAATTACCCCCCCTGAAATTGCATAACGTTAATCAATTTACCCCTCCGTCAAATTTTTCTGTTAACTGTTTACGGTTATGATCAAATACCCCCCTGAAATTTTGCACTTATGTTAAAAATTTAAATCTTTTTTTCTTACCAAAAATCATACATTTAGTTCTTCAAGTAGTATATTGTACCTATTGTCATAAAAATTCTATTCACAAGAAAATGAATGAATATATGCCAAAAAAATCATGGTTTTGTCATGTGCAGCCTTTTCATTCATATTTATCAACAAGCCATGTTTCTTCTTCCTTCTGCAGATATTAACCTATGGACACACAATTATCAAAGACTTGTGTACTTTATGACTGCATACTCTAACATAATTACCAACTTGTGTAAAAAAAAGTCTTCTATATATGTATATATTTAAAACACGAGAGTAACATACTTTCCATAAAGATTTATATGACCAATAGCTGCATAAACATACTTTCCATACATATTTATATGATCAATAATTGTTAATTTATTTGCTTTTAATATCTTTTGAGTCAAACATAAAAAAAATAAAGATTTTTCAAGTTTAGGGGGCATTTTGCACATAAGTGCAAAATTTCAAGAAGGTATTTGATCATAATCGTAAACAGTTAACAGAAAAATTTGACAGAGGGGTCAAAAGTAATTGAAGAAACCGACAATTTCAAAAGGAAAATTGATTCTTTACTCTCTAAAAAATAATCGACAAGTGCAACTACTTGTCGCGTGGTTCACGAGCTCATATATTACTAGCCGATCCATACCCTATTAACTTGAAGTCAACATCACATATCAAAAAACCAAACAAAATCCAAATTCCAACACCAACCAATTCCTTATACCTACGTAACCAATTTCTACAAACCAAAATCTCCAACAACACTTTCAAAAAAACCATACTCTTAAACAAAATCCAGAAACTAATGAAACTCTTGAATCTCTTCTTTCTATCACACCTTCTATTAATTCCAACAATCGCTTCTAACCAACCCTTTGAAGATGGTTTCATCTCTGGTGTTATATCCAACAAAGGTCTTGATTTTGCTAAGGATTTGTTGATAGAGAAAGGTATTGAAACTATTGTTTTTGTTAAGTTACCTAAGATTGAGAATACTGCATATGTTCCACTTGTTGGAAATGCTAAGGTGACTCTGTCTGATATCATGATTAAGGATGTTCAAGTTAATACTTCGAATATTATGATTGGAGAGAGTGGTATTGTTGTAGTTGTTACTGGTGCTATTGTTGATTTGAGTATGAAGTGGAAGTATACTGTCAGTTCTTGGTTGCTTCCTTTTGGGATTTCTGATAGTGGGACTGCTTCAATTAAGGTATGAAATTCTAATTTTACATAATTCCAAGTAACTATATAGATACGAACGTCGATAGTGGCACGTAGTCACCGATCGATAATAGTTTTAGAAAATAGAAGTTATTGTAAGTTGTATATAAACTGTGGGTGGTCTGAAAGCGGAAACTGATTGTGGTTGGGCCTAACATAACCTCGCAGAACCAGCTTGTGCATTGTCAGACCATCTCTTATCCGATATAATTTTTTTTTATCAAGAGTTATGTTTTTTTATAGGAAAATGATAGTAAGTTAATGGTTAAGTTAGTTTCTAGTATTCAAATATCGGAGCTATTACATAAAACTCCCTTTGCATACTAATTGAGATACCTACTTGGACCAGAGTATTGTTTTGGTTCTACTGAATTGTAGTTTGACTAGTTGTATTATGCTTTAATTTTGAAGGTTTGACTATGAAACAAATAGAAATGTCTTTCTAAAGTTGAAAACAACTTATGGTATGTTCATATGCTATATAGGATAGCTTACAGAAACAACTTATAGTTTAAAGAAAACAGTTTGACTGAATTTTATCTTATGCACGATAATATCACTAATAAGTTGTGCTGTGCCATGTTTGGAAGGTTACAGGCATGCAAGTGGGGCTTACATTAAATTTAAAGAGCAAAGACGGAACTCTTAAGTTGAGTCTCTTAGATCATGGATGCTATGTGGGAGATTTATCCATAAAGTTGGATGGTGGAGCAGCTTGGCTTTACCAATTGTAAGCAATTTTCTTAAGTCATGTTTCTGATAAACAATACTGTTCATACGTTCTTTCATCGAGAACTGTAATATCGAATCTATATTTAAATTTTATTCCCCACTACTTTGTTCTCTAGTCAAGTGTGACATGAAACTTAGAAAAGAGTAGCTTCCATTAACTTTTAGAACAAACTTTTTCTGCGGAAAATACAAAATACCTCTATCCGAGCTTCTAAATTTAACCAAATAGTGTTAGTATTCTTTAACAACTTCATTGACTAGAATAGGAGAATGTCTTTCCTCCTAGGATTTTCCCTTTTGCAACAGGGTCACTGCTCTATTCACCCGATGTTTATTAATCTCAACGTTATCCCTCTTCCCATGTGTCCTTTCTCCTATTTATTACATTATGCTAATTTCGTCTAACTAATCACCAAACTACTCAAGCTGTCACTGGCTAACTTCTCATTATTTTCTATCCTAGCATGATCCGTTTCAAACATTTGTTAATCGATACATAGAATCATTTTTCTGTTATGATGTTATTATCATCTCGTCTCACATTAGGACTGATGTAAGGGTCTGTTTGGAATGACTTATTTGAACTTATCTACTGGCAAAATCAATTGTTTGAGACTGTTTGGGAGAGCTTATGAAAACAACTTATGACATGTTCATAAGCTGCTTTTAGCTTATTTCCATAAGCTCTCCATGTTAGCTTATAAAAAAAGTTATAGCTTATATGTAAACAATTTAACTTTATTTTATCTTGTGTATAAAAACAACTCATACATAAACACTTACATGAGAAGCGTTTATACTATAAGCACTTAATTAAGTAGTTTATCCAAACAGGACCTAAAAATATAATGAAGATATCATGCCATTAACTTCTTTATGTTTATTTCAGGCTAGTAGACGCTTTTCAAGATATTATAGCATCTTCAGTTGAAGAAGCCATTTCAGATCAAATAACAGAAGGGATAGTAAAGCTTGATAATATTTTGCAAGCTCTTCCAAAGCAAGTATCACTAGATAAAACTGTTTCACTAAATGTTTCATTTGTTGGCAATCCTGTGTTGAGTAATTCCTCAATTGCAATTGCAATTAACGGTTTATTCGCAAGGACAAGTGAAGTTTTTGTACCTCAAAGTTACAAGAACGGATTCAAGGTTTCTTCTGCCTGTGGTGGTTTACCAAAGATGATAAAGGTTTCAATACATGAAGATGTGTTCAAATCTGCTTCCCTAGTTTACTTCAATGTAAGTTTCTGAAAGTCTGCTTTCTTTCATATGCCATAATCAATTACCAATTTTCTTTTCTATGATTCTAATTATTTTGCCTAATTGGATAAAAAGCTGTCAGAGATGACGATTCAGTTATATAGACTAATCGGATAACTTCATTACTGTTCCACTTCAAGTATTTATGTCGGATGGTTTACATTAATATATAACGAAAAGTTGTTTAATAATTTTTGTGGTTTTATGGCTCAGGCAGGTAAACTGCAAATGGTTATCGATGAACTACATGATCAGGCCCTTCTGAACACTGCTGGATGGAGATTCATAGTTCCACAATTATACAAGCGATATCCAAACGATGACATGCAGATTAATATCTCTGCATCATCTCCACCTGTTATACAAGTGTCATACCAAGATATTGGTGCCACTCTTTCTGTAGATATAACAATTGATGTTCTAGAAGGTGGTGAAATCATACCTGTTGCATGCATTTCAGTGGTAGGTTTGCTGAAATCTTCGAATGAAAACTAATGTGCTTAAGTGGGCAGTTAACAACTGATAAAGATTTTTAAAAAGAAAAAGTTGGGCCAAACAGTATTATTAAAAAGGTTTTTGTTAACAAATGAGCTTATATTGTATGTATAAAAAATAAATATAAGGTACTTTTCAAAAAGTAGTTGAGTGGAGCTTTCCAAATCAAGTAGGAGATCTTTTATAGTTTTATCTATTTTTTAATATTTAACTCAAATTCTATTATTCTGTAAAACAAGCACTGTTTAAGCTAGAAAAAAATAACAGTTACAGAACAATTTCATGATTTTATCTTTAGACTAATGTTTCAAAATTGCCAATGATTTTTCTGTCTCAGCATGGTGACGATCTCATTAATCAGTTTGTGTAGCCATGATCAATATTCTATATGACACGGCCCATTGTTCTTGCTTATTCTGCAGGATGTAAGTGCTTCATGTGGTGTGGAAATTATAGGAAACAATCTTTCTGGTAGCCTTAAATTACAACAATTTTCTGCATACTTGAAATGGAGCAAAATAGGAAAACTGCACATACGTCTTATTCAGGTAAATCAGAATATAAGTATTGGTTTTTTTCAACTTGCTATCATGCATGTGTTTTATTCAAAATTGTATTAAAATGAACCGTTGGATCGGAGTTTCTGTTATAATTATTATTTGGTTTACCATAATGAATAGCGTCGTAAAATCCTTGATTTTAGTCAACATGAATTGAGAAGGTGACTTGCCTGTTAACTGTGTCCACTAGATGACTGGTCTTGAATTATGGTCAAATTCAAATACATGTTCAAGGTGCTAGGTTTATGTTCTGTGTATTGTCACCATACCATTTTAAATCACTTGATGGAAAGAAAGAGTGGGGGTAATCGGATATGCAACACCAAATATTCAGATTGAAGGGGTGTCCAATGTCTGACATGTCGGAGTCTATACTGACACAACACCGACACATGTGGTCTAATACAATTTTTTTTTTTTTTTTTTTTTAAATTATTACCGTTGCTGATGTGTCAGTGTCTTTCTCGTGTCTGTGTCTGTGTCACTACTTCATACGAATTTCATTCCACATATTTTTTGCCCTTATCCTTCATGCTTCACTTTAAGGATTTATTTAAAATTTATATTTACGAATGTGATTGATAAACCTTTATCATTTTCTGTCTGACCAACAAGAATCTCACCTTTCAACTCTGTCAATATTTGCAGTCGCTGATATCAAGTGTCCTCAAAACAGCTGTCCTACCATACTTGAACCACCAATTAAAGAGTCTCCCCTTGCCAAATATTGATGGTTATGGATTTCAGAATACTGTTATCTTGTACAATTATCCATGGATTTCATTGTGTAGTGATTTTTCCTTTACAGAAGATGACTACTATTTTATTCAACACTCAAATTATGTATCATAAAACTACTACAAAGAATTTGTCTGCTGTATTATTTTGTGGTAAGATATCTGTATAGTCTGTAGAATATGTATAATGTATGTAGAAATAAGAAATATATCATTAGGCTACTTGTGTATATATCACCAATAGTATGCAATTGCCATCTGAGTTTAGGCTTTTGTACCATGTATCATGAAGATTACTTGTTAAATATTTATACCGTTAATTTTTTGAATTGGATAGATTCGCAATAATAATATCGGAGTTTTCCGCTGTAATCAAACTTGGTTATTGACTCAAGATCAGAGCAATTAGATTACACATTCATTTAGATTCGACAGTCGAGATCAGTAACCGTGTCACGTAGGAAATCTGCTTAGCTTGGATGATGTGGCTTCATATGTGAGGTGTGTGTAAAAGGAGTGTGATTGAGAGCGTGACTTTAACATTCCTCCACACATCTGATTCTAATGAAAACCTTTAATGTAGGGAATCTCTGGGTTAATTAGTCTCCTTTATCAATAAAAATAGTGGAAAAAAAATTACGGCCTAGGCCATAGGAGACCCGAACATCCACCAACAAGGTAGTGGACGAAGGAGGAAGAATTTCTTTCCCGACCCTTCTTACCCCTCGAGTGCCCTCCGAATTTCAATTTTACCCAATCCGGATGATGTAATTCAATTTTTTTAATAAAATTTCGAAATATATAATCCAAAACCTCTCAAAACTCACTTAAGTCCAAGTGTTTTGCCATTAAATTACTCTCATTTCTGTTTCATAACCTTTTGGCAAACAAAATCTGAAAACAAACTTAACATTTCAAATATAATCCGAAATGTGTTAAATCCCCATCAGAATAGCGCCATTATATTGACACATTTTGGATTATGCAATCCGAATAAGTAAAATATGTGTTAGGATTCACTGGGAATTTTTTTGCCTGTGACGGTATTTTTGAAGTCAACTTGGAACTTATGTTGGTGTTTTTTATGCTAATATATATTGCTAATTCTCTTCGCACCGAAAGCAAAGTTGTCATTTATTCCATTAAAATTGCTCATTATAAAGGTTTGAACCATTTATGGCTTGAATATGATTCTATGTTAATTGATCAAGCTTTCTTTAACATTAACCTTGGAAGCTGCAAAACAAGTGAAAGAATTGTTTGAGCATTATTAGAAACTTTAGATTTAAAGTTTCTTACGTTTACAGGGAAGAAAATGTTTGAACTGTTAGAATCGTTGATGAATGGTTGTAGATGGTTTAGTATGGTGGGACACCCTTCTTCATTGCTCTATAGAGACCTTTTTTAGAGATAGATTTGCCTGACCTAATTATCGTTTTTGTTAACATTGATTTGGTAAATTTGATTATTCGCCTACACTTGTTTCTTTTTATTTTTTAGGGTTAATTAAATAAATTGTCCCTATAAATATTTAAAAAAAATTTGCCCCAAAAAAATCTTACTTTTTAGTCCATGTAATATTTTCCTTTAGCATTTTTAGGGACAAAAAATACCGACGGATAATTTTACAAGGACTACATTTTTTTTATTGAAAATTAATGGGAACTAAAAAGTGCAATTTTGTATTTGTAGGAACTAAAAAAAGTTATGTAAAATGTTGAACGAATTAGATGAAAAAGTTTGATGTTCTTGTGATGAAAATAGTAATCAATTGTAAGAATAAAGATAAAGAAAAATGAATATTTTTTGATATGGATAAATTACTTCCAATTCATCAAGGGTAATGTTCAAATTTATATGATCGTTTATAACATAGAAATTGTTAACAAAAATATTAGGGTTAATTATAGGGACAATTAGTTTTTGTTAATATTTTTAGGGTTGATTATGCGCCTACAATTGTTTACTTTTTTGATATGGGTAAATCTTATTTTTTTGGGCACAAGTTTAAAAGTCGAACATAGAAATTGTTTTTATTTTTATTTTTTAAATTGTACATTCAATATATAAAATGTTTTAAATTTTATATTTTCAATAAAAAAAACTATCTATTAATTTTCTTTTGATCTTCTTAACTTGTTCCTGAACATAAGTTAGTATGACCCGTAATATATAGCCAGTTGTATATTTATATATATGAAACTTTAAAAAATCTACGCGTCTTACGAGTTATAGTTTAGTTAAGTTAAGAAACAAGTGCAGTTTTATTTATAAAAAAAACATATTTATTTGTAGCAGGTGACAAATACCCGCCCAAAAATGATTTGTTGGCCAAAAAGTATGAACCGATAACTGCCATGTTCGAATAATTTTAGGAACCTGTCCCTTTAAAGAGTCACATAAAATCAATATTTCATATTAGGTTTCTTTCAATATGTGCACAATTAAATGGGTTTGTTGGGATCATATATAAAAGGACAAGGCCTGGCTACAGAGATTAGGACAAGCAACAGCCTATAACTATTGAGATATTCCTATCACTAGGTACACAATTAGTGTAGAAGTATGTCCCCAAAAAAAGAAAGGTAAAAAAGACAACAAAAATCATATCAATGCTAGTACATATGCTTCAAAATATATATCAATGCTAGTACACAATCAAGTAACATAAGCATTCGTGCTGGCTTGGTGGCTTCTAAAGTTTCATAGAGGTCTTCATTTCTATAATCTAGGTGATCAAATAATTCAAAATTCAAATATAAGCAAATAATTATTGTTATATTAGATGAGTTTGAGTAGAAAGAGACATCTAATTATTCAGAAGTCTTAACTCAACTGACAAAATGACAAAATTGTTAGGACGGATGTCATGACCGGTATTCGAACCCCGATACCTTTACATGTGTGTGTGGGTTTATAATAGTTTTGCTATTTCGTCTATCTACAAAAAAAAGAGGCTTGATTACCTTTTTGGTCCTCTAACTATTTAATTGGTATCGGATTAGTCCTCTAACTAAAAATTGATTTATTTCGATCCTCTAAGTTTCTCACCGTTACTACATTTAGTCTTTTCTGTTAGTTTTATTCAAATAAATGTTAGGGTTTGTGTTATGTGGGTACTTGACCTTCTGTTTCACACATACATATGAACCATTATAGTTACCAATAATATTAGTCACTATTTAATCATAATATCTTAACAAGGCATATGACCAAAATGATACTAATAAATAAGGTTAGAGGACCACATAACACAAACCCTAACATTTATTTGAATAAAACTAACAGAAATGACTAAATGTAGTAACGGTGAGAAACTTAGAGGACCGAAATAAATCAATTTTTAATTAGAGGATCAATCCGATACCAATTAAATAGTTAGAGGATCAAAAAGATAATTTAGCCAAAAAAAAAAAAGACATCTAATATGAACTCGGTCCGGATATGAATCTTACTATTTTTTAGTAAATTTTTACAAAATGTTGTTTTTATTATATATTTTTTTTAGGGATAATAGTCACTTTCGTCCCTGCATGTGTAATGAATAGTGACAATAGTCTCCCAATGTATCAAAAATTTAAAATAGTCTTTGATAGTGCACTCTGTTATTCAAAATAGTCTCTGACACTAAAATAATCTTAATGCTGACAATAACTCTTTTCATATAAGGACTAAAATGATAATAAGTAAGTATATTGAAGGACAAATATGAGAATATTAATGAAGCATTTTAACATCATGGGCTATTTTGACTAATGAATTGCACAATCAGCGATTATTTTGAAATTTTTGTACATTGAGAGATTATTGTGACTACTCATTACATATTAAAAGACCAAAGTGACTATTATCCCATATATTTTATTATCATAAAATTTATTTTTACTAAAATTGACAAAACTTAACTTTTTTTTTCTTTTTTAAAGATCCATGTTAGAATCATTTTAAGTACAATTAAGTGAATACAACTAACTTCACCTCTTGTAAAAAAAAAAAAAAAAACTAACTTCACAGAAAGTTGGTGAATACAATTAAGATCCATATATATATATATATATATATATATTTTTTTTTTATTTTTTTTTTTGACAAATATACTAATATAATATATTATCCACTCTTTGTCAAAAAAAAATAAAAAATTATCCACTCTCTTAGTGACTAATTATAATCAAATATTGATCAAAGAAAGTTGGTGTATTTGATTTAAATTTTCAACCAAATACATCTATATATTATCAGGACACAATATTAAATCATGGCTTCATAAATAGAGTTCGGTATATTTAATATTATCATCTAATAATATTTTATGACAACACAAATAAATCATCATAAAAAAAAATTAAATGAAGAGAAATATTAGTTAGACAATTCAATAATTTTTATGGTATTGTTCCTGTGAACTTAACTCAATTGAAAGGGATAATACATAATATATGCAAGGTTCAGGGTTCAAACTTCAGCCACCATCAAAAATCATTTTCATCGCATTAAGCAAAATTTTGATGCTAACTATAATAAGTTTGTCTATGTTGAGAGTTTTTCCTTTTGAGCTTTAGACGGGCTTTAAACGTAGATACCTTGTTGTTGAAAAAATGTATATTCTCTTCCTCATCATTATATATCCTATTATTTATTTTTCTAGTGTCTTTGTCCTTCAAAAAATGGTGTAATATCTCCAAGCCATGAACAACATAGACATTTAGATCATCAACGATAACATTCACATTGTGGTATGTCATACAAGCAACCATAACCTTTGAATGTAAATTTTCTTCCACATCAAAAAGAGTTTTGATGATTTGGTACAATATTTTCCTCTACATTGCATCTAAACCTATTTTAAACCTATTTTAAAGTTAAGTGACAAAAAATGCATATAAACCTATTTCAAACCAACTTCTTCAACCATTTGAGCACCCATGTCTCCCTAATAGAAGATATCAACCATATCAAACTCTCCATCAACGATGGTTTTTAGTTTAGTAGAATCCACAAAATAGAGGCTTAGTATCGACTCACTTTTTAGCAAGATTACTTATTTCACACCCACCATATTCTTTTCCTCTAGCCAAATCATTCTTTTGAACGTGAATATATCTATTCAACATACGTTTAAGAATTCTGCTCTTTACCCAAATGATTTTTCTCATTCCCAATGTAAATACTCTTTTTACCCTTACGTGACTTAACATACGCTAGTACAAATAGCTACATGGCTTAAGTAACGTAGTGTGACTTAAGTCACGCTAGTGTTAACACTAGCGTGAGTTAACTCACGTTGGTTCTATGTAAGCACCAGAACAGACAGGCAGTGGCGTGAGTTAAGTCGCGCTGGAGCTATGCATGCACCAGATCAGACTGGCAATGGCAGTAGCTACTGCCTTGTTCCTTCATTCCCTGTATGCATTCATTCAATAATAATTCAGGTACAACCATTCATTGATTCAACCAAAACTCATAATTTAGAGAACATGCATTCATTCAATAATAATTTAAAAACGCGATTTTAACTAAAATTAACTCAAATGTCATAAAGAGGCACAAATGTAAATATCATACAACCACAATGTCGAGAAAAATACTACAAATAGCAAAAAAGTCATAAAAACAAGACATTACTGCTGCTCATGTGGACTATGACTCCTAGACCTCCTCCTCAGAACCTGCTGATGGTCAAACACGCTATAATCGGTCTGTAGGCCCTCCAAAATGCTGAAGAAAAGTGGATTTGAAACCACCTCAGGAATCTGCATCGCATGCTCCACTCTGCCTCTCATGTTGTTGATGACTTGCAATGGATCAGGAGGATGTCTGGCCCACTCCTGGTCAACAAGAATATCCTGGTAGACAGGTCTCGGCATGAAAATGTCAGGCTCTTGAGCAGGGTTGACGATAAGAGGATGGCATACACGGTAGAACCACCTAATGTACCTATCTGAATGCTTTCAAGGCTCGTCGTCCGGGACCTGGTGACCCCTCTGCTGCTGGGGAACGACATGCAGAGCAAACTCCAAGAAGGCAGCAACCACATCTGCTGGGGCAACAGGCGTAATCATAGTAGGAGATCGGGGAACCCTCTAATCATATATGTACTGCCTCAGAACCCGCTCGGGCAAGTGACACACCATCTTTTGTTTGTCGGCCATGATCCATCCAGAGTACAGCACACGTCCTGAAAAGGCGCCATGTCTCGTCGGCGCTCGTACGACCTCCAGGTGACATGACAATGCTCTATCGAATCCAACAATCCTTTGAAGTGCTCAACATCAGCAAACCCCCTTTTAGGTTTCCATCTACCCATATACGGGTAAGCCCGTTCGTAATCTTCATATTTCTTCCTCGGAACTACATGTATGATGTGAGTTATAACCCATCCCTGAAAACACAAAAAGACAGATTTATATCAACACATAAATATCATACAAAAAACTAAACATTTACGATTAACTTAAAAATAAATAAATAAGGAAATGATATATTACCACAAGCAAGGTTATGTAACCTCCAACAGCGCCAACATGTTCGTCGGAGGTAAGATTCATCTGCTCATACAAGAAAGCAAGTTCCACCCCGCCCCATAACCACGTGCCTATGTCATCCAAATCCCGAATCGCAAACATCCACAACAGATTAATGGTTTTGTTGTTCTTGCCGGCAAAAAGGGTGTAGCCAAGCAAGAGCAATGAAAAATCCTTGATACAGGCGGGCCTAATACGACTCAGCTCCTGCTCCTCCTCCTCTAATAGATCATCCCCCAGAAAATGGTTACATCTATTTAACAGGTGCTCATAACGCTCTTTCAGGGCCGTGTAAGTGACAGAGGCACCTGAATTATTACTCACCTTCTCCACCGCTTCCTCCACCGGAAACAATTAGTGATTCACCAGCAGCTGTACACCAAGGTTAGGATCTAAATCATCCTCCTGAATCAGCCTTCCAGCGATGGGGATACCTAGAAGACAAGCTACATCATCAAGTGTGATGGTTATCTCCCTAACTGGAAGATGGAAGCTGTTGGTCTCCTGATGCCATCTCTCAGCCATAGCACACACTAACCCGTGGGAGATGCTGTCGTACCCAGCCAGAAGGAGGGGCCTTAGACAAGATCTATCCACCGGTCCCCAGAACCAAGGGTTATCATCTACCGATAACGAAAGTGACAAGGCAGAAATCTTAAGTTTCCTCCCGTGCGAGACGCCACTCAACTTACGATCCTCTTGCTACTGAAATACAGAAAAAATATATATTAAATAAGTAAAATAAACATGAAATAATAAACTAGAAATATTCTACTTAAAAAATAAATCAATTATACTTAAATACGTAAAATAAGCATGACATATTACATTTAAATTATACTTAAATAGTTAAAATAAGCATGACATATTCTACGTAAGTATACTTAAAATTAAAGGTCAAATGCATCTAAAGATCCTTTAAGTTTTTCGTTTTTCCCAAAGTGGTCCTTTAAGTTTCAAAAGTCCCAAACAAGTCATTTTAGTTTTTGAATCGTTTCAAACAAGTCCTATTGTAGATAGCATAGTTGGTAATTGCTTCCTTGAACTCATCTTTGGTATCAAATATGGCTCCTAACACCCACTTAAAATTAGTCATCTTTTTAGGCATGGCAAATGGTGGATAATGCTCTTTATTGCTATCATCTAAATCATCACCATCATCCTCTAAAAGGACTTGTTTGAAACGATTCAAAAACTAAAAGAACTTGTTTGGGACTTTTGAAACTTAAAGAACCACTTCGGGAAAAACGAAAAACTTAAAGGACCTTTAGATGCATTTGACCTAAATTAAATAAACATAAAATATTCTACGTAAAATAAACTTGACATAATAAACTATAAATATTCTACGTAAAAGATAAATCAATTATACTTAAATACGTAAAAAATAAATCAATTACACTTAAATACGTAAAATAAACATGACATATTATACTTAAATTATACTTAAATACGTAAAATAAACATAAAATATTCTACGTACATTAAATTAAAAAAAAAACAATTATACATACTATTTTATCGTTCCAAAGCTTGTATGCCACGTGTTTACTGAAGTTCGGTAAAAGAGACAATTCGTAAGGCCCCCAACACAGCCCTTATCCTCATCCTCCATAACAGGCTCGGCATGCTGCTGCTCAGGATGTTGTGCATCCTGCTGCTGCTGAGGAGGCTCGACATACTGCTGCTCAGGTCGATACCCCTCGTGAAACTGAGCCTCATACCCCTGGTGATACTCATACCCCTCCTGATACTGATAACCCGGCTGAAATTCAGACTGCTCCTGATAATGCTGCTCATGATGGTACTGTGGCAGATCCAGCATCTGGGATTGACCCGTCTGTGACGTCAATCCCCCCGCAGCATCAACAATAGCAAGTAATTATAATTTATTTTTAGAGTGATTCTTATAATATTATAATTTTTTCTGTAAAATTTTATTCAAAAATATGAATTCTACATATAAGTTTACTTTAAAAGAGGGACCAAAAGTGAATATGGAAAGCTTTTGGGGGACTAAAAATTGAAGAATTTTTTTAGGGATTAAAATGAAAATTTGTCATATTTATAGGGATCATAAACATATTTAACCCTTCTATTTTTATTTCCTTAATCAATGGACCAAAAGACACTCATTTTTTGATTTTTGGGAGGGTAGATCCAAAGACACTCTTTAGCATTAATATTGAGGTACTAGTTAGTTAGCAAGATATTTCAATTTTTATTCCCAACATGATATTTTTATTTTTATTTCCTTAACAAAGTTTTATTTATGAATTCTTTAACCATACTATTGAGATATTGGTTAGCAAGACCCTATTTCAAATAAGGACTCACATTTAGGAAAACAATTTTTTTAAAGAAGGTTTAAAATTAACAAGGGAGATGGAATATCAAAACAAACGAAGTATTTAGAATCAGTTTCTTATAATTAAGGGTGTTAAAAATCGAATCAATTTAATAGAGAAACTACAAATCGAACTAACGCAAACTGTAACCACAAAAAATCGCATTTACTTCGAATGTATTCAGATCATTTTTTTACTCAACTGTAAGGATTGGTTCGGTTTGCATTTTTTATTTTAGCAACTGAAACAAACCAAACCGCAATATAAGAAAAACATTAATTAAACATGTCACCTAGACCGATACTCATAGAAACTCGATGTAAATTTTTATGAAATGACATATTTTTTCTCTTGTTAAGTTCTTCTTCGCTTTTTATTTCAAAAATGTATTTATGTACTACTTGAACTTAAAGAATGATAAAATCTTATTCATTTGCATTTCTAATAAAATATGATTACTTTTTGTCCACATTTTTTATTTGGTCTATGTAGTTGAAAACATTGTTGGGTGATAATTAAATTGTGACATTGGATGAATTTAAAAGATTGGCGAAAATATGTTGTGTTTTAGTCTTTCAACAGCACCAACCGATCCAATCCAAACAACATTTCGATAGGATTGTATTTCAAAAACTAAACGAACCAAAATAAACCACATTTTTTTTATCTTACGATCGGGATAACATTCAATCTCAAAACCGAACCAAACTGCACCATCAATCTCTTACTTAAAATGCTTACCCATATTCAATTATTCCAGCACTAGATTTCATTGAGATGAAAAACATTCTAATTAATGAATGGTTACTTTTTAATGATGAAAACTTCGATTTTATTGAATTAGACTACGGTTATTATTTGGATCCAGCACACTAATAATCATACATAAGCAAGATAATTGCTTCGGACCCATAAATTATCATTTTTCGGATAAAACCAAAGTAATCTTACTTTACTGGTGAGGAAATAATCATATTTTGTCAGCTTATATTTTTTAATAATAAAAGTTTAAGAGAGTTGAGTTTAGGAGAGTCATCAAAACCGAAATTTTACCAACTAGTCATGATAATACAATCTAACGAGTCATGTTAAAGATGCATAAAGTTTTTAATATTTAAAAAGAGGCATAAAGTTGAAAAGCAATTAATACGATCTAATAGCATATTTTTCATTACTCATTTCTCTTTTTTGCTAACAAATCATAAGAATAGTAGTAATAATTACAAAAAAAGTTAATTAAGGTATAGTCATTAGTTCTCTTAAAAAAAGTAGTCATTAGCTTGATAAGTGTTATTAATGTGTTTTTGCCTTCAATTAAAAAATATTTTTTCTCATCATTATGAGTTTAACTTAGTTGGTAAAAACATTGTATAATACAGGTCGGAGTTCGAACCTCCAACCCTCCACATATTCATTTTAAAAAGTGAATGTTTAGTCATTAAACTAATTGACAAAATATTAATATTCATTCTCTCGTTTCTCTGCAAAAGCAATGGTTTGTATTGGAAAAGATGTGCTAAAAAACATGGTCCGTAAATGAAAAATTTAAAAAGTGTATTTTTCAATTGAAAATTTTCTTTTTTGACAGGTGCCCTTGAGACACTGATTATCATGACCCTTTTATTAGACATAATTGCAATTTTGATCCCGAAATTTTACCATTTTACAGATTTGGCCCCTTTATTTTAAAATCTAAGAGTTTTGGTCTCTCTATCATATTTTGATTCTTAACATCTAATACCTTAGGGTGTTGCTAGTTGAAAGGATATTAGAAATTATTAAATACTTGTATAATTAATGACTGATGAGATCCGTTAACTCTTGGTAATGAGTTTGAGCTCTATGATAAAATTAAAAACCCTGGTCAGGGAAATTGAATGAAAAAAATGAGTTTCTTAAGTCATATATGTTAACTTATTGTACCATGCTCTAGAGTTGATAGGAGTTGTAACGACGAAAGTAAAATATTATATTGTTCTAGATGATTCTTGAAAGTAAAATAATACTTCATACTACCTGGACGTTAATGAGTGTTATTGACACATACCTTGATTAATATATTAAGGTTTAAATATGCCTTTAGTCCTTGCACTTTCATCAGATTTTGGCATTGGTCCCTACACTTTTTTTTTGTTTGGAATTGGTCCCTGCACTTTGTAAAAATATTGGTATTGGTCCCTCTATTAACTTTCTGTTAAAAAAAAAACACAAAACTATTGTTATTGGTCCCTGCACTTTGTAAAAATTATGGTATTGGTCTCTGCACTTTGTAAAAATATTGATATTGGTGCCACGTGACGTGAAATGATTGGGCCACGTGGCACTCCGTTGGTTTTGTGTTTTTTTTTTCACAGAAAGTTAACAGAGGGACCAATACCAATATTTTTACAAAGTGCAGGGACCAATGCCAAACAAAAAAAAGTGCAGGGATCAATGCCAAAATATGATAAAAGTGGAGGGAATAATGACACATTTAAACCATATATTAATTTGATTAATCTATGACCAATTTAGTATTGAACCTAAGGGTCACACACAAATGTGTGTTCTAGTTATGGCTAAAGAATTATTTTATTAATTGATGATTAGATTGGAGAATTTTACTAATCAAAATATAAATTTTCTAAGTGGAATATTGTTTAATTTTTTTTTTCTAGTAAAAAGAATACAAATAATATATATAAATAAATTTAGCATATTTATTTTTGAAATAAAAAAAATAAACAAATAAGTAATGTTGTTCTAGGTTGCATTTTCTTTATTGATTATATACACATGCATATATGGAAATGAACAATGGTTGATCATTTAGATCAAATCGTGGAAAATTATAAATGTATAATCACGTGGAATCATATTGGTCAAGCGTTATCTTAATAAGAAATGATTTATCAAATTAATTAACATTAGCATGTGTTAATTACTTTTTATATTGATTGATCATATGAATGTAAAAGACCATACATTCTATTTGAAACCAGTGCGTGTGACTTTTTTTAAACAAAAGTAGTGTGATTTATAAATAGATCTTAAGCAATTTGATCACTACATACAACAAATTACAAAATACAATTTTATAAGTTTTTTTGTTTCACTATTCAAAGATTGAGGGTAAGAATTGGTCTCGGCGTGGATACACGTAAAGTTTTCACATCTTTAAAGAAATTTTTATACTTCAAAAACTAATACGAAGGTATATTTTTACTTTTTTTTTTATCTAAATACACTTTTATAACTTTAGAAATGAATTGAGAAAAGGTCAAAGGACCGAATAGGAGTGTTGCTGCAATGCACACATTAGTCAGTAAATTATTTACAAACCAGTAAATTATTTTCTGTCAGTAAATTATTTGCTTCTGCTGTTTCTATTCTTTTTCTCTTTTAACAGTTTGTAACCTAATAAAAAGGTAGAACAGTTTAAATCAACCGCAGCAAATTGCAGAAATTGTTTGGTGTGCTATAAAATCAAAATCCGGCGCCAATCTTGGGCCTTCACTTTTGTATATGTGGCCTAATTTTTATTCGGAAAAAGATAGATAGACACCATTTTTCATACACCTCTTATGTACACCCCCATGTGTTAGGGGTATTTTAGTAATTTTACATCATATCATTACCCTTTTTCATCTCTTCTTTCAATATTTTTGCCACGTGTCACAAATGTGTGTGGGTGTAAAAGGGTGTATGCCACCTAAGATGGTTTATGTATAAGAGCTCTTTTTATTCTTTAACTTTTTGTTTGTTTTCTTTTCTTATACTTAGTTTTTCCTATAAAGTATGTACACTGACACGGACACCGACATACCGACACCGATATTATTTTTTTAGAAAATGACAAAATAAAATGTATTTATAGATGTCGGTATCGATGTTAGATACCGACCTGTGTCCAACACCAAAACACACCTAATCTGAGAGATGTCTGTGCTTCATAGATTTTTCTCCTTTTGATTTAATGTTAATGCATAATAATTACTGCTTTATAGCTTCTTGCTACTTAATTAATTTCCCTTTGTATCAAGAGAGGGGCCTATGGAATATAGTAGTCAACATACTTGATTATTTTACTCACCTCCTCCTTTGTCTATATATATAACTCTCTTGGCTCTCATTTTACCTATCATAGAGACATTGAAAACAACACAAGCATATATTTTAATATATATTGACACAAACATTTCCTTCATTTACTTTCTAGTAGTTTCACTTCATCAAATCACTTAGTCATGGGAGACAATGTTGTAGTATCCAATATGGAGCTAGAGAGGTTGCTTAGCATGAAAGGTGGTAAAGGAGAGGCTAGCTATGCCAACAATTCCCAAGCACAGGTACCCTCTTTTGCTATTTATTTTATCAAGCCTCTTTTGTTAATTTAATTCTTGATTTTCATATACTTTTATATTGAGCTACTTCATCTTCCTCCTATTCTTTTTCTTTCTCCATTTATGAAAAAAATTAACTTCCAAGCTCATTTTTCAATCAAAAGAGTATAAATATATGACCACTACAAAAAAAAAAAAAGAATTGATGATCAAAATTGAAAACAGAAAAAAATGAAATGCATCACATAAATCTAGTGTCTTTTTTAATTATAAATGTTAACAAATTTCAATGGTATTCTACCTATGTGTTGTGTACTAAGACATATAAGTAAGAAAATCATATACATATTTCACTTCACATGAATTATTCTCATGTATATTGAAACTTGAACAAAATGGTGACTGGTGGGACAAGTTGGCTTGTAGGGTCAATATGAATCTAATACATGCAAATAATTTCTAATCACATGTTTTTCAAAATAATTAATTGAATTATATCATGTATTTGTAGGCCATACATGCAAAGTCAATGCTTCACCTTCTAAAAGAAGCACTAGATAAAGTTGAGCTTCATGACCCTAACATTCCATTTGTGGTGGTGGATTTGGGTTGTTCATGTGGGAGTAACACAATCAATGTTGTTGATGTAATCATCAAACACATCATCAAACGCTATGAAGCATTAGGGTTCAACCCACCTGAATTTTCTGCTTTCTTCTCTGATCTTCCTAGCAATGACTTCAATACTCTTTTTCAACTCCTTCCTCCATTAGCCAACTATGGTGTTAGCATGGAAGAGTGTCTTGCTGCTAATAATACTCGCTCCTACTTCGCGGCTGGTGTCCCCGGATCTTTCTACCGGAGACTTTTTCCGGCGAGGTCTGTTGATGTTTTCCACTCAGCATTTTCACTGCATTGGTTATCTCAGGTAATATATCTATCAATTCTTGTTAATATATCACCATCTCTCTGATTTTATTTTTTGTTTTCTTGTCTATCTTCTCTTGATATATTTTTATTTGAAAATTTACTATTTAAGGAAAAGTATATTAGCACACAACTTATCATAAATGATAGCGTCACATAGCGAAACCAACAATTAATAGGGTCCTAAAAGGAGTTTCACCATTTTGGTGTATTGTACGAAACCATAAACCCTAAAACTTACCCTATTTTTACATAAGATATTGTTTGCACAAGTGGTCCATCATTTTGGTTTACATATATATAAAATGATTTTTATAGGTGCCCTTTATCTTTGTATATAGCTATGTTAGTTCTAGCTTTAATTCCTTTCAAGAGTACACTTTCAAATTATGGCATAATTTTCCATCTTTTAACACCCTTTTTGATTGAATTCCATCTCCAAGGCATCATTCATTTCATGGAAATCTTTTTGTCCATAACTATTTTGTTAGTTTGCTAAAACTTTTAAGCATTTCCATTCTTTTATATTCAAACCACTACCCCGCTCATTAAAGAATCTATATAGACAAAATATCAAGAAATATTTGTCACATCTCGAGGATAGCAATATGATAAAACTCTTACATGTGTAATGCATTAGTTTGAAGCCTAAGTCATAATTTATGGTAAAAAGTTATGCAACTAACCCATGATCTCTAGATTACTTGAAAAAAGGAGCCCATTTTAGGGTTATAGTGACACCTATTTGGACTATTTTTTAATTAATGAATACATAGTAAGTACTTACATTTCCACAACTCAACTTATATTATTTAACAAATAAGTTAACTCAAATTGTTAGTGATTAGAGCTCCTTAAGTATATGATTAGAGCTACATAATGTATTAATTTAGCAACAAAATTAAAAGTCCAAAAAGGGACAAATGCTGATATATATGTTGAAATGCATGCAAGTGTTAATTTATTTTATTTTGGGCCATGCAGGTACCAGAATCTGTTCAGGATAAGAGGTCAAATGCATACAACAAAGGAAGGGTTTTTATCCATGGTGCTAGTGACATGACAACAAATGCATACAAGAAACAATTCCAAAGAGACTTGGCAGGTTTTCTTAGCTCAAGGTCAGCAGAGATGAAAAGTAAGGGGTCCATGTTCTTGGTTTGTTTAGGCAGAACTTCAGTGGACCCTACTGACCAAGGTGGGGCTGGTCTCCTCTTTGGGACCCACTTTCAGGATGCTTGGGATGATCTTGTCCAAGAGGTAATAATTTTTCTTAATCACATACATTTTTATGAGTGCTTCCTAGTCTTGTCAAATAGTGCACCCCACAATTGAGTGTTTTTGATTTGATTTTACCTTGATAAAAATGTTTTTGATTGGATGAATTTTTAGTTAAAAATAAGTTTCAAATAAAATGAATTATGTGCATATGCTTTGTCACATCAATCTGGGTTAAAAGTAAATGATATAAAAAAAAACTATGATATACGATCATAGGGTCGATCAATTGTGTTTATGTCTCTGATTAATGAGCAACTACAATAACTATACGTTTTACTAACGAGTTCCCTAAAAATATTGTTTAAAAATTCTATTAATTTTTTTTTGTCTTGTAAATTCAACTTGTTTCTTTTGTTAATGCAATAATTACACAAAATTTTATATAAACTTACTATTTTTAGTATTCTAACTAATGCCCTAAGGGCACACCTTACCTAATCTGCTCGAGCAACCTAGCCACTTATCAATAAACTATGTACCATAAGAGAGATGAGATGTATTCATGTTAAATTGAATTGAGATAAGTTTAAAGGTAAAAGTTACGTACTTGGAAGACAAAGTACAAATTATAACATCAAGTTTGACTCAATTTTAATCGATAACCCCATGCATATGAAAATCAATTTCAAAATTATTTTGTTTCTTGCAAAAGTAAATCCAAAAACTGTACATGTTTGTCATTGGCAGACCGAAAAGAACTTGGGACAAAATCATAAAGAACCATTGTTTTAGGTGTCACATTAATTTTTCACTTCACTAGCCATGATATAAAAAGTTGATGTTATATGTTTGTTGGCCACCACAAGTTTTATCAAGCCATCTATTCATTATCCTACATGATGACAATAGAAATAATAATTGACTGCTGGCTGGCAGCCAGACCATGATATTAACCAACAATTAGGTTTTGGATCTTTTGAACACAAAAAATCATCATCATGTTTTAAAGCAAGACAAGAAAAGAATGTTTTTTCCTTTATCTCTGATCCATCTTTATCTAATGATTTGGAATTTTTAGGCTATGGGGACTAAAGTGTTGTCTTGAACTGAAATAATGCCATGTATGTCTTAACATGTTATGTATCATGTACTAATTAAGAGAGTAAATATTACAGTGACATCTTCATAATTTGAGCCTTATCATTTTTTAGCTCTTAATTTCATAAAATATGTCTATAAGAGAAAGTTTGATTAACAATAAGTGATGAATCACTTCTAAAAAAATTGATGTATTTGGTCCAAATTTAAACCTAATACATTAATTTTTATTGATTCAACTTTTCTTATATATAGAACGAGATGGAGTATTCGAGTTATCTTTCTTCGGTTACTTCAAGCTCAATTTTCACAAATACTTATCAAATCACTCATTTAGTCACTTTCAACCAAGAAAAACTATTTCATTAAGATGAGAAACTTAAATCAAGTAGTGTGACGTGAGGTCATTACTATATTATATCCAATTTGGTTGTGGAATTTTCAATTCTCTCCTTCAAGGTTGTCTAACCAATCAAATCATATACATTTTTATTTCGCGATATCTGTGACACTTGTCTGTTTCATAAATATTGTAGAACAAGTTTAAATAAAAGAAAGAATAACAATTTTATTAAATTATTTTTATTAAACATTAGTGTGTATTTACCGTAATCATAAATATAAAATAGAATATAATAAATTGGGACATTTCTTTTTCTATTGCAAATGTGACATGAGAACGTAATGTTAATCTAATGTTTTAACGTGTCTATGGTTTAATTATGAATTAAATCTTGTACTTAATCACAGGGCTTAATTAGCACTGAGAAAAGAGACAGTTTCAACATTCCAATTTATGCACCAACCCTCCAAGACTTCAAAGAGGTAGTTGAAGCTGATGGTTCATTTTCCATAAACAAGCTTGAAGTTGTTAAAGGAGGAAGCCCTCTAGTTGTTAACCAACCAGATGATGCAAGTGAAGTAGGAAGAGTTCTAGCCAATAGCTGTAGGAGTGTTTCTGGAGTTCTTGTTGATGCTCATATTGGTGACAAGCTAAGTGAAGAACTTTTCCTTAGAGTGGAGAAAAGAGGCACAAACCATGGCAAAGAGCTATTGGAGAAGCTTCAATTGTTTCACATTGTTGCTTCCCTTTCTCTGGTTTAATGAGGAGAGATTGAGAGAGAGAAAAAAAAGATCCTTTGAACATAATAAGTTATAAGACAACAAAGAAAAAGGCTTCTTTAGCTCTTTTTCTCTCTCTTTTTTGTGTGTGCTGTTTTAAACTTTTAGTGCAAAGAAAGGTCTATTCCATCCTCTAATTTTACTCTTTGATTGTTATTTTATGAGTTGGTGTTGATTAGTACTTTCTACATATTACTATTGTTATAAAAAAATGCGATTTAAGTCCCAAAATTTAGATTTTTGCGACTTTGCGTAGCTTCAACGACTCAAATCCATAGCGAAATTCCAAAAACAAGCAAAATCCTATCAAAATCGTTAAATCCATTCAAAATCGCAGGATTTTGAAGAATTTCGTTCATTTTTTTTATAAGGGTCAATTTTTGACCCAGTTCGTAAATTGATCTGATTTGAATCCATGACCTGATTCTATAAATACCCAAAATGCCAAAAAATTTCATTCTTTCACTTCCCCCACACTTCCTCAATAGTTACATGTTCATCTAGTTGAGAATGAACTAAACCTAACTAGATTGCCTTCTTCCTTCAATCAATCATCCTTTCTTTTAATCCATCATTGTTTCATCTTCAATCAATCATCCATCATCTTTTTGCAAGGGACCAAAAACAACAAATTTTTTTTTACAGGGGCTAAAACTAAAACGAGGCATATTTGCAGGGACCAAAACCATATTTTAGCCTTATGATTATATGCAATTTATAACATATATTTAGTCAACATTATTTTTGTTTTGGTAGAATCCTCGATTTTGATTGCGATTTTACGAGTCCCGACTTTGCTATCCTATATCAATTCTACAAAAGTCCTTGAATAAAAAACCTTCGATTTTGATTGCGATTACCAGTCCCGATTTTTCTACTCCCTTTCGATTTGAAGTAAAGTCCCGATTTTTACAACTTGCATATCAGTGTTTTCTGACTTATGTCTCCTTGGATCACAAAAAAGAGAGCTAAGAAACTTATTTTTTTTCTTCTTCATGGCTCACTACACGTTCATATTATGTGAAAGTTGTATGAAGGAATGGTGAATTTTGGTTTACAAGTAATTTTCTTGAGGACAAGAAAAAATTTCAAGTGTAGGGCTTTTATGACAAGAAATAATACATGTTTATTGAATAACCTCCTATTTTACTTATTTATTCAATAATAAAGCAGAATATAGCAAAATACAAATAAATTTTAAATCAAAACATATCTTTATTGAACAAAATATAAATGAATAAGTGGTCTTCCAACTCCATAAGATTACCACATAAAAAAAAACTTAGCCCTTAGGCACAACCACCCTCAGTCTAAGAAGGTGCTCACATGTTGGCATCGTCTCTTGAAGAAGTTTCTAAGAGAAAACAACCATCTTAGAAGGAGTGAAAGGCTTCCACACCTCAACCAAAGAAATTTAATATAAGGAACAAGATTGTTAAGATGCATTAAATTTGAGGGACTAATACAATTTCAAGTGAGTTTTATATGTATTATTGTAGAATTTGATTTTTTTTTTCTTCTTAAAAACAATAAAATAAAAGTTAGTTTCTTTGATTTTCTCTAAACACCTTTTAACCTATCTAGTATGGTAAAAAAAAAAAAAAAATCTTAGTTATATTAATCCTCATTATTTAAAAAATTGTTAATTAGATGAAGTGTAATATGTGTAAAATAGATCTTATAATCCATTTTCATCATTCAAACCTTCATTTCTTACTTATTGTTGCATCAATGTTTACAAAATGGCCATAATTGAAATGAGCTCCATAGCAATTATTAACTCATATTAACCTTTTGAAAAATATATATTAAGAAATAAAAACATGGGAAAATGTATTATGACAATCAACATGCTTTATACCATTTATTTTTGACATTTTCAGTTTCCTAGCATCAGAGACTGTTGACCTTCTACATAGAGTTCAAAAGGTCATGCATAGTACGTAATATCATATCTCCTAGGTCCATGAATGTTGTGTTTACAAGAATTGGTTTTGACATCCAAAAAGACTTGACGGCGCAACTTGTTGCCCGTTTACCTTCTATTCAAGTGTAAATAATGATATATATATATATATATATATATATATATATATATATATATATATATATATATATATATATATATATATAAGTGCTTAGACAACAAAAATGTTATTCTAAATTAAAATATAAAACTTTATTATAATTAATTAGTAAAGAATACTAGAACAACCTTCTTTATTTTCTATAAGGAAAATGCTACATAATACAAAATGAAAACAAGTTGATGTTTTTTCTTGGTTGCTTTTATCAAGTGTTTAATCTAGTACACAATAGTACCATTGTTTTGAGAAAGACACAGAACATTTGGAACACAAGAAGTGCATCGTCCATGTGCATTACTACACGACACAAGTGCTTCTCCTCCAGAAATAGGTTTTATGTTAATGTTATTCAGAACAATGTCGGTGCAGCCGATGTTGGGTTCACACAGAAGTTCGACTGCATATTTACCAGTTGAGGTTCCATGTATGTTGCTGAAAGTAACATCACTTACTTCCACTGCGCTATCTTGAACTGGAATATAATTCTGGTTAATATACACAGGGTTCTCGACTTCAACAAGTGTAATATCTTCGTATTTAATGTTCCTTGCATATCCAGATCCACCCTAATTCAAACAAAACATGAATAATAATCTTAAACTACTTTTAATTTAGGTCTAACTCAACTAAAAAAATCATTTATAAGACAAAGAACTTAATCACTTTAAAGATTTTTTATACTGCACTCATATATTTGATCAACCAGATTCGTTTTATCCTTACCGTGAATGTTTTGATTCTAGCTCCATTTGAAGTTCGGGTGAATGTGCAATTTCTTACATATACTTGTTCTACCGTGGAAAATGCTCCATTTTTTCCGAGGCTACCAACACTTGATTCACCAATCCCAAAGAGTTTCAATGTCAATAAAACTATAAAATATATAATATGATAATTATTAAACTGTGAATATTATTTAACTTAATTTACCTGATGCCATGGCCAGGTCCACAAAAAACACCGGTTATGTTGATAAATCTTGAGCCGGAGTTAATTGCGATGCAATCATCACCTACAGATACACAATCGTCAAGATTAAAATAAAACAAATTTAAGCTAATCCAATTTTAAATATAACTCTATTATCAATAACACATTTATATTTTATTTTTTGAGAATGACATACAAAATATAGTGCATTTATATTGTAAAATAATAATAAAAATAAAACTATTTCTCTAAGAAAGATAAATCAAATGAGACAGAGGACTAAATATTAATAGTGATCATCGTGAAATATAAAGTTAAAGGTATGTATTATATTGACCAGTTCCAATGAATGAGTTCGTAATGAAGACATTGGATGATTGTGAGATATCAATTCCATCGGTGTTTGGACTTGTTGGTGCTGCAATTATATGAAGATTGGAAATGAAAGCTCCTTTGCAAGTATCTATACTTATATGATTCCTTGGACTATTCCTGTGAGTCAAGTCATTAAGTTTTAGATCTTGACACCCAAGAAATTGAAGAGCCTGCATAGGCATATTATCAAATAATTTATTTTATACTTAATATTTCAATGTAGTTTCAATAATATATCAAATTAAATAATTGGCTATCATGTTATTCAACTTACAGTTGGCCTGTCTTGATCTCCAGGATACCTCAACCACCACGAAGAACCTTGACCATCGATATCTCCTTTTCCATTGACAATAAGGTCATTTATTTCTGAGAACCGGATCCACACATTCTTTCGATCACTTGAGAATTTCCATAGTTTAACGTCTTTTGGGGCGGTGATACTTCCTTTAATCTGTCAAAACAAAAAGTACATCCTTAACATTGTAGTATCAAACAAAATAATTTGATCTTTAAGCGAATACATGGTAAAATTTCAAATATACTAATCATAAAAAATGTTTTGACACCAATATTTATATATTAAATGACATTTTAAGATGTAATAAAATATTAAACTTTTTAATTTCAAAGTTGGAACAAAGAAATAATATAAATTTTATTATAGATTAAAATGAATAGAATAATAAAAATGATACTTTCATAAAATTATTTTGTCTCGTTAAATTCTTTATCATTTTTATCGTTTACCGTAAAAACATTAAACATGTTATTTTGAAATAGAGAAATGAAGTTATTTTTTATAAAAAGAAATCTTGTAAAAATATGAGCTATATATAATGGATAAAATAACTAAATCACATAAGGAGATAATCATATGTTTGAATAATTTACATATTCATTTATATGCTTGTTGGAGTACCTCAATTGTAATGGTTCCAGGTTTGCATGGACCATTGAACGACAAAGGTTGCAACAAGAATGTCTTTCCGTTGGGTATGGTCATTGTTCGGGTTCCCTCAATTGTACCACAAACGTCATGAAATGCTTTCAAAAAAGCCTTAGTGAAGAGCCAAATATATAGTTTAAAATAGTTAGTTATGGAAAATTATAATCACAAAGGACACACACATAAAAGTATAATCATAAATTCATGAAGAATAGGGTTAATGGTGCTTTACCGCCTGTAATATAGGTCATTTTTTGTTTTCCCTCCTGTAAAATATTTTTTTTGATTTATCCTCTGTAAAATATATTTTTTTGAAATATCCCCCTAATAGGTCATAAAAAAACGACTTTATTTTTTTTTTCAGAATTTTTTCGTTTTTTTATGACCTATTAGGGGGGGTATTCCAAAAAAAAAATATTTTACAGGGGGTAAATCAAAAAAAATATTTTACAGGGGAAAACCAAAAATGGCCTATATTACAGAGGGTAAAGCACCATTAACCCTAAAAAATATATATGAAATTAGTAAATATTTACATTTGAATCATCAGTTTGACCATCCCCAATGGCACCATATGTAAGAACATCAAAGGTAGAATTTGTATTAGATGTGATTGTAGTAGCATACAAGCTACGCGAAGCAACAACAAAAATTAGAAGAATATATAAACTCCTCATATTTTATAAGAAATACCTTACTATATACTTGTGAAGTGAAATATGAAAAATGGGTTATGATATATATAGGAAAATTCTTGAATATATATATTTGCATAATTATTAAAATTAAATAAAATATATAACATTGTTTCCTAGGAAAGAATTTTCAATCCCTTCAAAGAAAAAAAAGGAAAGAATTTTCAAATTTTGACCTTTAGGTATTTGACCAATTATTTATATCTAAAAAAAGAATCTACAGTCAAATATCTAATTTTCGTTTGAAAAGCAATTGAAAATAGATCTTTAAAAAATATTTGTCAAAAAAGATCTTCAAAAAGTCTGTAGTTGTAATAAAAACTATTTTTGTAAACATACAATCATATGAAAAAAAATCTTTAGATTTTGATAAAATCTCAACAAACAAATATTACTTTTACGCATTCTTAAAATCACTTTCTTTTAAGTTTTTTTTTTTTTTTTTTTTGTGATGGTCGGGGTTCGAACCCTAAACCTTGCATATATTATACATTGTCCATATCAACTGAGCTAAGCTTACGAAGACTTTCTTTTAAGTTTAAACATACATAGATTTCAACATGTTTATGTCATGCATTTTTTTATTTTTTATTTAAAAAATGCAAATAAAACAAGCTGCAAATGACAGTAGGAGTGATGATCACCGGCCGGAGGTGGCTTCAATTGTCGAAGGTGGTAGTTAGTGATGGTTAAATATTGGTGCCTGGCAGTGATGGTTCGAGTAGTTGGTGGTCATTCATAGGTGGTTGGAGTGGTGTTTGATGGTGGTATGAGGCCACCGGTGCACGTGTGTTAGAGATAAAAAAACACAAACATTATTAAACATTTTTTTTGTTTTGAAAATTAAATGATTTTTTTTTTGTTGAAAAAATTAAAGTGAAATATATTAACAATAACAGTGGCTCATCTTTAGCATAAGGTGTATTAAAGAGACCACACTAAGATACACTCAGTCTGTCATACAAATACAAAACAATGGTCAGTCAATACCCAAACAAAACAATAGGTCCGATCATCATCTCTGAGAACCAAATACAAAAGTGGTTTTGTTAGCTTTCAACCACCAAAAGGAATTATGCGTGAAAGATGGGAGTTTGGATTTATTAAATAGTTTGTTATTACGTTCAGTCCAAACTAGCCAAATGCACAAATGCCAGGCAAGCTGAAGATATGATCTGCAAGTCCTCGAGTGACCACTGTAATGAGTAAATTGGATAAAGTGATCATGAATATTTTGAGGGTCAGCACCTGAAATGTCAATCCAAGACCTGACATGCTGCCATAAGGAACCAAACAATTCGCAATGTAGGAAAAGATGACCTGTTGATTCATCGAACCCGCACCCCGCCACACACCTAATGTAGTCAGCTTGGATAATGTCAAGCCGAAGGAGGTTATTTTTTGTTGGCAGCCTATAATGCAACAATCTCCAAGCAAGAATAGAGATCTTCAGTGGTACCTACTTGTGCCATAAATGAAAACAAAAACCTCATTTAACTATAACATGTTTTGTTTTCAAATTTAATTTTTAACACAAAAAATCATAAATTTAGAAACCCCTCAAACAACTAGTAGGACATTGGAAACCATGCTAAGACATACATTCTTTTACCAGGGACACAATCTTTTCAGCATTTTCGGAGCAAAGGTTTCCATGTCACATCCCAATTTTCATCATCTATCAACATTGAAGTATGTATAAAATTGGAGGTTTTCCATATTTGTAAGCATCTCTCAAATTGTATTAATTTGTTTTATATTAACCCAAGTAACAGTGTCATAAGGTGTATTTTTAATCCAACATGCATCAATCTGGTTAAAAAATAAAAAGATGATCAACTAGCTCTTGATCATTCCAGCTATTGTGTTGGGTATTTGTATTGGCTGCATTATTGCTAAAATAAATATTCTTGTTTGTGTTGTTGGAACCAATGTTCCAACATGTGTTTATGCATCTCTATAAGATGTTGGATACGATGTTCCAACTTCCTGACACAGTTCAGTGTGTCTGAGTTCATGTCTTTTTGTACACGTGCCCCTTTCAATTTCAAAATATACACCTAAGACAAATAAAATTTGCTCAATTTAAAAGTAGTGATGAATAATTCTTCCAATCCTTACCAATCCTTAGAAATCACACGATACTTCTTTCAATTTTAAAATATACACCTAAGACAAATAAAATTTGCTCATTTTAAAAGTAGTGAAGAATAATTCTTCCAATCCTTACCAATCCTTGGCAATCACACAATACTTCTTTCAATTTCAAAATATACACCTAAGACAAATAAAATTTGTTCAATTTAAAAGTAGTGATGTATAATTCTTCCAATCCTTAGCAATCACACAATACTTGATATTCAAATCAAATTAAATCACATACTTTAATAATGTAAATATTGAAAAACAACAAGTAAAGACACTAATATCTTCCATAGGAGCATCATTAAACTCTAAAATGGTGAAGTCTCAAGGTAGATGTTAATAATCACTTTTCATACCATTAATCATGTTACTTTTCAAACCTTAAACATCAGCACCATAAGACATATATGTCCTGCATATCTCCCCTACTCACCATCCCTTCAACATTATAGTTATAACATTTATGTCATATTTGATTCATAGCTTCAATTAGATTCCACAGTTTCTTCTTACATGAATTTCAACCTCTGTTTGTATTCATTATGAATGTTATCAATAAATGTGGTCTTAGATCATTGAGTTCATTCGTGATCACATCCTTAGTACGATATTCTCCACTACAAAATATATTTCTAATGAATTGGAAAAATTATTTCTTTTCCTCCATTTATTTCTTCAACAACTCTAAGGATTTATCTATGCTTTTGTTTATGTAGTCTTTCAAATCCACCAACTTTCTGCTTCGTTTAAATCAGAAAAATGTATGTACTTTAATGACACATATCTTTTTCTTACTTTAGGAGGCCAAATCTCCGATTCAATATTTTTTCCATCAAATATTATTATTGCATGTGCTTTTATCCCACAAAGATTGATGACATCACTATTTATGGGACAAAATCCAATGCAATAATATTTGGTGTAAACAATATTTAACCAGAGGTTCGTCCACCTTGTCCGGGAACAAAAAATATGTTATCAAGGTTCCTAGATTTGCATGAACTCAATTGAAGCAAAAAGTTAGTGGATTTGAAGGGCTACTTAAACCAAAGCATAGTGAAATCCCAATAGTTGTTGAGGAAACAAATAGAGAAAAATAAGAAGGAAGAATTTTCAAATTCATTAGTAATGCATCTAGTAATAGAGAATATCATACTAGGGATGTGATTGTGAATGAACTCAATGATATGATGACATTTACGAATAAACATTGAAATTGATGCAAATCAAAGCTCTAGGAGAAGTTATGAATGATTTTGAACCAACAAATGAAAAAGTAATACGGGTAACGCACAAGAGATGTTGAATAGATGAAATATACATGATAATATGGGTTATGTTGTTGATGTCCAAGGTTTGAAGATAAACATGATTAATGATATTCAGAGTGATTATCAACAACTACCTTGCGATTCTCTATGTTACCATTTCATGATTCAGGTTTTGAAATGGACTTCTCTATGAATTTCATAGAATTAGTCACAAAGTGGATTTTCGACTTTAGAGAATTGTTTTTCAAATATAAATAGAATTATTTGAAAAATGAATTATCAGCCTTATAAGTTTATAAATAAGTTATTTCAAATATTAATCTGTACTCAATATAAGAATATCCTGCAAAAAAACTCAATATTTTCACAAATCGATTAGTTAAAAAATCTTAGTAGCAAGACCAAAGCTTCAATTAAAGTTTTAATATCAAAATTCGCACCTTAAATAGAAGAATACTACATAATTTAAGAGTAATGACAAATACATGTTCCAATCCTCAACAATCAAACAACGAGTAATGTCAATATTGCATTTCTTCATTTTAGATAATTGTTTTCCCAATCTAAATATTATAATTAAAAAAACAATTTTCAGTCTTATTAATTAAAAAAAAACTTTTTTCGAACACTAATTAGCACACAACATACGTCTCAAATGAAAACTTATTCTACAAAAAAAAACTAATCAATTGATTAACACATACTAGTACCAAATCTAAAGCTTCAAGTAAAACTTCAATGTAAAAAATCATACCTTAAACAAACGAAAAGTTCACAATTTAAGAGCAATGGCGAAAAATTGTTCCAATCTTCACAAATCGAACAACACCTGAACTTCAAATTAAAGTAAATTATTGACTTTAATAATGTAAACATTAAAAATTGGTAAGAAAATTCCCTAACGTTTATCATTGACAAGCTTTTAAAGGAGTTTCACATGATTATTCCCTTATGAAAGCATCTCTCTCTACACACAAATCTAATGAATTGGTTAACAAATCTAAGTAAAAAAACTAAAGCTTCAAGTAAATCTTCAATATGAAAATTCATACCTTAAACAAAAGAAAACTTTACAACTTAACAGAAGTGATGAATATGTTCCAATCCTCATGAATTGATAACGTTTGATCTTCAAATCAAAGTAAATTTAAGACTTAAATAACATCAGTATTGAAAATCAACGAGAAAATGAAGAGAATTAAATTAATAGAAAATTACCATGAGTTTTTCATGATGAAGAACCTCGATGACGGCGGATGATCTTACAAGAAAGATGAAATGAAGGAATGATATCGTTTATAAATATATATGGTCTCAAACCTAAATAAAATTAAATATATCAATAGTGCCCTATGTTTCATATAATTATAAAAATGGTATGACTTTTATGGGTTTTAAGACAAATCCTAAAAATGTGTACAATAAGTTATCAAAATGGGCCAACATATGTATGGGTTAAAGTGTTCTCGCTCGAAATGAAGTAATTGATTTTGGAAAATTGCTCTTCCCACATCAAAATTGCTATGACAAACATGAAAAATACGATTTTACCCCTACCACAACTAACTAACGTTTGGTGATTGCAACAGTAGTTAGATGTTGTTGTCCTAGTGGTAGTTAACTACCGATGTTGTCATTTATGCATACAATGCATCCTGTAAATTATTCCAAGCAAAAAATTGGCATGTCTATGACCAATCACAATTCCAGAGGTAGTACAACCAATGCAACAGCTATACTAAGTCATAAGCAACACCATTACATAATCTTTCATTATTCAATAACATTAAATCAATTCGACTCGACATTAACATTACACAAATGTTTGAAATTCAAAAAAAGTGCAACATTAGGATACACATTACACAACAATACATAAATAAAGTTAAAAGCCCATAAAACGATATCAAATCTCTACTGACAATTTGGACGGCTGTCGTTGGAAGGAGAACAAAGGTATAAGATATTATTTTTAACCATTGACCTAAACATAAATGCTACATCACTATTTTCACGAATAACTTAAGGATAATAAACCATTTTCTAGATGTCTTCATCTTTATATGCCCATAGATCTACAAATGGTGTCTCAACAAATACATAAGATGTAGTTTGATTTACGCCAAGATAGACAAAGTATTTGTTAAGTTGTGTCTTCAACTCATCCATCATGTCGGTCAGAGTTAAAAAAACCTTAATCGTCTTCTTGAAAGCGGAGTATCAGACACGAGCTTCAATTTGAGCATCTCCAGACATGTTTAACTTCACAAAAATTTATGAAATAGAAAATATCAGAATAAAATGAAAGGTAAATTATATTATTGACGAAATAGAGACATATATTGATATTAAATCCAGAACATTAATAACCAATAAAACTGTAGGTGTTTTATACATCACATAAAAGTTATATATTGGTGTTACATTATCTACCACAAAAAGCATGTCGGTGTAATATGGATAAAAAAAAGGATGAACACCAATAAAAAAGATGTCATATTCAATCTGGTGAAATTGAACCATTTTCATCTTCTGTGCTAGTGCTTAGATATTTTCTCCAAAAAAAAAAGGATGAAAAACCGACAAAAAAAAAAGTGAAATACCAACATATCATGTATTTTCTCCCAACATGACTCAAATCACCCACACTATTGCTCAAATCTTTCTTCAATTTACCATGATCCTCTTCAACTCTGTTGGTGTTCTGCAGCCAAGATGCTAGACACGGTATGTGCATGCCCTCACTATTTTTCCATTAACAATATCCAAAATGGTACTTTCAACATAATTAAGAAACTTTGACAAATTTTTACAAACATCTCAAAATTGCATTACTGCACTTGCATATGAATCCTTTGTAGGTGATTCAACCACATCATCTGAAGGTCTCATTATATCGTTAACTATGTCACTTGGCTTTACCTCCTTTACTATCTTCTCTTTCCCATCAACTTTTACATCCTTGATTTTCACTCTATAGCCAGTGATATATTTGACTATAACATTTCTACCAACATCAAAATAACAAAGTATTGCAGTAGTTTCAGGGAGAACAGTTGCTACAACATTCATCAAAGTCGTATTCATGTCAGTCATAACCACCTTTAACATAACTTTCTTTGAGTTAAGAAGTTCAAGCAAGAGTTGAGGCAAAATCATTAATTACTTTTTAAGATAACAAACCTTGATGATTAAAGGATTAATGAACTTTAATTAGTTTCACTGTATTTAATTTGTATTCTTGAGTGTTTAACTAAGACATAAACAAAGTATAAATCATTCCAAGAAGCAAGCAATTAAAGGAGATTAAGACTTATGAACCCAGTCATAGTTCATAAAGTTGGACATTGTTCAGAAGGTTGTTCTTGTCGTTATTAAGAACAAGCCCAGAAATTCATGAACCTTATCAAGAACATGCAAGGCTCACATGACATAAATAAAAGCCTAGAAAAGTACATTGACTTAGATCAATAAAGGAATAAAGGCATTTATTTGGATTAAAGTCAAAGGCATCTTCAATGTTCATTTAAGACTTTTGAACATTTAAAGTACAAAATATTAGGAATATTCGATCATGAATATCATCCTAGATGTTACACATACTACATTTCATTGATGTTACACTACTAGGATTTGATTACATTAAATGAGAGTCTTACAAATAATCCTAAGTGAAACAAAGGAACATTCTGAAGTTCAGAAAAAACATTTTAAAATAAAAAACATGTATAAAATAAAATTTGAAAAGAATTTTAGGACGATGAGAAATGTTAAAAGTTTTAAAAAAAATGATAATGAAAAAAGAAGAATTCAAAATTTTTAACAGATATTGTATTAATTTTTCTTCAAAACATTTCAACATAATTTATAATCGTCTTTTAAAAAATAAGTCTATATTTAATGATAAACTAATTCCTTGGAAGACTTCTATAAACCTCGTAATAGCAAATGTGGCCCTCTTAGGCAACAACTCAAAAGCTTCTGGACCTTATTCTATAGAGTAATTTTCAATCTTGAAGCACTTTAATATAAGAGCGCATCCTCCAAATGCTCCTTTGATCAAGAAAGTTATTTGAATTCTCCCAAATGATAAACGGATTAAATGTAACATAGATGGATCTTCCATAGCTAACCAATTGCAGTCCTCTTGATGGGATTTTTAGAAACTCTTATCAGATTGCTTGGGTTGCTTTGCATCAACTTAGGGCATGGTTCAACTACAATGGCAGAATTTTGTAGAGCAATGATTACTATAGAAGTTGCAACGAATAAAGGTTGGAGAAATTTTTGGTTAGAGATAGACTCCAAGATTGTTATGCTTGCCTTATCTTCCTCTTTTCTGGTTCCTTGGTGTATAAGAAACAAATGGATTGTTTGATCAAAGCTAGGCACATGAATTTTATTTTTAGTCATATTTAGAGGGAAGATAATACTTGTGCTGGCCTCCTAGCTGGGTCTCCAATTGGTATTAAAAGGAAATCGATAAAACAAGCTGGGTCTACCTAACTAAAGATTTGTAAATTTCTGAAATTGGCCTTGGTCTAGTCCTCCAATGTTTCCTTTTGTATCTCTTTTTCTTTGATATGATATTTTGGTGCTGCTTTGAATAACTGGTTTAAAAACAAAAAAATTAGAGCAATATTTTTCCTTTTAAATATCTTTCTAAAAAACGACGATCAAAGTAAAAATATATACAACCAAAACTTAATACAACACACCATTCAACCAAACACTTAGGTTAATATCAACATAATCAAATATTCCGATGTAGAGCACATTCTCAAGAAAATAAAGAAGTAAAGACTTCAAAAGGAAACCCTTAAGGTGATCTTTGATTCTAATGACAAAGACTTCTGGGTACTAAGGGAAAACTCTGATATTAAGACCAAAAACATATGACCACATGTGTGATTCATTAAAAATATGGAGTGTTTAGCTCGGTCTAGAAGAAAAGTAGACAAACATTAATCCAAAAATAACATACAAGTACAAGGCTAATAACATCAACAATGAAAACATATCACTCCATAGAGACAAGTAACAACATGACATGCATACTGAGTTCACCCATTAAACACCAAACATGAATGTGATGCATATATGTCAATGAACATGATCCATAAATTTCTTCTTCTCCACAAAGAGTGGGAAATCCCAACAAAGTGTCACCACAAAGTAGGTTATATATAATCCTGTGAATATTATTCTATTGAATATTATTCTTTGGAATCTTAATATTATCATAGTGTTTGGTAAGTAATTTAATTTCCCAAGAATATTTTTCAATATTTTAATTTATAATTAAAATAAATAATAAAAGGAGTTAAAATAATGTGAGTGTGGAAAGTTATGGGTGTTTTTTTTAAGAAGTCAAACTAGTCTACGGAAAGGAAATTATGGGTGGTTACCTCCTATTCCCATGGGAATAAAAGATTCTCACCCCTTAACATGAGAATAACAACTGGAAAAATATGCGTAAGTTTTATTTCTAAAATTAAAAAGTACCTAGGCATAATTTATGAAAACATGAAACAAACATGAGAATCAATGATTTTCAATGTTACATTTTTGAAAATAAATTTGCAATCCATGAACCGCACACCCCGGTAGATATAACCCATCACATGTATATTCAATATTCTTCATGTTATATCAACAACATCAATAATCATAACATTTACAACAAATAAAATATCACCTATATCATTCAAATACACATATACAACATTGTCTAAAAAAAAGAAGAACAAATACAACATTAGAGTACACATAGAAAAGCAGAATGTTTCCCTACCTCAACTCACAATCCTTTAACAAGGACTAAAATCATAGTAACCTTTATTTTTGGAAACTATTCAACATTTAACGCAGATATTGTTAATTCATTAAATAATGTCCTTATAAAACTTGTTAACATAACCCTATTTTTAGTTCTCAATTTTTTTTTATCATTTTACACAGGGATACTTGTCACTCTCTAGTGATCAATCATGAGGGGGACATAAGCAAAGATTTTGAAGTAGAATGTGTTTTCTGTCATACAAAAATAGAATACATAAAAGTAAACAAAGAATTAAAGGCTTCAAAAAGAATATCATAAGAATATGTTTGATTTTATTGACAATGCATTCTGATTAATATTGAGACCCAATGGTGAAATCAAACCTAAAAACATATGGTCACATGTGTGAGGTGTTTCTATGCAATTTTTATTATTGTAACAACAGAAAACAATCACTAATCTGAAACATCAACGGGGATACATCTCATATGGAATTCAAATATGCATACATGCACAACACTTGTCGATTAAACGCATATTCACATAACCATCAAGGTTATGTGGATATTGTAGTTAGGGGATTACATTCATGCATGTAAATTCTAAATTCAATGCTACTTGTGGATATACTTCTTAAAAAAAAAAAAAAAAAGTGGATATATATCTACCTTGCTTAAGTTTGTACCCTTGTTGTGTCTTGTCCTTCTAAAAATAATTAAAATAAATAATTTTAATCTGCTTTTAGGGGTAAATTATTTTAGTCTTCTTAAAATAATGATTGCTTAGAAAATCAAAATAGATAGAGACAAAGTCGTACTAATCATCAAATTCAATTCGAAGTCAATGTTCTAGGACCATTAGTTGCAATAGCACTTGGGAATTTTCTTCGCACCAAAATTGTCCCAAGATTATTGGAATAATGTGTTAACTCGTGACATTTGGGAATTGGTACCATTATCACGTGCAACCTGTTCTACAATTGAACTACCATGATCTTCGGATCCTTTAAAACCGTGCTTTGAATTTGTTCAATTTTTCCAAAGAAATCTAACTTAGAAAAAAATGTGGTAGTTCAATTGTGGATTGCATAAGGGTTGGTAAAATGTCAACAGATCGGGAAAAAGTCGGAGAAGAATGGTTTGAACAACGACTTCAACTTTTTTACATTAGCCATATTATAGCAGCATTAATATAGTTAAAAAAACTTACATTTTACATTAGTTGTCACACATTATGAAATATACCTTGTAATGATGTTCAAAAAAACTATTATAGCTTATAGGAAAATTAATTTTTACAATAATATGAAATAATAAAATGGTAAACCCGAAACAAAATGGCATTCATCTCACATAATTCTTGAAAAACCAGCATCACTAAAATCAACCTTGTAAAAAGTAGCAAAAAACATAGCAGAAAAACAAACACTTCTAATTTTAAAGATGACTGTGATTCATAGGTCTTGATTCTTCGGTGGTTTAACCTCCACCAAAAATAATAAACCACACTATTCGTCTAAGAAAAACTATCAGACTTTGACAACAACCACGTGCAAGCAATCATCGAAGTTATACATCACAATCATAAGAAGAATAACCATACTATCAATTCAAGATAGAATATTGAAAACGCTTGACTCTTGTTGAAGTTGGAGATCCCTGTATCAAAGAGAAGAAAGAAAGAGTGAGATGCAAGGAAAATATCTAATCCCTTTCATTAAAGATAAAATATAATCAAACAAACATTTACCATTTTATCATATCAAAAATAAGGCAATTTTTCCTTCTCTATAATAACTTACATCATGTACAAACACAATAAGCATTTTCAAATTCAATATTTAGTGTGATGTGTGAACCTCAATTAGCTGATAGTTAAAAAATTTGAATAACATTCACCCACTTATTTATTGTTCCGTGTGAACCTCAACCAGCCGATACATTCATTCTCTTTGTAGTGTGTAGCACTCCTATGTGCAAGCTTGGATTCGTGAGAAGAAGATATTTATTTTGTTTGCATAATAGATATTAAATATATGGAGATTAAAATGATAAAACAAAAGCTAAATTTTGTCACATATCTTAATACAAAAAAAATAATATTAATATTACCTTAAATGATTCTCTTTGTCGCATGTGGAGAGTCTTGAAGTAAATAGTTCATCACATCATCTAACATAGATGGTCTGTCACGGTTGTACAGAAGTATTGTCAATGACTTCAAGTTGGTAAAACCAATCGGTTCTATATTGGGAAAATTGGGGACTTGAGAAAGACCCTGCACATATTAAGGGTTAATGCCCACACAATCTTTAGTGAGTATTTAAAGTAGATAATAAATGCTAATAATATAGATTTGATAAGACATAGGAGCAAACTAATTTCAATACCTCAAGACTATTCCAATAAAGTTTCAATGAGCGTACATTACTGATCCTTTTCAACATGTTTATAAAGATCTCTACAAGTTTTGGATTAGGTAGATACCACAAAACAGTGATGCTTGCATTTTCAATAAAATCCATGTTGTGCTCAAAGACTTGATGATGATTAATATAACCCTTAAACGCACCCTTAAAACTGAATGACCTCACATATGGAGCAGATATCTGAACTCTTGAATGTTGATACATAATTGTTAGACTAGAAAGTATATCACCGGATATAACAAGTATTTTGTCATCTCCACTTACTTTGCAATCGTCGACGACTAAAGTACTAAGCTTCTTACATTTTAAGAAAGGCATAGCATAATCTTTGTCATTAGCCAAAGTAAATGTAACATGTCTTAAACAACAGTTTGCTAACTCTGGAAGATCTATAGTTTCTGGAAGTTTTACTTCCCATCCATATGTATAAAATGAAAGGTCAAGACACTTCAAAGAATGAAGGGAGAATATTGAGCGAAAAAGTAGGGTATTACTTTCCTTATCACGAAGGTAGGTGCCAACTTTGAATTTTTCCACCTCATGTTTTACAGCACAATTGATCATCTTGCTCAAAAGTTTAGATGGAACATACCCCTGATGCTCAACTTCAATGTTACACAAGGCACTAGATTTTTCACCGTGTTTCAAAACCTTATTCAAAATCTTCGCATTATATTTTTTACGGTGTTTCAAAACCTTATTCAAAATCTTCGCACTAGATTTTTCACGGTGTTTCAAAACCTTATTCAAAAACTTCTTGAAAAAATCTGCTCTTTTAAAGTGTACATGGCTAACATTCAAAGTAGGAAGATGTTTCCAAAGATCCTTCCATCTTTTGGATAAGATACAAGTTTGAACAGCTTCTTTTGTAATCAGAAAATCCATGATGTGTAAAATAATGCAATCATGCATGGTACTAATTATGTCCACTTCTGTTTCATTATGCATTACTCTATTTATTTTAGGCTCTTTCTCCATAATATCTTCATGCAATGACATCTGATAAAAATAAACTTGTTTAAATATATTGATCTAAGCTAACATAACAATCAAATTTTCGAAATATATTATGAATTAAGCATCAAGAGAAATATACCTCCATATAAGGCAAGAAAGATAAAATTGAAAATAAGAAAGAGCAAGATAGAGAAGGTTGTTAACATAAAATATCTCTGAAATTTGTATACAAAGGAAGGGAATCAATCCATGATGGTGTAGAGTAAATGAATGGAATCACTTTCTTGTAAACTGGTACACAATATGATTTCCCTTACTTAATTTTACTATGATTTTCATTACATTTATCTACAAATGAATTTTTCATTTTCATTTTTAAAGCAAGAGATCATAGATGGGGGTGTAGACTCAAGTCTATATCACCTATATCTATCATAAATAAGTTCAAGAAAGGGAGCCATTATAGTTTAACGAGAAAAAATCTTGAAAAAACTCTATTCATCTTAGGCTTCTATTAATCAGGCATGGTACTGATTATGTCAACTTCAATTTTATGAGGCTATTATTATATTCATCTTAGGCTCTTTCTTCACAATATATTGGTGTAATGGTATCTGATAAAAATAATTTTTTTTGAATTGATATGATAAAAATAAACATGTAAAATAGATTTTTACAATCAGTGAGCATATGAAAGTGTTGGAGATAGATAATTTGTCATATTGATATCAAATTGGTAGTTATAGATTGATTTGAAAAGGCTTAAATTGTGATTCATAACAAATAATACAAAATCTATTTTGGAGTTTAAAGTTGTGAGGGTTGAATAGTTTAGTACCTTAAATTTACCAAGAATTTAATTAGTCCAACAATTTAAATCTAATTAGCCTTTTTTCAAAATTTAGAACCACAATGTCAGTCTAGTTGATATTTTGTTAACTTGAGGGACAAAACTGTCCAACCCTTGCTATTTTGTTAACTAGAATTTGTGGGCATTTTGGTATGGAACTGTCCACCATTAGAGGTAATGATGAATGGTAAGTATGAAAAATGACTTTTTAATTGAATGATTTGACTCAAGTGAATAATAACTTTTGGATCAAGACAAATTGATCAAACATAATTGAGTTTTAAACCTAATTAAAAAAAAATAAAATTGGTCAAACTTTATTTACCTAGTGATCTGACATCGAATTGCAAGGGTTACTCTACCTTGAAACCGAGGTATCAAGACAGGAAAATATCCTTTATTGATCATATTTTAGAGGGTTTACATGGATTTGAGAGGTGATAGATTTCAAATAATTTATTTTAAAAGCACAAATAACAAATAATATAAAACACAAGAGAGGAATACTACATCAAACAAAGTACAAAGGAAAGAACAAATATAAAATATCTATAAATCCTTCATCTGCCAATTTTTTATTTTATTTTTATAAATCCTTGAGGTTGAAGGATCAGATTTATAAACCTAATCCAACATTTGTTTGTGAATAGGAGAGCCAAATATATATATCAAAGATCAAGAAGTAAAAGAAAATGCCATAATTTTTTCATTTTTCGATTTTAGTGAACTGTTTCCCCAATCCATATATAAGTTTCCAACAATTCTATTATTATACTTATAAATTTATTAAACAAAAAATTTAAAACATTAATTATAGAACAACATAAGAATCTCATATGAAAATAAACTCATGCTACACAAATCTAATCAATCAATTAATAAATCTTAGTAGCTAGACCAAAGCTTGAAATAAAGCTTCAATGTTAAAACGCATACCTTAAACAAAAACATCACAATTTAAGACGAATGATAGATAATTTTTTCAATCATCACGAATTGAACAATACTTGATCTTCTAATCAAAGTAAAATTTAGATTTTAATAATCTCAATATTAAACCCTTCAAAAAATAATCTCAATATTAAAAAACGCCATAAAACTACCCTAATCTTTCCCGATCAAAATATAATGATTATGAAAATCAATTATTAGGCTTATAAATTTATAAACAATCTCAAAAAAAAAAAATTATAAACAAGTTATATCAAACATAAACTACATCACGGCATAAGAATCTCTAATGAAAAAAAAATCATTCTACAAACAAATCTAATCAATTCGTTAACAAATCTTAGTAGAAAGACCAAATCGTCAAATAAAGCATCATTATGAAAATTCATACCTTCAACAAAGATAACTTCACAATTAAAAAGCAGTGATGAATAGCTATTCAAATCTTCACGAATCGAGCAACACCTGATCCTTAAATCAAAGTAAATTCAAGATTTTAACAATATCAATATTGAAAAACGGCAAGAAAATTAAGACAATCGAGTAAATATAAAATTACCTCAACTCTTTCAGGACGAAAATCTCGATGACGGCGGATGATCTTAGAAGAAGGATGAAAAGAAAGAGAAATTTCAAATATATATGTGGTCTAAACCTAGAAGAATATAAATATACAAATGCTGACTAATGTTTTATATAATTATAAAAATGCCAAAACTTTTTTTATTTTATAAAAAAAAGCCTAAAAATGTGTACAATGAGCTATCAAAATGGGCCAAAGTGTCTTAGCTACCAATGAAGTAAGTTAGGCTGACCTTGTTATAATATCATTCTAATTGGACAAAGTTCACTTCCACAATGTAAAAATCAAATTTAACATATAAAAAAAACATGCAAACCATTATTTTTTCTCTCCAAACAAAAAGACATAAATACTATAGCAAAAATCTAAAACAAATAAATCTTTGAAATAAATAAATAAAAAAACAAAGCAATGTAATACAAAGATTATTAATAATAAACGCTTAGTTGATTATATTTAAATGTAGTCGTTAGTTTTTTAGTGAGAGAAACTCTAATTTCTCTCTAAACTTTCTTTCTCCTTCGTTAATCGAGGATGGGTGGTTTTAGGTCTTTTTGACCTAGAATCACCCCTCTACATCTTTTTTTCCTCTTTTCTTCCAATCTAAATAAGTGGTTTTCACATCTATCAAGTTTTTTCTTGTATTTTTTTTGTGATTTCGTTGTCTATGTGCGGCGTTGTGTTGTTCGTCGTCTTGTACGGCGTTTGGTTTCGCGTCTTGTCGCGGTGTTTGTTTAGTTCCTATTGAAAGATCTACATCAGTCGACTACAAATTCAACCAATAATTTGGGCGTCAACGTTGCAGATCCGGAAGCATGGGTATTTCGGTGACTTAGGTTTTATCATATTATTTGTAGGCATTTTGCCGTTGTATGCTATTAACTTGGGTGCTGTGAGTTTGTTCGCAGATTTACCTTTTACGTTTTTAGCGATGTTTGTATCTGATGTACTCTATCGATTTGAATGAATGAATATCATTTTGTTTTTGTCAAAAAAAATAAAAATAAACGCTTAGTTGAAGAAAATACACTACAAGAAATGTTGCATTTTGCCAGGGGCAGAAGCCCTGGCAAAATGCTAAAAACCCTGGCAAATGGACGTTTGCCAGGAGTTTTGCCAGGAGCAGAATCACCAGCAAATATGCTCATCGCAAATGACTCTGCCAGGGCTTTAGCTCCTGGCAAATGCGCTCCTGGCACAGGCCCTGGCTTAACCCCTGGCAAACTGTGTCTGCATGATTGCAGGCTTTTCTGACGCATTCTGGTCAATGCAGGCTTTTGGAGACTGTGTCAGCATCACATGCCAGGGACATTGCGAGGGGTAAACCCCTGGCAAATTGTGTACGAATTTTTTAAAAAAAAAATTATTTTTTTAATTGTTTATAAAATCAAAATATTAAAATTTAATAATTAAAATAATTTAAAAAACAATTTTTTTTTCGAGTTACATTTTAAAGCCCGATTTGGTAAAATCAATATATTAGTCCTCCGATCTTCATATAGCCGAGCTCACTTGACTGTGTGATTGTATAGTTTCCCTTACTGCAGGAAATCCAAGTCCTCTTTTAATTTCGAAAAGGAAAGCAACATATTTGGAAACACCTTGCATAAAAATGCATATTATAATGACAATGTGTCAAGGGAAAAAGAAAGTGAAAAAAACTGTTATTCATATTACTAAAATTACAAGAGTTGAAAAATAGAAATACCACATGTCTGAGTAGCTCTTCTATGATTTCTTATAATGGACAATGCATTTATATAATGTTTCAAATATCTTCCAGTTGGATGGTTATCATGAGGAATATCCAAGCGCAACATCTTCTTCACTATGTGAGAATTTGAGACTGTTGGTGCTCTTTGCCAATCCACATTGAGCCCCTGATGTAATATTTGACTTAATCTCTTAGCAAATTTGATGGTTAGAGGGTAGAGATAAAAATATAAGTTAAAGAATGAAAAAGTAATGGAAGGGAATATTGGTACATGATAGAAATAACACATGGTATAGCTTCTCTGTTTCAAAATTTATAAAAAAATACAGATCAATGGACCAGATGCTAATTTATCTTTCTTTTACAATGGCTTAACATTAAAAATGTAGCACCTTTTATTCTAAAAGGCGTGTCCGACACTAACACATATGAATGCTTACTACATGCGAGAACGAATGGTTCATTAAATAAAAGCATAGAACAGAAACGCTTACTTCATGCGACAAGCTGTTCCATCCGGTGAAACTTGATGTAGTGTCTAAAGAAGGCATAAGACTAGGCTGGACACTTCCAAAATGCACTCTGTCATAGTCACTAAACCCTTGGTTCTACATCAATCCACTCTTTCTAGAAGCCCTTAAAATCTCTGATGATAAAGTAGTACATTAATAAAAGAACAAACATAAAGTAGGAGAATTTCTAACTAAAAATTGTTAAATATGAATTAAATGTTACTACCTGGAAACAACCTAATATCAATTTAAGTCATCATTTTCAAAATAGCATCAACACTACAATCCATATCAAGAACTTAATAAGAATTTAGTATCGTTCGTCATCAAGAATCATTACTTTCAAAGGCTAATCTATCAACTAGTTGTTTTTAACTTCAATAAATTGATTCCTTAAGCACTAACTCAACTGTTGAAATAGTTTATCTTCTCTAATTCATAGATATGCCCCACTAAATATTATAAAATAGCTCAAATGTCATCAAAGTCTCAAAGTACAAAAATAGGAGACATCATCCATACCCGGTGCTCTTCATACGATTTCATAAGTTGTTGATCATAAAGCAACATCGCATCGCATTTTGAAATGTGTACACCGCAAGATGACTTCAAGTCCCTGACATCTTTCTTCTCATCATCACTGAAGGAAGTACCATCCTCTATGATCTTTACAGCCTGCATTATTGTTCAGTTTAAGAAAATATACATGATAGAACCGGCAAAATGAACAAGCTAATTTTGTATATTAGTTTAAGCAAAATATACATGATAGTCACCTGTTTAAATCTTTTAGAAGCTCTTTCATACTTCCCAACTTTCCACAGTACAATCCCATCGTCTAGCTTCTTACGAGAAGCTTTTATCTTCTCTTTAGTGTTCATTTCACAGGACTCCTTACCCTAAAGAGAATAATGAACATATGTATATCCTCTAAATATAAAGAATGCAGGCTGCTCAATGAATTCCTTCTCAGCCCATGAAGGTTTGAGGTTATGTAAGAAACTTGAACACAATCAGAGTACACTGATTTGATTCCATTCTTGGACGATGGAATTGAATCAGATCTCAAAGCAGACATTGAAGCATCACTACCTTCAGAATCATACCTACATACTAAATAACAAACATAAATACGATTAACATAAACATATCAAAACAATAGTAGTATCATATATATTTATCAGAAAGTGTTAACGCAGTTATCATGAAATTAATTCATTTCACACATCAGACATAAACAAACGCAGTTATCAGAAAATGGACCAATTAATATATTTTCTATGAACACAACACATTGGTGAACCTTAACTCATTTGTGAACTTACCAAGATATATCCATTGTGAAACTAGTGATATTGCAGTAAGAGATATAACAATTTACAATTTGGATTCTGATAGAAACATAAACCAAATGTGTTGGGAGTGGAAAAGTTAGGGTTCAACAAAAATTAATCCTCTTTAGTTTTCAAATCTCAAACTCAAAAATTGATGAAAGGAGAACACTCACCCTTGGAGAAGGTGAAGTTAATGGCGGCCATCGGAGCTCCTACACGGTGGTTCTTCCCAACTGATTCTCACCACAAAAATAAAGAGAAAAGAAGGAAAACGTCGCAAAAATGAATGAAGCATAAAAGAAGAAGAAGGAAAGAGATGTATGGTGACCGGAAAAGACCTTACTGCGGCGGAGGAAGAAAAAGGGTCAACAGAAAAGTTGCTCCTTTCGTGAAACTAATTGGACCAACGGAAAGCTCTCGTCGAGTGGAAAAAGAAAATGGTTTCATTTTCGTCAATCGGTGAGAATGGCGGCCAAGGAATCGCCGGTAAGCTGGTGGCGGTGGTTGGGTTGTTTGAAGAGAGAATTGGAGGCTGGTATCGTAAGAGAGAGGAAGAAGAGGAATGAGTCAGATTTTTTATTTTTTTAATTGGCTTTCATGATAATAATAATGGGAGGGAGGGAGAGAAAAAGGAGATAAAGGTCATTTGCCAGGGGTTGTGTTTTTTGCCAGGGGTAAACCCCTCTCTAATTGTAAGTGGTCCCTATGTCGTTTTGCCAGGGGTTTCCTTGGCATAGTCCCTGGCAAATTTGCCAGGAGTTGATGCTCCTGGCATAATTTCCTGGCAAAATGCAGGATTTCTTGTAGTGATAAGAGGAGAAGGATGAAGAAAAGAATAACGAGGGAGGACTATCCTAGAGGAGAAATATTCCAATTTTTTTCTTACTCACTTCACAAACAAATCTACGTCATTGTCAAAAACACATAAATTTTTTGAGCTCTACCTTATTAGTTTGGCATAGGCAGGTTCGTCTGACGAATCATTCCAGACCTCGAAAAAATTTCAAAACTCAATTTGTGCATTCAAAGGTCTAAATTCATGTCCACTTATCCAATATACATTCACACTAATTTACATCAACATTTAATTTTGTAAAGGCATCAATGTGAAAATATACATATAAATGATTTGATTTAAGGATCAGATGAATCATATATATACTCCCTCCGTCCCATAATATAAGCAATAAAATTTTTGTCCCTTTAAAATTATCAATTTCTGTTTTTCATCCTCGTAAAGAAAAGTAGCACTTTCACATCCCTATAAAAAATTTAAGCCTGCAGTTTTTGTAAAAATATTTAAAATTTTATAAAAAATTCCTCCACACAAAAAAGCTCAGAATATAATTTTTAGAACCAGATTTTTATTACTTTAATTTTTAATTTTTTCAATGTAATGTTGAAAAAAATATCATATTGTAATGTTATATATTTTATTAATGTAATGTTGAATTTTTGCATTAAAAAATTCAGATTTTATTTATCACATGTAAGATAATTTTAGATATTTTAATGTTCTAAATATGTCTACACATTTATTATTAATTTTTTTTTAAACTTAACGATAATTAAGCAAATTTGGTTTTAACAGGGACTAAACTTGCGTGGAGGAAAATTTATAGGCACACATTACTATCACTTTTGTTTAGGGACGAAAAAAGAAAGTTGATACGTTTATAGGAATGAAGAATTTATTTATCATTTTTTGTTTATCTTCACTCGTGTAAAGGTAAAATATGATATATACACTGAAAGTAAATGTCTTTAAAACCTTCTTTGATCGTCATGGCTTCGAGACTTTGAGCAGTAACGTCAAAGTAAATAATTTTTTTTACACGCTTGTCTAAACTATCAAATACTTGACCTATAAGTATCGGACATATAGACACATCTAATCTCAGAGATGCCTATGATTTAGAGGTTTTGATTCTTTAGTGGGTTAACCTCCATCAGAACAACAAACAATTTAAGGGTTGATGCACAAATTCATTAGTAATTATTTGAAGTAAATAAGAAATGTTTTAAGGCCTCCAAAACTTTCGGATGATCTAAATTCGATCAAACAATGATTTTGTTGCATGTTTTATCAAATCCAAGTTGTGTTCAATGGCTTGTGAAGGTGAGAAAAACACAGGAGGGGTGAATTGTGTTGGCTCTTTGTGGTTTCTTTTTCTTGGTGTTTATAAGCTGGTCAGAATCTAAGGTATACATATTCTGATTCATAGTCTACATGCAGCGAATAAGTACAGAACACAGAGAGAGAAAGCAGACACAAAGCAATTTTATACTGGTTCCTCCTACAACATATAGTAGTAGTCCAGTCCCCTTGCACTTCCAAGACCCTTCCAAGAGACGTCCTTGTTCAAGCACAACTTCACAAGACTTCCTTTCTCTAGGTCACTACTTAAAGACCTCCTTGCTTAAGGACAACTCGAAGAGACTTCCATTGCTCAATCATAACTAGTCGAGACTTCCTAAATGCTCAAGGTTTCACCAAGAGACTTATATGATCAACAACGCACATGAGAGACTTTCTAAATACGAATAAAATTGTTCATACACTTGATTTAACAATGGTAGTGTACACTGACCGAATGAAAAGACTCTTTAGGATTTCTAAGGTATGAATTTAAATACAAAAATCCTTAGTGTTTTGTGCTATTAGATTTGAAAGAGTAATGACATAGTAAAATAGTAGAGTCTTGTTAATCTTCTTCAGGTCTACAACTCCTTGTATAGGCAGTCATTTGACAGAGGTTCGAGAAGAGTGTCAGCGCAAATAGAGTCGTTGAGAATCTTCAATCAAGAACGTCGACCCTTTGCCTGATATGGATAATTCTGTTGAATAGTTCTTTGAATTTCCTTTGTTGAAAGTATAATTATCCATTGCATTCCTTTTGTTCTTGAGGTCCTTTGTCCATTTGCACATGTAGACAGAAGAGCACAAAAAATTGGTTTAAAGGTGTGCAAATTGAAAAAAAATCTCTTTATGGTTTAAAGCAGTCTCCAAGAGTTTGGTTCAAAAAGTTTACTCAATCAGTAAAGAAACACGGATACACTCAAAGGGAATCAGATCACACTATATTCATAAAGTACAATCCTAGTGGAAATATTACTATTTTAATTGTTTATGTCAATGATATAGTTCTTACTCGATATGATGTCACAGAAATGGGAAGACAAAAGAGAAACCTCACAACAGAGTTTGAAATCAAAGACTCGGGATCCCTAAAGTACTTCCTTGGCATGGAAGTAGCCAGATCAAAGAAAGGAATAACAGTGTCTCAACGAAAGTACATTCTTGATCTCTTAAAAGAAATAGGTATGAGTGGATGTAGACCTGATGATACTCCCATGGATCCAAATGCAAAACTTTGGGAAAAAGGGGGCATACATGTCGACACAGAAAGATACCAAAAGTTAGTTGGGAAATTGATTTACTTGGCACATACACGACCTGACTTTGCTTTCCATGTTAGCCGTTGTTAGTAAATTTGTGCATGCCCCTTAAGAATAACACCTTGGCACCGTCTATAGAATTATGAGATATTTGAAGGTTATTCCCGAAAAAGGCTTATTCTTTGGGAAAACCAGTGATATGAATGTGGCTATTTTGACTGATGCTGTTTGGGCATGATCCATTACAGATAGAAAGTTGACTTCAGGATATTGTACTGATGTATTGTGAAACTTGGTAACATGGAGAAGTAAGAAGGAAGGTGTGGTTGCTTGCTAGGAGCAATGTAGAGGCTGAGTTTAGAGAAATGACCCAAGGAATTTGTAAGGGTCTTTGGATTCATTGAGTTCTAAAGGAGCTAAAGATGACAGTAGAACTTCCATTGAATTTATATTTGTGACAACAAGACCGTAATAAGATAGCCTATAATCCAGTTCAACAAAATCAAACAAAGAATATTGAAATTAATCGTCACTTTATAAAAGAGAAAATAAATTATGGAATATTTTATCTACCTTTTGTGCCTCCAAATCAACAAACAATAGGTATTTTGACCTAAGAGCTTAGCAAAGACAAGTTTTGAGCATTTCGTAAGCAAATTGCATTTATTTGCAATTTGTTTTGATTGTTACAAAACGTATTTATCATACCAATTAATTTGTCACTTCTAAAGCAAGAGATCAAAGGCCATAATAATAGATCATTTAAAAAAAGAGATGGGGGTGTAGGATATAAGTTTTATGAAATATCTATGCAGTCCCTTAAATTGAACAATTTCAGTCTATTTAACTTCTTTTTTTCAAAATTTAGAACACTGTGGTTAGTCTATTTGCTATTTTATAAACATGATGGACTAAATTGACTGACCACCATAATTTGAAGGGCCAGATTGATTATTTAGGTAATTATATGCCATATATCACACCGTTCATAAGATTGCCTGCACATTTTGGTATGCATGTATCCACCATTAGAATTTAGAGGTTATGAGGCATGATAAGAATGAAAAATTATTTTTTATTCAAATGAATTGGCAGCCAAATTAATAATGACATTTAATTAGAGACAAACCAATCAAGTGTGCTTAATTTTGAAAGTTAAATAGATAAATTATTTGTTAAAGTTTAATTACTTATTAACCGAACGTCAAATTACAAGGATTACTCTGCCTTCGAATCAAAGGATTAAAATACAAAATGTTTTTCTATCTTTACAACCAGACAATTCTTTTTGTCCTAATCCTTCAATTCATCAAGTTAAAAAGATGTTGACTAAATTGGAGTTCAATGAGTAAGTGATGACAATTCGGAGATTGAGTGATTAAAGTTCATCAAACACAAAATAGAAATTTGTCAATAATGTGAAGTTTATATTCAAATCCAAGAACACACATGCGTTCTTTTACACAAAATAATAATATTCAATTCATTATAAATTAACATTCTTAAATGTTTAAAATAAAGAATAAATTAATTATGTATTCTTTTTTGGGGTAGAGTAGTCTATGTTTCTGTTGGTTTAAGTTGAAAAGATTCAAGTTAAAATGTCTCACTTAGAATTATAGAGGAAAAGAGAGACCAACGATATCATTCAAGTGTTCTTGGGTAAAATCAATAAAAATTAAAAATTCAAAGTCAAGTAAAAAAAAGAAAACACATATTCTTTCCCATTGATAATCTTTGAAATGAGTTTTGCACAATCAGTCATAAAATGACTTTGCAATTTTAGAGAACCGTTTTCCCAATTCTATTATAAATTACTCTTCCCAATTCTATTATAATTACTCAAAAATTCAATTATCAGTCTTATAACATGGCCAATATTAGAACAGGTGGAACCTTTGGAGAAAGTCCTGAATGTCGAGGGTAGTATAGCACTCTCTCTTCTCCTGCAAGTTCGGCTCTGGTGACGCAAATTGTGAGCGTGAACACAAGTGAGATTTGTCCTACACTCCGTAAGGATATTGATTTGGTTCGGCATGTGTTGGAAAACAAAGACGAGAACAATGCACCTTTTACTCCCGTTTTGACAAAAAAGCAACGCAAGGCTCTTAATAGGTTGGCTTACAATACCCGTTCAAAGGGTGATCCTTCATCCACTTCACAATGAAGATATTTTTTTTGGAATATTAGAGGTATGAAAATTCAGAATCCCGAACTGCACTTCATGATTTTTATCGAAATCATAGACCGGAGATTACGTTTATTGCTGAACCTAAGGCACCTTTTCGACATCTTACTACTGGTATTAGAATTATATTCGGGTTACGGGGTATTGTATGAATAATATAACGACTCTTTTTAGCCAAGATTTTTTTTAGGGACTGGGTTGGGCTTTCGAATTACCGTTTTCCTTAGGTCTCGGGTTTTATTTTAGTTTTCTACATTCTTTTTGCGGTTTCAAGTCTGGTCCCCCCTGCTTGTACAATTTTCTCATTTTTTTAATAAAATTTTATGGGCATGGTGGCAGAGGATGGAGGTGATCTTGAGGTGCCAAGCTAGTTTGGATGTCTTGTCTCCTCCTGATGTTTTCCATTGCTATTGATTTCGGAATTTTTATTTTTTTTTATAAAAAAATTATTTGAAATAATAATTATCACAAAACATAAGAACCTCTTATGTAAAAAAACTCATTCTCCACACAAATCTAGTCAATCACACGACATATCTTAGTAGCAAGAAGAAAACTTCAAGTAATGCGTCAATATGAAAATTCATACCTTAAACAAAAGAACTCTTAACAATTTAAGAGTGGTGAGAAATAATTGTATCAATCCTCACGAATCAAACAATGCATGATTTTCAAATCAGGGTAAATTTTTAGATTTTAATAATATCAATATTGAAAAACGAAAAAAAAAACATGCCCTAATATTTTCCATCCTCAAGCATTGAAATGAGTTACACACCAATCTTAATATAATAATTCAAAAATTCAATTCTCAAACTTATAAATTTATGACAAGCTATTTCAAACATAAATTATCACACAAGAAGTACTAAAGTAAAGAACAAAAAATTACGCACTTGTCTAAAATAACAAACACTTGTCCTATCAGTGTCGGACATTAAAGCACTTCTGATTTTAAAGGTCTTTCATTTACAGGTCTTGATTCTTCGGTGGTTTAAACTCCACCAAAACAGTAAACCACATTAATTAACTGTCTAAGAAAAATTATCTGACTTTGAAAAAAACCACTTGCAACCGATCGTCGAAGTTGTACATCAGAATCACCATAATAACCAAACTATCGAGTCAAGACAGAATATTGAAAAGACATGTCTGTTGTTGAAGTTGGATATCCCTGTATCAAAGAGAAGAAAGAAAAGGTGAGCTAGAAATAATAAGAAGAAAGAAAAATGTACTCCAAAGAAATGGTAGATTTGAAGGGGGAAATTAGCATCCCATGTGATTTTGGATTATACATAAAACTTCCTTGACCAACATATCCAATTCCTTTCATTAAAGATAAAATATAATCAATAGGGATGGGAATAGGATAGGCTGAGTTAGGCTTTGCAAGGTCTGAGCCTGGCCTACAAATTTTTTTGAAGGCCTAAGCCTGGCCTGCGGTATATCATAGGCTTACTTTTTTAGGCCTGAGTCTGGCCTTCTGAAAGCCTGATACGGCCTGCTAGCCTGTTTCATATGAACATCTTTAAATAAGCAATGTGATCTAAGTTTAAATAGACTAGCGAACTAATATATCAATTAGATTAATCTCTCTTTTGATAATCAACATGAATTTTTAGGGGTATTTGACTATATATTGTATCAGATTTCAATTTTAGTTTATAATAATACATATAAATATGCAAAAAATTAATGTAGGCTAATAAGCTTAAATTACTAAAACAGTTAACATATTTATAATTTAATTCAAAGTACAAAATATAATATAAAAATAAATAAAATTATCCATATTTACTTAAATAGGCCGGCCTAATAGGCTTAAGAGGCTTTTTGAATGGCCTCCAGCCTGACCTTTTAAGATAAATAGGCTTCTAAAAAAGCCTAAGCCTTCTTTATTTAAGAAAAAAGTCTTGTCTGACCTGGCCTGTTGTAGGCTAGGTCGTAGGCCCTGTAGGCCGGCCTGACCTATTTCCATCCCTAATAATCAAACCAAAATTTACCATTTTATCATATAAAAAATAAGGCAATTCTTCCTTCTTTATAATTTACATAATGTACAAACACAATAAACATTTCCAAGTTCAATATTTAGTGTTCTGTGTGAACCTGACCGAACTGATACATTCATTCTCTTTCTCGTATATATTATATCTATTTGTCATTCGAATAAAAAAAAATATTACTCTAAATAAGGGTTCATGTTACTGGACAAGGAGAGGGTTGGCGTGAAAGTTTGGCATCCTGTGTTAAATAATATTCAAGATTGGTTTTCATTAAGTCAGTTCTCAATAATTTTGCATTGTATTATATCAGCATTTTGCGGAGTATCTTTGTGAAAGCTTGGTTTCTTTAGAAGAAAATATTTATTTTGTTTGCTTAATAGAAATTAAATATATAGAGATTAAAATCATAAAAACAATAGCTAATTTTTTCACATATCTTAATACAAAGAAATAATATTAATATTACCTTAATTGATTAGCTTTGTTGCATGTGGAGAGCCTTGAAGTAAATAGTTCATCACATCATCTAACATAGGTGGTCTGTTATATTTGTCTAGAAGCACCGTTAATGACTTCAAGTTGCCAAGACCAATTGGTTCTATATTGGGAAAATTGGGGATTTGAGAAAGACCCTGCACATATTAAGGGTTAATGGCCACACAATCTTTAGTGAGTATTTGAAGTAGATAATAAATGCTAATATTATAGATTGGATAATGATACAACGCACGACATGCTTTTTCGTGCATGTTGCACGACATGATTTTTTTCTTTTATTTAATGAAAAATCACAAACATATATCTTCCAGTGATGTTGTGTACTACTACCCCATTTACGACAAATCAATTCTATGACATAATATATTTAAATAACTCTTCCATGTTATTACTTTACACTTCTTTGGAATTTTTACCCATTGGAAAACACACTTCTTTGGACTGTAGTAACACCCATGGTGACAGTGATTATAGCAACAATGTTTAGACTATACTTACTTTTTGTTTTAGCGTTTAGTTTTTTGTTGTATTTATGCTGACAGTTATGCAAACCTAAAAAAAGAGCAAATTAGGTGTAGTTTGTGCTGGTCGTACAAATTCGTGGGGAAAGAGCGTCGTGCCAAATAGCACCGCTCTTATAGATTTGATAAGAAATAGGAGCACACTAATTTCAAGTACCTCAAGACTCTTCCAATGAAGTTTCAATGAGCGTACATTACTGATCCTTTTCAACATGTTTTTAAAGATCTCTACAAGTTTTGGATTAGGTAGATTCCACACAACAATGATGCTTGCATCTTCAATAAAATCCATGTTGTGCTCATAGACTTGATGATTGATATAACCCTCAAAACAACCCATAAATTTAAATGACCGCATATACGGAGCGGATATCTGAACTTTTAAATGTTTAAGATCCGCAAAGTGATACATGATTGTTAGACTGGAAAATGTATCACCAGATATAACAAGTATTTTGTCATCTCCAATTACTTTGCAATCGTCGATGACTAAAGTACTAAGCTTCTTACATTTTAAGAAAGGCGTAGCATAATCTTTGCCATCAGCCAAAGTAAATGTAACATGTCTTAAACAATAGTTTGCTAACTCTGGAAGGTCTAGAGTTTCTGGAAGTTTTACTTCACATTCACATCTATAAAATGAAAGGTCAAGACACTTCAAAGAATGAAGGGAGAATATTGAGCGAAAAAGTAGCATATTACTTTCCTTATCACGAAGGTAGGTGCCAACTTTGAATTTTTCCACCTTATGATTTACAGCACAATTGCTCATCTTGCTCAAAAGTTTTGATGGAACATACCCCTGATGATCAACTTCAATATTACGTAGGCACGAGGCACTAGATTTTTCATGGTGTTTCAAAACCTTATTCAAAAACTTCTTGAAAAAATCTGCTCTCTTAAAGTGTACATGGCTAACATTCAAAGTAGGAAGATGTTTCTAAAGATCCTTCCATCTTTTGGATAAGATACAAGTCTGAACAACTTCTTTTGTAATCAGAAAATCCATGATGTATAAAATAATGCAATCAGGCATGGCACTAATTATGTCCACTTTTATTTCATTATGCATTACTTTATTTATTTTAGGTTGTTTCTCCACAATATCTTCATGCAATGACATCTGATAAAAATAAACTTGTTTAAATATATTAAACTAAGCTAATTAACATAACAATCAAATTTTCGAAATATAATCTTTAAAAAATAACCAAAATGGTAAATATATTATGAATTAACCATAAGAAAAAGCAAGATAGAGAAGGTTTTTAACAAAAAATATTCTCTTAAATCTGTTTACAATGGAACAGAATCAATACATGATGGTTTGGTGTAGAGTAAATGATTCAAATCACTTTCTTGTAAATTGTTACACAATATGATTTTCTCTTAGTTAGTTTTACTATGATTTTCATAGCATTTATCTGCAATTTATTGTGATTGTTACAAAAGGATTTACTAATGTCAATGAATTTTTCATTTTTAAAGCAAGATATCATAGGCCATAAAAATAGATCATTCAGAAAAAGAGATGGGGCTCTATATCACCTACATCTATCATAAAAATAAGTTCAAAAAAGGGAGCCATTATTTATTAACTTTTTTTGAATTGATCTGATAAAAATAAACATGTAAAATAGATTTTTACAATCTGTGAGAAAATGAAAGTGTTGGAGATAAATAATTTTTCATATTGATATCGATTTGGTAGTTCGATTGATTACAAAGAGCTTAAATTGTAAAACATAACAAATAAGAATAACATGTGTACACCACAAATAACACAATCTATTTAGTGTTTAAAATTGCGAGGGTTGAACAATTTAGTACCTTAAATATATCAAGAATCCAATGAGTCCAACAATTTAAATTTAATTAGCCTTTTTGTCAAAAATTAAAACCACGATGTCAGTCTAGTTGCTATTTTGTTAACTTGAGGGACTAAATTGTCCAACCCTCACAATTTCAAAGACAACATTACAAATTTAAATAATAATATGTCATATATCACAATATTACAAATGTGTGCACATTTTGGTATGGAATTGTCCACCATTAGAGGTAATGAGGCATGTTAAGTATGAAAAATGACTTTTTAACTTAATGATTTCACTCAATTGAATAATAACATTTGGTTTAAGACTAATTGATCAAACTTAATTGAGTTTGAAACCTAATTAAAAAAATATTAGTCAAACTTTATTTACCTAGTGATCTAACATGGGATTGCAAGGGTTACTCAACCTCAAAACTGAGGTATTAAGACAGAAAAACATCCTTCTTTGTATTGATCATACTTCACAGGGGTTACATGGGTTTGAGAGGTAATAGATTTAAAATAATTTATTTTCAAAGCACAATAAACAAATAATATAAAACACGATAGAGGAATACTATATCAAGCAAAGTACAAAGAAAAGAACAAATATGAAATAACTATAAATCCTTCATCTGTCAATATATTTTTTTTATAAATCCTTCGGGTTAAAGGATCAAATTTATAAATATGATCCAATATTTGTTTGTGAATAGGGGAGCCAAATATATATCAACATAACAATAGAAATTAAAGAACAAGTAGTAAAGAAAAATGCCCTAATTTTTTCATTTCTCGATTTTTGTGAACAATTTCTTCCCCAATCCGAATATAAGTTTCAACAATTCTATTATCATGCTTATAATTTTATTGAACAAAAAATTAAAACATTAATTATAGAACAACATAAGAATCTCATATGAAAGAAACTCATGCTACACAAAAATGTAATCAATCAATTAAGAAATATCAGTAGCTAGACCAAAGTTTAAAATAAAGCTTCGATGTGAAAATGCATATCTTAAACAAAAGAAAACATTACAATTTAAGAGGAATGATAGATAATCTTTTCATCCTCACGAATTGAACAACATTTTATCTTCTAATCAAAGTAAAATTTAGATTTTAATAATCTCAATATTGAAAAACGCCAGGAAACTACCCTAATCTTTCCCGATTAAAATATAATGATTCTGAAAATCAATTGTCAGGCTTATAAATTTATAAAGAAGTTATCACAAACATAAACTACCACATAACATAAGAATTCCTGATAAAAAAAATCATTCTACACACAAATCTAATCAATCGGTTAATAAATTTTAGTAGAAAGACCAAACCTTCAAATAAAGCATCGTTATGACAGTTCATACCTTCAACAAAAGATAACTTCACGGTTAAAAGCAATGATGGATATAATTGTTCCAATCCTCGCGAATCGATCAACGCCTGATCCTCAAATCAAAGTAAATTCAATATTTTAACAATGTCAATATTGAAAAACGGCAAGAAATTTAAGACAATTGAGTAAATATAAAATTACCACAACTCTTTCAAGACGAAGATCTCGATGACGGTGGATGATCTTAGAAGAAGGAAGAAAAGAAAGAGAAATTTCAAATATATATGTCGTATCTAAACCTAGAAGAATCTAAATATACAAATGGTGACTAATGTTTTATGTAATTATAAAAATGTCATAACTTTTTTTATTTTACAAAAAAAATCCTAAAAAAGTGTACAATGCGCTATCAAAATGGGCCAACATATGTACCACGAGGTCTTAGCTACCAATGAAGTAATTAGGTTGATCTTGTTAAAATATCATGGTAATTGGACAAAGTTAATTAAGTATATGAGTTATACTTGTTAAAATCTAAGGAAGCGTGGATGCTGCATTGTGTCTGTTTGTGGTTTCTGTAAGAACAATAATGAAACATCTCATCATATATTTTTTACTTGCCCTGTTACTATACAACTATGGGATTGGTTAAGCAAAGGTGCTGATCAGATATTGGACTGTTCCAATTGCCTTAATCTCCTTATGAATAGGATTGGTGCTGGAAGTAATCTGGTGCAACAATTGATGAACTCTGCTATTATTCATATGATATGGGCTATATGGACTGAAAGAAATCATAGATACTTTGATAATATACATCATGCTATGCCATCCCTGTTTAACAGTGTGCTTGCAGAAGTAAAGCTCAGCTATAACCTTTGTCTTTAGGTGCTTCCTCAATGCAAGATTACAAGCTTTCAAGACTGTTTAGCATCCCTCTCAAAGTGCAGAGAGCCTACAATGTGGCTGATATTGTCTGGAATCCTCCTAATGGTAACACTGTTAAAATAAACTATGATGGTTCCTCTGTAGGAGCTCATCCCTGTGGTTCTATTGGCTTGGTGTTCAGAGATTCTCAGTTTCAGTTTTTGGGAGCTCTATCTAGTAACATTGGCAATGCTAATCCTGTGGAAGCTGAATTATGTGCTTGTATGCTTGCAATTGAAAAAGCCAAAGAGCTGGGTTTGAGTAACATTTGTTTGGAAACAGATTCCATTAAGGTTGTTAATGCTTTTCACAATAGTTTTGGTGTCCCTTGGAAGATGAGAGTCAGATGGCATAACTGCATCAGGTTCTGTCAAAGCATTGTTTGTACTTGCACTCACATTTATAGGGAAGGAAATAAGGTTGCAGATGCTTTAGCAAAGAATGGTCAAGGACTTTCTATGTTCTCTTCACAATGGTGGCCAGCCCCTCCAACTTTCATTCATGCTCTTTTGGCTAGGGACAGATTAGGGATACCCAACTCTAGAATGTCTTTGAATTAACTATTGTTCTCGCTTTCTCCTTCTTACATTAGGAGGGTGATTGTTTGCTTGTTCTTTGTTTTGTTTTTGTACTTTTGTATCCGGTTCAGGCCGCTCCTGGCAGCATTTATTGATTGGTAGCTTTATCAAAAAAAAAAAAAAAAATACTTGTTGAGAAAATCAATTAGCAAACTTATAAAGTTATAAACAAGTTATCTCAAACATTAATTAGCACAGAACATAAGAATCTCTTATGTAAAAACTTATTCTACACACAAACATAAGAATCGGTTAACAAAATCTTAGTAGAAAGATCAAATAAAGTTTTAATATAAAAATTCATACCATCAACAAAAGATAACTTCACAATTAAAAAGCAGTGATAAATAATTGTTCCAATCTTCACGAATCGAGCAAAGCAGATCCTCAAATCAAAGTAAATTCAAGACTTTAATAATGTCGATATTGAAAAACGACAAGAAAATCAAGATAATCGAGTAAATAGAAAATTACCACTACTCTTTCACGGCGAAAATGTTGACTAATGTTTATATAATTATAAAAACGTCATAACTTTTATTTATTTTTACAAAAAATCCTAAAATGTGTACAATGATCTATCAAAATGGGCCAACATATGGGCCAAGTGTATTAGCTACAATGAATAAATACCCCTTACCTATACTTTACCTTTGTACATATAACTATTTCTTGCTTGGTTTGGTTTCTTGTATGCTATATTTCAGGGGGAACTATGCCAACATCATCAACCTGGGTTGACATCATCATCAAAAAGGGGGAGAAATAAGTTGCCCTTATAGTGTAACTTTTTGTTTTGATGATGTTTTTTAGGTTGCTAGTTTTATTGATAATGTTTATTAACTAGGTTATTTTGATAATGCTTATATAATGTTATTTATAGCCTAGAAAATGTTAAAGCACCTAGCAATCATTGCCTCATTGTGTCATATGGTTCTTAGATGTCAAGTGTGACCTTTTGTTCCTCTTTGGGTGGCGAAACTTTTTTTCAAGATGCTTGATTCAATTCACATTTGCTTGATTTGTTCAATCATTCTTTCTGCCTTTGTTTCTTGTGATTCATGTAGTTTGATTCAATTCACGATCCTTTGAATCGTATCATATGCGAATCGAATCAAAATACCTTGATTCATAATATTATTTTCTTTTGGACTTGTTTTTTGAGGTGTTGATTCGATTCACAAATATTTGAATCTATCAACCTTCATCTGGGAGATTTTGATTTGATTCAAGCTTTGTTTGATGGGTATCAATTTTCATACATCCAGATTGTCTATTTCTATATGTCTGTCTGAATCGAATCAGACTTTTGGTGATTCGAATCATACATTGTTTTTGTGAAATTTTTTACACTTGTCACTCATTTCTATATATAGCTTTATCCCCACAACGCCCAAAAATATTGAATCAATTGCAACTATCTCTCTTAAGTGTTCAAACTTCTCTTTCCACTAGTTCTTTAGATTAAACACTTTTTAAGAATCTTTGTGATCTTAGAGTCATATATTGCTAGAGTGATATAGGCATCGTATATTGGTTTCATTCAAGGAACTTGATTGGGAATCGAGGGTTCAAAGAGAATAGAGTAATTACATTCAACCTCCAAGGGGATTGGGGGTTCTTTTTAATTTTCCTCAGTTCAAGGGGATACAAGCTCCAGACATAGCAAAGAAGAGTTCAAGATGTAGAGCTTTAAGGATTGTATATGAGTTTAAGGATTCGAAAACTTGGATAATCACCAATTTCAAGAGCTACTTGATGATTGGTGGTTGTGGTTGCGTAGGAATTGAGAATTAGGGTAATTGAGGGAATTCTTGTAATCACAGCATTGTAATCAAATTTCAACAATAGTGGAAGTCCTTGATAGAGATGTATTATATCAAGAAGAGTACAAATACTCAACTTTTTTATTTTCTAAAAAAAAAGTTGTAAAACCTATTTTCACTAAATTTTAACGTAAAAAATAAAAAATGATAATATCAAATAATGAATTTCATCATAAAATACTTGCAACAAAGTAAAGTTGCATTACTTAACTTTAGCATCAAAATAATAAGGTTTAATTACATAAATGGTCCCTTAACTTATTTTTATTTTCGATTTGGTCCCTCAAGTACACCGCGTTAGTCAAATTGATCTCTGTCGGTTAACTTTAACTCCAAATGTATTAGGTGGATCAATATTGTAGGTGGTCCACCATATACCTTATTAATTTTTTAATTCCAGCCATTTGATCTATTTTTCAAAAAGGGAATGGTTAGAATATAGAGATGATGAAAAGAAAAAAATTATGTGGTGATGGTGCACTATTAGATACAATGGACCTGCAATCAAGTGGTTAAAATCACATTATACATATTATACATTAAAAAATTAACGGCGAAGACAAACTTCACAACGGAGGTGTACATGAGGGACCAAACGGAAATTTTTTAGAGTTAAGGACCAAATCGAAAACAACAAATAAGTTAAGGGATCATTTATGTAATTAAGCCAAATAATAATGAATATTGTTTTGCATCAGTATCAAAACAACTAAAAAGTGCAACATCAGAATTTGTAACTCGTTAGTTTTAATTTTCAATATAAAGAATGTCTTTTGTCAATTTTGAAAATTAGACTTAATCTACGACCAAATTTTTTATATTCTCCTTCTTTTCAATGAAAATAAAAATAAAAATGTTGGTATTATTGGATAAGTGAGTTTATTGGGATTGAATTTAGTTGGGGAATTAGTCACTTTTGTCCCTGAATTGGAAATGAGTAGTCATTTTAGTCCTTGAATGTAGATAAATTTCAAAACAGTCCCTGAATGTAGACTATATTGGTCAATTTCATGGATTAAAGTAACTAACAGAGTCCACATTCAAGGACTAAATTGACTAACGAAGTCCGCATTCAGGGACTAAATTAACTAACAGAGTCTACATTCAAGGACTATTTTACAATTTATCTGTATTCAGGGACTAAAGTGACGACTTCTTTTATATTCAAAGACTAAAGTGACTAATCTCCTAATTTTACTCCATTCCAGTTATTTTCTGAGTTTTTTCATTTTTTAAACCACACTCACTCAATTACCCCAATACAATCCACTTTTTTGTGGTTTTTAAAATGGGTTTGATTGGTTTTCCGGATTGAGCCAACTAATATACACCCCTAGTCATTTTAAAACTAAAATTTGGACAAGTCTCTCGTATTTTATCTTTCATCTCTTTTCTTTTTCTCCCTTCTGCTTTAGTCCATCGATCATGAAGGGACCTTGACTTGACTTGAATAAATTGACGACACTGATTCACTCTTGTTGAACAAGGAACATTTTACTTGTCGCTTTCTCACTTGTACTTCTTTGTTGTCGTGTCAAACTCACAAACAGAGAGACATATAGAAAGTGAAGACGCTACAATTTTGTTGTTCTGTTCCATTCAATTTCACCGACAACAACACAATGGAGACAGTGGGTTCTACGAGGTTGGGTAGAGCATCTTCACGCTACGGTGCACCTGCAGTGTTCAATGGTCCTGTTCGTAAATGGGAGAAGAAATGGGTTCATGTTTCACCTTCTTCGTTTAACAACAACAAGAAAAATAATAAGGATAATAGTAACGAGAAATCTCGTTTACTTCTTCGTCGTTGGACTCCGGTTGCGAATTCTTCTTCTGCTGAGGATGTTTCTGATGAGCCACCTAGAAGGAAGTTTCGTTATACTCCTGTATGTTATTGCCTTTTTTTTTGTTCTGTGAAAAATGAAGTGAATATTTAGGGTTTAGGGTTTTATTTTGGGGTTAAAAAGTTTGATTTTTTCTTCTGATGTGTTTGTTGGCGTCAATTTTTTTGTTGGGTTTGTGGAATTCAAGAGAAACAATGATTTTTATGTGAACAAGAGTTTTTGGGTTGTTGGGTTGGATTGGATTGTATTGCAATGTATGCATGTAGGTTGAATTGGGATTTGTGGCACGTAGTCTAAAAAGCACAGATACTTCTTGGATTAGGCGTGTCTATGTGTTGTATATGTATAGTGTCCGTCACGACACCAATACACATGATTACATTAAATTTTATGTCATTTTCTCAAATTAGACATGTCCTGGTGTCTGTGTCTATGTATGTGTCTGTGCTTCATAGCTCATAGTACACCATGAACTTCGATATTTCTGCAAAATGCAGGAAAATGCGGTTGTGATATCGCTTTGAACTGCAGTCACAATTGCAGTTCCGTGAGCACAATTTAGAATTATGTTTGGTTTCAATTTTTTATGGAGAAAATTGATTCTAGAGGTGGAGAATTGATTTTAACATGCTTGGATGTTCTCAAGTAGAATTGATTTTAACTTAGAGCTAGGATTTGTAGCTTTTGACTCCAAACGTGATTTTTACACTCAAATTTATTTTTTGTGGTGGCTGGGATTCGAACCCCAGACCTTGCATAAATTATGCATTGTCCTTACCAACTGAGCTAAGCTCACAGGGACTACACTCAAATTTATTATTCATCTCACTTTTAACTAAAACCAATTCATTAAAAATCAATTTTTGTCCTTGCAGAACTAAACACATAAACTGGTTGAGACACATAAACTGGTTTCTGAGGTTTGAGTTTGTGTCTGTTATATCATCTATATATATCCCTCATTGAAATTTTCTCCGTGCCTCTTTAGTGGGATAAGGCTTGGTTGTTGTTGTTATCTCTTTCTTTAATTTTTTTGGTTATTACACGACGTTGTTTGGGTCTTCAATTCATTCGAGTGGAGATTTTGATTTACCATTAAATTTTTCATGTTTTTTTTGGTAGAAAGAGCTATGATCTATGATAGAACAGTTATGACATTGTTTGACTCGGTAACCCAGCTTGGTTGTTGACTTGTTGTTGGGTAGAAACGGGGTTATATCCTATGTAACACTGACACTTTAGATTGAAGGCATATCTAGTGTCTAGTATGTGTACATGTCAGTGTTGTGACAGGTGTTCGTGTCTGTGTTAGTGATTCATAGGTCATGTGACATTATTTCGTATGGTTTTGTATGTGGGTGGATCGGGTTAACAACTACAGGTTTCTTTACTTGGAGTTGTGAAAAGAATTCACAATCAAGACAATTTGTTGAAAAACTATGTCGTGCATTGTCTTATCAATTACATCTCCTTTGGTGTGTTACGGTTTAAGTTAAACAACTGTTTTTTATTATAACTGAGATTGATCATCAATGCCATGACATGATACAGATTGCTGCGCTAGAAGAACAGAAAAAGGGGGCTGTGGAAAAGGTTGAACATGAATCTACAATTGAGAGTGACCAAGTGACAGCTAGACAGACAAATGTGAATCATGAGGTGCATGGGAAGCTGAATATGAATGAAGTTTCAGAGGACACAAAGGTAAAGTAACGTGATTTTTTCATTTCTAGTTTGGATGGTTTTGAACATTTATCTGATTTCAATTTTTAGACTTTGAAAGTGGGAACAAGACTTTATGCCCTTCACGTTTAATCTTTGCCTCATGAGTACTTGTAAAACGGTGAGGTACACTTACTGGGTACATATCCGGTACGCCGTATGGTACTTGTCGGTACTCCATTTTTTCTCATTATTCCATTGCAAGTGAAATTCGTGGCTTTCTCATATATTAATATAGGAGAATGCTAACCACTTATTATTTGTGTCTTGAGTTTTTTTGTTGTCATAACCAAAAACAGTTTTTAACTTTTAAATCTTATATTGCGATGTTTTATTGTGAACTGAAAAATATTATAAAAGTACGTATCACATACCCAGTACCGTACCTGTACCTATGCATCCCTGTTTCAAACTGTTTTATTGTGAACTGAACATTATTATATAAATTTACTCATGCTTTCTTATTGATGTACTTGTATCTTGATTTATTTTAATAGTACATATCGCATACCCTGTACCGTACCCATACCTATGCATCCCTGTTTCAAACTGATCTTAAATTCTACTTTTTTTTACAACCGTTGAATATTCTATCAAAATATAAATGGATGTTTGATGCTTGTGTAAATTAACATTTTACTGCTATCGATTTTCAAGAGGATGAAGCGGTCATAATATTGTATTGTATCATAGAAAGTACTGCTGGAAAAATATGACACCTACTAAGACGATGCTTTTTACAGTGCCACATGTTACCATCCATTGGCATTCAATTTTGCATATCCAATTAAATATCAAATGTCAATCCCAGCGAATATATTTGTGTCGTTTTAAATTTTTAACACCGCAATATAAGTTAATTTCTGTGTTGCTAGGCCTCTGGTCTGGCTATCAGTTTGTATTAGATTATGATCTTCTCTGCAAACATGTCTGATGTGTCGTTTTAAATTTTTAACACCGCAATATAAGTTAATTTCTGTGTTGCTAGGCCTCTGGTCTGGCTATCAGTTTGTATTAGATTATGATCTTCTCTGCAAACATGTCTGATGTGGCCGCTCCTGTAATACGTGATTTTTCCACATTTTATGAATTATAAATTAGTCTATAGTATTTCATGCATGCTAAATGCAAGGGTTGTGCTATGATCTTCTGATTTCTTCTTAAGTTAACATTGAGCATTGATTATTGATGTTCATGCATTATACCTCAACACCATGTAAGAACTAAGAACTGCTATGATTTGTGCCTAAGACGTAAGAACTTAGAAATGGTTAGGAAATCAATTTTCCAATTCAGTATATGTATACATTGACTCTTTTGTAATCTGCTTTAGATTTAAAATTTAGGATGTAAGAGGAGGATTGTGTTGGACAATTAAAAGAGACAAACAATATAATTATGATGTGATGATAGTGAACACTTACAAAGCAGTTCAGTTTGGGATAAAAAGTAAGCAATATGGTTTAGTCAGAGTTGTCAACTAGGTAGTCAATTGTGGGAAATAGTGCCGCGATCGCGATGGTGCAGAGCTGCTATTGGCTGCCACTGTAGGACCAGTTGTGTCACGTATTACAGGAGCGGCCACATCAGACATGTTTGCAAAGAAGACAGCATGTTGGTGTTGCACCGCCGCAGTGCATCTCGTACGCGATAGTGATAATCGTGTGTAAAACCATATTTTGGCTTAAAAGTTGAGACGTTTGAGTGGTATGCTGGGTATTTTGCAAGCAAGCCCTACTTCTATGGTCTTCTCTGTGAATGCATAGACCAATCATTTCCCTTTGTCTTTTTCTCCAGTGTTATGTTTTTTATTCTCATTTTTCTACTCAGTTTTTCTTCCTCGTTTTTTTTTGTTTCCCTGTGTTTTGCTTATTTCTCTCGCACGCTTTGTTTTAATATTTTTCTATTTTTCCGTTTGCTAGTTATGAATATTTCACAAGTTTAGTTATTTGTTTAATTTTATATCAACTGTGTGTTTATAGTATTAGTCATGAATTGTCCAAAAAAAAAAAATAATCAAATGGCGGCTATCCCATTATCCCACTTTTGGGTTCGCTGCTCCACGCAATTATCTGGGATTGACTACCTAGGTTGTCAACTAGCAGCTACACTGGCGCTATAGTGAAGCAGAATTTTAAAGAACTGTTTTGCGTTACCCATTTAGTATGAAGTGTTGTCAATTAGCAGCTATAGTACTGCCCTGTAGCGGCGTTTTAACAAACCATTATTTTCCGTAATCCGCAATTGACTACATTGCTCATTTCATGTGAACTATTTTTCATCTTCGGTTCAATTTCCTACCTGAACCGAGCCATGAACAGTTCAAAGGAAAAAGCTGTTTCTTTTGTTGGCTTACATAATAATGATCAATAATAACACTGGCTTACAAATATGTATTGGTGTTGCAGGACTCGAACATGAATGAGTTGGATCTTGGTTTCGACTTCCAAGGGAACAATGGTGAAAACAGCTAGAAGTGATGATCATTTAGAAGAAAAATATCCAGTGGGTGGTCCATGAACTAAGAGTCTTTGAAATCATAATATCAGTTGGGATCCTATATTTACATAGATGTAGTTAATTAGTCAGTCAGAATCTTGTATATAGTCAGTACTTAGTACTACTTATCTAGTGCCAGAAGCGTCAGAAACTAGTGTTGATCATCATAGTTGCATTATGTGACATGATTTGAGGCTGTTTAGTACCTGTAGTGTAGACAGTAGTAGTATATGTAAATATAAAATCTTAATATGCTTTTCACTACTCATGGTATCACTTATATTTGCATCTTTTCTGGTTTTGGAATATGAAAGCTAAGAAAAAATATAGCTTTTTTTTTTCTTTCAAGGGGAGCTTTTGTTTTTAACTAAGTCGTTGAGCTTGACAGTTAAAGACCAAACCAGTTTAGTACAAGCATTAGTTAAACTTATATTATGATTGAATTCTTGATTACTAGGATAGGGTCACTTCTTCCTTAATAAAAGAGTGGCTGGGTTTTTTTACTTATTTGGATTATTAAAAATCAGCTTAATTTGGGATTAGCCCTATTTCTTCTAAAAAATAGTCAGTTTAATCATTAGTAAACTTTATGTGCTTCTCACCGTTGCCATTTGATTGTAATTAAGGATGACTCCAGAATTTACTCAGTATACCCTTATTTTTATTTTACTTTTCACCCCTTTTTTTAAAAAAAAATAAAATAAAATTAGAGTGAGGGGATAGTATCTCAAGGGAAATTTAATTTAATTTTTTTTTTTTTTGTGGTGGCCGGGGTTTGTATTGTCTATACTAACTGAGCTAAGCTCACGAGGACTATTTCAACAGAATTTACATTTACATTCCTTAAACTCGGAATCTCTGAAGTCCATGTACGGTCTTTTAATCATCATTATCAAACTCTTTGACTCATTACTCCAATATTTGCGATTTACTTCTGTCTTTATTGAATTGATGAAAAATAAAAACCATAAATTCAAAATTATTTTTCCTATTTTTAGTAATACCGTAAATATGAGCTCAATAAAAGCAACACGTTCAACGTCACTATAGGTGGTCATTTACCTATACAAAAAGGCAGAATTGATCAATAAAAAACAATTGGTTGTGTTTTATCCCTCACCCTTGTTTACACAAACCCTTACACCAAATATCACTAAATTGTGTTCTCTAAAAACATGCTTCCAGACAATTTGTACAGTCCAGATGTGCACTTCCAAAAACTTGAAACATATTTTGGTAGTAATGAGGAGAAATCATACACTACCCTGTCTGGTAGAAATCTCCAACAAGCTAACCTGGACATTACCCCTTTAAAATGATATAAATCAATCAAAATAACAACCAAGGATACTCTTCTCAACAATTTCACTAACATCCACTCTTATTGAGTGAAATCTATGTTGAATCCCATCATTTTATGTATAACCCATTTTCAAAATGTTAGTCGCACAATGATTTTAATCAATAAGAGAGTGTGTTAGAAAGATAATGTTCCTAGTTCTTCTCGGGTAACATATAAAAAAGTAAATATAGAAATGAAAGGTCAAGACTCAAGAGCCACACCAAATAAATTAAATTAGAAAATAAAAACAGTTGCATCCTCTCAAGACTTAACTTCAAATCTTACAAGGACTGATCGATCTTTGCTCTTACAAATTATGATTTCCTAAAAAGAAAGGGACAAAACTAAACTAGAGAGCTCCTGAACTTAATGTGGGGTATGTAGAAAAGCCACTACAATAGAGTCAACTATAATGAAACAGTAAGTAGCATGAATACAACCAAAATCTCATGGAATCAAATCCATATACTCTTGTTATTATTATTAAAAAATAACTCCAGAAATATAAGAGAAGACATCAGCCCTTTCCGCATTTGACAAATTACAGCTCTGCAAACGAGAACTAGAGTGTGAACTGCATAAAAAGCCATTGGAAAATATCCAATTACTCAAGAATTTCTTTATGCCATAATCATTCATCTGTTTTGTTATCTTCCTCCACTTCATGTGTAACCCCAACTTCTGCTGGACGAAGTACACGATCATAGAGCATATATCCTGCCTGCAAATATAACCAAAGTATTCCTTTTTATTTACACACGTCGTGTTCAGATTGATGGTATGAGATGGAGAAATATCATGAATGGAATGAAATGACAAATAGTAGCACTTTTTTATGTTCATAAATTAACCATAAAATAAGACCAAAAGTGTGATTGACCGGGGTTCGAAACCCGGCACCTCCACTTGTGTGAGTTTATAATGGCTTTGCCATTTCGTCTACCAACCAAAAAAAAAAAAATATTTATATTTTTTCTTATTAGGTGCCCAATTTTCAGTTCCTGCAAAGAGGGACTAAAAGCATGTAGTTTTGTACTTTAGGAACTAAAGGTATGTTGTTTTGTAATTTGTATTGAAAGGGATTGACCATATAGAAACATAGTTTTGAAGGTCAAAGCAAATTTTAAAATCAGAAAAGAAAAAATGAATGACAGTACAAAGAACAAAATATCATGCAACGTACCTTGAGAACAACTCCAACAGTGCCTGGAGGCTTGGAAGCATCGGGTATTTGGAAGATGGCATTATGCCTGTTTGGATCAAATGGTTCATTTGTAGGATCATATTTTTCAACACCGTGCTTTTTAAGTACCTGTAAGCAGCAGATGTTAATCGTGAATAATGGGATTGAACACTGGCATTATCCATTGAAACACATTACTTAAGAAAAAAGCAATGCAATGCAACCAGTCTACTCTCCTAAGCATGGATATCAATTTACTAGATTGTTGTTATTTACAATTTTTTTTTGCTTAACAATGCAGTCAATTCAATTGATTCTATATTTTTCAATCTACATTCCTACAGGTAATTTTAATAACTTGCATATTTGTGGTCTACTCGTAATGGTTTGTAATTAGATGTCCTCGTGAGCTTAGCTCAGTTGGTATGGACAATGCATAAAATATGCAAGGTCTGGGGTTTGAACCCCGGCCCACCAAAAAAAAAAGGTTTGTAATTAGATATACGAGCTTATCTTAGGTTTTCATGTATTGTATTTGTCGAAAGATATTTGGGAAGTATCAATCAATCTACTGACATTATGATTCTATTCCCAAAATCTGTAGGATGATTAATAGGAAACATGATGGGTGGCAACATTGGAGCTTTCTGCCAGCAAAATCAAGGGCAAGCTGGATGAACATTCAAGCAAGCTAGACAATTTGCAATCTGCAATCAACAAGATTGCTGACATTATCTCAAGGTTTGGCATTCAAGAACCAGAAAGTAATGCCAAGGTGACAGACACTTAGTAAGAAACCGGAACAGGGAAAGATACAAATTTATTGTTTAATGCAAGGGGGTCGCATGGAGAAATTGATGTACCACAGTAAATCAACAACTGTATCTGTAACAACTAGGAATATTGATTCAGCTGCAGAAAACAACAACAACCAAGCCATATCCCACTAAGTGGGGTTTCAGCAGCAGGAAAAGAAATTGCTCTACAGCCCCCTAAGTTTTGCTTAAAAGCCCCTAGATTTATTGAAGCATAACTTCCACTCGCAAAAACCCTATAGGGAGATACGGTTCATCGACCTTTTTTCCATCGGATTCTATCTCCTGATCAGTCTTTCTCTATTACAACCATGAGGACAAGGTTGTTGAGAGGATGAGTGTAATGTTAGGATTAAGAATAAAGGGTTGTTTTTTAGGATTGGAGCTAAGAAGTTAATGCTAGGTGGTTGAAAAGAATTGTTATTTTGGTTATTCTTAGAAGTCTTTTTTAAATAGCCCTCAAGGCTAGAGGAGAAAGATAGTATTTGAAAAATATGTTTCGTGACTAGAGAATAGAATGAAAGTGTGAAAGGACGGTGCTCATTTGGGGTAGCCTTGAGTGCAAGGTTATCATCTTCATTGTAAACCTTTCGTATCTTCTCTTGCAATCCTATCATACCAATATATTGGTAGTAAGAAAAAGATATTCAAATAATTCTTCTTTTCTCAATTTTGTTGATCAACCTTTATTCTAGCTAGAATTATTCTGCAGTTTATTCATTTCTGCCCAGTTTTGGGAATTCTTTCCATATACCAAAAGAAAGGTTCCTAACAAAACACTTTCTCTTAAATAGAATGATCACATCAATAAATTATCAAAGCATATTGCTATGTTCATGGATGCATGAGACAATCAAACGCAACTTGCAATTTCCTAGTTTTCTTTTATTCTCTTCTTAACTTCTAAAGACGAAAAGAAAAACACAATCAAACCTTCAGAATCCACTTATTTTTCTATCGTTAAACTAGAAAACCATATAAATGTGGAAAAATGTAATGGAAGGTGAACACGAAACAAAAATAAAATTGATCACACAAATGGCTCTGAAAAGAATGGACATAGATTAGTTTTGAACCTAACAACTAAAGATCTATAGCACAAAGTAGAACAGTCTACCTCTGCAAGTTGTTTCTCAGTCATTTCAACACCTTCCAGAAGTGTTTTCAGGAGTGGTGCGGCTTGATCAGATTCTTTAGGTGATTCAATTTTTGAAAAACTGTCCTTTACAACTGAAGAAGCTCTTCCCAAATTGTCAGCAACATCAAGTAAACTCTTGGCAAAACTCTACATTCACATTAGAAACACTGAGCAAAGAGTCGAAAACGAGCAAGATTTATACCCCGCGATTTAAAACAAATAAAAAGTCAAAATATAGACCTGTATAGCAAATTTTTTTGAACTCTCCGCATTGCGATTAGTCCTGTCCATGACATTCTCCATCTCCGCGTAGGTGCGCAAAACTTTATCTTGCATTTTCTCCACTTCTTTGTGCTTCAACTTCAAAAGTGCTTCCTTCTCAGTAACAAGCTTTATTAATTCATCTCTGGATAGATCACATTCAATCTCTACATCGGAATCTGAATAAAAAAATAAACACATTTCAGTTTAAAAACTCCACACTTTCTGTTGTCTTTTGTCAGATTGACATCGAAAACAAGATTCTGAATAGACACTAACCAGATTCACTGCTTTGACCTTCACGTTTATCTTCTTCATTCTGATCAACTACCTTGGCTTTTTCGCTTGTTTTTGCAGGGTCATCACTTGAAGATTCAGGTGAGGCCGAGGAAGAAAATCCAAATCTTGGAGTCAAGGATGAACTTATTGGAGAATACAACAAATTGGCTTGAATCGGAATAAGCTGAAACATTAGAAATCACACATAGTACTTAAATGAGAATTTCACAATGCATAACTAAAACCAAAATTACTCAGACAAATAATCGAGGGGCAATACACAATCTAGGAATAAAGTGATTAAAAAGCAACAATAAATTTATACTTCTTTTTTTTTTTTGGTAAATCAAGGTATCCTGTGGACAACAGCAGAGTCCCTCATGTTATTGGGATCCATTTAAGAGGTTGACATCTCACAAGTCCTAGCTCAATTGGCAAATGCCGAAATTCCTAGGTTGGACGCCGTGACCCGGAATCCCCTATTTGTGTGTGTGTCTGTGTGTGAGTTTTCAAGTGGTTATTGTCATTGCGGCTATCTACCAGCAAAAAAAACGAGGCTTACATCTCACAGCGTATGTTTTTTATACTCATCGTCCAGGATCGAACTACGCCAACCAAATAGTTAAGTAAACCTAATATCTACTACTTGTGCCACATCAACAATAAATTTAAACTTAGTTCAATAATTCATAGCCAAAACATCAAAAAAATAGATAAAGGGAATTTATGGTACAACACTTTTAGACTTAATTCAACAATTCATACCCAAAACATCAAAAAACAAAAATTATAAGTTAGGCTGCAAAAAATTTAAACTTAATTCAATAATTCATAGCCAGAATTTGACAAAATAGAAAAGGAAAATTTAGGGTTTTAGGTTATTTCACTAAACCCTAAAACCCTAATAAAACCCTACAGCACAAAATTACGAAAAATTAATTTTTTTTATTCAGAATTACGAGGGAGATACCTTATTGGGCAATTGATGAGGAAAGGTACTGAATTGATGGAAGAAATTGGTGGAAAGAGGTTGTGGCTTATGCGAAGCAGAGAGAAGCGTGAAGGTTCTGGAAGCTCGAGAAAGTACCCTATAAACGGACATGGCTGAAGAAGAAGAAATTGGAAGGAAAATTAGGGTTGGAATTGGGATTGGAGAGGGAAAGGGTTTATGAAATAGAGGAAAATGTTATGAACGGAGAGAAAGTGAAGGGAAAATAAATGATGGAAAATTTGCTTGGAAAGAAAGAAAGAGAAAACTGTATCGGGTCGGGTTAAGAGTCGGTGTGCAAGTGTTTGTGGTTGGAAAAAATTAGAAACGACAATTTTTTTTTTTTTTTTTTTTTTTTTTTTGTGTTGTGGGTTTAATAGGGTTTTTAAACCTTGGAGAATTCTAGAAGAAACCCCCAATTTAGTTTTTGAATTTATAAGGTGTTTTTTTTAAAAAGAATTTATAGGGTGTTCTTAAATAGATTTCTTACTTTATGAATAGTTTAAAAAGTCTTTTATTCTATCGAATTTTATTTGTATTAATCGTTTAAAGAATATGCTAAAGCCTAAAGATTAATATGATGGCAACTAGATAAATTTATGGACCAAATTGATATTAAGCTGTTAAAATATAGAAACTTTAAAATTGAAGATATTCAAAATCTACAAATTATAATTGGTCAGTATGTGTCTCTTATATTTCAAATTTGTTTTATGTTGTCTCAAACAAGATTTAGCATTTAGTTCTTCACAGGAAAATATTTAATAATTTTTAGTGGTGCAACTCATCATTTTTAGTTGGAAAACTATTAAAATATTACTCAATAATTAATAAATATACAATTTTTTTTAACAAGCAATGTCATAGATGTGTGTTCATCCTACTTGTGTGCTTCAAAGGTTCTCAAACAGATTAGATAAATGGATGTGAAAACTTCATACCAATAACATGGTAGCTTATAAAATGATATTTCATCACAAGTGTATATATGAGTATTGTCATAATAGACCTCTTTTTTAGAAAGTCAATTTTAGCAACATATACATTCTCTCTTGGCCTAACATCCTTTATACTAGTATAGAGAAGTATGAGCTTAGTAAGTTCAACTTAGATATTAGTTGTAGAGACATTTGATATGTTAAGATGCAGGTTTGAATCCGCAATTTCCCACTTTTTAATATTTTACATGTGAGTTTCGCCATTAAGCTCTTTCGAAAATGAAAATTATATAGAGAAATATGGGTAATTTGTAAATATAAAGGTTTTTTTGGTTACCATTGAATGAGTTGTCTGTTGAAAAAGTACATTATTGTGCCTGCATGCATAGTTTTGCAAAATATGCACCACATGATACATGATACAAGAGATTAGAATGTCTTTAAAATGGATCCGGATCCATACTTTTGTACTAGTCCTTTGATCTTGCAAACTTATGAATTTCTAAAAGTCTTTAAGAGATTAGGTATGTCATGAGCAAGCATGTCATCCACATCTTGTATCATTTTCGGTTTCAATTTCTCAAACTTGTCGATGTTATAAACACTCAACACCTCTTTGAAATGATCAACATTTGGAAAGTCTCCGGCAGGGAGATGGAACTCCCTTTGTACCTGTTACACGTGTTTCAATTTTCATTCTTTATCAATATCATAACAATACGTGAGAAATTAGAGAGTTGTTGATGAATTTATACCTTTGCAAATTCCACCTCCAGGTTATCAATGAGTTTTTGTTGAGCTTTAGCTTTCCCTATCACGATAGGCATTTCCTTTTTCAGATGACTGATAATATATGCATGTATTTTGGCAGCTCGAGCTCGTTTTACAAATTCATTGATCTACATGTACAAGTGTTATCTTAATTACAAAGAAATGTAACTTCAGTAGATAAAATAAAAATATCAAATGTTAGCATAGTGGTAACTGCTTAGCATGTAATCTAAAGAGGCAGAGTTCAGTTCAAACTTTGATGGATGCTAGCACATTGGTTGTCTACCCCTTCACAGTGAATAAAATATCATTCCCCCTCCCATATTAATTTCTTAAGAAAACAGATAGATAAAACAAAACATAATTAGTTTTTTTTACATAACAAAACATGAGTAGTTACTTAACTTTAAGCTGAAATTCTAGAGATTGGATACACAACAGCTATGAAATCAATAACACTACGAAAATTTGCATAACATGGTACTAAATGCGGTAAGGACATCTATCCTTTTATCAATGTTTTCCCACCACATAAACTAAAAAAGTATTCTGAAATCATTATTATTTCATCCACATGCCAATTATCTTTCAATCTTCTGTGGTTCATTCTCAACTTTAAAACTGATTCCACAAATGATCTCTTAAGAAAATTTAGCTAAAAAAAATGCACATGTATGTAGTATTTACGTTGAGCAAATTATTATGATTAAAAATTTTAATCAAATGAAAAACTTACTTTACGATCACAAGCCTTCTTTGGTATATCTTTTAGATCTGTAAGAAGGTCTTCCTGTTCTCTTTCAAAGAGTTCATTTCCGAGTACACCAATGTTGTTTACAGGCTGGTCATTGAAGGATCTGCCAATATAAGTCAATGTCACAAGATTTGGATCACATATAAATTTATATGAATGTGCACAAAGTAGCTGAGAAAAGTCAATAATAATTAAGAAAATCTTGGGCCTGTTCGGATTGATTTATATGCGCATAAATAGTGGCATAAGCACTTATGAGACTGTTTGCGTATGACCTGTCCATAAATTGCTACCATCTTATTTCCAAAAGCTCTAAAAGATAGTTTACGAAAACAACTTAAGCTTATACGAAAATAGTGACTTTATTTTATATTTAATTATAGAAATATCTTATACATAGACACTTATATGATTAGCAGCTATGCCATTGGTCAAAGATAACATTTCAAGATTTATGGTAGAGAATGTGTGCACATGACATATATGAAGTGACATACCCTATATACACCCGCATGATTTCTGGAATATTGAACACTTTCCCAAGTGACCACATTAAAGCACCATAAATTCTCATTAACTGCAACATTAGGGCACATAATTTTATATAAATTAGATTCATCCTAATTCCTAACTATGTTTCAAAAATATTGCTAGGCCAACAAATAGAAGATTAATTGCTTAATGTTATCTTACTTGTTGAGTATCAACTTGGTCTGCCTTGTTCAAAACCACTCTAATTTTATCATCATGCCCCTTTAGGGATGTTATCACACGTTTGAACTCGTCGCTGATATCAAGCTTGTGAGGATCAAATAGGAGGAGTATTATATCAGACTTAGCAGCAAACCAAGATGTTACGCCGGTAAAATCATATGATCTCTCTAATCGTTGCTTTTCTCCTGATAGAACTCCAGGGCTGTCCACAAATGTAATGTGCTCTAGTAGCTTCGGACAAATGAGAAAAAAAAGTGAGTTCCAAATGCTACAAAACAAAAAGAATTAAATAACTATATACTAACACGATAAAATCATATGATCAATGTGATTGTTGCTTTTCTCCTTATAGAATTTGGAGATACTTTACAAAATAATATTATGACACGACACTGGTGAAATATGATTGAACAAACGTGTAAAACTTCTTTATTGCCTTGTTATTAAACTCAACAACAAAAATCAATTGATATCTTTTTTCCAATTTTTTCTAGAGAAACTTACAGGATGAGGCATTGTAGAACACTCGAATTTGGACAAAAAAGCAGTGCCAAAAGATGTTAGACCACCGAATGGCATATCTGCCTGTACAGCAACGGTATTGCCAGGAATAGTTCTCTCATCAGGTCCAGACTGCATAGATAATAATCACTGCAACATATCAAACTTTGCACTCAAGTTACTGTGACCATAAAACCACATATCACAAAATGCCTACAACAATCTTATAAGCTGACATGAAATTTCATTTTCTTAAATGATTACAATTTCTTAAACTATAAGAGATTTCCAAATGAATGATGTAAATGAATATCACAACCAACATCTCATAAACATAACTATATTATATCCTGGATCAGAACTACATATAAGCCTGCCTACAAAGGCTGCAATGTATTTTAGTGAGCAATTCAAAAAGATATCACTACGTTTTCCTGTAGTGTTAAGCTCACACTATTTATTGCAAGTCAACAACAATGTTCTTCATTTTATCTGAACATGCGAGGTAATATGTACTGTTGTTTGCATTTTAATTTGAAAATGCTTAAGCCAAGTTTGCAATTACAGGCTTGGTGTTCAGTCATATTAGGAACTCCTACACCAAACCACGCCAAAAAGATCCAAACTGTGACAGGAAGTTTACAAACTGAACCAATTCAATTCAGTCTGAACTATCCGTCACAATTTGGTTCTTTTCGGTGCAGTTCAGTTTTTTATTCAGTTCGGTTTTTATGTTTTTTTGCAATCCTAATATCCATTAATATTAACAATTCAGTACAATTCGGTATCAGAAGTTGCAGTTTGGTCTTCTATGAAGGTAGTTTGAGTTTGGAAATACAAAACTGGTGCACCGAACCATTATAATAGTTCGGTTCAATTTTACCAAACTGTTCTAACAATTCAGTTCGATCTTCCTTTCTTAACCGAACCATGAACTCATCATGTCATGGCACAGAAGCAAATTTAATATGGATATTTAAAAGTGAGAAAACTACCGTTTTTTTACCCTATAAAAGACCATATCAGTAGTGATGGGTAATGAAGAGTAAATGCTTTGGCACATACCATGACAACAACAAACTTATCAGTTGTTGGTTCAGGTCCAATATGAGCTCCTAATGAACAAATAGTAAAAACCAAAAAATGACATCAGTAACATATATTGTTGAACATATATGATAACCACAAAAACATATACTACTCGAGCAGAAATCAAAAATAGATGTCCTGTTAGTACAACTCAGTTGATAGCCGCAAGGACAATAATATGCATGGGACAGGGTCTGAACCCTAGATTCCCCACTTCTACACACTTAAATGTGCGAATCCAACCACTAGGCTACTTGACCAAAAATTAATAATATAAATAATCGAGAATGGATCAAACCACATGCCTGGATAACTATTTTGAAGCATATGTTTAATAAAAGTTGTTTTCCCAGTTGAGTATTGACCCAAAAGCAGAACCATAGGTTTGGCATCAAAGTCACTATCTGTCTGCAAAAATCAATAGTTAATATGTTAGTTGATATTTTAAACACAGCGAAAACATGGGGTTGGATTTTGATAGCTCAACTAGTTTGAGCTAAGGGATAACGAGTTGGAGGTCTGAGTTCAAATCCAGACGAATGAGTAAATATTAGTCTAAAAACTAATTATTGAAAACGACAGAGATTAACAATGTACTCACCAATAAAGGAGAAACGAAATCGTTGAATCGATAAGTCACTTCTAATGGCATCAATTTCTGAATGTAAAGTCTCTTCAAACCATCGATAATTTCTGAATGTTGGAACTTAAAAATCTATATGAATGCATTTGACAAGCTTTGAAAAGTTAAAGAGAAAAAGAAAAAAAAAACTACAATACAAAATCACAGAAAAATTACATTTTTATTAATTCAGTTTTATAAGAAAGATACCTCATTTGGTGATTGATGAGGAAAGGAACTGAATTGATGGAAGAAAGTGGTGGAGAAGGGTTGTGGCTTCAGCAAAGAATGCGAAGAAGAGAGAAGTGTGAAGGTTCTGGAAGATCGAGAAAGTACACGGTAGATGGACATGACTGAAGATGAAATTAAGAGGAAATTGGAAGGAAAATGAAAGGGTTTATGGAAACGACGAGGAGAGAAAGTGAGGGGAAAATAAATGATGGAAAATTTGCTTGGAAAGAAAGAAAGAAAACTAGACGGGGTCGTGGGGGAATACGAGGGTTGTATACGAACGTCCTTAATTACAAGTCCTTTTTGAAAGAAAAAAAATTATCCCTTTTTATAATAATTCTTTAGTATTTTCAAGTACATTAATTATTTTTTTTACCAACATACATTTATTTATTTTGCATCTTTTTTCAATCAACAATAAATATTATGTTAAAAACATAAATTAACTCTCTCTCTTAAGGATAAAATTGTAAAAACAATAATAATTATATACAAATTTAATACTACAATCAACTTTCTTAATCTCCGTAATTTTTATAAAATACTCCTATAATTAGAGACGGAGGTAATATGATCTTATGTCATTTAATTATTGTTTTCATAATTATCACATATAGTTGGTAAGAAGGTTGTCATATAGATTGTGTTCAAACTCTATATTCACTTGTTTTTAATTTAAGAAGTGAATTTCTATCAAATAAGCTACTTAATAAAAAAAATTGATAATTTATTTTAGAGAAGATTGATAGTTGGTGTTCTGGGTTGTCGTCTCTCCCGCTCACCTTTAAGACTACCTCTAATGTTCAGGGCCGTTCCCAATAATTCAGAGATCCGGTTACAAACATGATAATTTTCATATAAAAAGAAATGAAAAAAAAATCCAACATTGTTTATAGCGATAAATAATTAAGTTGTAGTTAAATAATACATGAGCAATGGTTCAAACATGCATGACTTTTAACTTGTAGTTAAATACATGAGCAATGGTTCAAACATGTTGCACTTGCCAGAGACGGCCATGCTAATGAATAGATTACATAAGTCATTGTCATGCATAGTTTGTATATCACTAACTTGAATTTGTTTTCACATATTTGTTATTGGAGTGCAAGGTCTCAACCATTAGGCAACTCTCTTGCTTTAGGCCCGAAATTTTAATTTTTTTTAACTTGTATATATGCAGTGGCGGAGCCAAACAAAAAAGTTTGGGATGTCTGCCATCAAAATAAACTAAAATATATAAATCATATTGCATACAACACATTTAAGTTTTAATAAACCAAAAATTGATCATTCAAAATTTAAACTAATAACATATAAAATCGATCATTAAATACTTAAAGTGACACTTTACGCTTTTCGAGTGACGTGAAATCATCAATAATTGACTCGAAAGAAACACATACACTAATTTCCCTTTCAATACAAACTATCATGTTATCTGCTAGAAACTCATGTCTCATCTTATTTCTCAATTTAACAATATGTAATGAATAATAATCATTGAAATTGGCAAAGGAAGCAAAGTTAAGTGTATTAGACAAAAAAAAAATGGGTTTATTAAAGTATCATTTACAATTCTACCAAAATACCAGATTATAAAAATAAAAAAAAAAAAAATTAAGATGGGGTGGCCGTGGCTCCCTCTTACCATCCCTGGTTCCGCAACTGTATATATGTATACATAATTCAATAACCAAATAACAATATTTTCTTTTACATTTGCAGTTTCCGTTAAAGTTTAAATTTTGTGATTCAAACTCCGTAAATATGGTTAATACTAAATTAATATCTATGTGTTTGTTGGGACACATTGCAATTTTTTACTATTAGAGTTTGTTTGATGGTCAAGATACGATAGAAACAAGATAATATATGAAGTTGGATATACATAAGATATGATAGAGACATGATAAGCATTAATCATATCATGTATGTTGATGCACACATGATATCATTATAATAAATGAAAAAATACTCTCTTATAATTAAATGAGAGTATCATCCATTAGTTGGTAGAGAAAGTCAAATTACATTCTTTCTGGTGGATGAAGGCTACTAATAATTCAATTCGGCCTAATTTTCATATGTGGTGTTCGAGCCCTTTTGTTTGCGTGGGCATTGGATAACATGTTTTTATGTACTCTTTTTTTGGACTCTGTAATTGTGCACTTTTGAGGTTTCTTGAGCACACCTTGTGCTTAAGGATCCTTTTGTGTTTCTAATATATTCCATTTTTGCTTGTTTAAAAAATAAATATTGTAAAAATGGCATATGTAATTAATTATAACTAGTGAAAATAGTGGCACTCACGTATTCGTCTTTTCACTCTTTTTATTGTGCTAACATTTGAAAATTATGAATAGTGTTTTTTATAAAATTTTAATTTTGATTACAAGAAAAAATATAAATGTTTTTTGCTTTCAAATTATAACAAATCAAATTAATCATGATTATCTATTTCAATGAAACTAACAATATAACAAAAAATATAATCTAAATTCTTATTTGTTTACTGACACCAACAACAATCTTTATTATAGAAAAAGTTGTTGTTTAAGGGTATAATTGGGTTAATAAAATGTATGTATAGATACACTCATCTAGTTTGTTACACTTTTTAAATGATAAAGTAAAAAATTGGACATTTGTGTTTGTTACAATTTTGTTTTAATATTTAAATTTACTCTTATCTATTTGTTACATATGTTATTTATATTGAAAATTGAGGGCATTTTCGAAAAGAAAAGGCTAATCCAAAAGAGCTGAAGGGAGTAGTTTTCTTTATATACAATATAGATAACAAATACATGAGATTTTTTTTTTTTGACAAAAACAAATACATGAAATCATTATTTTAAAAATGACAGAATATCATGATAATAAATAAGGAATGATATGTTAATCCTACCAGAATAGTTTCCAACCCAGCCAAAAAAACATAAAGGAAAGCCAAGATATGATAGAAAAATCGTTTATTTTATCCTATCAATTTGGTGCATCAAACATGAGATTTAACAAGATATGATTAATATATCATATCATGTCTCCCTATCGTGATCATCAAACATACTCTTAGGCTTTTTCTGCGAGTTTGGAGGGGAAGGGTTTGAAATTAAAAAGGAAGGAGTAAGTGGAAAAAATAGAGGAAATTGGGAGGAGGGGTTTTTGGGGAACTTACTTTTTCTTCGGGGGGGGGGGGGATTTTTCCAATTTAATATATGTTGTTATAATATTCTTAAAATGAAAAATATATTAATCATAAGCATTAATTTATCACTTGCAAAAAATGTGAAAGATTTCTCAATTTTTTTCCTATATTTTTGTCCCCTTACAGCCCTTCCTTCCCTTCCTCTGCAAACTTCCAAACAAAGCCTTAAAGTTTATAGTTGTAATTTACACTCCTTTTTTAAGTGCACGGTCTTTCTTTTCATCACATACTCTCGGTCTCACAATTATATCTTGGCTTGACTTTATTATCCATTGAAAATTAAATATTAAATAAAATAGATTACGATATTTAAAAATGACTTTGCATTTCAAAAAGCATGAAAAATATAATTTACATAACATATTAATTTTATTAAAAAGGTTTCATTCTTAGAGGTTGCTTTAAGCCTCAATATTTGTTAATTTCGTATTTAAAAATTCAGAAACTACTACCGAAGGGATTACTGGATTGAGTCACGACCAGGTCGCTCTCTTTAAGATGTATCACGACAGTACCCAAGTTTGTGCAAGGTAGACTAACAACCGCGCCGTCTCCGGGATAAAACAGCTCAGTTCACTGTTCAATTACGTATTGCACAGTATGTAATTGTTCGAGAATATACACCTCAAAAAATCGTTCGATTAAAACCACTCTATATGGTACGTAGATCACTCAAATCGAAACCGAAAGGGACAGAAAGGAGTAGAAGAAGAAGGACTCGTCAACACAAGTCGAAGGAGGGAGAAGAGAGGAAAAGCACATGAATCATCAACTGTGAATTTCGGTGGTAAGAATGAGTGGGGCGAGATCTCCTTTTATAGGAAGAATTCGTAACAAAAAATGAGAGACTTGGATTAAGTCAGCTTAATCAAAACGCGTTTTGTTTTCTTTTGGATATACGTTAAATTAATTATTAATTTATCATTTTCAAGTGATAAAAAATATATATATTTTTGACCCGACCCAAGCCCAAGTTCGGACTGACCCGACCCGGCCCGATGGCGGCGACGTTGTCACGTGCGTAATATATTTGTTTTTCTAAGCGTTCATCCACTCGCAAAAGTGGGTACCTCTTGGAGGTCACCCCACCCTTATATAAAATAGTTGCTAGTTTGTTTGGCTCACAAATGTGAGACATTTTTAAGTCAAACACTAGTTTTTACCTTGTGTTTTTCTATCCAACTTCCACTATAATTAACTAGTGTTCCGACAATATTAGTTTAGACGGTCATGTTGGAGTGGTATATATTAGTCATTGAGAAATGGATAGAGATTCATGACTTAGTTATTTAGGTAACATTATAATTAGGTTAAGCATGGACTTTATTTATAGATAAACTGAAACATACACGTAGTTGTTCAAGTATGGTCTTTTCTTTAGCCATACTAGTTATCATCACAAATTCACAATCTAGTATGGACTTTTGTTTAGCCATACTAGTTATTATATCACAATTTCCATGCATGCATACATAACGTACATAGAAGACCAATCATGCCAAGGTAGAAGTGAAAGACCATGAATGAATGTGTTGCGTTTGGCGGCCGTTAGATGTAATTGATGCAGATAAACCAACCTTAACATTTTCTGGGAGAACAGCTTTCAAATCAACAGCATGAGCAATAGTAGAAATTGGACCATTGTTGTTAGTGGAAGCAACCATCAATTGTTTAGAGAGAGGGTCATAGATTATATTTACTTTGACTAATGACCCACTTACCTTATTCCATGTTGTTGTCCTGCGGGAAATTAAAGAGTTAACATCAATTCCAATATGTGGATACTTGGGATCATACTGATTGGCATAAGAGTCAAACTCTACACCAACAAATTGATTGAAAGCATTTTGCCCATCAACTACTCCGAGATATTTACCTCCAGAGTTGGGAGGAATGACGGTGTCATGTGATGCAAGAAAGAAGATGATTCCATCGGCTGGCATATAACCTTGATAATCCTCAACGACGAAGGAGAAGGAAGCGATGAAGCTAGCAACATGTCCGGTAGTACGATCCCAAATAGGCACCGAATTTGAATACAACACCCGTCCAGTATTAGGGTTAGTTGGGTTGGTGAGTGCCATTACCCCATTTGGTAAAATCGCGGTACTACCTTGCATGATTAAATCAGATTGACCAGAAGTGAAGTTTTGAAAGTCGAAGGAAGTTGTTTTCTGAGAGGTCACTGGTTCAGTAGTTGCCAGCATGAGAGCAACTATTATTGAAACAGAAAGAAAAGAAGATGGTAATTTTGAAGACATGATGATACTCATAATATTATGTAGTTTTGATAGTATGTGAATGAGCATGCATGTTGATGACATATATTTATACACATTATTTGCTCACTATTTCTTCCTTTTCGTTTGGAGAATATACTGAAGTAGTGGTGCAACCTAAATTATTAATTAGCAACGTCACCAGCACCAACTTAATTAGTGGTATGGCTACCCAATTGACAGAGTTTTCTTCTTCGTCATCTTACTCATGACAATCCTTTCTGGCCTTTCTTATTGAAAATGGCAATTGTAATGCCCAACTGATCAAAAGTTTCTAATATAATAATATAACATATATATGCAAATCAAGTTTCTAAATGTTGAGATACACCAAACTTACACCAAGATTGGAAGTTTCAATTGTTGTTAGTCAATTCTAATCCTATAGTAGCTTAGGGGTAGAGAAAGAGTTGGGTTAGTGGTGAAAAAAAGAACCTAATTAAGGCGCGTGAGAACATATTTTATTTTATTGAAAAAAGGAATGACATTTTTTTTTAAAGGGAACGACATGTTTTATTAAAAATCAGCTTTTAATCTTACAGGTAGAGAAAGAGTTGGGTTCGTGGTGGAAAAAGGAGTGACATGTGCAGAAAGAGTTTTCCTCCTTTTATAGTCTATGGAAGTTCAAACCAACATCCTAGATTGAAAGAAATTAGGTCACGATCCAACAGTTGGGAAACAATCTCGAGCAACGTAACATGCTCAACTATGGTGTGCGTGGAGCATTTACCCAACCATAGTTTTAAAAACCGCATCAGTGGTTGATTCGGCAAGGGTACTTGATCATTGAGTCATTGGTCGAACCACTTGATCATTGATTAAACCGCATGATAAAACTGAATTAGATCGGATAACTCAGTTAAATAGCTCAGTTTCTATTTTGAATTCATGTAGATATTAAATTGGATTGAATCGGATGACTCAATCTCTAAAATTCCTAATTTTCTAAATTATATTTTACATAGTTGATTTTGCTAAATTTTACCCTTTCTAAATTTTCTTTTTCTGAGAAATCCCTTTCTAAATTTTCATAAACGCATAAATGGCCTCTAAAAAATGACATATTACTAATATATAATATATAAGTATATAATACACTCCCCACAAAAAAGTATATGATACAATTTAATGCTAGTATGTAAGTATTTAAAGTATGTAAGTATTTTCATAAACGTATTTTCCCTTAGTTTTTTGTATCTAGGGATGGTAATTCGATTCTTCTTCGGTCTTCTAAGGTTACAGCGGACGCGACTCAACCTACATGTAGCACAAGAATGCGCAACACTCCATCTGGTGTGCATACTGATAGAGAGGGTAAGGTTTCCGATTTCGTGGATTCTGATCAGCGTGGCCTCGATACTTCAAGAATGGGAGGTAAGGTTTCATATTATTTCACCAACATTCCGAAATGTCTTCCTATTTTTCTTCTGAGACAACAGCTTGAAGTTTTTGGTATTCTGACAGACATTTTCATCGCAAGACAAAGGAACGCATGAGGACAAATATATGGTTTCGTTCGTTTCTCCAATGTTAAGAATGCAAGTAAGTTATCTCAAGCTTTAAACAATGTTTGGTTCGGTCATCTTAAGGTTTGGACTAGAGAAACACGGTACGATAGATTTGCTATTATTGATTAAAAAACATCTGGTTGTTTCTAAAGCCTGTTAAGCGTAAGGATGATGGTGTGCGAGGGAAGAAGGAGGCGGAGAGGGTCCTAGGGGAGGGAGTTAAAAGTGTGAGGAATGGTGAGGGTGTGGTCGCGACGGGAATGGGCAGACGAGGGGGAGGGAGAAAAAGGCGTGAGAATTGGGCAAGTTGAGGTGTAGGTTGGTGGTGAGGCTGGGGAAACAACCGACGGTGGGACGGCGGGGTTAACGGGGCAGGGGATTCCGAAAGAAGAAGTTATTTTTGTAAAAAAGTCAAATATTTCAATTTTCAATTCATTGATGACACATATTTTCATAAAAAAATTACCATTTAAAAGCTTTAAAGAGTGTCATGGGAGCACTCGTTAATATTTTTCATATTTTAATTCTGGGTCATGTTAACTCGTGCAGTTATGACACATGTTAAACATTAATTTCATTATATTAATGGTAAAAATTTAATAAAAATATTTAATATTAAACATTTTGAACAATAAATTAACACAATTTCCAATATATAATTTATATTAGTGGAATTCTTAACATGTGCTCTAAGGACACAAGTTAATATTTTTCTTTAATTATATTTGAGATTGGAGTGGTACGTAACTACTCCCTCTGTCTCATATTAAATGACACAGTTGACCTTGTCATACATACAAATGCACAATTTTGATCTTAAATAACTTTACTAATCTATTAGAAAAAAATTATAAAAATTTGATATTTTGAAAATATTCATCGAGACGAATCCATAGACATCACTACTAAAAAAACAAAAAATTAGTGAGGGAAAATGTAAAATCCCTCTCTAATTCTGTCACTAAATTTTGCGACCAAGGAATTTGTGAGAAATTTCATTTTTTCCGTCATTGATTTCCCTCACTAATTTTGTTTTTTCTAGTAGTGCATCTTATATATCATATTATTTATCTTTGTATATTAATAAAAAAATACGGTCAAAGTATGTTAGGTCAATAGTCCACATTTTCAAATAGGTCATCTATTTTAGGACGGAAAGGGTATTAGTTATTGAGGCATGATAGAGATTCATGACTTAGCTATTTAGGTAACATTAGTTTAAGCATGGATTTATTTATAGATAAATTGAAACATATACATGGTTCAAGTATGGTCTTTGGTTTAGCCATACCAGTTATTATCACAATCTAGTTTAGCCATACTAGTTTTTTTTTCTTTTTCTTTTCTTGAGGGAGTTTAGCCATACAAGTTACTATCACAATCTAGTATGGTCTATTGTTTAGGCATACTAGTTATTATCACAATCTAATATGGACTTTTGTTTAGCCATACTAGTTATTATATATCACAATCTCCATGCATGCATGCATACATAACGTACGTAGGAGACCAATCATGCCAAGGTTGAAGTGAAAGACCATGAATGAATCTGTTGCAATTGGCGGCCGACAGCTGTAACTGTTCCAGAAAAACCAACCCTAACGTTCGGTGGGAGAACAGCTTTCAAATCAACAACATCAGCAAGAGTAGAAATTTGACCATTGCTGTTAGTGGCAACAACACTCAATGTGTTAGAGGGAGAGTCATAGATTATACTTACTTTCACCAATGACCCACTCACCCTGTTCCATGGTGTTGTACTGGATGATATTACTGAGTTAACATCAATTCCAATATGTGCATAATTGGGATCAAACACTAACTTATTGGCATGACTATCAAACTCGACACCAACAAATTGATTGAAAGCATTTTTCCCATCAACTACTCCGAGTTTTGAACCCACAGAGTTGTGAGGAATTACGGTGTCTTGTGGTGCAAGAAAGAAGATGAGTCCATCGGCTTGTTTATAACCTTGATAATCCTCAACCGTGAAGGTAAAGGAAGTAACGAAGCTAGCGACATGTCCAGTAGTACTATCCCAAATAGTCACTGGATTTGAATACAACACCCGTCCAGTACTTTGTTTAGAAAGGTTGGTTAGGGCCATTACCCCATTTGGTAAAATCGCGGTACTACCTTGCATGATTAAATCAGATTGACCAGAAGTGAAATTTTGAAAGTCGAAGGAAGTTGTTTTCTGAGAGGTCACTAGTTCAGTAGTTGCCAGCAAGAGAGCAACTATTACTGAAACAGAAAGAAAAGAAGATGGTAATTTTGAAGACATGATGATACTCATAATAGTATGAAGTTTTGATTGTATTGATGAGTTGTGAATGAGCATGCATGTTGATGACACATATTTATACAAATGATTTGCTTACTATTTCTTCCTTTTCCTTTGGAGAATATACTGAAGTAGTGGTGCAACCTAAATTTTTAATTAGCAACGTCACCAGCACCAACTTAATTAGTGGTATTGCTGCCCAATTACCAGATTTTTCTTCTTCATCATCTTACTCATGACAATGCTTCCTGGCCTTTCTTATTGAAAATTGCAATTGTAATGCCCAACTGATCAAGTTTATTATATAATAATAATATAAAATATTCAAATCGTACATATAGCATTACCATATATATACACACACAATGAGAGATCAAACTACATTGATGTAATTTTTTTTGACAAAAATAAAATGATATTCATTTATTCAAATCAATAGAGTATATCATTTAACATCACTAAAAATTTTAAGGATGAATCTGCGAATAAACTCACAGTATTCAAGTTAATAGCATATAAGAGTATAATGCCTACAAAAATATATGATAAAATTAAAGTGACTAGAATGCTCATGCCTCCTCCAGATCTACAACGTTGACGCCCAAATCTTTGATTGAATAATCGATTTTTCAATATGAATCAAATAAACACCGCAAGAAGACGGGAAATCAAACAACGCCGCACAAGACGACAAACAACATACCACCACACTTAGAAATTTAGATCTACGTGAAAGTCACTTATTTAGATTGAAATGGAGAGAAAAAGATGAAGATTGGTGATTTCAGGTCAAAAATTGACAGAAAACTTCCTCCTCAATAAAGAATATGGAAGAGAAAACTTAGAGAGAGAAAACTAAGATCAGCTTGTTGGAGAACCTTAAACTACACTTATGTAACGTTACACCAATATTACTTACCGTTTTACTCGATACATATTTTTTAAATTTGACCACTAGATTCTAAATTTATATCGTATATACCATTTGTAATTTTTTTACTAAAATATGAAATCATTTGTTAAGTTTTTGAGATACACCAAAGGTTATACACCAAGATTAATGGTGTATGTTGAGATACACCAAGATTGAAACTACCAAGATTAATGGTGTATGTTGAGATACACCAAGATTGTAAAGTTTCAATTGTTGTTAGTCAATTTTAATCCCATAATAGCATAGAGGTAGAGAAAAAGTTGGGTTAGTGGTAGAAAAAAGAACCTAAAGGAGTAACATACTTTATTAAAAATCAGCTTTTAATCTTAAAGGAGTGACATGTGGCTATGACCAATCCTTCTTGTTTGGAAATTTTGCACCTGAAACACTTCATGGGAAGGTTCATGTCAATAGTGGAAGGTGATGTTCTCAAACAAATTTATCCAAATTTATTTAAAAATTAAAATTGGTCTAAAATAACTAAAATATTATTTTTGATTAATTTTTTTTTCTAACATGTTCGGTCTCGATACACTTAATTATCATCATGTAAAATTTAATACGCGTGGATCTCAAAGGATTGAATGAAAGATTAAGATTTGAAAACCTTATGGGTGTCCAATTTCAAGAGGTCTTTAAGATTGGATCTTCTGTGATTTCTTAGCATAGAAAATCCAAGGAATCTTTGTAATCATACACTTGTAAACATTTTTCATCATAGTAGAAGACCATGATAAAGGTGTTTTCTATCATGAAGAGAGGGCGAACCCCTAGCGAGGACGAAAAGGGAGAACCTTTATAAATCTTTGTATTCTTCTCTTCCATATCCTTTTAATTTTAGGATTCTATTTGTGTATATGAATTCATTGTATGAAGTGATCATTATTTGATTGTGAATTTACAATTTACTGAAACCTAATCTCAATTTTCTTAATTGAGATTTCACCGATTCAATTTTCTCACAATCAAAGTTAAAAGTTAACTTCAAACAATTACTTCATATACCTTGTGTTCATTAGTTGTTAGTGTTATTTATTATTAATAGGTTTAGTTTGATATAGTTTAATTTCATTGATTTGAATGTGTGTATTGATTGTTGAATTGTATAATATGATTCAATAGTGAGAACTTCTCATTCATATTTGAATCTATATTTCCTTTCATTGCTTTACTCATATCATCATAATCAAGCACAATTCAATAATCATAATCATATTTTAACTCACATTTTCTCAAACTCTTTTAAAATCGAAAAACACTATTTGTGCCCCTCTAGCGCACTCTTCGTATCATCATATAGACTAAGGTGTCGATTTTTCCTCTATGTAATCTCGTTTTGTTAGGGTGACTTTACACATGAACTTTGACACACAATTTCATTCTCAAGAAAACAAATTCACATGACTTTGTTGCAAAATTCAGTCTCATTATCAGTTCTAAACACTTGTATTTGAGTGTTAAATTATGTCTGCACCAAATTATAAAAATAAAAAAATTATTAATCTGCCTTTGATTTTTCTCTAAACAAGTATACCCAACAAAGTCTACTATTATCATCCGTGAAGGTGATAAACTATTTTTTGTTGGTTGAAGTACTTGTCTGAATAGGCCCCCAAACATCGCTATGAATCATTGACACAGGTTTTGAGGGTTTCTAAGCTTGAATTGGAAAAGAATTTTGATGAAGTTTATAAAATTCGCAAACCTCGCATTGAAACAGAGATATGTCTTTCACCTTAAAAAGTTTAGGAAACAATGTCTATAAATATTTAAAACTAAGGTGACCTAACCATAAATTCCACAAAATAATGTCACCCTAATTATTTGAAACAACAAAAGATTTAACAAAAGAAAAACATATTGGCCCAAATTGATGTCTGGTTTCTGGTTCATCTTCAAAGTAGTAGAGTCTACCACTATGCTTAGCACTTCCAATTATCTACCTTGAGATCAAATTCTGAAATACACATTGATTATCAAAGAAATGAGCTTGACAATTTTTATTTTTGGTCAGCTTACTAACATATAACAAGTTGCTAAATAAATTTGGGACATGTAATACATCATGGATGGTTAATAGGGGAGACTAAACAAATATAACATTTTCCTACCACGACTCAAAGAGAGTCGTCAACACCCTTAATTTTGAAATTTCCTACACATGGTGTATATGAAAAAAATAAACTAGATTCTCCGATGATGTGATTGGTGGCTCCAGAATCAACACTCCATGTGTGATTATGAATAAACTAAGGTGGGATGATTTTGAGAAGTTACTTGTACAGGCTATGGAGGAGGTAGGTGTTTGGGACTTAAGAAGCTAAGTACGCACAGTTTATCTAGTTGTTCCTTGGTGAATGGTAATGCATTTAAGGAAGATTGTGGATGTTGATCATAAGTAGCTTGGATCCCACGACCATCGATTGATGAATTGAACATTTTCTTATGCATCATCACCCTTTGCCTTGCCTCCTCTCTTCCAGGCTTAGGTCTGTTCATCCCCTTCATTTTTTGATCCGAGTAACTCAAAAAATAGCAAGCTACAATTCGGAGTTTTTTTTCCAGTGGTGAAAAGTGTGCATGCGTGAACAGTATTGATGCTTGAACAGTGTCGTTGAATTGAACAATGCTCCCCTGAACATTGTCGGCAAGGTGAACACTTCTCAAAATCGAGGGCTCTGATTCCTTGTAGAAAATATAAAACCGTAATGACTGTGAGGATAAAAAAAATATAGAAAACAAGGCGCCCAAAATCGTAAGGACCACCAATAGGTTTTATGCGGAAGTACGAACCCCAAAATTGGGGGCTCTCGTGCCTTGTAGAAAATAACAAGAGTCCCCAATATTATTATGAAGAAAAGGGAATCCATTTAATAGGAGAAAATACAAGAGTCAACTCCTTTATTTTATGAGTGATATATAATGATAAATAAGTAACTATAAATAGGATAATAAAAATAATAATAATAATGATATATTTCAACAAAAACCTTATAAAGAAAGTTTAATCAACGATTCAAGATTCACAAGAAGATGAAAGAGCATGGTTCAACGTTCTAGATCGCGTCTCGAGAATGGAACCATACTCAAACATCATCAAACGCGACGCCTCAATCCAAGGAATCATGGGACACGCATAATTTTTTTTTTGACAAAAAGGTCGTTACAGTCTGATAGCAATGAGTGTTGCGTCAACCCCTTTTTAGAACTCTTCAATTGATACTTAAATGCTCCCCAACAGCCATCCTCACTGCACAAAATTGGCATAAAGGCGTCTTTAGAGCAAAGAGGTCAGCCACTAATTGTCAAACCTGTAACAAGCTCCTTACGTTATAAAGACGATAAGAGATTAGGGGGAAACTGTTTCGGACTAGATCTCAGATTCTCAACGGTCCAATAATAACCTAGCAACGACCCAACAATAGCCCATTAACTCAAGTTCAGCAAACAGGCATAACGCCTCCGAAGGCACTTACACCATGCTCATCACAACACGGGAACACGGTCTCAGGATGACCTTGGCCGTATAGATGTCCCCCCCCCCCCCCCCCCCCCCCCCCTCTCTAGCAAATACTGGCTTGAGCGTCGGAGTGTGTGTGTTTTGCAGGTACCGTTGTAGAAGTCATCCTCAACAGTTCTTCCTCCACCGTACCTTCCAGTGTAGCACAAGCACCATAAATGCGTCATCCTTGAGCTCTGTTCCCGGAAAGATCTTTTTCCATCACCACTTATGGTCCTTGCTTTTCGGTCAACGTGTATCATTTGAAATTTGAATGAGTTTTTTCAAGAATAATTATAATATTATTATAATCTCCCCCCAAAAAAATAGAATTTTTTAACAAAACATAAATTAAATATGATTTTACCTCTTAAAATTTCAGATTTAATTCATGTTTGGTTAAAAAATTATAATATTTTTGTGAGAGATTCTTATAATATTCTAAGCATTTCTGAAAGAAAAAAAAAACCATTAAAAAATTTAAAGGATACAGATGACATGTGTTCAAAGTAGGGGCCAGAAAAGTGGATAGAAAACTTTTGCATGGCTTAAAGCCGAAAGAAAATTTTAAGAGAATTAAAACAAAAAGTTGAAATATTTATAAGGATAAAAACATATTTAACCTAAAATTTATTAATATTTTATACCACTAAACTTGAATTTGTTTTTCTTATATTTGTGTTTGGAGTGGTACGTATATATTAGTTAATTATTGAGAAATTGATAGGTATTCATGACTTGGTTATTTAGGTAACATTAGGTTAAGCATGGACTTTATTTATAGAAAAACCGAAACATATACATGATTCAAGTATGGTCTTTTGTTTAGCCATACTAGTTATTATCACAATCCAATCTAGTTTAGACATACTAGTTATCATCACAAATTCACAATCTAGTATGGACTTTTGTTTAGCCATACTAGTTATTATCACAATCTAATATGGACTTTTGTTTAGCCATACTAGTTATTATCACAATCTAATATGGACTTTTGTTTAGCCATACTAGTTATTATCACAATCTAATATGGACTTTTGTTTAGCCATACTAGTTATTATCACAATCTAGTATGGTCTTTTGTTTAGCTAGCCATACTAGTTATTATCACAATCTCCATGCATGCATACATAACGTAGAAGTCCAATCATGCCAAGGTAGAAGTGAAAGACCACGAATGAATGTTTTGCAATTGGCGGCCGCCAGATGTAACTGTTGCAGATAAACCAACCCTAACGTTCTGTGGGAGAACAGCTTTCAAATCAACAGCATGAGCAACAGTTGAAATTTGACCATTGTTGTCAGTGGCAGCAACACTCAATGTGTTAGATAGAGAGTCATAAATTATACTTACTTTGACTAATGACCCACTCACCCTGTTCCATGGTGTTGTCCTGGAGGAAATTACAGAGTTAACATCAATTCCAATATGTGGATACTTGGGATCATACTGATTGGCATAAGAGTCAAACTCTACACCAACAAATTGATTGAAAGCATTTTGCGCATCAACTACTCCGAGATTTGAACCTCCAGAGTTGGGAGGAATGACGGTATCTTGTGGTGCAAGAAAGAAGATGACTCCATCGGCTTTATTATAATCTTGAATGTCCTCAACCGTGAAGGAGAAGGAAGCGACGAAGCTAGCAACATGTCCAGTAGTACTATCCCAAATAGGCACTGGATTTGAATACAACACCCGTCCAATATTAGGCTTAGAAGGGTTGGTGAGTGCCATTATCCCATTTGAAAAAATCTCAGTACTACCTTGCATGATTAAATCAGATTGACCTGAGGTGAATTTTTGAAAGTCGAAGGAAGTTGTTTTCTGAGAGGTCACTGGTTCAGTAGTTGCCAGCAAGAGAGCAACTATTACTGAAACAGAAAGAAAATAAAATGGTAATTTTGAAGACATGATGATACTCATAATGATATATTTACTTAAGTTTTGATAGTATTGATGAGTTGTGAATGAGCATGCAGGTTGATGACACATATTTATACACATTATTTGCTTACTATTTCTTCCTGTTTCATTTGTGAATGGTGCAGGCAAAATTATTAAATAACAACGTCACCGGCACCAACTTAACTAGTGGTAAGGCTGCCAATTGGTAGACAGATGTGTGTGGACTTGCACCTCCGGCCAATTGCTGCCCAGTTTTCTTCTTCATCATCTTATCTTACTCATGACAATACTTTCTGGCTTTCTTATTGCAGTTGTAATGCCCAACTTACCAAGTTTCTAATATGATAATATAACATATGCAAATCGTACATATAGCATTAACATATGATAATATATGGGTTTTGCTAGAAGCCACTCATGAAGGTGTCTTTTAGCAATCCACACATTTCCACTTTTTAGTTATAACTTTGTTAAAAGACACCTTCATAAAAATTAGCTGGTGTCTTTTAGCAAAGAGGAGTGATATTTGAACAACCTATTTATACAACTTTTGAGACAACCTCATTGTTCTCTCTTCTCATTGGTCAAAAACAATAGAGACAGAAAAAGGAAGAGAGAGAATAAGAAGATAATGTGAGTATGAGAGAAAAAGTTGTACAAAAGTTGTACAAATATCATTTCTCTTTAGCAAATGCTTATAGAATAACTTGATAAAAGACATCTTCATTAAAGGTGTCTCCATTAGATTTTGTGTTTTACTTTTCCCACCCTAACTACTTCTTACGCGCCCTATAATTTTTACAAAAATGATCTTAGAATTTTGGATTATAAAATTCGAACACATTTGGATGTGTTCGGACTATATAATCTGAAATATGCTTATACATAATCAGTAATCAAAATCTCTCTCATTTCAACAGTTTCGAATTTTGCTTTTAAAAACAACCAAGAAACAAACTAAAAAATAATAAAACGTGTGAAATAAAATAAAAGTAATGCAAAAAATACGGATTTTTCAGAGAATATGAAAAATTGGTCTAAACAATGGAATTTTGGATTTTAAGGGTAAGAAATCCCTTCAACGGGAATAAGAACCTTGATTTTATTAAATATTTTCTTGCAACCTTTATCAAATTACTCTTGTAATCTTACAAAACCCGAGCCATCTTTTTTATTATTCTTTCTAAAATCCTAGATTTTTAATATGACATTAAGAGCATGGTTCAATCCTCTTTAAACTAATCATCTCGTCGATTTTGTTTTCAAGTTCCCAAATATTTGAGAATATGTTTGCTTTGATTTCTATTGTACAACTGATTCTATTCGATATTGGTGTATTTTTGCAGTGTTTGGGGTCAGATTTACGTAAAGATTTATAGATTAACAATGTAAAGATTTATAGATGATCTAAATGATTTTAACTTACAATCCATCGGTCAAATTTTGAAAATATGTATGGAGTAAGATGATATTAAGCAGTTTAACATTACTTCACTGAATTTAGATTTGGATGAAACAGTTCTGCAGCTGCTGCAGAGGCCGATTTTAAGGAAAGATAAAATGACTCAGCGTATATGATAAAAAGCACAATTTATGCATAAAAAATCATAACTCCAGCAAGAAAAGCTCTTAAATACAAAATTTATAAAGTCGCAAAAGCATGCAGCAAAACAGGACAGTTTTAAGTTGGATTACATGTAATAAAATAATCCATTCATACAGCACAAAGAAAACTGCCAATTTGGTGTTTCAAGTGCTAGATTCCTATACTAATGTTGTTGCAGAATCTATGGGGGAAAAGCAGAGCAGGAAACAGTAGAGAGACTCATCTTGAGGAAGAGTATGTGAGCTTTCATTTCCAATCAGACAAACATTTTGATTTGTATCACACACATCACTTGGGCTCTTTCGGAAAATGCAGCTTGATAAGTGCTGGAAGTTCTGCTAAATCAACCTGAGGTTTCCCAAGTAAAATGCCTTTCAACTTCTCATCACAGTTTACCACATTCTTGTTATTTGGATCCTGCTCTATCAAAGAAACAACTCATCTTTTATTCAGTCTATTCAACATACATATCAAACAGCATATGAAGATAAAGGCAAAATTGCACGAGTGGTCTTACTTAAATTTAAAGTTTCAAACATGTAATTTATCTGTTTTTTCGTGTCAAAGTAGTCCTTTATGTTTAAAACTGTCAACAATGTTGGACCAAACTCCATTTTTCATCTATGCATATTACCAAAAGTCTTACTTGACCATTCAAAAGGTGAATTACATCTTCAATTCATCAAGATAACATCAAAATTACATGACAAATTTGTAACAGAAGTAGACTAAGAATTAAAGTTGTTCCGACGTAAATGTTTTTAAAGATATGAAATTAGTTTGACACAAATAAAAATAAAGGATGTGTTTGAAACTTTAAATCAAGTTAAAGGATCTTTGGTGCAGTTTTAACTAAAAGAAATATACCAAAACCATAAGACATCATAGCAAATATGGCGGTAGCCCCAACTCAAAAATGGGCACATGCATTTTATATATTCACAACTTCACAAATATGGTTAAATAAGAAAATCATATAACAGCTCAATAACATCAGAAAGAGACCTCTTTTATTTTGGAATATTAGGTTGATAGTGCTTTGGCTCAAACAAGATCCAGATGACAAACTAGTGAGCTCTTGTTAGCCTAAAACAATGCTAAGTGCTAACTACTGAAAAACATTTTTTTTGAAGTACTAGTGCAATCAGTGCAGTCAATAGCACACTATGGTGGTGTAGCAGAGCGACCATTGACCGCTACAGGACACGCAATAGTAGAGCGGTTTGGTTTGGTGTAGCAACCAATATCGGGGTTTTTGAAGCTAGATAGCGCCAAAACTCATAATGAAATAAAAAATTCCAAAAAAGCCTTAAAGATTTAAAACATTATAGGGTTTTGGTTGAGATATTTTAGGATTTTTGCAATGAAAAACACCAAAACAGTGTTGGGGCTTCTACACTCTCACTCTGTCTCACTCTTCCTGTCATTTCTCACCCTTCTCACGATCAGCAACAACAACTAGTTGATTTTTTATGCACATAGTATAAATTACATAAATTGTATACAAATTTCAAAATAGCTGCCTCTTGGTATCACAATTCACTAGTGTTTTTGAGATCAGACACTACTGGAGATTGATAAGAACAATAAAATTACAACGAAGAATTCAACCAGCAAAAGTAACACTCAAAGATCAGCTATAAGCTATGAAGCACCGACATGTGTCGTGTCCGACACCGACACCGACACTAGTAATTACACTGAATTGTGTGATTTTTTCAAATTATTAGCTGTGTCGGCGTGTCAGTGTCGTGTCCGGTGTCCGTGTCCGTATCCATGCTTCATAGGCTATAAGCAACGATGCAGGGTCACTGGACACAACACTAGAACTGACACATACGTCATAGACAACGCTAATAATTCAAAAAAGATGCAAGTGATTGAATGTAACCACATGCATCAGTGTTGTGTTGAGGTCCAACACCAAACGGCATGTCCAATCTAAATTATCAGTGTAACATAGACTATAAGTCTATCAATTCAAAATTGCTCAAGTACCTCATCAGAACCCCATTACAACCTTCCATTATTTCTAATTCCAACCTATGAAGCACAAATGCTCCTCGGATTAGGCGTGTCCCTGATGGATATGTTTCATGTCTGACACCAAAACAACACCAACACATATGATTACATTGATTTATGTCATCTTGTGAAATTATTATTGGTGTCGACATGTCCATGTCTGTCATCAGTGTCTGAGTTTGTTTGTGCTTCATAGAAGTGAAAAAAAAAACTAAAAATATGAATTTGAAGCTATCTTTCAAAGTAAACCCCTAGCATAAAACCCACATCTTCCTTCTATCTTTTTAACTAAAAATTAAAAAAAATTCATATCATTATAATATATTACAAGTAACTTTGATATTATTAATAAATTTGATAAAATCAAAATTGTAAACAAGAAATGATTGAGTTTGATTTGAAAAGAAAAAAGGAACCTGGAGATTATTGGTTTTGATGTAGGACCAAACACGCATGAAACAAGATAAACGAGAAGTCTGAGATTGACCAACGAAGTCTCTGAGAGTGGAAGGAAGGTTAACGAGGTCGATTAAGTTCGCAAGTTTTTTAGGGTTATCGGTGACTGCTTTCTTCATTCGCTGTGGAAGCATTTTACGGCGATATGGGTTTATCAAAAGAGTGGTGAGTTTTTAAGCACTTATTTTTAAGCAATCATTTATTATTAAATTAATTTTCTTTTTCTTTATAACTTTTAATGTACGTAAATCATAATTTTTAAGCAATCATATCATGTGTTTTTTAAGGTTATTTGGCTTGCTTGTATTTGGGCAATATGGAAGGAGCGGAACAACCGTGTTTTCAATAATACGATTATTGATCTGTTACATATTGTTGAAAAAGTTAAGTTAAATTCTTTTCTTTGACTTTCTTCGAATATTGAGCCTATTGTTTTTTACTTTTACGATTGGTGGAGACATCCCCTTTATTGTATGAGTGTGATTTAAGTGTTTGGACATTTTTGTTTAGGTGGTGGCATCTTGTTTAGGTGTTGTGGTGTTGTAACAGATATTAGAGGATTCATCATTTTAGCACACCTTGTGCGGGGTGAATCACTCTGTCTTTGAGTAATATATTCCATTTTGATTTGTTCAAAAAAAAATTTATAATTTTAAAATATAAGATGTGTTATGAAAATAAGTAAACAGAGAGAGTAATAGAGAGAAGAAGAAGAAGAGAGAATAGGAGCAGTATTCTTATTTACCGATGTGTGTATCTCAATGTTACAAATGAGCCCTATTTATAAAAAAATAAAGTAGCTTATGAACTAAGCCCAATAACCTAGTAGTATGGCCCAATAACACATTGCTATTTGGACATCCACTATTAATATTTATAACACTCCCCCTTGGATGTCCATTGAGGATATGCCTCATTAACACCTTACTAAGATAAAAACCCAATGGAAAAAAAAAAAAACTAGTGAAAGAAAAGAGTACTATATCCTTTTGAGTGTGAACTTAGTAAAACCCAATGGGATAAAACCTAGGTGAAGGGAAAAAGAGTGCAGAACACATTTATTTCCCACCCTCATGAAGGCAAATATCTTTTAGACGACTAAGACCAATTTTTAGTACAAGTTTCTCAAAAACTTTACTTGGGAGTGACTTTGTAAAAACATCTGCAAGATTATCACACGACCGAATTTGTTGAATGCTGATATCACCATCCTTTTGAAGATCATGAGTGAAAAAGAATTTTGGAGAAATGTGTTTTGTTCGGTCTCCTTTAATGTATCCTTCTTTCAACTGAGCGATGCATGTTGTATTATCTTCGTAAATTATTGTTGCATCCATTCTTCCGGAGGATAAACCACAATTCTTTTGGATGTGCTGAATCATGGATCTTAACCAAACACATTCTCTACTTGCCTCATGTAATGCTAAAAGTTTCGTGTGATTTGATGATGTTGTTGTTATTGTCTGTTTCACAGATCTCCATGAAGTTGTTGTATTTCCACTTGTAAACAAATAACCTGTTTGTGATCTCCCATGATGAGGATCTGATAAATAACCTGCATCTGCATAACCAATTAATTCTAGTTTGGGTACTTTAGGATAAAACAAACTCATACCCATTGTACCTCGAAGATAACGAAATACATGCTTGACCCCATTCCAATGTCTTTGTGTAGGTGAAGAACTGTATCTTGATAATAGGTTGACAGAAAATGATATATCTGAACGCGTATAATTAGCAAGGTACATTAGTGCTCCTATTGCACTAAGATTTGGTACTTCAGGACCAAGTAGTTCTTCACCTTCATCTCGATGTCTGAAAGGATCTTTCTCCACGTCTAGTGATCTAACAACCATTGGAGTAGGCAATGGATGGGATTTGTCCATGTAGAAACGTTTTAACACTTTTGCTATGTAAGTTTCTTGATGCACAAAAATTCCATTATTTAAATGTTCGACAATAGAATTTTTTATTTATTCAATTAACAATCCGAGACAAAACTTTGTCTTTTCCAAATCTTTCATTTCGAATTCTTTCTTCAGGCAATCTATGGCTTTTGGAAGCTCTTCGAGAGTCCCAATTATGTTTATGTCATCAACATAGACAACATTATAGCAAATTCATTTTCAGATCTTTTCATAAAAATACATGGGCAAACAGAGTCATTTTTATATCTTTGAAACTTAATAAATTTCTATGAGACTTAGGTGAGTACAACGCATTCTTAATATATAATTTTGTCCCTCCACATAATGATATATTAGCTCTTCCGGAGCCTTCAATTATCTTTGTAGTACCAGATATGGTATTAACAGTCGATTCTCCTTTTAATAGATAAGAAAAATATTTTTTATCTTTGAGAATGGTGTGGGTAGTTGCACTATCAGCGAGACACATTTCTCCATAGCTACTCATTCTATAAAAAAATAGGAACAAAAATACATAAACAAGAAGAATAAGAATGATAAGTAATTATTTAAACGACGAGAAAATAACTTTTATTGTCAATAACATTGAGAAATTCAAAAACACACTTAACATAGAGAAATTCAAAACACACTAAAACATAAGACTTTATTACTATCATAAAAAACTATTTCTTCACGGTTCCATCTCCAATAAGGTGATCAATTTTTCCATTTGGATCTTCAAAGAAATCACCAATATCCAAAGGAGTAGTATCCATGTCACCATAAATATCATAATCAGCATCATCACCATCATTATAAGCATAATGAGTTTCAACCTTTTTTTCCTTTGTTTTTCAGTGATTGCTGATAAAGGTCAACCAAATGCTTTGGAGTACGACATGTACGAGACCAATGACCTTTGCCACCACATCGATAGCAAATATTTTCATTTGTTTTGCTATTTTGTCCACCTTTTTCCTTTTCATATTTTTCCACTTCTGGTGGAAAAATGGGGTTTTGAATTTTCCATTAGGATTGTGGGCATGACCGCGACCGCGACCGCGACCACGAGCTTTTCCAAAATGGTTGTGTTGTGATGCATTCACTTCAGGGAATGGAGCTACACCAGCAGGGCGAGCTTCATGATTTTTCATTAGAAGCTCATTGTTCTGTTCAGCAACCAGAAGACAAGAAATTAAATCAGAGTATTTTTTAAACCCCTTTTCACGGTATTGCTGTTGTAGGAGCATGTTGGATGCATGAAAGGTTGAAAATGTTTTCTCTAACAGATCCGCATCTGTTACCTTTTCACCACACAATTCTAATTGAGAAGTAATTTTGTATACTTCAGAATTATAGGCAGTTACAGATTTATAGTCATGTAAGCGCAAATGCATCCAATCATATCTAGCTTTTGGGAGGATAATGGTTTTCAAGTGCTCGTATCTTTCTTTTAGTTTATTCTAGAGCACAAGTGGATCTTTGACAGTGAGATATTCATTCTTAAGTGCTTCATTAATATGGTGACGAAGGAATATCAATGTTTTTTCTTTTTGTTGTTCATCTACGGCCCAAGTCAAATAGTTGTGTTCAGAAATTTTTTAGTGCCTCAAAGTGAAGTTTTGAGAGATTTAACATGCTTACTACTATCATCAAATTATAAGATTAATCAAATTAGTTAATATAACGAGTAAGAAAAGAAAATTAAGTAGATTGATCATGCTTATTTATAACAAATTGAACTATTTGTTGTTGAATATTTTTTTTTTTTTTACACTACAATCTAAAAGTAGAATATTGTAAAAAATATGGCAAGATTGTATCAAAGTAAATAAAAGGTTCGCAAAATTGACCAGACTATGTAATGAAAAAGAATGCTATTAAATCTGTGTTATATTTTTCAGCCATCGGTTTGTAAAAAGAATGCTGATTTGTTCCTAAATATGTATGCTAGTTACGTCATATGAACTTGATTGGATCAATGCTATTGATAAGCACTTCTTGATATATTAATTAATTATAAGATAATTACTACAAAATGCTATTTCTTAGGTGATGTGTAACACATGATGACTAATGACTACGTGTTCTTCAATTTTAAAAAAATAGAAGTATCCTTCTCATAATTAGTTGAAAAAAATGCTACACGTTAAGGTTATAGTTCCATATTTATCGGATAAAAAAAACAAGTGTATTACTTATATTATATTATAAGATGAGGATTTTAGTACCTCCATACGATGAGGATTCAATTACTCATGCAACCATAACTTTTAAAATGGTAGCTATTCAAATTTCACGATAAATGCACAAACGTACGATAATAATAATAATAAAAATTGTAGTACTTTTGCGATCCTTCAAGGATGCATCACGATTGAATTCATCAAGAATACATTAATAAAAAATTGATTTTTAAGCGATCCTTCGGGGATGCACTAGTATTGAATTCTTCATGAATTCATTAAAAAATCAATTTGTATGTGGAATCCTTCAAGGATGCATTAGTATAGTGTTGAGTTCTTCAGGAATTCATGAAGAAAATTTTGCATTAGTACTACCCTTGAATTCTTCAGGAATTCATTAAGAAAATTTTATATGTGCAATCCTTCTGGGATGCATTAGTATTGAATTCTTCAAGAATTCATTAGAGTTTCTTTATTTACTTTTAAGCGAATCCTTCAAGGATGCATGTATGTTGAATTAAAATAAATAAACACTATATAATTTGCAAAATAACAATGATGTGTATCTATTAGGTCCTGATTCCAATTGATGGAATTGTAACAGTGACCTAAAATCATCTATACAAAATTACAATTATTTGATGATAGAATACAAAAACATCATGTCCGTTCTTAACAAATTAAAGCAACCGATTGAAAAACACAAACGATTATCACCAAAAGAGTCATAATGTTATATGAATTTATAACAGCAATTAAACAGGCACATAAATTTCATAACTATCATGGTTGATTACCAAAAGAAAACCAAAAACCAATTTCTAATGATCATATTCCTATGCAATCACGTATATACACAAGTAAATTATATGAAAGCGAAAAACTATGAATTAGTGAATATATTATATGAATACCTTTTCAGTGATTAGAGCGTGTTGATAACGTGTTATGAAAATAAGTAAATAGAGAGAGTAATAGAGAGAAGGAGAAGAAGAGAGAATAGGAGCAGTATTCTTATTCACTGATGTGTGTATCTCAATGTTACAAATGAGCTCTATTTATAAGAAAATAGAGTAGCTTATGAACTAAGTCCAATAAGCTAATAGTATGGCCCAATAACACATTTGCTATTTGGACATCCACTATTAATATTTATAACAAGATGTTTAAAAAGAATCAGGGAAGGAAGAACAAGTATTAAACAAAGTACTCTCCCAACAATTTGAACTTTGTAAGGCTAAACTCTTACTACCGAGGTAGCACCTTCTTTTTTTAGTAAGTTTTTCAAAAAAAACTATCAGAAATGGAAGGAGAAAAATCTGGTGAATACTTTAGTACTTTGGAGTTTGGTTGGATATGTATCAATCATTCAATCTTTTAATGTCATGTATATTTTATATAAATTTATTTTAAAATGAGTTCAAATTTTGAGCTTGTAAAAAAAAAAATTCAAATTTTGAGTAAATTTTGCTTATAGGTACCGTATAAATATTCAACCAAAGTATTCATCTATCAAGAGATAACGGTAATTTTCTGATAAATTTTGCATAAAAGGTTCATGCGACACTTGCCACATGAACTTCTCTTAGCATGTGTCTATAATTTAACGTGATGGCTAAGATTGGTAACTAGAAAATATGTTGTGAACGAAAGTTTGAAAAGAATATAATTTATAAAGATTAAAATGAAAGTTGATATTATACTATGTGAGAAACCGATCATCTCCATTTTTTGACAAAAGGCCGTTTCCATTATTGAGAAAGTGGAAGACCTCTAAACTAGTGACAGGTCCAAACAAATGTAACATCTTTTTTAGAAAATTACAACCTCTATTTCTTTTCAAGTTTTATCTTTGTAGAATGATAATAATGCATCTTCATTTCACAACAAAAATCCCTTCTTCTCAACAATTAGATCTATCTATGATGGTGAAGCCATTATATTGATAATAATATGCACCACATGATACATATTTATCACAAAGCATGCACATTCCTGTACATGCATGCATGCTTTTGTCATTGACATTGCTCTTGCAAACTTAACCATATGGATTTCTAAAAGTCTTTAAGAGATTAGGAATGTCGTGAGCAAGCATATCATCCACGGCTTGTATCGATTTCGGTTTCAATTTCTCAAACTTGTCGATGTTATAACCACTCAACACATCTTTGAAGTGTTCAACATTTGGAAAGTCTCCTGCTGGTAGATGGAACTCCTTTTGTACCTGTTATACATTTTTTTCAATTTTCAATCCTTATTTATCGTAAATTTGTGACCAATTCAGAGTTGTTGGTGGATTCATATATACCTTTGCGAATTCCCCCTCCAAGTTATCAATGAGTTTTTGTTGAGCTTTAGCTTTCCCCATCATGGCAGGCATTTGCTTTTTTAGATGACTGATAATATATGCATGTATTTTGGCAGCTCGAGCTCGTTTTACAAATTCATTGATCTACATTATGTACAAATGTTATCTCAATTACAAAAAGATGCAACTTCAATAGATAAAATAAAAATATATCAGATGTTAGCATAGTGGTTAGTGCTTAGCTTTGCAATCTAAAGAGGCATAGTTCAGTTCAAACTCTTAGCGACCCTAGCACATCGGTGATCGCTTGGCTTTTTAATATAAAAGGACATATTTAGGTTCGATTTGGAGACTATGTGGCCAAGTGTCTCTCCCTTCGCACTAAATAAATAATATCATCCCCCCTCCCATATTAATTTCTTAAGAAAACATGATTAGTTACTTAAGCTGAAATTCAAGAGATCGGATACACAACAGCTATGAAGTCAATACCACAACAAAAATTTGCATAACATGGTACTAATGTGGTAAGGACGTCAATCCTTTTACTAATGTTATCCCACTAAATATACTAAAAAGTACTCTCGAATCGTTATTATTTCATCCCTATGCCAGTTATCTTTCAAGCTTTTGTGGTTCATCCTTTACTTACTCCACAAATGAATCTCATCAACGAATTTAGCTAATATAAAAAATTGCACATGTGTGTAGTATTTACGTTGAGAAAAGCATTATGCTTAAAAAATTTAATCAAATGAAAACCTTACTTTACGATCACAAGCCTTCTTTGGTATATCTTTTAGATCTGTAAGAAGGTCTTCCTGTTCTCTTTCGAAGAGTTCATTGCCAAGTACACCATTGACAACATTGTTTACAGGCTGGTCATTGAAGGATCTGCCAATATAAGTCAATGTCATAAGATTTAAATCACATCTAAATTTATAGAGACTTATATATAAGTGGCTATGCCATATGCACATAATTAAATTGTTTATCCAAGCATTGGCAAATATAACATTTCAAGATTGATGGTAGAGAATGTGTGCACATGACATATATGAGTAGCATACCCTATATACACCCGCGTGACTTCTGGAATATTGAGCACTTTCCCAAGTGACCACATTAAAGCACCGTAAATTCTCATTAACTGAAACATTAGGGCACACAATTATATATAAAATTATATTCTCCGACTATGTTTCAAAATATTTGCTAAGCAAACAAATACAAAATGAATTGTTTAATGTTATCTTACCTGTTGAGTATCAACTTGGTCTGCCTTGTTTAAAACCACTCTAATTTTATCATCATGCCCCTTGAGGGATGTTATCACACGTTTGAACTCGTCGCTGATATCAAGTTTGTGAGGATCAAATAGGAGGAGTATTAAATCAGACTTAGCAGCAAACCAAGAAGTTACGCCGGTAAAATCATATGATCTCTCTAATCGTTGCTTTTCTCCTGATAGAACTCCAGGGCTGTCCACAAATGTAATGTGCTCTAGTAGCTTTGGACAAATGAGAAAAAGTTAGTTCCAAATGCTACAAAAATGAAAAAACTTAATTACTATATACTGGCACGGTAAAATCATATGATCTATGTGATTGTTGCTTTTCTCCTTATTGAATTTGCAGATATTTTAGAAAATATATTATGACACAAATTATGTTGATAATATTGGTCATGTGTAAAACTTTTTTTTATGTTGTTATTGCATAGTTAATAAACTCAACGACTAAAATCTGCTAATAATTTTTTTCCAATTTTTTTCTAGAGAAAACTTACAGGATGAGGCATTGTAGAACACTCAAACTTTGACAAAAAAGCGGAGCCAAAATTTGTAAGACCACCAAATGGCATGTCTGCTTGGACAGCAACAGTATTACCAGGAATACTTCTCTCATCAGGTCCAGACTGCATAGATAACAATCACTTCACGATATCATACTTGGCACTCAAACTACTATGACCATAAAATCATATATCATAAATGCCCACAGCAATCTTATAAGCCAACTTCACATTTCATTTTTTAAAATGATTACAACTTAAACTATAAGAGATTTTGAAGAGAATAAAGTAATATAAAAACACAACCAATATCTCATAAATATAATTAAACGATATCGAGGATCAGAACTAACATATATGCCTGCAAAGACTGCAATGTATTTCAGTGAAAAATTCCGAAAGATATCACCAAGTGTTCCTGTAGTGTGAAGCTTGCTTTATTTATTGTAACTCAACAACAATGTTCCCTCATTTTATTTGAACAGTCATGGACTATGTACCATTTGTTATATATTAATTTGAAAATTCTTAAGCCAAGTTTGCAATTACAGGCTTGATGTTCAAGCATATATCTAGGACTGTTAAAAAAGTCAAAACCGAACTGAACCGAAAAGGACCAAACTGTGACTGGAACTTCACAAACCAAACTGAACTAGTTCAATTCAGTTCAGCTCATGAACTATCTTTCACAGTATGGTTCTTTTCGGTGAGTTGCAGTTCGGTAGTTGGTTTTTTTTACAGTCCTAATATTCAATTTAGTTCAGTTTTTGTTTTTCTTAACAGTTCTAATATCTCTTAATAATAAAAATTTGGTATGGTTCGGTTGACAAAGAATCAGTTTGGTCCAAGTTACAGTTTAGTTTTCTATGAAGGTAGATACGGTACATAAACACAAAACCGGTACACCGAACTTTTATACCAGCTTGGAACGGTTCAGTTTTACGAAACTGTTGTAACGGTTAAGTTTTCCTTCGTGAACCGAACTATAGACTCATATGTCAATTTAAGATACAAATTCAAAACTGAAGAAAGCTACCATATCAGTAGTAACTAGTAATGGAGAGTAAATGGTTTAGTACATACCATGACAACAACAAACCTATCAGTTGTTGGTTCAGGTCCAATATGAGCTCCTAATGACAAGTAAATAGAAAAACAAGAAAATAAAATCAGTAACATGTACGGTTTAACAGATATAATAATGACATAAATATATATTACTCGAGTAGAAATCGAGAATGGATCAAACTACTTGCCTGGATAACTACTTTGAAGCATATGTTTAATAAAAGTTGTTTTCCCGGTTGAGTATTGACCCAAAAGCATAACCATAGGTTTGGCATCAAAATCACTATTTGTCTACAATCAATCAATATAGAAGTGAATATGTTTTTTCCGATATTTAAAACGCGGTTAGCTTAATCAAAAAGTTACACAAAAGAACAAGAGTCATATACTGACTAGTAAAGGAGATACGAAATCGTTGAATCGATAGGCAACTTCTAAAGGCTTCAACTTTTGAATGTAAAGTCTCTTCAAACCATCGATAATTGATGTCACAGAGGAAGCAGATATCTGTGGACATAATGCACAAAATGTTGAAGTGGAAAATCAATATGAATGCAAAAAATAAGCAAGTAGCACAACCAGAGAATATCAAATTTCAGAGTAATAGTAATAACAAAATGTGTACCTTTTTTGATGACTTTGCAGAAAACCACTTATCTGAGGGTGATGGCAGCGGACTAACTGCATTATTGCAAATTACGCAAACTTGGAATTTGAAGAGAAGAGAAGAAAGAAATTGAAAAACCAACGAAAATAAATGTGAAAGTGTAAATGACCGTAGTCAATAAAATGAGATATATTACCACTCCTATCTTTATCTTTATGTTTGCGCTTTTTCTTCTGTACATACATAACCATTTAGGTACGGATAAGCACTTTGATTAAATCAACATAAACTATTAGCATTGAGATGGAAATACTTACTGCAACTAATGCGTCCAAACCTTCCATTTTTGGTGGTTTTACGTTTTTTATAACTGAAATCGAAGTAAATCTTCTATTAGGTAGCTTTATCTGAAAGGCACTTACAAGTAACAAAAATATGCATTGCAAAACTATAAAGCACTGACACAAACATCAAACGCGATATCAATATCAATACCGACATGTAATGGAGATAATAATTTAAGAAAATGCAAGTGATTGGATGTAACCAACCACATGTGTTGGTGTCATCAGACGCCTAGACACGACTTCAATCTAGAGTGTCGTGGCTGCATAGTTGCAAAATCATTAACTAAAACATATGTAGAGAGTAGAGTTATCCAACCATACAATAGAGGACAAACCTAAAGATACAGAACTTACGATCACTAGTCAGAAGATCCTGTGTTATTGAGTGGCCAGATTGTCCCAAAGAAACAAGCTACAATTCAAATGGGTTAAAGTCGAAAAAATGATTCGCATTAAAGTTTGATAAAGCAAAGTTTTTTTTTTAATGAAAAGAATTACCTGCATAGAAATAACAAATTCTTTGAAACCAAGATACCCTTCTCGCTTTGAATCTGCAATAGCCCACACCTTAGTTTGGTAAGGTGAGAAACAAAGAAACAATTTAGTTACAAGGAAGATAAAAAAGTGAAAAATAAGAGACTGTGTGGAACTAGCAGCAACTTGAATAATCAATATAATTTCATCTAATGGAAACAATATGGCATCAAAGAAAACTTTTACACGATTCAAATGTAATCCACTATCATCATTGTAATAGTCACTATGTAGTAAACAATAAAATGCCATAGCCTTTGAGTAATATATTTCATTCCTCATTGAGTGGCATAATATTAATAACTCGTTGATAGTGTTAGATGTGTCGATAAGACTTGCAACCATATCTAGAATAGGTTACGAATCTTCTGATATCATCTTAGATTTTAGGTCTGGCTGAACCCCACAAAATCGATGTATAAACACTATAGAGTATAGACCTCATCTCTAGTCGATGTGCACTCTAATTTTTTCCAATAAACCTAAATTATAAAAACTCAAATTTGAGATGCCTTACCAAAGGAAACAAGCCTTTACTTCAAAATACTAATTGACTGGTTTCCACCCTAATGAACACATACATTATTCCTATTTATACAGACACCTTGTTCCAATGCACAAGCCAAATAAAAAAAATTGAAACCTGCTTGAGCTCTTGTCGAGACAAATTCGACATTGCAAAAAATTTGGTGGCTTCAGTCCCGGTAAAGCGACCATCGCCATCTGTATAAAAAACACAAATTTCCAATCACCATATTGTTTTCACAAAAGAGTAAAATGATGCAAAAAAAAATATAAAATATTGCATTAGAAACCACATAAAGGGGAATATGAATACATTAAAAGCTTTATTCAAGGCTACATCAACGTGTGCAGTTTTTCACAAGCATGTAGCATAATTATATCCCTTTATAGAAAAGATTAGAGTAAAAGTTAAATATCAAAAACTTCATAATCATAACAAACATGGTGAAAAACAATATCCTATAAATTTTAATTTACACAAAAGTAAAAAAAAAAAAATGAAATTTTGTTTATAGAATAACCTGCATCTGCATAATTGAACCACTCTTGATAAAGGGTCAGATTCTCTTTCGAGTTTGAATCATTTGGAACCGTGACAATCTCCATACCATGCATGAGCAATGAAAATGAAAATTTGGTTTTTTGTGAAAGAGAATCAAAGAGGGGTTACAAAAATGCAGAGAGATGTTAATTGTTCAAAGGAGAAGAAAGGGTTCCCTTGTTGAAAACAAAAGAGTTCGCGCAAAAATGGTTCTTGTATTTGAGTTAAACCGTTAAAACATGACATGCATTAATCTCGGAATTTGAATTTTTGTTAACAATTAGACACGTGTTATATAGTAAAAGGTGTTTATGTGTTGCACCAAAAAATAAATAAAAGGTGCATGTGTTTTTTATGCTTTAAATTTGGGTATGTTTGGGTTGGCAAAATTATACATGCAAGTCATTGGAAATACGTGTATAGTTGCTTCCTAGTGTCCGGGCACCGGTTACCATTTATATATATATATATATTTGTCATTTATTTTGTTGTAAACCGGATACCCTCTGCACGCGCAATCACAGATATTAATCTCTCGAGTCTTGTGGAATCCAAGTGGAAGGCAAACTCTTCCTGAGAGTTTTAACGCTGCCACGTGCGTAAGGATGGATTCGAACCCAGAATCTTGATGAAGTTAGAAGAAACACGTGTCATCTCATCTAAGCGTTCTTGGGTATATTTATCTTTTTATTAGATGACTATATATATTTTTGTATTACACTAAAAATAGACACAAAATCTGCAATCACTGTAATACAAAACTATTATTTAAAATCATGATAAGAATTTAAAAAGAAAAATATCATCATTCACCCATCATCATAAAATCAATTTTTTTAGGGGATCATGAAATCATCATTAAAAATTATGTATATAAAATAGAAAATGATCAAATATGTCTAAAATATTAAAAAGGTGGGTATCAATTTCATACTCCAACCCTGGCAATTGTTTAAACATCTCCAAACAATAAAGAATTGTAGAAACATTAACAGCTTTATCACTATTAAAAGTATTTTCACTATTTAAACTTTAAACTATACAATCAAATTGATCACACATTTGAGAACCAGCACCTCCTTTCTTGTTATCAATTTCAACCCTTTTTACTTTTTGGCTTTTGAATAGAAGAACTTGATACCTCTTCACCTTGCCCTACTAACTCCTCAACATGCTCACCATAATCTTCACCAGTTGCTTCAGTCCTTATTTCTAGGTCTATAGACCATGCCCATTTACCATGGCTGGATGCCATAGTATCCTTAAAAAGGATCTCCGGCTCCGGCACATATTCTCCCTGTCTTTGAACATTGCAACTTCAGGATATTCCTTACATATAATAAATTTGATTTACTAAATATTGAAAAGGTTGAAATTTTACTTCTATTACTTTCTAGTGAAAATGCATTTTTAACAGTTTAGGCCGAAGTATGCCTCATAAAATAAAACATGCAATTTTGCTAAACAAAAGTCAAAATGGTTATGTTAGGTCAACAGTTACAGGTACCTGTTACAAGCACATGCAACATGATTAATGTCATATCAGATTAAGGCCTTAAAGTTTGTCATATCAGATTAAAATAAGTGAAAGAGAATTAAGGGCTTAAAGTTTGTCATATCAGATTATAATGCATAGCAAGATTAATGTCATTAGTAAAGGAGAGAAAAAGCAAAGATTGATAATATGCATCAGTAAATCTATAAAAGCATGTTCTCTTGTACAAACATCACAGAATTGTTAAACTTAAAGAAGTCACAAGTCACACAAATTGTTATGCTAAATATCACAAAGAATTGTCAAATGTTTCTATAAATTTAGGTCCAGAAATCAGAACTATACTGAATAGGAAGTCTAGTGGAAACCAAGAAACTACAAAAAAGCAGTGCCCTTTGTCAAGAATCTTAACTGAAAATCCATGAACACCAACTTCCCCGCCCACTCAAACAGAAATAAACAAACTAATGATCAAAATCATAGGCTTGAAAACAAAATTGTTTTCAAATTGCGGCATTCTTCATTTTATCAAACATATATATACAGAGGAGCTAGATTTGATTTACTTTCAATTGGAGCCACAACCTTAAGAATATGCAGCAACATCAAGCACAATAGGATAGGAAAAAGCAACAACACCTACTAGTGACAAAAACGACATTTCAAACAACTCTTGACAATATTGACTACTATGAAGCTCAATCGATACCGCAGTAACATGGGTACATCAATTAATCAGGTCACACTCATTATGATAGGACACCAATTACCCTTGGGCCAAATGAGGCTATGTTGGTCTCACCTATGAATTCTAGGCCCACAGTTTGGAGAGTGTATGAGAGGAAGAAAAAGAGGGGAGAGAAGGATACCGTTAAGGGAAATGTTTAGCTGGCAGTTTGTTATGGGAGAGGTTATAAGCAGTGAGCAAGTAAACAAGGCAAACATTCTGTTAGAAGAGAGGACAGAGAAATATTCTCTGAGGAGTCATAGGACTCTGGGTCAGTTGTAGAGAGTCATCTCTCATCTGAATTTTCTATCAATAAACTCACTATTTCATCTAGTCTCTTTTTATTTTTCCTTCTATTACTGTTTCTGCTCTATCACATTATGTGTTCCGATTTGGTAGTAAGAACTTCCGGTTTGATTTTGAAAATAGCAATGAGATTGTTTTATTAATCCTGAAAAATTATAATAAAAAGATTATAATTGAAAAGTTATATATAAATTCAAAAGTTTCATCTATTTCAATCCAACCAAGTTCGAAATTAAAGGTCTGTCATACCCTCTTTCATCTACTGTCACCTATTATACAACCAAGTAAACAAATACCTTACGACTTCAGCAAAAGGTATGCTGAAGAGTAGAGCTAAGTAGAGGTTTATAGCAATTGCAAGTTCTGCATTAGTGAATAAATCTGAAACAAAACCAAAGCAAAACCATAATCAATCTAAAATTTGGGACGTACAGAACAAGGCTAACATTAGCGACATCTATCTATCTCTTTGTCTAAGTTCTACATCTATTTGTCTAAGTTATAAGCAATCTGATACTTAAATTCAGCTAACTAATTGAATAGCCAAGCCTAATGATATACAGCATCAAATCAATAGAAAATCAGAGAAACAAGCAACCAAATCAGGAACAATTGCAATGAAAGTCAACATGAATAAGCAAATATTGGCTGTAAAAATCACAACAAGGAACAACAGCAAAAAACTCAGAAACCCTAGCGTACCTGAGTTACAGAGAATGAAGAAGACGAAGATAGCACAACAAGCAAAGAGAACTAAGAGGAAGAGGTCGAAGAGAACGGATATGTAGCGTTGTTTCTGGTTCAAGAAGAGGTAGAAGAAAAGAACGAAGATAGAACCCTGGTGAGAGAATTGAGTTTTGCAAAATGAACCGGTTCCGTGTTTCCGCTCTGTGTCCAAAATTCATAGGCCCAAATTGATAAGCTTGTAAGGGGAGCTCATAAGCTCTTGTAATTTTTTCATCCAAACAGTTCTACATCTCGCTAGCAGAAAATGGAATAGCAGATGTTATTGCCCTATTAGCGAAACTAGGATAATGTTGCAGTTTTCATTGCGAATTCATCAAAACCCGCTATGCTATAGCGCTATTATCCTATTTGACAATAATGGCCAAAACACATGATTCCCTATTCTAAAGTTACAGCAAAAAGCAATAAGAATTAAGGAACAATGCACTTTTTTACCCTCTTTCTTCTTAAATCTTAACCTCATTGCAAAGCAAAGAGGGGAGATGAGAGGTTTAGGCAAGAAAATGTTTTATAACAGAACTTCAAGCAATAATTTCTAAATCATGAGCAACAAACTTATCCACGCATGTTTCATACTGCAAATCGCAAAAGGTAACTTTAACATACCAGAAGGTAAACTTGAAAACGGTAAATATTGTTTGACTAGGTCATGTGAAACATACCTTCCCTTGTATGAACATCAGACAAACATTTATATATCATCCAGACTCATGTAATTGCAATCAAGCCAAAGCAAGACCTTCATTTTGATTGCATTGAATTGTACTAATATCTTGGCAAAAAAAAAAGCTGCGGCTCTGAACTCTTCGATCTGTTAACGTTTAGAACACCATCATTGTCATAATCCAGTTTGGATTTTCATATACGAACATCATAATGTGCTCGCCCTTGTCCTTTACAGCATACCATTTCATCATTAAGGCTCTCAAAACATGATATGAAAAATTCAGACGAACCTCAGTTCTGCATCAACTCTTGAAATGTGTCGCTTTCTTTATCATCTGAGTAAATGCTTATAAGCAACTCTGTGGTAGTAGCATCCACTGCAAACCCTTTGTTTTTCATTATTTGAAGGTATTTTTTCGACCTTAGAACATCACGTTTTCGCAGCAATCCTTGGACAAAGATATTATAAGAACATTTATTAGGTTGACATCCATTTTCTTCCATCTTCATAAGCAAGTCTTCAGCATCATCCAACAACCCTTTTCTACATAAACCTCCAATCATGATATTAAACGTATACGAATCGAATCTTAACCCTTTAACCAGTAAACGTGCAAGAACCTTCCTTGCATCATTCAACTTTCCATCTTTACACAAACCATCAATCATAACATTATAAATCACAATATCAAGATCTAAATCACTTTCCTCCAAAGCCCTAAACAACAACATCGCCTCAAAACGAAAATGACATTTAATTAAACCATCCAAAACAACAGCACAGGTCAAAAGAGTCGGAACCATACCATATTGCTTCATTGTAAAGAACAATTCTTTAGCAGCCAAAGGTTTACCAACCTCACAAAACCCACTAACAAGTGTTGTCCAAGTCACAACATCAGGATACAAACCTTCATTAACCATTTCATTCAACAAACACATAGCTTTATCAACATCTTTAACCTTACACCAACCATGAATCAGTGAATTATAAGTCACAACACTAGGCAAACACTTCTTCAAAACCATCAAACGAAATACTTTTATAGCTTCATCTATTTCATTCATCAAACAATAACCACCAATCAATGAATTATAAGTCACAACATTAGGTTCCACACCCATTTGCACCATAAAACTAATCACACTTTTAGCCTCCAAAATCAACCCTTCTTTACAAAAACCATCCACCAAAATCGTAAAAGTTTGAACATCAGGCATTACGCCCTTTTCCATCATCTCATTCAACAAAAAATACGCTTTTTTCCATTCACCAATGCTACAAACCCCTTGAATCAAACAATTATAAGTAACCAAACTACCCTTAACACCTTTTTCATTCATTTCCGCAAACAAACTCAAAGCCTCCGAAACAAACCCTCCTTTACAAAAACCATCCATAATTGCATTATAAACAACAACATTCGGTTCATAGTTTCTCTCAACCATATCCCTAATACAACCAACAGCACTAACCATATCCCCAATTTTACACAAACCATTAACCAACGCACCAAATGTGTAACCATTTGGTTCATAACCCGCATTCTCCATTTCGCGGGTTAAACAAACCGCTCGTGCAACATTACCTTCAACACAAAGCCCATTAACAATCGTGTTCAAAGTCACCACTGTCGGCTTTAACCCTGTTTTAAACATCTGGCTCAAAACAGAGAATGCGAATTTAGTATGGCCCAGATGACAAAGACAGTTAATTACAATGTTGAGCGTGTAAGTATCGGCGTTGATGTTAAACGAATGCGCGTGTTTGATTAGTGAAATTGTTGTTGTGTAGTTTTTGGTTTTGGTTATGAATGTGAATAAAAGATTGAAGTCTTTGATGTTAGGGAGAGGTTTGAGTGTGAGCATTTGGTGAAAGAATGTGACGGCGGTGTTAACGTTTGTGAGGGTTCTTATGGTGTTTAAGAGATGGGTTCTTGTGTTTGTTGGGTTGCTGTTAACGGCGTTAGAGGAGAAGTGAAGGTTAGAGGTTAGGTTGTTATGGTTTTTGAGACGGAGATAACATGAAGAGATTGAAGTTCTTGTTGTTCGCATTGTGGAAAAGGAAATGGTGTGAATCTGAATTAGAGTGAAATTAAGTGGAAGAAGGAGATGAAATTGAGAGTGTTTTTGTTAGTAATAATGGTTAAGGGGGGTATGCAAAGCAATTAGATGTAAGAGGAAGAAGGAAAAAGAGGAGAAATGAATTGAGAGAAAAGAAGCAGTGTTACCTGAAAGTGGCTTAATGGAAAATGTCTGTGGCGGAAGAGGACCTGTTCCAACTTCGAAGTGAAGAGGAAAATAGGGATGGATTGTTCGGAACAATTTGAGTTTGATGTTGGGTATAAAAAAAATTTATTAGAATTAAATTATCTGACCTGAACTCTAAATTATTAAGATCTCTTCGCTTAATAATAGGATTGTAAGCACAAAAAAAAAAACATTTTTATATAACATTTTTTTAGGGGAAGATAATTCGTCTCATTTCATCCACAATAATAGAGTAAATGTAATATGGAGGACAATAGAAAGTAATGAGACTACATGTAATATAGATGCTCGATCAAGATTATGAGCGGCTCTATTAGCTTGTCTCCTAACATAAATTAGAGAATAACTAGAATTAGAAAATACAAAGTCCTACAATTAGAGAGTAAAATTCTTAACTCGTTCAGATAGGAGCTATTACCAAGGACACATTCATAACTAGTTGACAATCAGTTTCGAATACTACCTGATTGAGGCTAAGATCAAGAGAAATTTAAGAGTTTTACATTAATTTGTTACAGTTTTAAAAAAAAAATTAGAATTTAAAAAATAAAATCTAAAAACAGCTTCAAATGAGAAGCTGTTATAAGTAGTCTATCAAAAAATATATCTTTCTTAGAGGGAAGAGAAAATATGTTTTAAAAGATTAAACTAATTTTGTAACAAAAAATTCCTTTTATATAGTTGTACCTACACAAACTAAATTATTTGTTTAAAAAAAGTGATTTTTATCACGGTAAACAAATGCAAAATAGATTATGCATCATAATCATAAAATCTCTAAAATATAATCTCTAAATTATTTGATGTAAAAATCACTTTTATTTTAATATGTAACAAACGAGCCCTAAGTTAATTTTTTTTTAAAGGGAACCCTAAGTTAGATATTAATTGGTTCTACCTAAAATTTATTAGAAATTAATTAAAAAATTTACATGAAACATTTAGTGGATAAGATGAATTTCTAATTAAAAAATTTATTAGAAATATAAAGTTAGTTTTTTTTCCTAAAAAAAAAAAACAGTTAGTTTTTTTACTAATAAAATATCATACCTCCTTCCCTAATTATAGGACCCTTTTGAAAAAATAACGGGAATTAAGATAATGGATATTTGTATTAAATATGTTTGTAATTACTATTGTTTTGACAATTTTATCCTTTACGATATAGAGTTGGTTTATGTTTTCAACATGTTATTTATTGTTGATTGAAGAAAAAGATGTATAATAAATAGGGGCATGTATGTAAAGAAATAATTAATGTAGTTGGAAATAACAAAGGTGTCCTATAAAAAGGGACAAAAAAAATTCTCAAAAGGATCTTATAATTAGGGACGGAGGTAGTAGTAGTTAGTTGAAATATTCATGACTAATAAAAAAATTGTTGTTAAAAAAAATGTTGGTTGAAATATTTATGCAAATCATATAAAAACTATTTTATAATAGATAAGTTTAAGGGTCTCTTTGGTTCGAGAGTTTTGAAGGGGGTAGGGGATGGAAGATTTTTAATTTGAAGTGTTTGATTCAATTTTTAGAAGGAGAGAGGAACAAATTTTATTGCAGTGCCAAAATTATCCTTTGATTAATTTAAAATCTAAATATTATCCTTATAATCAATAATTATGTTATATTATTCTTAAAACAACTTTTATTATTATTATTATTATTATATTATTATTATTATTATTAGGTTATATGTTATAGGTTATATTATCTTGTAACAATTTTTTATTACTATTAGGTTATATTATCGTATAACAACTTTTTGTTCTAACTGTTATGAATACAAGTAAATAGAGATGATAATAATAGAGAGAAGGAGAAGAGAGAATAGGAGCAGTATTCTTATTCACTGATGTGTGTATCCCAATGTTACAAATGAGCTCTATTTATAAGAAAATAGAGTAGCTTATGAACTAAGCCCAATAACCTAGTAGTATGGCCCAATAACACATTTGCTATTTGGACATCCACTATTAATATTTATAACACTCCCCCTTGGATGTCCATTGACGATATGCCTCGTTAAAACCTTACTAGAGAAAAACCTAATAGGAGAAAAATTCTAGTGAAGGAAAAAGAGTGCAATATCTTGTGTATGATAATCTGCCTCGTTAAAAACCTTACCAGGAAAACCCAATGGGACAAAACCATGGTTAAGGGAAAAAGAGTGCAGAACACATTTATGTCTCCCCCTCATAAAGACAATCATCTATGAGACGAAGAAAGTCAAATAATATTTATTCTAGTTACTCAAAAGTTTACTTGCATCGACTTTGTTGAAATATCTGGTTTATCTTCATAGTCTTCTTCAAATTAGTAGTGCTTGAGAAGTTTCTTCATATTGAGTTGTTGCAAGACCCCCTTTAAGAAATCAACAAGTTTCTTGTACTTGTAAAATCATCATCCTTGATAAAAGAGTGTTCTTCACTTCCTTGATTATGTTGCTTCTTTAAGATACAAAATATATGCTTGCCTTTGTTCTGATATCTGTATTTACTAACATTGGCAAACCAAAATACCACAATAAATATCATTAACAAAATACATTGATGTTCTCGTTTGAACTAAGATATGGTACTTCAGGACCAATTCAAGTTGTTTATCATTTTCTTGAGGACATGATCTATACTAATATCAAGTGACATCACAATCATTATAGTACACAGTCAACTAGATGTGTCCATATCAAATACATTTGTTATATAAGTTTCTTGATGCACAAAATCTCAATTAAATAATAAATTTGCAAATCCAAACAAACTTTGTGCATGAAACATATTTAATTTCAAATATTTCTATAATCAATAGATGTTAGAATCTCTTCAGGAGTTCAATAATATTTATACCATCATCATTAAAATGATTATAACAAATTCATTTTCAAAGATTTAGAATGGACATATGATGTCATTTCTTCAATATCTCACGAAAATTAATTTTATCGGAGAGTTTCATATACTCATCACTATCACGTGAGTCATACAACTATATTGCAACACATCTTTCATATAAATTGAGCCTTTCATGTAATACTAAACTTAATCAAGCAAGAAAAAGTTCTTGAATTCACTTCAGGTAAATATGTCTCTTAAACATAAACGTTCGACATATATCATCTCACTTCCGGTGAACATATCAAACTCTTTACATGTGTATTTTATCAATGTAATTCTCTTTCGCGCGAAAAATCTTATATATCTAATTAACTTCACATCTTCAAGTGTGCGGACCACAAGTCCAAAAAGTTCGACTTTACAAAGCGAGTTTGATTTCATGTTTTAATCCATGATCCTCGTTAACACTCATCACATATAGCGCTATGTTATAAGCAAAAATATCGTCAACGTTGACTTTAAATTTTGTTCCACCTCATTCCATTCATGACATCATTTATCGAGATCTCTTTATTTTTCATACATCTCAGGTACCTGGTCGGTTCTTCTGGAACTTAAAATCAAATGTCATATGACTCTTTTAGAGTTTACACATCCTTATTTGGGTTATCTTTATTTTTAGCTCCTTTTATTGTTTGAGGATTTTATATGTGGAACTGATTGGTCTACCACGCTTCATGCGCAGTTGAGACTCATTTGCAATAATCAACAGGGACATCTATTTCGATTGGAGCATTAGCAGCTGCTTATTTTATTTGTTTAACTTTGCAAACGAGTTATATTTTGAGGATCAAGATGAGACAATAATATTTTGTTTCAAATAATTCATTTGAATTTCAGGTTCACATTTTCAGCTGCTTATTCTCTCCCCCTAATATTGGGAAAACTAATCAGCCTACTAGGCTGTAAACAAGTTGGCTCAATACAATTTATAATAGATGAAGATTCATATCAAATAGATTTTCCCAATATTCTATCATATTCAATCTAAGTGCATTATATTGGAGTAATTGTGATAGACACAACACATCCAAAAATTTACTTATGTGAGAAATATTAAGTTCTTAATCAAAATATAAATTATAAAATAAGGGGAGGACTTACATATGGTAACTTGTTGGCTTGATGCGAATCAATATTTCAACATATTGGTTATTTCCAAAGTAGAATTTTGAAGGTATGGTCTCATAAGTATAGATCATACAATTAACTTTAGACGTCTAAAGAATGGATCTTCAAGTCCATTTTATGAGCATATGCTACAAGTTGTTTAATATCAATTTCAATTGATAAATGATACTTATCAAATGTTTTTTTTTTTGAAAAGTTCAGAAAATAAACTCTTTGTCAAATTTGTTGACAAGATAATCACACAAACTTTTGGTTTGTGGGTTAATAATAACCATACATGTCATTTAGTTCATCTACACTTTCGATGTATTGATTCACAAATATCAACTTATACGCATTTACATATATTGAGAGACCAAAATTCTCAAATTTTCTACTTTGAAAAAAAAAATAGTTAAGACACAAAAAGTATTTTATTGAAGAATCTTCTGGCTCTTCAATACAAATTCATTAAAATTTATTTATTTTTCGCATCATAACGAATCCGGGATAACCCAACCGGTATTGCCAACTACAAACTTAATATAATTTGTAAACTTTTGGTTTACAATAATATGTGCTTCCGTTGCACTAATATAAGTGTAATACAAATCAGAGGAAAATAACTTTTCCACAACACTTATTTTCTTCAGAGTATTATTTCACCGAATAACAAAAGAAAAAATCATGCTCTTCAGAAGCCTTCATTAATCATGTAGTTCTTCGAAAACTAAATAAAAAATGATCAAGATAAATCATTATTTGAGCAACCCTTTCGTGGTTGTTTGATACACTCAAGAATGAGCATTTAAAACATGATTTGTAAACTTCTGATTTACAATAACATATGATTCATTTGTTCTAATCCATTTGAAAACAACAATGAACAAGAAAATAGTATATCCAAGTGAAGTTATATAATAAACATTCTAAAACCTTGATTTATCTTTTGCATTACTATGGTTATATATCAATAAACTACACACAAATTTCTCGAACAAGTAAAGTTTATAAATTATAAAGTTTTTCATTCAAGGTTGTATTTAGGCAACTAAAAAAAAATCTTTTCAAAGTTCGATCACTCCAAAATGAAAATTACAAGTGAGATCAAGATCAAATAAATTTATTTCATAAGAAAATATACATATCTAACATGTAATATTTATGAGATAATAATCTTGAATGATTTAGAAGTCAATAAGAGAATGTCAATTCATAGAAGATATTTTCAAGAATTATGTAGAGAAGAATTTGTGCTTACCTTGTAATTCAATCCTTCTAGAAGTCTTATGTAGAGAAGTCTTAGAATAAATAAACAATCTTGCAAGATTCAATACATATAACAGAAATATGATCGTATCAAGAAAATCTTTGATCAAAGATTATTATTTTTTTCAACTGATTTAAGTTTATACTAATGAAATTTTATGACCTTGACTTTATCAGATTAATAGTAATCTCTGCTAAATAAATTACTATAACCACAACATCTGTTATATAAAATAAATAGTATGGGCCATTCACTTCTGGGAATGAAATTCAATGTGACATTTCACCATTTTAATCAAGAAACACTCTTTGTTCAATTACAAATGTGACTAATCATACAAAATATTCTTGAAGATATTAACTTATTTGCTACTTCAGGAGCATATTCGAGTGGTATAGAAATACACATAGTGTTTCATATTTTCCCTTTCTTTTTTCTTTCTTTCATATCAAATAGATCTTATAAATTTTTATCATGTTTTGAATGTGTAATTCTTCAAGAACACACAATCAAATCATCATAAATGATAACCAATAACAATTCTTTCATCAACCAATCCTTTTATTTCTTCAAGAAGCATGTCCCAAATGATCTATATCAAAGTCTTAATTCTTCAGGAACTATATTACACATTTATTTATTTTTTATACATATAATCCTTCAAGAATTTTTAGCATTAGTTCTTCGAGAACTATACCGCAATTTTGAACGATCCTACGAGATGCTTGAATATTAAATTTGTGAGCTCTTCAAGAACTATGTCACAAATCTTTTATTTCCTAAAAAAAATGTCACAAATCTCTCTAAGCAATGATCAAAGATAAACATAATTTTCGCATTCATTTAAGGATTCTTGATATTACATTATTAATTCTTCAGGAATTTATACCAAAAATGTAGATGGTGTTTGAGAATATTACTTTGAATACTCCTTCAAGGATGTTTAAATTTTTGAGTTTTTCAAGAACTATATCACAAATCTTTAAAATAAATTGATCATTCATTAGTAAAACAGAAAATTAATTAAACAGATTGATCATGTTTATTTGAATTGAGTTTGTTAACTAAGTTCCATATTAACTAAGTTCCATATAACTTCTTTTTTTCGTAATTGAATTGGTTCCATCAAAATCGCTTATTTTGTTATAAGAACTTGATTGCATCATTATTAATTTGTTAATAGAAAAGCAAATGATGCTATTTAAATGCAAGAAGAAACACATGTATGACGACATGTCCTATTAATTTAAAGAATAAAGAGTATAATTAATTCTCATAAGGATAATACTATTTTGAGGAAAAATCCACGGAAAGAAAGAATGACACTGTTCCTATCCATGATTTCTACCAAAACCATATGTAATTTTAATATTAAAAAAATTGTACCTGTCATTCTCTATCTATATGGAATTCGTTGTGTCATGCTTTCATTTTAAACAAATACATCGCTGTTCTCATAGTTAGCGGATAACAAACAAGTTTGTTTAGTGGAAAAATATCCATTGAATTGTAGTTTAAATCAATTGATTGCCAAATTCATGTACTGAATCCAAAATCAATTTTTTTACGACTTTTCGTTAACATGCTAATCACTCGCAAGCGGAGATTATTTGGTCTTAATATTGTATTGAATTCTTCAAGAATTCAAGGCTAATATTATTCACGATCAAATCAATTACGTGGAATCCTTCAATGATGATTCCTCAAGGACTCATAGAATAAAATTTGGTTTTTAAGTTCTTCAAGAATTTGATAAAATATTTGTTCAATCCTTCAGGGATGCATTTACTGTTGAATTCATCAGAAATTCATAAAAAATTTATTTTTAATTGATCCTTTAAGGATGAACTAGTATAGAATTCTTCAGGAATTCATTCAGAAATTTTGTATGTGCAATCCAATTTATATGTGCAATCCTTCGTGGATACATTATGATTGAATTCTTTATAAATTCATTACAACTGAACTCTTCAGGAATTCATTATAAAAATTAGATTCTTCAGAAATTCAACAATTAAAAAACATCATTTTAATTATTTGATTATTTTATGTAATCTCATTGTAAGAGTTTTCATCGCAAGGTGGAGTCAAGTTCAAAGCTCTTTTCAAATCGAATGGTACTTGCACAATCAAGAATGAAACCCACGTATGGGATTAACAAATCAAATAGTCACACCACGCATAAGAATGAAAACAAACATATCACATACACAAGTTCATATCATACGTGTAAAAATAACAAATTTCCGCAATAGTATCTATAAGGCTTTGATTCCAAATTGATGGAATTGTAATAATAGCCTATAATCATCGATACTATAATAGATTAAGAAGAGTTATGCACCAGCTTTTTAATTGGTTAGGGCGTGCTAATAACGTGTTATGAATACAAGTAAATAGAGATGATAATAATAGAGAGAAGGAGAAGAGAGAATAGGAGCAGTATTCTTATTCACTGATGTGTGTATCCCAATGTTACAAATGAGCTCTATTTATAAGAAAATAGAGTAGCTTATGAACTAAGCCCAATAACCTAGTAGTATGGCCCAATAACACATTTGCTATTTGGACATCCACTATTAATATTTATAACACTAACAACTTTTATTACTACTTGTAACAACCCTAGTGCTAATTTATTATTTCATTGTCTACATCATGTTGTTATCGATTACATCATTTTTTGTTGTTGAGTAAATCGATTACATCGTTATTATTTCGTTACTTTATTATCCTTATTTAATTAAGTTTAAGGGTAAAACATTAAAATAATTTTAAAATCCCTCCCCTCCCCTTGCGAGCCAAACACGATTTTAATTAAAATATCTCCCATCCCCTCCCCTCCTAATTCTCGAACCAAACGGACCTTAATGGTAGATGGGTTGACGATAATTTTGCACACACAACCAATCAAAACATTCTAATTTGTCATGTAAATTAAAAACATTATTTGATGTGACGATTTTAAATGTTCTGATTGGTCGTGCATGAATTTTTATCTCTGAAAATAGTGATGGGCCTGCAAATTGTTGTAGAAAGCCCAATAATTGCATAACCGAATGTAGAGAACAAAACAAAAAATGACTATTGTAACACCCGGTCACCCAAAAGCAATTAAATAACAAATAATCATCAGAGTAATTCACCAAACGGGTATGCTACATTGCAATTTCAAAAGTCCTTAAATAGAAAATAAAACTATTTAATCAAACCACTTGATATAATATGAAAACATAGCAGCGGATTAGTTTTCAATTCAACAACAGTCTGCGGCATTAAAGGCCTAAACAACAATAAGTCGACCAACAAAGGGCCACAGCAACAAGTTCCAAAATTTGATACATGGAAAGGAAAAACAACAATAATATAAATGACAGTTCCCATCCCACGTATCAGAGCCCTAGACACGACTCTTGAGCCACCACCAACTACTCAGGATCACCTGCAAGTTACCCATAGGAAGGGCAACATTTTCAAGCAGAAGGGGTGAGATTCACAACAATAAATATAGATATTAAAATCATCAATTGAATCTAACACCCTAATCAACAACACATTATCTTGTAAACATATAAGTCACAAGCAACAACAAACATCAACAATACACCATGATCACAATGAATATATATAAATGCATATTCAACACCAACATCATCCATCAGGTAATAAATGAAATCAACAACCAAGACTCGTGCACATGACATGACCACTGCTAAGACACCATCTTAGACTTCTTAATGAAATGCAATATGCATGTGGTACCAAACAGGACCGAGGCCCTCACCGCTTTTGAATGGTTAAAGCATTCATCAGGACTGAAGCCCTCACCGCTGTTGAGCAACTAGTACTTCAAGACCGAAGCCCTCACCGCTGTTTTATGCATATGCAATGGACCTACTTGTGTATATCTACATACAACTGACCATGCAATGCAACTCCATGTGACTCCACTATAATAATATGTATGATTCAATAAATAACATACATTCAACCATCACCAATAATCATCGATCCAGCAATTCACACAACCAAAATAATGCATAATTGTATATAACCATGCCCAAATACAACAACATTCAACCACCACTATTCAAGCTAGCTAAACAACTCTCAGGAACTGTGCAGCTCGCCTCGCGAGCACATCTGCTCGCCATGGCAAGTTCACAATAACACTAGCTCGCCGTGGCGAGTTCAAGGCGAACTCAAGGCGAGTGAAAATCAGGTGCTCTCGGGAAAAATGTCATTTTCTCACTCAAATCCAAATTCTAAGTTCCCTATTCATCTTTTTAACCTAAAACTTTCACCATTCATCATTAATATCATCTAGGTACCTTAAACCATCCCCAAAACATCTTATAACAACTTTTCAAAAATCAAGTTTTGATATGGGTTACTCGCCATGGCGAGTGGGACTGCTCGCGAGGCGAGTGATGATGTTGTTCACTCGCGAGGCGAGCGATGAACATCAGTACGGGCAGAAAACTGGTTTTACCCAAAAATCCCATTTTTCTTCCAATCACTCCCCAAATCAGTTTACAGATACATAATTAAGTGTTCTATGCAACCAGAAACCAATTCTAACATCAAAAACATGCTTACAACTTCAAAATCCTCATTCTATCATAAAACCCCAAATTCCCAATTCCTCACCAAAACCTGTTAAATACAAAATCAGAATTTAATAACTACATTCTTGAAGTAAACCTCACCCTTACCTTAGAAATTGCAGAAAATTGCACAGCACAAAAGGTTCCTTGAGTTCTACTTGCTCTTCTCTCCTTTCTCCCAAACTGTCAGTTCTTACGTACAACTGCTTCTAATCTTTCTTTTCCTAACTTCCCATTACTTAACTCCCTATATTTTCACTTAACTCCCCATTAATTTTAATAAGTATTAAATAACTCCCCAAACTCTAAAATAATTAATATTTCATACTTATTCTAATTATTATTAAATAACTATATAATAAAATAATTCACCACATAAATCATCCAAAATCACACACACACACATATATATATATATATATATATATATATATATATATATATATATATATATAAATATAAGCATATACTCCGCATAAATCACCAAACATCATATATAAATATATATATACTCCACATAAATTAAAATAATTAATTATAACAACTAGGGCGTTACAACTATTACTTTTTCCACCCTGTTGCCTTCTCGCGCGCCTTGCAAAAATTCCATAAATATATCTGGTCCGGATTACGTAATCCATACCAGATTGTTAGTGTTTCCAGAATATATAATCCGGACAAATACGATATGAATATTTTGTGTCTTTCTTTGATGTCAAGGGTCTCTGTTGACCGTTATACGACCCCCGCATAAGCTGCAATGCAATTGCAGGGGTCACATGAGCGGTCAACAATGACCATGACACCACTAACACTCCTAAAATCTACCTAAAAAACTAAAAAAAAGAAAATGTAAGAAAGGAGAGTGAAGAAGAATGAAGGAAAATGTTGAAGATCCAAACCTTTTTATAGCCTAAAACAAGTCATAGGTAATTTGGAAGTCAAGGAAAACGTGTTTTTCATTCAAAACCGTCCAAAAAAACGTATTAAAACTCCACTAACCGGCATAACCTTTGGTGAAACGTCATCGGCCAAATTGTTACTGAGGGTTTCCGGATTTTATAATCCGGAATGCATGAAGCTAGTCCGGATTTTAAAGTCCGAATTGCATCAGACCCTTTTGTTTGGATCGTTTTCGTTGCAAATGCCTTGGAAAAAATAGCACAAAGGTACATAACATATACTGAAGCAACATAAGACAAAAGAATGTATTTATAGAGGTCCTTGGATGTTGTGGACCACATAGACTCTTGGTGCAATGTGGTCCATACAAAAGAATCATATGCTGAGGTATTCCGGATTTCGTTTTCCAGAACACACATACGCCCTAGGCAAATTCGAATTTCGTAATCCGAAAAGCATATCTTTGGTTATTTTATCGAATAAATGAACATATTTAACGTAAATTAAAACATAATGAAAGTTTAAATAATATATATATTATTTAAAACATAATGCAACAATTTAATTCAACAACACATAACTAACACATAATTAAAACAACATAAAACACGCGATTAAGTAAAACATAACACATTATCACGGATCATCTAAACTAACTTCTTCCTCCTCTGTCCCTCTAGCAGAGCCCGAATCTCTTCGTAGTTCCTGGTCCGGTGCAAACTTTTCGGAATTTGTTCAACATATCTAACCAACGAAACGTCCAACTCGATCGGTCATCTTGTACTGTGCTGACCAAAGAAAGAGAACATGGTTCGCACGTCGTCGTTCTTGAGTTTCATCCGGCTGAAGCGAAGAGATCCGGCTGAGTCGGACAATGGACATCGATATTCAACTCCGACCACCCTCCTCGTGTCTTTGTGGTTGAGTTGTCGGTTGATTTGATCCATCTCATCCTTCAGCTCAGAGAGGGTGACATCGTCTCGAATCCTAAACAGATGGGGTGGTGTCCACCGTTGTAGTAGACTGCCGCTAACTTGGTGTTCAGATCAAAGCCAGGGAATTCCTTGTTTTTTTGTCTGATGTAGTTTGCTTGTAATGAAAATAGGGACCCCTATTTATAGAGAGGTATGTGGGCGTTGTGGACCACAAAAAATTGTCGGTGCAATGTGGGACACACAAAAGAATCCAATGCTGAATAAATCTGGATTCTTAAATCCGAACCAACCTTCACCATACTCAAAGTCTCAAGTTTCCCTTTGTTCACCCCATCATCGTATGTTTCCGGAATATATATTCGAGAATATATGTGTATTCCGAATTATACATTCCGGATTACACCAGAAGCTTTTGTCCGGTGGTCTGTACCACAAAGAAAACGTTTTTCAAAAGTTTTGGACGATGGTCAAGTTGAAAAACGTGTTTCTACACGTTTTTTTGACCGGAATTGATGGTTTCCCCACATTTTTTTAATCCCCCTCCCATATAAATATGGTTCATTTCCTCAAACATTTACACACCTTCTTCTTTCTCCTATTCTCCTCTACAACGATGTGTTTTCATCGTTGACCTTTCATAGAAAAAGGCCTCTTTGGAAATCCATCAGGGGTCATATGATCGGTCAATAGGGAAGGGGCCAGTCTAGATGTGAGGTTGGTTTGCCTGGGTGTCATGTTGACCATCATGTTCTCTTGTTCCCTAGAGGCCCCTGTGCCCCTTTTGTCTCCCCACCAACACCAAAGTTACTGATATGTCCTATGAGGCAACATTGGTTTTTTCTTCCCCGCCATCTTCATTCCTCCCCCCCTCTTTCCTCTCCACCGATGGCTGGAACCACCGGTATTGCTTATGTAATAAGTTAAGAGTAGAAATAGATTTAGGATCTTATGTAATAAGCTTAAAAAACTTGAAAATTATTGTAATATATTGTTCATATATTAATAAAATGAGGTGTTTTTATGTTTGTGTCTTTTTATTTCTATTTTTTATTTTATTTGCATTTATTTTACGAATTTTGAAGATTAAAATTGCAAAAGTTCTGGTAATTCGGAAACATCTGCACAATTCTAACAATGCAATCCGAAAAATGAACTCCAAATCAAAGATAAAATTGAAAAAAAAAAATAATAGGACGCGAAGGAAAGATATAGGGTGAGAAGAGTAATAGAAAAAAAAAACAAAAAGTAACAACAATGGTTCTTATTTGAGATTTCCTCGTCTTATATTAAGTTCGAAGTGTCTCGTTTGTTTAGATCTCACATCATCTTACTCTCACCGGCGAATCCTTCACCGCGTCTCCGGTCTCCACCTTCCGTTCTACCACTCTCTCCGTCTCACTTTCTTCTCAGGTTCCCTCTCTCTCACTCGATCTGTTCAAATTTCAACCTAGATCTTCACATTTTGTCTCAATTTCGCGATTCCTCCTTTTTTTTTTTTGTTGATTTATTTAGGGTTTTATCATTCTAATTTTTTCAATTATCGATCAATCCTCGCACGAATTTTTGTCTTGTGTTTTTATATTTGCATCGTTTGTGATTCATGGATTCATAACCATGTAAATTGAATTGAAACTAATGTTTATTATTGATATATTTTGGATTCTATAAACTGAATGTGTAAAGTATTTGTTTGGATTTTGGATTATAGAATCTGAAACAGGACATCACCGAGAGTAGAGTTGTTGCAATCTAACATTAGAACATTGCTCTAAGAAAATAGCTTCACAGATCCTTTTTACGTTACTTTGCATCGTATCTGATTTAGATATAGACAATGTTTATTTATGTTGATTGTATTGGATCTTATGTCTATGATTTTTGTTGCGTTGATGAATGTTAGTAATCATGGTGAATTTGATAAAATCACCATGATTTTGGTGAAGTTTCAAAGTTTTTCTTTTGCCAAAATTACATGAACACACTGTAATTCTGTCAATCTCACCGCTAATCCGAACTTTCATCGGAATTAGCAAATTAAATAAGATTTTAGTTTAGTTATTTTCAGGTCTGGGCCTCAGATCATCGATGCTAGGCTATGGCACAGGGATTCAACTTTTTTGACCCCAAATTATTCTTTATATGTTATAAGGCCCTAAACGAATAATTTTATATAATGAAAGATAGCATTTAGACAAGTGGAATGCAATGCTCTACAAGTATTACAGTCTGCATATGGGCGCGCGCCTTCATGGGTTCAACCCCCAGTAGTGCCTTTTTTTTATAATAATTTTAGTTAATTTAAATTTACCAAACTCGGGATTTGAACCCACTACCCATAAGTGTCATTCACAAACCAAATCACTAGGACATTCCGAGCATCTGATAAATCATGAGAGTTGACTACATTTTTGTTTCATTAGGGGCCCAATTTGTAAGTTTAGAACAGGGCCTCCAAGCTGTTAAAGGCGACCCTGGTTATTTTTAATATGTTTGTGGCTACTTTTATCTTGAAATGGTTACTTGAAACTAATTGTTTGAATTATTGATATGTTGATAGCAGAAACATGCCTTCTCAGAAGGTTGAAACCGGTCATCAAGACATAATCCACGATGTTTCAATGGATTACTATGGAAAGAGGCTAGCAACAGCTTCATCGGATCACACAATTAAGATAATTGGTGTGAGCAATTCAGCCTCTCAGCATCTAGCAACTTTGACTGGTCACCAAGGACCTGTTTGGGAGGTTGCGTGGGCTCACCCTAAGTTTGGTTCTCTTCTCGCTTCATGTTCCTATGACGGACGCGTCATTCTTTGGAAGGAGGGTAACCAGAATGAATGGATCCAAGCTCATGTCTTTGATGAGCATAAGTCGTCCGTCAATTCAGTTGCTTGGGCGCCTCATGAGTTGGGTCTCTGCTTGGCTTGTGCTTCGTCTGATGGGAATATATCGGTATTTACTGCAAGGGCAGATGGTGGATGGGACACCTCAAGGATTGATCAAGCTCACCCAGTTGGTGTGACTTCTGTTTCTTGGGCTCCTTCGATGGCGCCGGGTGCTCTTGTTGGTTCAGGGCTTCTTGATCCTGTGCAGAAGCTTTGCTCTGGTGGTTGTGATAATACTGTTAAGGTGTGGAAGCTCAGCAATGGACAGTGGAAGATGGATTGCTTCCCTGCACTTCAGAAGCATAACGATTGGGTTCGAGATGTTGCCTGGGCACCGAATTTGGGACTTCCTAAATCTACTATTGCTAGTGCATCACAGGACGGTAAAGTGATCATATGGACTGCTGGCAAAGAAGGGGATCATTGGGAAGGCAAGGATTTGAATGATTTCAAGACCCCTGTTTGGAGGGTGTCATGGTCTTTGACAGGAAATATATTGGCTGTGGCTGATGGAAACAACAATGTCACATTATGGAAAGAAGCCGTAGATGGGGAATGGCAACAGGTGACAACAGTGGAGCCATAGATAATGATTGTTCAGGTCGTGTTTTGTTAATTTTGAAACTATGGTTAATGTTTCATTTTGAAATATAATTGACATCTTAATTTCTTTTCGTGTATTACACAGTTGATTAGTTGTGCTTCATAATACATTAGTTCCTTGAGTTTTAATATTGTGATCCAATGAACATTCTCTGTTTGAAAGAATGAAGTTGAATAGTTTTATCAGTCCCTTTATAGACTATAGGGCTGTTTTCTAGTATATAATGTGACATTTCATTCGAATTTTGGATCTCTATCTATACCGGGAGTTGCATAATTTTATGACCGTTTTTTGGTTTATTAACAGCGTGAAGAAAGAATGTGGAAGTGTTGAACAAATCCCATCCATGTATACAGTTTTATTTTTCCATTTGATTTTGAAATCTCAGATTTTATGGTGTTTCTTTCCCGCTAAACCCTTTTACCCATTTGCCTCCCTTATCCATGGTTACCCTCTGCCGTTGCTTAGGTTAAAATGGACAACAATTCATTGATGCTCAGCCAACAACTTATACTGATTGATCTAATTGAATTATTTCTGAGATGATTTTTTATCATCTCTCTACACCCACACACCTACATGCATGTTTGTTTGTTGAATATTGTCGCTTTATCACCTGTTACCTTTTTTTATTTTTGGGGTTTCATTCCTCGACAATATGTAGGCTTAAAGTCCCAAGAGAACAACTTTTCACCATTTTGATATGTTAAAGTTCCTTTAAGCACCTTTCAAACAATAAAGTGTGGTGCCCCTCCAATTTATAAATTCAATGTTGTGAAGTTGTGGATCTTCCTTCCACCCACTCAAAATTGAAATTGGAAATGAAAAAGGAATCAGGCTTCTTGCTTACGAAGTTTAGAAGAACAAATAGAAGTTAAGAGAGATTATTCAAATTAATTGTGTTTATGAAGCTTGAGGGTAAACAATTTGAATATGGATACGTTAAGAAGGAACTATTGTGCCTTAAGTAGGAACTACTAATATCATTTTTATAAATTTTGAGCAAAAGTTATTGGAACATCACATGAGTATTATCGTGCGTAATTTTCTAAAGCTGCAATCAAACTTCAACTTAAACTTTTGTGCCAACTAAGTGTATGTTTAGTATCATGACGGGGGTATGTTAGAATCTTACAGTGGGTCATTGTAATTTTGACATACGACCGTGATGTCAAACATAGACAAAGATGCAATCTGTGATGCCAAACAGACTAAAAAATGAAATTGCAGAAGTTTTTATGGATAGAAAGTGAAAGAATATGGATGCATATGGATGCAATGGAATTGTAGACGGAGCAGATGAAAGTCGGTGCCTTTTCACATGGGAAAGGTGAAAATCTTCCCATGATAAACCACATGTGATTATAGGTTAGATCTTGAGGTTGTATTAAATTTTATTATATGTCTCCCACACCATAGCATCTCTTTTCCATTCCCACCCACCACCACCACCACCACCACCACCACCACCAATACCAAACCTGTTTATATTTCTTTTTCATTCCTCTCTCTCTAAAAGAGCTTAAGAAATACACATGTTCTTCTTTCTGAAGTAACGTGGGCAAGTGTTTTCCAAATATTAAAGATTGATTTTTTTTTCTTTTTTTAAATAAAGATTGAAATTTTGAGCAACTTCAATATGTTTTTGAGCAAGTTAAATCAAAATGTTCATCCCTGTAATATCAACTTCATCTAATTATCTGCATTCACTTCTTCTCTCACACCCACTTAGATTTATAGTTTGATTTTTTTTTTATTTCTACTGAGTCACCAACTCGGTGGTGAGTTAACTCAACGACGTCTTCTTCCCAAGCAAGAATAGCCACTCCAGATGCCACAAACTGCCTATATTACGAACATCTGGTTGCTTTTATTTTTGTTGCCAATATCAGTCAACAATGGTGAAAACTTGCACAATGAAAAAAATGGGATTTTAGAAAACCAGTGATCAATTGAATTGAAGGGAAACCGAGTTGTTGGAACTTGAAATGAAGCTGTTTTTATGAATTTTCTCCGACCATGGTTGAAATCTCATAGGAAATGAAGATTTGCAGCACTGTTAAATATATAAAAACAGTAAGGAAAAGAGAATGAAATATAAACCCAAAAATTATGTGTGATGCTGATTTGATACAACCTTCATTCTAGGTGTTTGAGGTTGATGAGGATGATGTTGGCTGGGGAGCAACGAGGGAGAGAAGAAAGAGAAGTGCTATGGTGTGGGAGACATATGATAAAATTTAATACAACCTCAAAATCTAACCTATAATCACATGTGGTCCATCATGGGAAGATTTTCACCTTTCCCATGTGAAATGACACCGATGAAAGTCTCGTCATTTTTAGTTCAATAACTGCATTTAGTTTCCTATTAAAAATGTATCGGACCAAATTTTAAAAAATGCAGCTTACAGCTTTTATTTTCCTTCTTTTTATTCAAGTATTCAGAAACGATAGAGCAAGAGACAATGAAGGCTGAATCATAGAACAATCAATTACAAAGTATGCAAGAGTTTTTTTTTTCTTTCTTCAAAAACTGCTTTCAAACTACCATTGAAAACATAGAGTTTGTGTTTGGTTGACAAAAGTTTTGAAGAATTGATTTTATAAAAATTAAGTTGAATGAAAAGTATTTTATGTTTAAATATATTCACGTAAAAGTTAAGTGAACAAGTCAAACGTTTTCAATATCTAATTTCAATTTAAAATCAATTTTAGAGGAAAAAATTTACTTTGAGATATTTAAACATGTTAAAATCAAATTTACACTTCTAAAGTCAATTTTAAACTATCCGAAATCGAAACTATTACACTAAATTTAAAAAGATTTGAATTATTGTCTATCCCTTCATCCAAACACAACTCAACAAAATGTAGCTTGGTGGTCTTATTATAAGAAAAGGAGAAGAAAAATATAGATATTTAACACCACCAACTTGGTTAAAATATTGGTTATATTAATGTACATTTTCTAATTTTGAATTTTCTAACAGGTATTTTTAGAGTACAAGTTAACAAAACTTTGAAAAAAAATATCACTCTTTAAAAAGATTCGGACTGTGATAACATTAATCAATGCAGATTGATTCAATTGATAATTAGTTGATTCATACTTTGTAAAAGTGTAAGTTCAACTTCTGTTGTCAACATAAAAACTTTCTGTTGGGTGATTTGTAAATATCTATGTAAATTTGTCTTGACCCCCTGTAAGTTCTCGGACAAACTCATCCAAATATTTTTTCATAAAAGAATAGTAACCTTACATTAATGGTAAAAAAACCAGGTTATTTGGTTTTGATGGTTCAACTTTGATCCAACAAATGGTTAAGAAGTACTCTCCCTCCGTCCTAAAATGTACGAAAAACTCACTTGCTTTGTCTCAAATTATAAAGAAAAAAACAAAATTTTATCATATTTAATTTAATTTTTTTTTTATTTTTAAAACCATCTTTTCCAATATATTTTTTTTTACCTTTTCTCATGAAATTAAATAGAAATTACTTTCAATTTTCTCCATAAATAATAGTCAATGTAATTTTTTTTCCATCTTCCGCCGAAACTTATTTCAAAGAAAATACAAAATTCAAAAAATTATCCTCCAAATTATTATGTTTAAATTTTCTTAATACGTGTAATTTTTGCAACATTGATAAAAAGTAAAAACTACACCACCCAATTTTAACCCTAACCGTTTGTATAAATTCTCAATTTTCGCATATGAATTTTTCTTGACAGTAAAAACCTTTGAGCGAAAATGGCAGAAGTGAATCCGTGTAAGAAACTAGCAGACAGGTATCTGAAGCGCGAAGTTCTTGGTGAAGGTACCTATGGTATCGTGTTCAAAGCCATTGATACCCAGGTTTCTTTTTCATCCTTTTAAACATTTATTAAAACTAATTATTACGATCACTTCTCAGTTCAAAAATTATGATTAGACGAGTTTGATTATGTTATAGTAACGTGTATTAAGATGAAACTGCGTTATATATTGAACCGTTGAGTAATGTGAAAGGGAATATTCATGTATATGCTCAGGAACACCGACACGTTTGATTAAAGACGAGTTAATGTCTAACAATGACATATGTGATTATATTCAATTACGTCATTTTTTCATATTATTCCGAGTGTGGACGTATCAGTATCAGTGTAAATGTCGTGTCTATGATTGTATGTATTTTAAGCTTAATTCATGTATATGCTCTCTATCACCGACATGTCTCATCAAATGTGTTCAATCTTCAATGTCCGAAACCAGAACGTGTGGTTACATTTAATTATGTCATTTTTATAAAAATTATTACCGGCATTGACGACAATGTAATGTCATGTTTGGTGTTTGTGTTCGTGAATGTGTCAATGTTTCATAGTGTATGTGTCTCTTACGCTGAACGAGAATGAATTTCTTAAATTTGTGCATTATTCCTATAATTTGTATCTGAAAATTCGAATTTTTTATGTTTTATTTAGAAGGTTTAAATGTGTCACTGGTCCCTGCACTTTCATCAGATTTTGGCATTGGTCCCTGCACTTTTTTTTTGTTTGGCATTGGTCCCTACACTTTGTAAAAATATTGGTATTTGTCCCTCTGTTAACTTTCTGTTAAAAAAAAAACACAAAACCAACGGAGTACCACGTGGCCCAATCATTTCACGCCATGTGGTACAAATTTCAATATTTTTACAAAGTGCAGGGACCAATACCAATAATTTTGTGTTTTTTTTTAACAGAAAGTTAATAGAGGGACCAATACCAATATTTTTACAAAGTGCAGGGACCAATTCCAAACAAAAAAAAGTGTAGGGATCAATGCCAAAATCTGATGAAAGTGCAAGGATTAAAGACATATTTAAACCTATTTAGAATAAACAGTCATTTTGGTATGTAAATGTGTGACTAAGGAGAGACACATTTGAGAATGTTCATTGTAATTTTGATTAATTCAAAAACTAAAGCGACAGTATTGCTGGACACATTCAGGAACTACATAGGATCTTTACCGGTTGATTTTTTTTGTTTGTTTTTGTGATTGAGTATGTTAATGGAATCAACATGAGAGTTCATGCAATTTGTTGTGTTGTGAATTGTGATGTGAATCTCATAGTAAGTAGCAGTGTTGTCAATCGTGTGGAGACTAGCAGTTTGTTCAAATTTCACTACACTACAGAAGAAATTCTGCTACGTTACACTGCTATAGCACCGCTATTCAAAATCCACTAGTCAAATTGATTTTTGTGTTTTTGTGTTCTCTGGTTTTATTTTGGCCAGGGAATATTCATGTATATGCTCTGTAGCACCGACACGTATGATCAAAGACGTGTTCAATGTCTGAGATCGACACATCACACATGTGATTATATTCGATCATGTCATTTTTTTCAAATTATCATGGGTGTGTATGTGTCAGTGTCAATGTCGCGTGTGGTGTCTGTGTCGGTGCTTCATAGTGTATGTGTATCTTAAGCTGTAATAGAATGAATTTCTTAAAGTTGTGCATTCTTCTTTTTATAACTTGTAATGGAGAATTAAATTCTTTAGTTTTTTTTTTTAATTTAGAATAAACAATCATTTTGGCATGTAAATGTGTGACAAATGAGAGACACATTTGAGAATTATTAATTTTGATTAATTTGAATACTATAGTGACAGTAGTGCCGGACACATTCAGGAACTACATAGGATCTTTCCCGTTTTTGTGAATGAGTATGTTAATGGAATCAGCATTAGAGTTCATGCAATTTGTTGCGTTGTCAATTGTGTGGGAGTAGCAGTTTGTTCTAATTCCGCTACACTACACAAAAAATTCTGCTATGCTACAGCACTATGGTGCCACTATTCAAATTTCACTAGTCAAGTTGATTTTTGTGTTTGTGTTTTCTGGTTTTATTTTGGGTGTGGGGGTCATTTGGTGGATTGATTGGATAGATCTTTTTAACTGTGCTAGTTAGGGAACAGCATGGATCTTTATTGATTCACTTTTTTGGTTTTTGTGATTAAGTATGTTAATGGAATCAGCATTTGGGTTCATGGAATCGGTTGTGTTGTGAATTGCGGTGTGAATTTCATATGTTTACTTTTCGATTAATTCGAAAACTATAGCGACAGTAGTGTCAGACACATTCAGGGACTAAAACGACTGTTCACTTTCTATTTTTATAATTGTTTTAGGGGGTTGGTACTTGGTATGTATACTTGATTACTAGTTGATTGTGTTCATTTATGTCTTCACAAGCTGGCCTTCTATTCAATAATAAAAAGGATAGTACATCAATACTACTGCATTCTACTGTTATCACATGGTTCTTAGCTTCTTTTAAAGACTTGTTTATTTCATGGACAGACCGGACAAATGGTTGCAATTAAGAAGATTCGGAAACGGATTGATGAGCCGCTGGACGGGGTTAATTTTACAGCTCTTAGAGAAATAAAACTTCTCAAAGAGCTCAAACATCCAAACATTGTTGATTTGATTGATGTATTCCAATATAAACAGAATTTGCATCTTGTGTTTGAATTCATGGAGACAGATCTTGAAGCGGTCATAAGAGACCGAAATATTTTCCTCTCACCAGCTGATATTAAATCTTACCTTCTAATGATACTAAAAGGTCTTGCTTATTGTCACAAAAAATGGGTTTTGCATAGGTGGGTTACAATATTGACCTGATTATTATAAAATTGTTTGTTTTAGTTCTTAGCTGAAAAGTTTGATTGTATATACTTTTAGGGATGTGAAACCAAACAACTTGTTGATAGGACAAAATGGACAGCTGAAACTTGCAGATTTTGGTTTATCACAGATATTTGGAGACCCAGATCACGAGTTCCCTGATCAGGTTTGTTTCTTTTAGAGTACGTGCTTTGATGTCTTTGAAAATTAACTGATTGCTTTTAATACAAGTCAGCGTTCGTAGTAGTCTGTGAAATAAAACTTAATCATACCATTAATCATCCCATTTCCTCATTAATTTGCAATCATACCAGCAAATTTTGCACAAATGTTAGATGATTAAAGTCCACAAGGCTGAGATGGTTTTGTTTACAGTCAGGTTCGACTTATATGGTAATTTAATTTAAATATATATACACGAAAAACCAAGGGTGTTACTTAATGGGGTTAACCTTGAAACCTGCATTACTATTGCTTGTTTTTGTTCCCCAGACCTAACAAGGACAAGGAGTGGGAAAAAGATTATTTTCTAGATACCATGCATTGCATTGGTGTATTTAAGAAATTTACTATAGGTGTTGGTGTATGTGTTCAAGGACTGTAATTCTCGATGATAACCATGTCTTAGACTGACTGTGAAGAGTGGTGTACAATATATTAAACTAGTAGCAACATACATACCTGCTTCGTTTGGAACCCTTGTCTTTTTTTATATCTTGTCCATATCGAACACTACTTGTTTCATATTATCTGTTTGTATTTTTCAACTTCTCATAATGGATTTACAATTTACTTGTATACATTGATAGGCATTTGCTCGGTGGTACAGAGCGCCTGAGCTATTATTTGGTGCCAAGAAGTATGGGTCAGGGGTAGATGTTTGGGCTACAGCTTGTGTATTTGCTGAGCTTCTTCTTCGTAGACCTTTTTTGGAGGTAAGCCAAGATTGTCATGATGATAAGGTTTATATATGTATTGCTTTTGTAATAAATGCTAAATGGTTTTTAATTATCCGGCCATCTTAACTCCACTTGACTTTGTTTATGATGAGATCGACCATTTAATTTTGTCATCTAGTTAAAGTCGCCGTCTGAGTATACCATTCAAAGTGTTTTGGTGATATAGAATTAGCAAGGTGCTGTTGCTTTGATGTTTATAGGCACTATTGACTATTCAAGGCTTTTTTATTGAATTATGATTTGGCTTTTATCTTATTCTGTTTTTATGTTTATTTTGGTGCAGCTTTTTTCTTTTTCTTTATAATATCTACGTGCGCTATGTCATTTATTGCATTCATTTATTTGTTTTTCATCTTATTATGAATTGTCATTTGGTAGGGATCAACTGATACACATCAAGCACGGAAGATTTTCACAGCATTTGGAACCCCATCACCTTCCCAGTGGCCTGATATGATGTACCTTAAATATTATGTTCAAGAAAAATATATTGCTGCTCCCCCGTTGCGTTCTTTATTTCCAATGGCAAGTGATGATGCTTTAGATTTGTTATCAAAGATGTTTACCTACGATCCAAATGCTAGAATTTCTGTGCAGAAAGCATTAGAACACAGGTATTGCAATATAACTTCTGCTAAAAAAATAATTACTTATTTCCTGTATTTTCCTTTGATTTCAATCTCTCATCTTCCATTTTAGGTACTTTTCTTCTGTGCCTCTTCCCACAGATCCAGAAAAGCTTCCAAGACCTGTTCCCAAGAGGGAATCTAGGGTCTCAGATCTGAATTCTTTTCAATTATCACCTTCAAGAAAGATTAGAAGAGTGATGCCAAGGTGTGATGGATTTGAAGGCAGTACGTTGGAAAGAAATAAGATTGATGATAATGTTGGTAATTTCAAACATACAGTTGGCGATAATACTGGCACAAATGAGCCCACACCAAATTCACTAAATTTTTCTGTCTTTGGATTAAAACCTCCAAATAGACCAACAATTACCAGGTAAGCAATATTTCTCATTTAATAATTTCAAAGTGGCTTAATAATTTTTAATCTATAGTTTCAAGCCTGTCAAACAAAAATCAAATTCTTGAGCTTACAGATTAAACCATGAACATTTTACTAATCTTGACGTTGGAAGATATGTAAGACTTATACTGTGCGGTTTGTGTTGAATTTGTGATTGTTGAAGTTATGAGTTTAGAGAAAAGGAGAAGAGAAAGAATAAAGACTTTTTGTTAGGATATTGAATATTCACTAATTATAGTTAAAGTTGTTATGAATTTTTTAAGACGTTAGTTAGTTAGTTTGGATTGTAGTTATGAGTTGTTAGAGAAGTTAGTTTGTCATTCGAATTAGTTTGAGAGTATGTGCATAAATAGGAGAACACAAAGTTTAAAGAGGATATTTGAATATTACAATAGCTTGATACAAAGACTAAGCATTAACCTTTACTAATTCAAGACTCTATATCCTAAATAAATAGGAAACTGAGTAACAACTCACAGCAGTAACTAAGAAACATAAAAAACAATCTTATGCTAAAGATAAAATACTAATCTTAAGAGATAAAGATATCGTAAGATATTCTCTTATATTTTATGCTCCATCATGTCTTATAAATTATAATTAATTTCTGTTTCTTTTTTCTGCAGTGCTGACAGATCACATTTGAAAAGGAAATTAGATTTAGATTTCCAGTAGTCAAAATGAATATTCTTTTGTCTGTGCATCAGTGCATGGAGTTTGATGCATCCGAGAAAATGCTGTGAAATAGCTTTTATTGCGTGTATCAATCCTTATCTCTGTCCCTCTGTATGAAGCTACCTACCTTGAATGTGCAGAAACTTAAAGGAAGCAGTTGCAGTAACAGCAGATTATAGAATAAAAAAATAGTAACCATACTTTGGATCTTCTTTGGCCCTTCCATTTCTGGCGCATGAAAGAATAATGCTATTTTTTACTTTTATAGAAAAAATATATACTATCAATGGCTCGATGAGAGACTTATTGTTTACTCTTTGAGAGTACAATGTGTATTTTCTCGGGTGCATTATACAGGTTGTATACAATTTTTATTCAAGCCATTGTCAAGGGGGATTATGGAGGTTTTCGGTTTTAAAGGTTTTAATGCAGATACCTAGCTCTTGGGCAAAGGACATTGCTTCCTGCGCTGTTAATTTCAAAGGAGTTGACAGCTTTGTGCTTAAATACATTGGTCTCTATCTCTCAAAATTTTCCATCAAAGGATACAAAGCAGTTTTGCTGCCATTGGTTCCTCACAAATTAATCCCTGCACTAACCAACATTTCATATCAAGTTGGCATGAAAACTATACAAGTTTTGCAATTATTGAGCACTGCATGAACATATGTTTGGAAGTTTCTATTTCCATGCGGCAAAGTGGGCAACAAGTGTCCAATTGATATATTATTTTTGGACAAGTTTTCTCTAGTAGGAAGAAGATTCTTGGTAAGCCTCCACAAGAAGTTTCCTACCCTATAAGTTTCTTGCGTGCCCTATGCAGTTCGGATTATAGAATTCGAACGACAAATACTCTATCAAAACCTCCAAAACACGTTGAAACATTAGAGCATGAGAGAAACTCATAGGGTGGGAAAAGTTATGGCCTTATAGAAATCGTCGAACTATTCTTTTATTATCGAAAAACATTTTCGCTAATTGCTACTTGCTTTTTTGACATGGTTGATGCTTCTCTAGGGGGCTTTGTCTAATATGCACAAGTTATTTGTAGTTGCATCAGGCACAAATTTATTTTTTACCATTCTATCAATAAGTCTCTTCATAGTTAATTTAGTTTAATTATAAGAGTTTTATTAATTCAATCATTAAAGTGATTTTGTGCATGGTGTAAAACTTGCATCCCTTATGCACCACAGACTTTGCCTCTACCGGGTACTTAAATATCATATTTATTTCAATGAAGATGCTTGTATGTCTGGAATAACAATTTCCTGTAATACATGTATATATAGTTGTGCATCAAAGGAAAGTCTAAACAAAAAGGTATTGAAAAGAAGAAAGAAAAAGAAAAAAAAACTCTACAAGGCTCAATCACACTCCCACTGACATGAGTAACCCAAACATAATAAAAGAAAAAACTAATTTCCTCTTGATGTTGGAAAAAATTGATCCCCAGTAGTTTCGAGGAGACATCGTGGTCTTGAGTGCCTTTGATAAAATTTCTCGATCCATCTCGAATATTATAGATTTGAAGCAAAAGGCATGCGCAAGATCAAACGAGCGATTCAATACTTGAGCTTCTGCCATTGTTGCATCTTCCGTTCCTTTGGTTTTCCAATTTTCCGCAGCAACCACATTTCTACTTGCAACCCTAATATCACTGTACTAAGACCCCAGTGACCTTCCATGTGAAGGTTTGCATCACAATTTGCCTTATAGAAATTGAGGAGCAACCCTTTAGATTTTTGCTTGTTATTGTCTCTTATCTCAAAAATTTCCCTTTCACGTTACTTGATCATCTTCATTTTGATTCATCAAAGGGGGTAGCACTTGGGTATTGTTCAGACAACAGTTTTCAACATAAAAAATATCCCTAATCTATATGATTTTTATTTCCCAAGGTTTTCATGTTAGGACTTGAAACCAATTATCTTTTCTGATATTGATGTCCTTCCCATTCCTTATTTTTCAAACAAGTTTCTCCATGTGTAGCTAGGGGCAGTGGCGGAGCTAGGAATTACATAGAGTCTGGGCGAAAAATTTATCGCAAGTTCACATGTGATATAATATATATAAATTCTTTCCTTAAAAAAAAATAAAATATATATATATATATATAGATAAATAGTCATATAAAAATAAAAAAGGATCATCATATTAAATTGTTTGAAGGATTTATCGACAGTGGTGGATCTTGAGTTATTTTCTCGGGGGTACCAAAATTCTATGAAATATATATTAAACTGTTTGAAAGATTTATCAAAAATGTTAACTGCTGTAGTGGTTTAATTGACATGAGTATGGCCCAAAGGTGTGTGTTTGATTCCCTCTATGGAACTTTTTTGACAAAAAAGTAAATATATACAGAAATATAAAACTGGGAGAAGAAGGAAGAATCGAACCTGTGACTTCTGAGAGAAAAGGCAACTGCTTTTCCACTGCGCTAACTAGAAAATATGTAAATACTATGCCGGATATAATATATATAGAAACATTGCGGTACCATGGGTTCCAAGGAAGATCCGCCACTGATTATCGATCGAGCCGGGCGGTGAAACCGCCCCTGGCTAGGGGAATGGCCCAAGGAAGCCTTAAGAAAATATTTCATGGAAAATATTTAGGTTTAAGACACCTAGCCATTAGAAAATTTTTCGATTTGGTCAATGAATTCCTTTTATCCCCCAATCAACACCTTCTCGCCGTGGAGCATATATGTTAGAGAAATGATAAATGGACAACCAAATATTGTCCACCATTGTATATTAACATACTCTTGAAGTTCTTGGAGGGTTGAAGCGTGGTGGATTAAAATGGGGAAGGTTAAAACGAGAAATATGCATGAAATATTTAAGTATTTCTTGATCGGAAATAGGAGAATTTGTTATCATCAGGAACTATTTTGATTAACAAAGTGCACAATCAATAACTATTTTATAATTCTGTCACATTGAACGGCTACTTTGGTTACTTGTTACACATTCAAGAGCAAAAGAACAATAAACATACCGGAACACTTTACTCGTTCATGCATACCACATACAATGTGAAATCCGAAACATACCCTATCTCCGTGGAGAGTGTCATTACATATTTTCAAAAAAGGAAAATGTTAACGAAGGCTCTAAGGGCATTCCTTAACAACCCTTAGATAGTAAGCTTGTATAGAAATTGACGCATTCAATAGTTTAGAAATCAAACTATTTAACTTTTTCAATAAACACTTTCTTAATTAAAAATCTTTATAGAATGCTCTTAGGATACTCATTAACAAGAACCTTTCAAAAAACTAAACCAAACACTTCGCCATGGTATTAAATATTATAATTGATATAATAAGTTACATACATGCTATTTTCTCTTTTCTTAATTTTTTTGTTGTTGCTATTTTCTCTTAAAAATCTATTATTTATCTCATTATCATATCTCTATCCCTTTTGTAACCAAAGAAATCTCTATCAATTTAAAATACTCTCTAAATCTATGATATATATAAAGACAAACCAAGAGAATACACCATAATAATTATAATCTGTCTACCAAAATAAAAAAACACCATACACCATAATAAACCAGGAGTTAAAAGCATTCAAATAATGTAAGATAACAATCCCAGCAACCAATAAGTACATGAAACCAACTTCAACAACATCATGCAAAATAATTAACAGACTTTGTAATTTATTAAAATAAAATAAAATCAGGCTTTGTAACCTCAATGGACAATCTTGTCAATATCTCCTCAGGTTAACAGCAGGTCCAGTGATGAAAGCCCAATCAACATAAATGGTTTGTGTAAGAAACTCAGATCCATTTGATTTCTGTATTGCATTCATGGCTTCCTCATAATGCTCATATTCAATCAGCGCACTATGGACAAAACCATAACGGTGATCAAAATTGATCTTAATGTTCTTGATCACTCCGTGATCGCGAAAGACCTCTTTCAAATCATTCTCTTGAGCTTCTTTGTGTACACCAGTCACCAAAACAATCCATCCTTCTATTGATCTTTCAGGTACTGCATGGCCACATCCATCGCCCCTGGAGATGAGGTGAGAGACGGGTCCTGATGGAAACCGCGGCCTTTAGTCTTCCTGGGAAGGCTGGCGCGGTCTAAAGTCAAAAATGTTGTAGTGAGAGGAGGAGAAGCTTCTTCATACATCAAGTAATCTTCGTCCTCTGGCTTGAAACGCAAGGCTTCTCCGTGGTTGGCTGCGCTTCCGTGCATCTTTTTCACCGGTATAGGACCAAAATTGTGTTGAAATAGAATTGTTTTGAATGATTTGAAATGCAAAATTTTGGAATAATTGATTGCCATTAATTGCAATTATGTCAATTGATTTTAAAAATGAAGACAATGATCGTGTGTGTATTTCAGGTTTGATCAACCGAAGATTGAGAAGAATGATGTCAAGGTATCAATGTTTTTTTTTTTGAAGCCTTGTGAAGGTATTAACTATTAATTAATGTTCTTTTTAAAAAAACTATTAATTAATGTTATACTATTTTGTAATATTTTAATTTTAATGGTTTATATGTACGTTTGTTTTCTCAAAGACTAAAAGTTTTTTTTTTTTTGACAAAAATAAAACGACATTCATTCATTCAAATCGATAGAGTACATCAGATACAAACACATCGCTAAAAACGTAAATGGTGAATCTGCGAACAATCTCACAGCACCCAAGTTAATATCATACAACGGCAAAATGCCTACAAATAATATGATAAAACTTAAGTCACCGAAATACCCATGCTTCCGGATCTGCAACGTTGACGTCCAAATCGTTGGTTGAATTTGTAATTGACTGATGTAGATCTTTCAATAGAAATTGAACAAACACCACGACAAAACGCCGCACAAGACGACGAACAACACAATGCCGCACTTAGACGGCGAAATCACAAAAAACACAAAAAGAAAAACTTGATAGATGTGAAAACCACTTATTTAGATTGAAAGAAAATGGGAAAAAAGATGTAGAGGGGTGATTTTAGGTCAAAAATGACCTAAAACCACCCCTCCTCGATGAACGAAGGAGAAAGAAAGTTTAGAGAGAAGTTGGAGTTTCTCCCACTAGAAAACTAGGGTCAGCTTTAGAAAGAGTAAACCTATAGACTAAAAGTTGTTTGCGAATTATTGGCCTTCAAGACATTATACGGGTGCTCTTTCAAAATGCTAACAATTTTTTCGATATGCTTTTTGATCTTTTTGACAGGTTACAAACACAATAGAAATTGTTAGTTCCATGACTCTTTGGAGCATATGGAAGAGCCGAAATACCAAACTATGGGATGCCACAGACACCTCTCCCGCCACCACAGTCACTCTCGCAAAGGATACCCTCAACAAATTGTGTTGTACGCAAAGAGAAAAAACACCGATATGAAATGAAGATTCCGAGCACACTCGGACTCAGCCACCACTAAGCATGATCAAGTGTAATGTTGACACTACTTCTTTCAACAGTAATACTATTATGGGATACATGATGTGTTTTCGAGACTCTATGGGTCAATTTTTGTTGGGCAAATAAGATTATTCTCCTTCCTCTGCCACCATTATGGAAGCTGAAACTCCAAGCTTATTGGAAGCTATCAAAGTGGCAATTTCGAATGGAATGCATTCTGGTTTGTTTGAAACAGATTCCAAGATTTTATCTGACACACTCACCACCAACAACTCTCCTTGATTTAGAATCAGAATCTAAAGAAAAAAAAAAGAATGTGAATTTTCCACTATTCAAATTTCATGAAATTTTAAAATCATGAAAAGTTTAAATCCTGCAAAGTAAAAGAAAATCAAATATAAGCTTAAATGGAATCGAAAAATTTGATTTAGAATCAGAATCTAAAGAGGAATTGAATTGATGAATCGAAACGACGTGACCTACCTTATGATTGAGAGTGAAACGACGAGAGCTTGATTCGATGCGAGATTCAGAAATGATAGGAAGAGAAAAAGAAGAGAAAAGAAGAGAAAGAGAAAACAAATATTTTATTTTAACGGCTATGATGATGTCACGTCATATCTCGTTACACATAATTTAATAGTTGTCATGATGCGGCGTCGGTCTTTCTATCTGGATTCAATTCTGCTTGGCTGCTTGTTTCTAGGGGTGGACAGAAAAACCGAACCCGTCCAAAACCGTCCTAACCGCATAGATTTTTTCAAATCGGGTCGGTTGAAACAGTTCATACGGGTCTGCGGGTTTGAATTTGCGGGCAATAAAGGGTTAGAACGGGCGGGTCCGGATGGAGAATATTGGACCGTCGGTACCTTCACCTACCCGATTATGCATAGGAATTGAGGATATAATAAATTTATTCTAGTCTGTGACACAGTCTTTATTGAAAATCGTGTGACAATCTTTGAATTTTATTTGAAAAAATGTGTGATGTGAGAGGTGCCGTTACAATGGAGCTATGATAGACAATGATTATTACTATTAATAATAATAAATGCATACATATTAAGTTTCCAATAATTTTTAATTACCATTATCAATATCTATACCCTCTCCTCTTTATTTTCACTTATTTATTTCCATTTAAACCATTATTCTTTGAAACCATGTAGACAGATCCTCTCTCCTTCCTTCTTCATGTCTGTAGTTTTATGGCTCTTGATCTTTTTCCCTTGCCTTGTTGTTGTGTAAACAAGAAGACAACCATGCAACACCACTATTAAACTAATAAAATAGAGATAATCACTCCTTTCTCCTCCTTCTTCTTCATTATCTTTCTTTTTCTTAGATCTCAGTTTGGTGTGTTCTTGTTTTTCTGTTTGATGAGTATTATTATGAATCTGATTTGCTTAAGAATTTTTTTGGGTTTGTTCAAGAGTTAACCCGCATATGTCCGCCCGATTTACCCGCAGCCCGATTGACCCGAACCCGCTCAACCCGTGTATGTGTGAATGGGCGAAGCTGGGTTCATGTATGCCACCCGCGGGTTCTGGTCGGTTCGGCAGTTGGGGCCCGAACCTGCCCGTTGTAACAAGCAGCCAAGCAGAAGTGAATCCAGATAGAAAGACAGACGCCGCATCATGATAACTATTAAATTATGTGTAACGAGATATGACGTGGCATCATCATAGCCGTTAAAATAAACAGCAATGATAACCAAACACAAAAATATAGGCACGATACCGACACCGTATAGAAATACGGTATTTTTCCCTTTTCCTATTTTTTTTTTCTTCTTCTCCTCTACCTCGTCCCCCTTTTCAACAACTCTCTCTCTAGCCATGTCTCTCCATCTCACCACCGTCTCTTCCCTCTTACCACCGCCACAACATCCGCCTCCTCTCTCCACCGCCTCCTGCTTCTCAGATCCGACCTCCACAACCACAACAAACAGTGAGCTCGTCCCTCCCTCCATCCTTGTCGCCTCCTGTAGCCATCGCTGTCTTCTGTGACTCCGACCCCCACCATAACGCCCTCCTCCTGCGACCACCATCCTTTCTACCCCGGTCACAATTGCCTCTTCCTTCTTCTCGACCTAACCACCACCAAAGTCAGGGAAGAGAGATAGCAGAGAGAAGAGGGAGACTGACGTACAGAGAGAGAATTATTCAGCTGAAAACCCGATTTTGCCCTTGTACTTTAATAAAAATTACAAAAAAAAGTAACTGCTGTCGTATTTGTGTCTAAATATGTGTGTTCATCTATTCTGTAAAATAAAATATTTGTTTTCTCTTTCTCTTCTTTTTCTCTTCCTATCATTTTTGAATCTCGCATCGAATCAAGCTCTTGTCGTTTCACTCTCAATCATAAGGTAGGTCACGTCGTTTCGATTCATCAATTCAATTCCTCTTTAGATTCTGATTCTAAATCAAATTTTTCGATTCCATTTAAGCTTATATTTGATTTTCTTTTACTTTGCAGGATTTAAACTTTTCATGATTTGAGAATTTCATGAAATTTGAGTAGTGGAAAATTCACATGCATGAGTGAAATTGAAGGATTCATTGATATTTTGATTGATATATTAAGCTAATGATGGCTTCAGCTGCTGTTAATTTCGTGAACACTACATTAAATTGGGTTACATATGCTTTAGATGCACCTTCTGCAAGAGCTATAGTTTTTGGATATAATTTTGGTGGTAATATTTCTTGTTATGGACTTAATTATCTTTTACTTTTTACTTTATAGATGGATGATTAATTGATTAATTAATTTGATTTGTTTTTTTTTTATCTTATGTTTGCAGGACATTTATTTATTGAAGTTTTTCTCTTGGTGGTCATACTTTTCTTGCTTTCTCAGAAAAGTTACAAGCCTCCTAAAAGACCTTTGACAAACAAGGTATGATGCTATCTTTTTGAGCGTGTGTGTATAAATTTTGATTTCTCGTCTATGTACAATTTTTGGTAAGACTAGACGAGATATGATTATGAATGAAAACATTAGAGTTGGAATAGAACATTATGGCGTAATTTGATCCATGTAGTCGACTCCATTTATTGGGATAAGGATTGGTAGTTGTTGGTGTATAGTAGATTGTTATGAATCATGGAATCATAGGGATAAAGATCATAGTGAGCAGCAAGATAGAGATCCATAGTAGAATGAATAGATTGATAAAAGAGAGGAATGAGTACCACAATTATTTATGGGAGTGAGTTGGAGTAACTAACTCCCTAACTGCCTAACCAAATTGGTAGCTCTAGTTAACCTATCATCTAACTCTAGTTTATTCACTATACTGTAATATAGATCAGATGGAGGTAGTTAAGTCGCAAGAGGCGAAGGAAGACCAAGAAAAATTATAAGAGAAACTATTAAGAAAGACCTAGAGATATGAGTTGGATAGAGATTTGATTTATGACAAGGCATTGTGGCGTCGTTTGATCCATGTAGTCAATCCTACTTAGTGGGATAAGACTTGGTTGTTGTTATGTATTAGATTTTTTTAGTTATTTTATGAATGTGTGTTAGCTATGTAGAGCTGTCTAAAATTTATAATTTGAAAATAAAGTTGGCGTTTGGTATATTAATAGGATTTTATTTTTAAAGGTAAAGTGACTTTATTGGTTTATTATGTCATTGAAATGCTAATAGGATTTGGCTCTAATTTATTTGTGTGTGTGGAGTTTGTATGAGTATGTTGTGCAGTTCAAAAGGTTTCTATTAATGTTTAGGTTTTAGAATTTATCCAAACACTTAAATCTAAATAGAGTGATATACACTTATCTGTTATAGTTTTTAGTAATTCTATGGATCTAACATAGGGCAATTCTAAATATTCTTTCTGAGGTTTTAGAACTTACAAATCTGATTAATCATTAGCTTTTCGATGGATGGAAATATGCTCCTCACTTGTGGTCTTTGCCATGCTTTTATTACTGAACATATGCATTTTTTCTGTTGCTTACTTGGAAACAGGAACAAACTCTTACATTTACATTTTGTATGCTTTTGCCTTCAAGTTTTAAGAATCAATAAATGAAGCATTTCAATTTGTGAAGTTTGAAAGTAATCACTGTCGCTTCATGGTGGGTGACTTAATAGCATCTATCTTCATGATGCATTTGGGACTTGCCTTTTGGGTGATTGTCTATAGTCTATACCAAGGTTGTAAAATTCAAGAATTTAGGTAAATTTGCGAAGCCTCTGTAGACTCAACCCCTAGACTTGTAAAAAAAGTTACTCGAAATAGTGATTCTAAAAAATGATAAAAATTACTCGAAATTCATATTTAACAATAAAAAAGTCATAGAAAATACCAAAAGTTGTGGTAACCACTAATCACTAACCAAGAAGTTTAATCCTCTAAGGGTTAAAGTAACTAAATTGTCTAAACATTAAAATTCAAATAAAATTTTCTTGCCTAGGAATGACACAGGCAGCAATTCGTGCCAGTAATCTTCAGAGATGCAGAGAGACAGAAGCACTAAAATATAATCAAATGCACGTGAGACAGAATCACAGGATATGCAAAGAGAAGTTCAATAGAGAATCTACAGAGAGAGGACATAACTAGAAAGAGAATCGCCGGAGAGAGACGCATAAAATTTCTGGAGCAATCGGGAAAACAATGTTTGCTACTTTTCTTCCCTCTTGCCAAGATCCGAACCTACTTGATTTTCACTCATTTGACCTTGACCTAAACATACTTCTCAATGATGCTTTTAGATCACTGATACAAACTATAACCAAATTAGTAGTAACAAATCTAGTCATAATAGGTCTGGTCAAATTCCTCCCATATTTGGACTTCTTCAACATGGTAATAAGCATTGTTCTAGAGTATATGTCCGTGGTTATCCTTCTTCCCCCCTTTATGGTAACTTGATGAACCATTAGTCTTTTTAGATATTTCAGCATATGATTACATTTCCCTGCTACCTTGAAATTTTCAGCAGTATTCATAACCATGTCGACTGCATACTTGATACTCCTCAGATACCAATTTGATTTCATCATCTAGCATCTTCAAATACATATTTTTTTTAGAAGTCAGAAGTGTCCAATGAAAGTAGGAAAATTGTTCCCTTAGAGTTGCTCGTTCACCAAAAAGTAGTAGGATGAATGCCTTTGTCTGTCCACCCATCATTCATGATCAAAACAGTTTGTTGTCGTCTAACCTTTTTGGTTTTAAATTAATGTGGAACTCTAACCATAGTGTTCCATGTTAGTTGTACAATCTAATTCGAGATTCATTGTGTTATATTTTGACATTTTCTAAATTTATTCTTTATTTCTGCAGGAAATTGACGAGTTATGTGATGAATGGGTTCCACAACCGCTTATTCCTTCTCTTGATAAAGATATGCACTATGAACCACCAGTGCTGGAGAGGTGATTACATTTTCTTTTGTGGTAGCATCCTCATCTATTATCATTTTAAATGTTTTGCACACTTTCAAATTTGTTACTTGTGTGCTTTGTTGTCTGCGTTCCTTCCCTGAAATAATCTTATGTTTTGCACTTGTCAACATCACTGCCGTGGTTACATTTATTTGACTTAAATGCATGAACTTTTTTTAGGATAAGCCCTAGCATATTGGTAGGTTTTCCACCTTGTGACATGGTAGTCATAGTAGCAAGGTTAAGGTTGTCAGTTCAGACCCTACTTGGACCCCACTACAGTGGCAGTCTTATGCACTGGACAAGACCACCCTTTAGATTCTAAATCATTTTTCTTCTTATCTTGCGATAAAGAAAATTAGTGTAGATTAAAAGTTCTCATGTGATTTCATAGGTTTTCAGATGTCTCCCTTGCATGTCATACATTTTCCTTATTGCTAACTTTTATCATGGCATATAGGGAAGCTGTCCGTTTTATTGAAGTTAAAATAAGGAAGGTTCGTGTAAGATTGTGATAATAGAGAGAGACCGGTATAGTTCACTAGAAGTAGTTTTGGTTGAAGTATATTCTCTTGACAAGTTTTTGTAATGATCTTAATTGATACATAAATGATACATTAGGATTACAGTTTGCACTCTAGACAGATAAATGACATGATAAGCTCATAATATATGTAAGTTAAACAGTATTGTGAAAAAACAGCCAATTATCCATTTTTTAAAATACTGATTGCGATAAATTTCTTATGCAGTGCTGCTGGCCCTCATACCATAGTTAATGGTAAAGAAGTTATCAATTTTGCTTCAGCAAACTATCTTGGGCTTATAGGTCATCAAAAGTTACTTGTAAGGACATGATCTCATATCAATAAATTCTTTTTCTTGACCAGTGCTTCAGTACACTGAATCTATATTTACTTTATATTGTAGGACTCATGCACTTCTGCTTTAGAGAAATATGGTGTTGGTTCATGTGGCCCCCGTGGATTTTATGGAACAATTGGTAAGGCTTTAATATTAAAGTTTGTTTTTGAGGAAATGCATGTTCTCTTATGATACTTTCCCTGTGCAGATGTACATCTTGACTGTGAAGCAAGAATAGCAAAATTTTTACGAACGCCTGATTCAATTCTATACTCTTATGGACTTTCCACCATGTTCAGTGCTATTCCTGCTTTTTCTAAAAAAGGAGATATAATTGTGGCGTAAGTATGCATAACTTTAAGCATCTACTATCCATTTTTGTTCAATTTTTTTGTCTGATGACATTTATATTGGCCATTGATAACCATACACCACATATATAGAACTATTTGGATGGTTTTATTACCATCTTTACTTTTTTTATTACAATGGTGTGAAGAATGAACTTAATTCTTTTTTCATCCACTTTATATAACTCTGATATTTAAAGTAGGCTCTAGTTTCATATATAATTTTGTATTTTTTAACAGGGATGAAGGAGTCCACTGGGGAATACAGAATGGCCTTTATCTTTCTAGAAGCACTGTCGTGTATTTTAAGCACAATGACATGGATTCTTTAGAAGAAACATTAGAGAAGCTTAGTTCTAAATATAAGCACACCAAGAATTTGAGGCGTTATATTGTTGTCGAAGCTCTCTACCAGGTAGATGTTGTCTATATTAGCCGCGCACTTCTATATTTTTATTAGCTTTGCACTTCTGTATTAGCTTTGCACTTCTATATTAGCGTTATATTTTTAGTTTTGTTGAAGCGTATTTTTAATAGCTTTGCACTTCTATATCGTGTTTCGAGTGGAGTGCTCACAGTCTTCAGTTGAATGAATTACTCGTTTCTTGCAATTTGAATTATTGGCAAGTTGTTATATGAACTACTATTTCTGGTGAGATAGTATGGTAATAAACACATGCAAATTGAAGATATAAACGAAGTATTAAAAACACAAATTGTGAGCATATGGTGTTGCTGTTAGACTGGTGCCTATTGCAATGTCGTTCTTTAAAACACTATTGCTACTTGCTCTGGTTTTGTCAACTATTCTGACTTACAGTAGATATTCTTTCACCAGTTTTCATACTAGCATTTAAGTGAAAACTAAAATTGCTTGATCATTATTTGTTGACATATGCTTCCTTTTAAAAATTTCAGAATTCTGGTCAAATAGCACCCTTAGATGATATCATTAAATTGAAGGAAAAATATCGGTTTCGTATTTTACTGGATGAGAGCAACTCATTTGGCGTGCTTGGAAGTTCTGGAAGAGGTCTCACTGAACACTATGGAGTTCCAGTATGTACCGAAAATCTCCGTTTGGGTGTGGGTGCATACAGCCCCACTAGATTTACCGTTAATGCATTCAAATTTCTACTGCTGTTGGTGATTGTGATCGTGTGCTGCAGGTTGAGAAGTTAGATCTTATAACTGCTGCTATGGGACATGCATTGGCCACAGAAGGAGGATTCTGCACCGGAAGTGCAAGAGTTATAGATCACCAGGTATGGTAGTGTCATTTGTAACACTGATTCATAAACCAACTTGGATTTCCAAGTGTGCTGAAATTAAGAATTTATTTTCAAGGCGAAGTGATTGGTTGATCATGCTATTATTTCTCGTTCATTTTCCCTCCGCCAACGTCTGTGTTTTCAACTTTTACAGCGATTGAGTAGCTCTGGCTACGTCTTTTCTGCTTCTTTGCCTCCATATCTTGCAAGCGCTGCAATTACAGCTATTGATGTCCTTGACGAAAATCCCAATGTATTAACAAAGTTGAAGAACAACATTGCTGTGTTATGGAAAGGTAGGCTTTGATATCACCTGCTACTTTCATAAATGGAATTGTATTGTAGTGTCTATTATTTGGCTTTTGCACAACAGATTGAAATGATCTCCAAATAAATAAATTAAAAAGGCTTCTATTTCATTTTATTGTTTTGTTGAGAACTTTTATATGAGATGCATTGGCTACTGCAGGGTTGTTGGAAATACCAGGCTTCACGATTGCGAGTCATCCAGAGTCACCAATTGTTTATTTGAGATTAAAGAAGTCAACGGGTTCTTTGAATGATGACCTACGCCTGCTTGAAAATATTGCCGAACGTGTAAGAATTGTTGTGACAATGTTTATTTCTCACTTTCGGTTTTGCTGGTATTTATTGTTCTGTATTCACAGGTTTTGAAAGAAGATTCTGTATTTGTGGCGACTTCTCGAAGATCAACATTAGACAAGTGCCGTTTACCTGTCGGAATAAGATTGTTTGTTTCTGCAGGGCATTCAGAGTCCGATGTTCACAAGGCATCTGAATCATTGAAAAGGGTTGCTGCATTAGTTTTGTAGACTGTAACCTTTTATGTAATGTAATATTGTATGGGCTAGCTTAGGGTAACACTATTTTTTTGCGTGTTGCTCGTTGATACGTGTTAAGTGATAGAATAAGGATTTAAGTTTCTAATTGTGAGTTGGGGAATTGCTTATGAATTCATTCGGATATTTTTTCCGGTACTCTTTGCATGTTAGAAGTGTTAATACTAAACTGTTCATTTGTTTTATCAAAAAAATTATTTACTAGTTAATTGTTCAATAAGGTTGGCAATGTGGGGTGGGTAGTTAAAGGACTGAAGAGATGAGGAGGTGGTGGGTTTGATTTCCATATGAAATACACTCTGAACAATACTAATATTTATGGTTAAAAAAAAACTAACTGCTAATATGGAGTGGTGATCATTTTAATCACTACTCCATATTTACAAAAATGGATTCAAAAACATCAAATAATGTAAAAACTCCATATTGTATTGTTCAGAATGTATTTCACTAATAATGTAAAAACTCCATATTAGTAGAAATCATTTGAACAAAGTAACAATACTAATCATTTTTAAGTAGTGATCTAATGTAAACTCCATATATTATTTGATGTTTTTGAATCCATTTTTGTAAAAACTAACTGCTTGGATTGAATTTTGTAATCCTTCTCCAAAATTGGTCAAAACTCCATATATAGATTCAGTGACCAATTTATATATGGAGTTTAATTTTAAATTTTCTTCAAAGATTAACTTTCATTGTGAGTTTAACTCCATATGTAGATTTTCTTAATCTCTGTAAAATTGGGTTATCTTCCTGCATCAATTCAAAACTATATTATACACCAAAAGGAAATTAATCTCTGAAAAATGTATTATTAAATTGTACTCCTTAACCATTCTTAAGGCACATTATAGGGTTTATTATTTTTACTTAATTGCACGATGTGGTTTGTATTCATCTATAGTTTATCAGTGAAATGTCTAAAAACTATGAGACCTTCTTTAGATTCTGATTCTAAATCATAAGGTAGGTCACGTCGTTTCGATTCATCAATTCAATTCCTCTTTAGATTCTGATTCTAAATCAAATTTTTCGATTCCATTTATGCTTATATTTGATTTTCTTTTACTTTGCAGGATTTAAACTTTTCATGATTTGAGAATTTCATGAAATTTGAATAGTGGAAAATTCACATGCATGAGTGAAATTGAACAAATTATATCCGCTTGAGACGATTATTCACCACTCAGTTCTGAAACTATAAGGTTGATTTCAACACGCGATAAACAAATGAGGTGGCTCACCATTTGACGGGGGTTGACACATTAACAGTCAGTCTCGTTATTTATTTTAATGTAACTCGCTGTATTGAACAATTTATTTTTAATAAAATGTTTTTTGACAAAGTTAATGAAATGTTAAGTATTTTTCTTTAAAAAAAGTTTATTTTACTTTTGTATTTAAAGTTGCAAAAGAAGTCATTAAAAAATGACATTTCATTATTATTGATTAAAATAAAAGCTGATCCATTTCTATCTTCTCATCCAATTTGAACAGTAAGCAGCCGGCAATTGAGAACAATAAATCATAGATAAGGGAACTCACACTGCATTTTTTTTTTCTTCCATGATTCATAAACTATAATCAAACAAAATAAATATATGTTATTCAAAAAGAACCTATTGTTTTTCCAAGCAGCCAAAGAACTAGCGACATCTCAATACCGAATATGGTATGTAGTGTACTCCTATCCAGCATGAATCCATATACAGTAATTCCTGCCTTATTGTTCTCAAAGTAATTTACTGCAAAATATGATCAAAAATACCACAAAATCAACAAACATGTATATTTATTTTCTAAAGATATGAAATCAAATTACTCATTAGCATTTTTCTTGGCTTAAATAGAATGATGCAGATAAATGTGATTGATTCCACCACAATTGCGGTTCCACAAACCTCTAAAAACATCTATACTATTGCAGAAACCTCTAATTTAAAATTATTAGTCATTTTTCAGAATAAAATATTACTTTTTTTTTTTGAATAAATAAATAGATAATAGTCCCGTGAGTTTAGCTCAGTTGGTAGGACAATGCATTATTATATGCAGCGGTCGAGGTTCGAATCCTGGACACCCCACTTATTTACCTTATAAGGTGAATTTAACCACTAAACTACGTGACAAAAAAAAAAAAAAATTATAAGTCATTTTACCCCACTTATTCTCCTATCATATTTTTAATTATTTATTACTCTATCTTCTTTTAGTTTTTTTTAAAATTTTTTCAATGTCATTAATGAAAAATAATTTTATATAATCATTAGTAATTTCTATTTTCCATTAAAAAAATAACTAAAGTTTTTATTAAAACAAGTTATAATTTGAATGGGGAAGTAAGAAATGATAATTGATGAGGAAATTACCAAGAGCTTGTCTTTTCTGATATGAGATAGTGCTATAAGAGTAAGATGGAATCATCTTTGTGGTATCAATCTCATCTTCTTCAGAGCCAGCATCATCAGTCTCTGATTCTCCATCTGTTCCCACTGAAGGATAGATTCTCTCACGAGAAATCTGAGCCGATAATGTTTCCCCTTCACCCACTCCATCAAAAGAATCCAACGTTGCACAAACATGCCACTTGGCTGCTAATCCTGTGATTGCTTGTGCTTTGTGTGTTATCTTTGTTGCACTACGGAACATAATGGACAGTGCTGAAAGAAGCGTTACCGAACATAGCTGTAACAGAATATAACAAAATCACACATAAAGTATTAGGCTATTGAAGCACGGATGCGGACACAATATCAAATACGACACAGATAGTGATACGTTGATACCGTTAATAATTTAAGAAAATAATATAATTCAATGTAATTATATATGTTGGTGTCGAACACCATACATGTCCACACCGAAACACGCCTAATTCAATGCATGTCCATGCTTCACGATAGTAGGCCAAGTTTGGTTTGATAACTAAGATCTTTGCTTTGTTAATGTTTTGTTCTTGTCGTTTTCTAATAAGATATGAAATTTATTAGGAAGGAACAGAGTGAAAGGGGGGCATGTCACAATTGTATAAAAATGGACACGTCTTCCTCAAATTTCGGATGATTTCAATTACGTAAACTTTTATTTATTGCAATTGACCTTCATGATTTTGGCATGTACAGCTAACAAAGGGTTCCATGTACCTTTGTAGATTTATAAGATGGTTTATATACATAAATTAACGTTTGTTACTAAAATAATTATATTTAACAATCAAATCAAATGATACAAATAGAATCATTTTTATAAGCATGCCAGCTTTGTATGTTAAGCTAATCTTTTTTTTAGGTCAACATGCCCACTTGTATGTTTCTAAAACGTTTAAAGGGGTAAACAATTAATTTAATCTATTTTATATAAATGATGGTATATATAAGGTGTCATTAGATGAACCAAAAGTTTGTTTATATTAATGTATTATACCATAGTCAAACTCACTCAAATAAAAGAAACATAGAAAGTTAGACTGATATATACCGTAAAGACTGAATTTTGTTCTGTATATGTGTCCTTATTTTGAAAGCTAACTAAAGCATATATTTTTCACATGTTTTAGATTAGTTATCAAACATTATTTATGAAGTGATGTTAGGCCTAGAAAGTCTTTAACCGTACAAACTTTTCAAAAAACACTAATCTTACAACTTGTTTAAGAAAAAGCTGCTAGTTTCATTTGTTTAAGAAATAAGTGCTAATAGTAACCAATGAAACACATACACTTATTCGATGTCTTGGCGTTGATCTAACGTCGACACAATACTAACACATATAATTATATTAAATATATCATTTTCTTAAGTTATTATCGGTGTTGATGTGTTAGAGTATGTGTTTGTGTTCATACTTCATAAACAAATATGAAACATATATACTCTTTAGATTTGACATGTTCCGGTATCGGATATGTATCGTGCCTAAGACCAACAAGACACCGACATATATGATTATATTAATTCATATAATTTTTTCGAATTATCATCAATATCGACGTGTATGTATCATATTTGGTGTCAGTGTCTGAGTCTATGATCCGTAACAATGAGTAAATGAGAGAGATGAGATCACATACCGCAAGTTCACCAGTCTTATAGACATTAAGATCATGTCTAGCCTTCATGGTCACAAGCAAACAAGCAAACTGACTTCCAGTCACCAACACAAGTGCAAGTAAAATAAAAGCACGATACCTATGACTTATAATCCTCAAATGCCTCCTAATCCTCAGGTGTTCCGACATAACCGAATGTACATCAGAATCCACATGGAATAATGTGGCAAAATCTTTCAGCCGTAGGATCTGAAGGTGACAGATCAAACGGAAGAGAACGCACACAAGGAAGATTGTGGTGGTTCGGTACAACCAGGAGCAGAGTTCTAATATGCATGCTACTGCATCACTAAGGTATACGTTTCCTAAGAAGGGGATTTGTGAGCCTCCTGATGCATACCACCAGATTTTGTATGTTGCCATTGCTATGAAACATGGTCCTGAGAAGACTGATATGAGCTTCAAAGATCTCTGTAACCAATAACAAACACACAATTAGCAAATAATTGATTAAGATAATATAATTTTAGAAAATAATTCAAATTTTTCGACGTAAATTTAATTGTTTGAATGATAAATTTGAGCTAAATTCTTAAGTATTTTAAAGTTTGGTTAGATACCGATGCTCTATAGATAAAACTCTTTTAAAATTTGATTATATATTTAAGAGAAATGTTAATATGTACTCGGAATCTACAACCGGCAAATATTTCTTAAGAAAAATTAATTTTTCAGTGTAATAAATTAATACAAATATATAACATGCAATCAATAATTAGATAATGAGTATATACCTAACCACACTTCTGAAATCATGGTACTATTATATTCACCTAAATTTAAACACTTTTTAAATCAGATATTTTTATAAAATTAAATTTTCTTTCAATAAGTGGCTTTTTTCTTTCTATTTCACTTTATTTTAGTTTTTTGTACACTTTTTAAATCAGATTATGTAGCTAACTAGCCATAATTTTCTTCTTATTTATATTTTTTCCAAAAAAAATTACTGAAGAATTAATTTCGACTAAACGATTGACCCAATTTTGATGCATTGTTTATTGCATCAAATATGAATGCACATGATGGTTCTAGTTGATTCTATGAATAAATAAAGTATAAACAAACATCACTCTTTTTCCTCTCTTTGCCAGTTGTAATCACAGATTGTCCTACCACTTTCTATGACTTGGATAGTTTCATTTTTATTATGCACAAAAATGTAACATTTTTTATTCCTCTTTTAGTTAAGTTTAATAAAAAAGATCATTCTAAAAATGTTTTTCTTTTTTTCCATGTAATTTACAGGTTAAAAATTCACATTTTTAAAGTGAATAAGTGAACTCTTGAAAATTCTTCTTATAAGTAAATTGTCTGAGGTTCTGCTTATATTATAAAATAACTCTACCAATCGAGTTAAGTTTACAAAATTGTCTCTATTTATATTATAAAATAACTCTATCAACCAAGTTAAGTTTACAAAGACAAATATTTCTAAACTTATTGATTACACACGTTATAAGGCATAATTACACTATATTTGATAGCTTAACGATGATTCTTGTATTTTGTTAGCATTGTTCAAGAAAAATAATCAAAGAAGCACCAAAAATTTATTGAAATGTATAATTTTTAGAAAAATTATAGACAATAATAGTAAAAAAGAAAAAAAACAGAGAAACAGAGCAAGCTGAAGAGGTAGATAGAAGAAAACTCACATTGAGCTGAACCATATAGTTCATTCTAACATTTTCACTTTCATCACAAAGCTTATCCAAAAACAAAAACCTTCTCAACCCATACTTCTTCACAAACGTCGACAAACACAAAAACGACAACACCGCAACAGAACTCAACGAAATCTGAACAACAGAATCATACGGTCTCGAATGTCTCGCATCACAATCCTCACATGCTAGAAAAAAGTGCGACAAAGCAGGAACAGCCAATGCGAAGACGAAGAAAACGAACCAGGAGAGTGTTGCGTGGATTGCGTTTGATTGATCCACACACATCCATCGGAGATATGATCGGAAAGTGTGGAGTTCGTCGTTTACGTGGGAGATGCTACGGTTGAATTTGTGTCTGTTGATGTTGGTGGTTGTTTTTGGTAATAGTGATTCTTCTGCGAAATTGATTTTTTTTGTTGGGGTGGAGGTTTCGTTCATGGTGTGAATTGGTTTTGATGATGGAGATGAAAGGGAAGATTGTGATTTGTTTAGTTGTGTTGTGGTGTGTGTTTGTTTGGGTATAAATAGGTTGGCCTAAAATTGAAAAATGAATTTGAGATCTTTTTTGAAAGGAAAAGTTGTTTTTTTTTTTTTTAAAATGAAAAGTTGTTTCTTAGTCCTATTTTATATTTTTTGTTTGGTATGAATTTCTTTTAAATCTAGCTCCATAATTACACTACTTACAACATCTTCTAGTGATTAAATTAAATTAATGTAATTTCTCAATATTGTCGGGTTAGACTTAATTAAATGAATTCGAATTATTATTTTTTTCTTAAAAAAAAAAAGGAACCAATTAATTTTTAAAATGTCAAATTCATCATTTTTTTATTTCCCAGTGCAATATTATTATTTTTATCCTCTTAACAATGCTTTAAATCACTCTTTAGCATTTTCCACAATTGTTTGATCACTTACACATAAAATATACATTTGATAGCGTTGAAAACTTAAAAATTTGCAACAATTTCAAAATATAAAGACACTAGAGAAATAAAATTCATAAATATTTAGGTGTTTTCAATTTTTTTGGTAAAAAATGACATAGGTTTTGTGTTCTCCAATTTTTTTACTATGTGGTAATTATATATATCATTTTATAACTTTGTCAAAAAAAAAATCATTATTCTATTATTGTTTTTATTAACGAAATTGATAAAGGTTGGATCATGACACATTGAATATTATGAAAGATATCGTATTCCATTATTATTCATCGTGAATATTACGAAATGTATAAAGTAAAAATATGTACTCAAATCGTAACAAGCATTATTGATATGAAAAAGAACAAACATGGGCATAAACAAAACCCACCAAAAACAAGATTAATGGAAATGATAAGAAGGTAAACCAATCATGTCTCTAAAGAAACCTTCTCTAGACCATCTACGTAAGTGATTCATCAAACTAAATCGTCAACAAAAGAAGTCATTATTGACTAGTTTATCTAATCATGTATTTTCCTCACTATAAATATGAGAAAATCTAAATCGGGAATTTCTAATAATATGAAGACAATTCTTCCATTTATTTGACCTTAAACTTTCAAGGAATCGAATTTATATAGTAAAAACTTGAACCATGAGGAGGGAGTTACACTCTGAACCATAAATTTATTCAACCTTTGACATGGGCAAATTTAATAGCATAACTAGCTGCACAAATTTTAACATAGAAAATGAGTAAATAGTCAATTTCCACCATGAAATTAACAAAACTTCAATTACCCTATGAAATTGCATAACGTTAATCAATTTACCCCCTCCGTCAAATTTTTCTGTTAACAGTTTACGGTTATGATCAAATACCCCCCTGAAATTTTGCACTTATGTGCAAAATGCCCACTGAACTTTAAAAATTTATATTTTTTTTATCCTTGACTCAAAAGATATTAAAGACAAACAAATTAACAATTATTGATCATATAAATATGTATGGAATGTATGTTTATGCAGCTATTGGTCATATAAATCTTGGATAATGATAAATAGTACGGGACGGTGAGCACGAAAATTCTAAATTTTTAAGTTTAGGGGGCATTTTGCACATAAGTGCAAAATTTCAGGGGGATATTTGATCATAATCGTAAACAGTTAATAGAAAAATCTGACGGAGGGGTAAATTGATTAACGTTATGCAATTTCAGGAGGGTAATTGAAGTTTTGTTAATTTCGAGGGTAATTGACGAAACTTACAATTTCAGAAAGAAAATTGACTATTTACTCCATCATTAATGACTATTGCACCTAAAAAAAATTACCAAGGTGGTCTCTAAAAAGAAGAGATCCTTGGTTATCCCATCATTAATGCTACACACACTTAACTCATAATGAGGGGCATAATCCAATTATCTTGCTTAATATACAAGGAGGACGGGGAGAATGACAATCAACGTCAATACACTTAAGAATAGAAAATTCGTTAATAGAAGAAAATATGAGAATTTTGGATGATAATTTTCTTATTGTTGTATTGATATGCATTTCTGTATAAATTTTAGACTATTTAATTTTAGTCCATTATTATTGACATCAACAATTATGCGGTTTATCATACACATTTTCTTTTGGATACGCATCATACACATTTTCAAGAACTTGGATTGTTGCGTTACCCTCTTCACGTATATCATTTTATTTTAATGTAATTGTCTTTGCTATTGGCTTTTTTTATTACAAATAAAATCATATTGGCTGACAAGCAGGATACATGTTTTTTTGTATACTTTGTTCCATCAATAATCGCCGCAATCTCATATGTTTTTTTTAGTAGTAGAAATTAGAAAATACATAAGATACCAGCCAGCTATGGTTGTGGGACCATCACATGGGAGTAGTGTGGTAAGAAAAAAAGGAACCAATGCAACGAATCCACTTGGTTACCAACATTAATACGTGTAATTAACAACTGAAAACACCTGCATTATTTTCTTTTTTCTGTACAAATAATGAAGTCACAAGCTATAAACAAAGGCAATGAACATGAAACATGTATCAATTTCATTTGTAAGATTGGGTTATTTTGGAAACCATTCCATTATTCCAAATCATTATTAATTACAAATGATTAAGGTGCCAATTGAGATTTGAGAGACGTGTTGCAATGGTCAGATGGGTTGTTTGAAAGTTGTTTTATTCAGATTCAAAACTTAATTTGCCAGCTAGTAAACTTTATCATATGCTTAAGATTCACTAAGTTTTTGACATTTTCCTAAGAAATATATGGAGAAGAAAAAACAAAATGAAATTGATGGAACCTACCTTGTGCTACACCAAATATAGATTATTGGATTGTGATTGGTGAGGGTGGCTCACTTCTAGGGTAAACTATGGATCCATTGGTTAGTCTTTTGCCATGTGGATATATATTCTTTTGTCGAACGTAACGTGGGTTACTAACATAATAACATGTTTACTAGTATTGTAACAAGTTAGTACAAGTACTTTAGATGGTAAACATATTTTTAAATAATTGGTGTTAGACTGTATTTTCGACGCACACAATTCAAAAGGAAAGAACATGTCAAGTTGGGACTAATATTTGATTACATTTCAGATGATTGTTAGTTCGACATTTGAGAGCACTTGGTATATTTGAGATTGCAAAGTCATTAGTTTCGACTGCAAAAATTCAATTTTTTTATGAAGAGATAAGATCAAGATGTTAAAGACACGTGAGAACTTGTCAAAAGTTGATAAACATAACAGGACACATGTTGAAAGCTTTTGCTTGTACTGTTATTTGTAGTTATTTCTTGCAAGTATATTAATAGTTTTGTATAAGAAATAAAGGTCACAAATCATTCACAGAAACTTTAAACACTCAAATTATTCATGTTACAGTGAGAAACAAGTCCTATGCAAATGTATGACCAATTTTCTTCATTTATTTAATCAAATTCTTTTCTTTTTAAAATGTTTGAATTTACTTTTAAGTTTTTCCTTTGATCCTGAACGAATTTCGACTGAATGAAAATAGTTATTTAGATTCATCTTTTACAATCAAATTGATGAACATGATGAACATTCAAACATTTTTTAAGAAATATTGCACAAATATGTCCTAATATTCACTAGTTTGATCATGCAAGTAATTAATTTAAAACTAGTAATTGTTTACCAAAAACACTAGTTAAAAAATTGGCACACCGGCAGGACCCATTTTGTGCAAATTTTTAAGTAATTTCATTTCTTAGAATTTTTTTTCATTATGTTGGTGCATTTGTTTTTTGCATAAGCTATTCTTAAAAGTTCATGAGTGTATGCGCTTAAGAAGTGGTAAATCCATTCTTGAAATGGATCGGTCAAACACGCCAATAACGCTTCTACATCTAACACACAGAGTAACTTTCAAAGTACACAAGAACAATCAAACCAAGCGTCGGTTAGTGGCGCCAATGTGTCAAATGTTATGGAGGTAACTGCTCATATGCCAGTTTCGACGGTTATTGGGGTAACTGCTTATGTATCCGTTTGACAATGGCAGCTTTGACACATTCTAACCTTGTGGAGTTTGTGCCACAGCCAGTGGGTTTTCGAGTAATACCTATGGTTACAACTTACAAGTCTCATAAATGGAAACTCTATTGAATCTAGATTCCCTTCTATGCCACAGTTTTCGTTACCAATGATCACTAGGTAATACCCTTATGGTGTGCCAACATCAATGATCGCATGCCTATAGAAAAATGCGTCTACATATGCAAATTACGCAACAATGGCGTTTTCGCCTTATAATACTCATTTGGCTTCAGGTTCGGCACAAAGTAATTCTGGTCGAAATATACACCCATCGTTAAATATAACATCTCTCATGTCATTAAGAAACAGATGGAGGAAAGTAGCCATGATATGGTTAATATGCTTACCCAACAAATAGGTACAATGTTCAATCTTTTGATTCAGAACACAAACCATAGTTACCAAATGTTAGCTAATCAGATGGGTCGAATTGCAGACGTTTTTGGTACTCGTCAAGTGCGTGATCCAGATTCTTCAAATTCAAAATGTTTGGTCGTTCAGAATGTGGAAAGGCCCAATAATGAAGGAAACCTGAAAATCAAGGGCAGCAAAATATGCCCCAATTAGTCGATCCTTTAATACAAAGAAAGGCTATAAGAAACCCACAAGTAGTCTTGGTTAACAGGACTCAAAATGTTGATAAAGTGGTTAAAAATGTCCAACAAAACCTTCGAGGATACAATAATTTGGCTCATATGGTCAAAGATATTTTCGCCCAAAATGGCCTTGATGTGGGCTTACATAGACCAAACTTTGTGTCAGCCTTGTCTGAATTTGTATTACAAACTGAATTTCCTATGTGATGGAAAATCCCCAAGTTCACAAAATTCGCAGGAGACACTAGTGAATCGGTTGTCGAACATATTGGTCGATACTTAATTGAGGCAAGGGATATAGAAAATAATGAGAATTTGAGGATGGAGAATTTTCCAAATTCTCTGACTAAGAATTCCTTCACATGGTTTTCAACCCTTTCCCCACATTCCATACATAATTGGAATCAGTTAGAAAGATTTTTCCATGAGCAGTTGTACATGGGTCAATTTAAGATTAGCCTTAAAGAATTGGCTAGTGTTAGACGCAAAGTTCCTGAGTCTATAGATGACTATTTGAATAGGTTTAGACTTCTGAATGCAAGGTGTTTCACCCAAGTCCATGAACATGAGTTAGTCGAAATGACTGCTGATGGCCTATATTATTCCATTAGGAAGAAATTAGACACTCAATATCTAAGGGATATGACCCAATTAACAGATAGAGTTTGACAAGTCGAAAGACTAAAAGCTAGAACAAGTAAGTTTTATAAGAAAGAAAATGTTGCTTATATCGAAACTAACGAAATTGACCAAGACTTTGACATTGTTTATGACTATATTGAAGAAAATGAGGTCAATGTGGCATAACTAAAATCTGGACCTCCCTACGTTTGTAAGTTATTAAAACCATCAGATGGGAAAAACCCTGTCGAACCTAAAAATGATAAGTTTGTTGCAAAAACATATACATTTGATATAACTAAATATGATAAAATATTTGATCTCTTTGTTGCTGGTGGCTAAATCATAATGCATAAAGGACTAAAAACGTCACCACTAAAGAAACGGAAAAGGCTAAATACTAATTTTTGTCCTTTTAACTTGACAGAATTCCAAGTCAATCATTTAAGTTTCAAAAGTTTTAAATTATGTCATTTTAGTTGATAAACTATTTCACTGTTACCTCTATTGTCAGTTTCCGTGTAACTGATGCTGAAGTGGTCGTTAAGTTGTTGTTGGATCAAAACGATATGTTTCAAAGGCTTCAGGGTGTCAAAACGCTGCGTTTAATGGTCACAAATGATCAGTTATAGGGCTAGAAAGGCTTGCCGCCAAAGCGGATACTGAAACTAGTGCTGGTGGAAAAAGCAAGCAAAAGGTTGTCGAAGTGGCCAGAAGGCGAATCAAAGAGATAATTTTTCCTCCCCTGTTACTAATCAAAGAAGGCACTAATGACGAAATACGTTGGATCTCTTTTGGACTCTGATGACGTTGTTATCACTCCCGCGGATCTGAGTTTATGTTGAATGGTGTTCAAGCTGCTGTTAATGTGTATATGGTGGAGGGGATTTTCTTTCATTTCCTTTTGATGAAGATGGATTTTGGGGGTTTTCTTTCTCAAGCTGCTGTTAGTGTTTTCAAATCAATTTGTTGAATCTTTAATTGCAACTTCCACAACAAATTTGAATATAAGCTTTGTAATTTAGAGAGTTGTTGTTTACAAAGGTCACATAATATCTTGTATTTGACAATGGGTTTGAGATGAATTTGGTGATGAATTTCTTGTGATTAATGGTTGAAAATTTTGTGTTTTTTGAAGGATGTTTGAAGATGAATTTTTCCCTTTTTAAGATAGAGGTTTAAAATTGATTCATTTTTTTAATTTAAAAAAAATATTATTTTGATTTTTAAAATGTTTTTTGCCATCCCTAATACATAGGGGTTAGTGTTTAGTCTTTGGCATCCAGTCAATATCAAATTATTATCAATAATATCCAAAGTTCTTATTATTTTCTGTCCTCCTTTTCTATCAAACCCCACAACTTCAACAGTGAGAAGAATATCTACTTTATCACAAGATAATAGTGTAAAAATTTTAAAGAGCCAAGCTTTATAATCTACAATTTAATGCAACTTGTCTTGGATTTAATTCAAATTATTGCTTGATAGAAAAAACTCTAATTACTGTTCAGACTTTTTTCTTAGATTTTTTATGAATTCAGACTGCTCTGTTTATTTTAGTTCTTGCATTAGAAGAGTTAGAGTTTATCATGATTAAGTTAGTTAGCAATTGGTATATGATGACTTTTGACTTCAAACCTATAAAGTATGGACTCCAACACAGACACATTGACACCGTTAATGTAAAAAATATAGGATACTGACACCGCTACATATATGTTAATTTATTTATATACGGTCTAAAATGAAAATCAAAATACAAATATAAGAATCTAATTTGAGCAAGTTATTTCATTAGAAAAAATTCTAAAATAAGATATCGTAGTATTTGACCTTTATTTATTCATCTACTATAAAAAAGGTTAAAAATGTTATAATCAATTGTAATGTTTGTTACCCCCTAATTGATCAACATTTCTCAAAACATATGTACATATGTAACTCTTGTATCTAAGTTATGTGGAAGCAAGAGAGAAAAAAATGTTTTAGATATTTGTTTGAGTTGTCCGACACGGCTCGTATGAGTATGTATATATATATATATATATATATATGGGGTTTGCTAGAACACACCCACTAGTTTTTATGTGGGAGTGTTTTAGCAAAGCTACACCTTAAGGTGTATTTAACCACTTTTTAGTTATTCACTTGCTAAAATACTCCTTCTCTGTGGCATAGGGATGTTCCATTGAAGGTGATTTTATTTGCCTGGCGCTTGTTTCGTGACAGGCTCCCTACAAAAGACAACCTTTACCGTCGTCCTGTAATTGACGTTGATGCTCAGTTGTGTGGGGAGGTGGAAACATCTTCACACTTATTATTACGCTGTACTTTTTTTGGCTGTGTTTGGTATAATATCCTTAGGTGGCTTGGTTTGGTCGCGGTTTTGCCTGGTGATATTACTAGTCACTTTTATCAGTTTGGTTTTATGGGTGGTGTGGCCAAGACAAGGTGTTATATGTTACAGGTTATTTTGTTTGCAACAGTCTGGGAAATTTGGAAAGAAAGAAACAATAGGATCTTCAACGACAAAAATTGCTCTATTGTGCAGGTGGTGGACAAAATCAAATCACTGACTTTTACGTGGTTGAAAGGGAAACATGCTAGTCTTCCCCTCAATTACCATGGTTGGTGGCTTAGTCCGTTTTCTATTCTAGGCATTGGTTCCTCTTCAAAAAAAAAAAAATCCTTGTTTTTTTTTTTTTTTTTGTACTAAAGAAGAAAAGGAACAAAAAGAAAATGCAAACTATCCAGTAAAGGAAACCCATTAGCATCCGAGGAGACTAAGCTAAACTGGTGGAACAACTATCGGTGTATATGCCTCAAGACTCTGAGCTCCAGACTTAGCAAAGTAGTCGGCGCTCACATTTTTCTCCCGAACAGTATGTAGTAGATTGATATGTCGGTCCCTATCAATAAGATCCCGGATGTTGTGAAGGATAGCTGCATAGTGATGCCAATTATTAACAGGTTTAGAAATCAACTTAATTACAGTCTTAGAGTCCGAATAGCACCACAACTCCAAGAAACTAAACTCCCAAGCCATAACGAATCCATAATAAACTGCCAATAATTGTGCATGGAGTATATTGGAAAATCTGATATTCCCAGCAAACCCATGAATCCACTCACCATCAGCATTTCGAATCAATCTATCATAGCATGAAACGTCGGGGTTACCGAGACTACTACAATCAACAATCAAAATCATTCTAGTACCACCATGGTATGCTGCTGCCGGGAACATTTGATCAACGAATGAGCATAATTCTCCGTTTAAATCCGAATAGAGAAAGGTAAAACTAGTTCATTTGACATACACAACTTGTCTCTTGCGCACCAAAACCACCAAACAGCCGGCTAGAAATAGAAAAATAGATGTACCAGCAACACCATTCCGCATCCACTCATACAAACTATCACTGACCAGAGAAGCCAATTGCTCTCCAAAAAACAGTCACAAAAGCACAATCTTGCAAGCAGTGTAGTGTAGTCTCAACTTCCCGATTACACCTTGGGCACAGATTCATATGTAGCATACCGCGATATCATAACATCAATCTCGTTGGGAAGAGAATTCTTCATAGCAGTCCAAAGAAAAAATTTAATATTCTCCGGAGCAGGGAGCGGCTGCCATAGCCAATTCCAAAAGCATTCTCCATGCTAGGTTCAACAATAACAAACCTGTTAAGGTCGAATAAATGCCATTGAGATTACCTTTCCTCGTATAACCGTCAGCCAAATGGGAATTCAAACGACCCGTAACAGTTGTAGGAATGCTCGTGTAAAGTAGATTAATCGTCCAAGCCCCATCTACGTAGGCGTCCCACACTCTCATGTGGAGATCATGGATATCCACATATAAAACATGTGCCGCTAATTTTCCAATGCCAGACCAATTAGTAAACCAGCAAGAGGAGTTTCCATCATCCATACGAAAATCAAAACCTTCCCTTAATGCGAATTTATCCTTCATAGAATATAGTCTTACATTAAAAAAAACAGACGAAACTAAATAATAAAACATAATCATCCAAAACAAGAAAATCTGGTTTTATTCAACAAACCTTTAATGACAGAAACAAGCTTACATTTGTTTCAAATTACACATCTATGAACAATTGCCAGCAATTATACATCTTAAAGTCATCAATATAGTCCCTTCTCTTCAATCAATATATATTACACCTTATCACCATTGCCCACAAAGTCATCTTCAACCACTCACTATATAACACAAAGTTTCCCACATTTTCCATTTCTATTTTTGTTTTTCTTTTCAAACCCCCACATGATTATTTAGTACTAGTTGCAATAACATTAACAAATGCAGGGGCCAATAAAGATTTCTTTCCCCTAACTAGCCCAAAGCATATATAAGATAAAACAATTGATCAAGAGAAATTCTTATATGAACACTTTAATTATAACCTTGACCAATCAAAAACTCAAAATACAATTGTTTTAATGTATTTTTCATTTTGCTTGATTAATTGGATATATGTATGTGTTCAAATAAGAATGAATCGTTGATCAAAATATTCAAAACTATGTTCACTTGCAACCATTTGGTCCAAACCCAATCTTACCACCACCAACATCATAAACAACCTCTAATGTTCTTTGTTGCACATTTCCAAAGATAGTAATATCACTATCATCTCCATTTGGCGCAAACGCCAAACAAGCTTGCTTCAAACTCGCCACGTAAAGTATCCCTGGCGCGGCTATTTCCACCGTGACACCACCTCCGAGGAAAAAACTAATCTTTGGAATGGAAACAATCTTGTACCCGCTAAGATCATAACATGTGTCTAAAATTGAAACCGCTGGAGCAACTGGATACTTCGTCATGCCTTTTTTGAAGGAATCTCGGAGGCTAGCATAGGCAGTCGGAGGCAGCCGTGTAATAACGGTACCAGAGTCGATAATGGCACCACCGGAGGAGAAAATAGAGGATGAGATTGGAAGCTTGGTTCCACCAACGCTGATTCCGGCAATGTCAAGGCCGTAGAAGGAATTGCTCCGGGAGACAGTGGAGAAGGAAGTGTATTTTACGTACTTGTTATCGGAGGCGCCAAATGTGAGGTGGCCAACGCCGCTAGATGTGGAGGGAAGACAATACGAGAAAGTTTTTTGGTATTTTTGAGATGTTTGTTGGACGAAAGAGATTGGATGACGACCAAGGCCTAATAGGCCGGCTGAGCCACCGAATAAGCCTTCATTGTCTTGGCCGCAACCAAATAAAAAACTATCAATGGCATCTGTTGGATTTACGATTAGCCGTTCGCGGCTGAAGTATCCGACTGAGAAGGATTGGTCACCATATTGGATGCCATATACACATGCATTTGATACTTTAGCACAGCGGGGGTCATTTCCTGTAATAATAATTATTTTTTAATGAAATTAATTTCCCTATAATAATAATGTAACAAAACAAGTAAATAATTTTTTTTAATCATTATAATATAACTAACTCTTTTTTTTTTCTTCCTTTTTCAAATAGTCTAGTGGTTAGAGCTCACATAATTTAATTGTGGAGTGTCGGGATTCGAACCCCAGCTCCTACATATTAAATGCAATATCCCTTCCAACTGAGGTAAGCTCACGGGGATATATAACTGACTCTTTAATCGTTATAATATAATTATAATGTAATAATATATACCTGTAGCTGAAGAGAGCTGAGTGCAATCTGAAGAAGTGCATGTAATATTGTAATAAGAAGTAGACTTTGTTGGATCATAAATTTCATCTTGTTGCTTGTAACAAGAACCAACACAAGGTTGACATTGAGTCCAAGTGAGATCACTACCAGTGTCAAAAATAAGTGACAAATCCTTTTTAGGAGTTCCAAGCCCTAAAACAACAAAATAATTCCCTGATCCAATAAGGCTACCAGATTTAGCTGGTAGGTTAGCTGATTTACGTGACTTAATTGATTTAGATTTAGAATCCAAGCCCTCCAAATTATTATTCTTAATCGATGATAATAATTTGGAGTGAATATAATTCACCCTTTCTTTGTCATGATCAAGAATATCACTGTGTGCTGGAATAATTTTTGCTTTTCCATTATTCACTTGGGAACATGGCCCATGTTTGTGTAACACTTCTAATGATGCTTTTGTTTTGGTACCTGAATTTGAACAATGAAACATGCTTAGTGGTGTCAAATTATTGTTGCTTAACTACTACGTTAAAATCAATAATACAAGTCTATTCATCAAGGTAATGTCATATATTGCATAATACACAAAAAACAAATTAAAAATATATATTTTTTCTAATAATGAATAATGACATCCATACAATATTATTAGAAATAAAGTCAAATTAAAAATATATATATTTTTTCTAATTTTTTCATGAAATGTTAAAGACTTGCTAAAGTTAGATATCAATATTTACATTTTATCTGTCTCAAATTTTTGTTGGTAATTCAACCTTTTTAGAAGTAACTCAAAAGTTGCCCTAGAAAAAGGTAACTCATAAATTCGATTCTTCTGTTAAATTAAATTTTTGTTATATGTATGAGAATATTATTTTTTTAGGGAATATATGAAAATACTTGATAATATAAGGATGAGAATGACTATACCAAGGAATCTAGAGGTCATGGAAACATATCTCTCAAGGACTCAAAGACAAAATCTTATCTTGAGTTGGTTATATATCACAAGTGAGAGGGTTATTTATACCCACCAATAATTGTTTTCTATTATTATAGTTTGGTACACCCTCCGGTCACTAATATAAGCAAAAATCCATTTTAGATACATTCAATTAATGATGTATGTGGTCTTTATTATATGTCACATACATCATTAATTGAATTATCTAAAAAGTAGATTTTTGTTTATATTAGTGATCGGAGGATGTACATATAACTAAATACCACATAATAAAATTTAATATAATTTTGCATTAAAAATAATCATTTTTCCAACTTCTAGCTTTCCCCACTGTCCACCACTCACATTTTTTTTTTTTGTCTTGGATGAGATTGAGTACTATTCAAATACAATTAATTATATTATATATTATATTACATTATTTCATGCATGTATGTTTTTATCTGATTCGAATAAACACAAAAAATTGAACCTTACAAGTTGATATTGAAATTGAATAAATGCAAAGTGTGAAGTTCCATCTATTATTGTCAAAGTATTGGTGCTTGATGTTTTCAATTTGTACTTTTGTGTCTTTACTTTGTGGTTGTGCTTGTATGGATCATTAATAAAATTAGTTTTCTGTTTAAAATAAAAGAATAGATACAATTCAATTAAAATTATGGATTAATTGGAGTACTCTCGATGTTATTTAAAGAATTTATATCTGACTTAAAAAAAAAAAAAACCCAAGTCTTGCATCGAAAATATATAGATTGATCTTATAAGGTTGAATTAAATTCAAGTCAAAATCAAATTTGGTATATGCTCTATCTGTCTTCGCCACCTGTCACTTATATTTATTCACAAAGCCGGTAGTGACAAGTGTGGTGGATGTGTATTCGAAAAATCTTAAGTGTCAATTTGACATATTGAGAAAATACATTTTCGACATGGAAAATATATAAAGTTTTTATAAGAGTTTATGAAAAGAGTCACTCATCTTTTGCAAGTAATTTTATAAGGCTACTCTTTCCAAAAATTTAAGGTGACAAGTAATTACAAAAAGCAATAGACTAATTCTCGTATACCCTATGATATAATTAATTGTATCCCCATCTAGTTAAATCATTGACTAAAGTCCACAAATATTTTAGTTTCTTTTCTTTCTTTTACGACAATGAAAATTGGAAAAACACGTCAAGATTTTACACACCTTTCCATCTCAAGATCTTTTGGCCAAATTTTGTCAATATCTTCATCTATATAAAGTTTGCCTAAAATAATAATAGCTAGTTGGGTAGAAAACCGTGACGTGTAGCTAATATGAAAACTAGCCACTTGTTATTTGTTTTTTAACTTTAGTGGGTTGGATCCAGAAGTCCTAGCTCAACTGGCAAAATGCCGAAATTGTTAAATCAGATGTTATGATCGGGGTTCGAACCCCGATACTTCCACTTATGTGGGTGAGTATAATGACTTTGTCATTTCGTCTATCTATAAAAAAAAACTTTAGTGGGTTGGTACCAAACGTGAATGAATATTGTTTTTTCTGTTGAAATACTAAGTTTGTATCTATAATTCAACAAAATGCAATGCTATACTTGATCAATCAATGAGTTTAGCCAAAATATATAATCGTGATCACTGACCCGTGAATGAGATTCTTTCATAGTCAATATTTATGTCTATGTATTAATGTTGTTCATGAAGACCCGTGATTATAAACTTATCTTTTTGTCCATACTAGTATAAAGTAAGGAGGAGAAAAAACAAGAAATACATTATTTTTGTAGTGATAACAACTTGCACAATTTTTTTTTTCTTAACCCTACCATTTTCAAGAAAATAGTCATAGTAATATGAAATTCGGTCGGAGGTAAATATATCAAATGACTTAATTTGTTTTTGCCGTTAAATTTTTCATGTTAATAAGTTTATTATGACATTCTAATCAATTTTTTTTTACAAAACATTATAATCATTTGTTTGTATATGTTTATATACATATATATATATATATATATATATATATATATATATATATATTCTTAATAAAGTAAAAAATTTAATATTATTTTTTATTATGGATAAAAACGATTAATCAAACAAGAAATGTATGAGTGGCAGCTGGCTTTTGTTCCTTTATCCTTCCTATCTTTAATATGTGATGGTTGGTGGATTCCATTTTTTTTTAAGATGGGTTCCATTTTATTTGTTGAGAAAGCACTAAGCACAAGATGGTGGGTTCCATGTGAATATTCTCCGTGACAAATGATGCCCACCCATGAAAGAAATTGGCAGAATTGCTCATTTTCTCTTCCTTTTTTATGGAATATATCAAACAAATAATTGCTCTTTTTTTTTTTTCTCTCTCTCTCACTCTATTTCCTCCATCAGTTTATAATTTGTCCAAGGAATTGGTTGTTTAATTATTATTTTTTTGTCAAAGAGTGTGACAAGCGAAACTTACACATTTATTAGTGCGTTCAAGATGGAAATTGCATGCGCTGAGCTTTATAACGCAAGCTTATGACCTAAGTAGGAGCATTAAGATGTTGAAAGGTATTTGACGTGTGTAAAAAAAGAAATGGGAATTGCATGCTTAACATATCAAATATCCCTGCAGTTTTTTACTCTACACTTACATGATACTAATTATTTAGCTACTATGACCCTCAAACATGACACTAATTATTTAGTTACTATAACCCTCAAAACAAGACCGGAGAGTTTATGTGTACCATATGCTACATACCAACATTAACTACAAATAATTAGGAACAATATTAATTTAATTAAGTTGTCCTTTGATTTATGCCACTGCAAATTATGTATCTATGCTATTCTATAGCTCAATTTATTTGGTAGAAATTAACAATAAAATCAATAAAAGTTGCTAGCATGCATGTAAGAGTAAATATATTGACCTTTGGTAGAAGAGCTGCAAGAAGTTGATGGTAGGAGAGAGCTAATTTGAACAAGATGGTGTCTTTCCTCCAATGTTCTTTCAATGGCAAAGCTCTTCTCTAAAAAGCAAAAGAAAAAGAGAACAAGAGAAACCAAGAAGAAATGAGAAATTTTTGAAGACATGCTTGAAGAGGCTTATGCACACACTCCTTGTCGGGTGCTTGGACTTTATAGACCAAAATTATGAATGTAGGTCCAATAAATGATCAATTTCACACGTCACCCATTATATAACTAAACAAACTATTTCATTGAGTTTCAACACTAGTATTTCATAGCATATTAGAGACAAACTTTGACGAAGTTGACTTGTAACAAATGACTCATTGTACATTTTATTCATTTCAAGATGCAGGCCTCGACATGGTGCAATAATATTCTTCATGGTAAAATTATAAATTCGAAATAATTAGTTATCGATATTAAAGATACACATATCCTCTTGACCAAAAAAAAAAGATACACATATCTTCATCTTAAGAATATACGTAAAGATGACACTTTCAATATAATTTATTTAAATATTTTGAGGAAGAGTTTTTATCATTTATTATAATCTTATCCGATTTAAGAGATTAATCTTTGCAGTTGTATGCAGGGGATAGACGGCTCATAAAACAATTTTCCCAAATATTAATCAACAAATGCAATGTTGTCACGTCCTCTTAAAATTTCATCATTTAATTTCAATTGATTAATTTCTAACAACACTAAAATAAAAGACGTCACTTTGTAACTTATTGGTTTTTTTAAATTAGATCACTACTTTGAAAAGTTTATATTAGGTCACACTATTGTGATTATATCTTAAACCACAATAGAGTGGAAAATCTTTTCATTTAATAATAAGTTTGTAAAGTTTTTATTTTAATCCACAATATATGATCATTTTTATCAATTTGGCAGCAGATTAGATCTTGGATTGGAGTGTCGGGTGTCAGACGCTGACAATGTCCATGATCATTTTTATCAATTTATCCATTATTCAGGTTATTCAAAGGCTCGTCGATCATTTTTACAATTATTATGGCTTCTTTGTGTGTGGATGATATGGAACGAACGAAACAACAGACTATTCAAAAACACTGAAACACCTATTGAGCAGCTATTAGATAAAGTTAAATTTCATTCGTTGTGGTGGCTTAAAGCCAATAATACCACTTTTGTGTACGGTTCTCAAAGTTGGTGGTCGAACCCTCTACATTGTTTGGGTGTCGACTGAAGGAAAATCGATTTTTTTAATACAGAATAAGCAGCGGAAAATAATTCGATTTTCTTTCCTTGGATCATTACGAATTACACATGAATCAGTGATTCGATTGTTACCTCGAAGTGTGAAACTAAAAACTGAAAGCTGGAAACCGGAATCACGATCATAGCAAAGCAAGCAGCAAGCAGCAAAGCCTCTAGCAAGTCCACACGAACAGTGCTCATCCAAAACTCGGTGCTAGCCAAGGAATCAGAAGTTTCAGAGAGCTAGGGTTTCTTCAAAACGCGTAACCTTAAACTTCAGCACTAGGGTTCTATTTATAGAACTCCTTGTGTGCTATGCAAGTCAGAAGCCACTATTGGACTTCACTAAGCCCAATAACGAGTTTAGTAATTTTGCTAACTAATTAGCGTTATTTACTAAACACACCCCTTATATAAGTCGTACTTATATATATTTCTCTTTTGACTGTTCTTTGTGTGTGACCCTATAGGTTCTAGTCACGTTGGCAATAATATTAAATCTGATATTTAATATTATAAACAATGAGCGGTATCTAGCAACACATCATTGCTACCCAAGTGACAAGAATGTCAAGTGATCTGACGAAACCTTTCATGATAAAATTCATGTGTACAATTACTCTTTTGTCTCGATACCTTTTATTGATCCCAAGGCATAGGTATTGTCACCCTTGTATAGATCAATAATTATATTTCTTGATTCCGAAATATACTGAATAACGAATAAGTCCAATATCTCATATTGACTTAGTTCGGCATGGCCATGCAGTTTTACAGTCATATTTCATCAAGAGGCCTAAAGATATCTCCTGTTTATGAGGAGGGACAAATCCCATCTAGGACACTCATGCCCCTTAGCATGATTCATCAAGTACCCATCAACCAACGTTATGATTATCCTTTTACAGACAACGTTAGAATGGCAACAAAGCACTTGAGTCCACATCTAGGGATCATAGTGGTTTCAGGTCTAAGAGCGATATACATTATTATCATTGTGAGAATATCTTATGACAATTTCATAACTTACTATGTAGTATTCTCACGGTGGGTCAATCCAATATAAATATTACTCCTAATATTTATACCTATGTATAGACTTGATATCTCATATCTATGACCCATGAGATGTGGTCATAAGTCTACATACATAATAGTCTCGACACTTTATTATTATCCTTTATTCATATTAAAGCTTTGACTACGGATACATTTAAGAATAGCGTTCTTTAAGATAATGTAATCTCATGATTAAGTCACAATTAATATATAATTACATGAACTATCTATTCTAAGGACTTTATTAACATTATCTAAATATAATAAAGAGTGTCATATATTATTCAATAATAAAAGTCATGATACATAAGATAAGTTTAACATAAACTATTGGCCTCTAGGGCTTACACCAACATCGACTGACCTTCATTTTGTAATTATACTTTATGACTGTTTGTTTACCGGATTGGATCCTTTAGTACACCTTGTACTAATGAGATTTCATCGCCGTTGTTAATATATTCCATTTTGATTTCTTAAAAAAAAATCCACAATATATGATAATATATAATTTTCTTCGATTCTTTCATTTTATGGAATAAATTACTAGTAGTGTTATGGAATAAATGTAGTTTGTAAAGTTTGAAAAATCACAATAGGGAGGAAAATCTTTGGAAAGTTTTTAATATCTAAACCAGGGATGGGGAATCTTTCTTTCAAATCTATTAGTGTGGATGAGGGGCTGATCTTATTAGACCTTTCTTGCTTGAAGAGATCAAGGAAGCGATGCGAGGCTCTGATAGTTTCAAGAGTCATGGGCCGAATGAGATTAATCTTGATATTATCAAAGATTTTAGGGATATATTAAAGGTAGATTTGTTGAATTTCTTTGTTGTTTTTCATCGAAATGGTAAGTTAACCAAGGGTATTAATGGTACTTTTATAGCATTGATTCCCAAAGTTGAAATTCCTCAAAGGTTGGTAGTTTTTTCCCCTATATCATTGGTTGGTTGTTTGTATAAAATTTTGTCAGAGGTGCTTGATAATAGATTGAGAAATGTGGTTGGTAATGTTGTGCCGGAGTCTCAGTCAGCTTTCGTCAAAGGAAGACAAATCCTAGATTGTATTTTAATAGTCAATGAATTAGTGGATGATGCACGTAGTTCGAAGAAAGGATCACTCTTTCTAAGGATGATTTTGAGAAAGCGCATGTTTCGGTTGAATTGAGGTATTTGGGAGATGTGATGGTTAAAATGAACTTTCCTCTACTTTGGTGTAAGTGGATTTTAGAATGTGTAACAACAGCGACAAGTCAGTGCTTGTGAATATGAGCCCAACTAATGAGTTTAAGATGGAAAGAGGGCTTGGTCAGATCCACTTTCATCTTTTTCTATTTGATGTTGAAGGTTTAAATTGATTACTGATTTCGATGTGGGGGCGCAAGCTAATGTGTCTGTCTCTCACTTGTAGTTTGATGATGATACACTGCTGATGGGGGTCAAAATTTGGGCTAATTTTAGATCATTGAAGGCAGTTTTAATTTTGTTTGAAGAGATTTCTGGTTTAAAAGTTAATTTTCACAAAAGCATGTTGTTTGGAATTAATGTGGTTAAGTCGTGGTTGCATGAGGCGGCTTTGGTGATGAATAGTAAACAAGGTTGTCTTCCTTTTTTGTATTTGGGGTTTCCTATTGGTGGGGATCCTAAAAAGCTTCATTTTTGGTACCCTTTGGTTAGACTTATTCGAAGTAGATTGTCAGGAAGAAAGAGTAGGAATCTCTCTTTAGGGGGTCGGCTGATTCTCCTTAAGTCTCTTTAGATTTTAGGAAAACGTCTTGGTGTGGTTTGTGGTTTGACGGTGCCTCTTTAGATGTTAAATTTATAAGGCTTTTTGAATTGGCGGAGAATAAATTAGCTATTGTTGTAGGTAAGCATTTTGCGGTGAATGGTGAGGCTTGGAAATGGCGTAGGAGGTTGTTTGTGTGGAAGGAGGAGTTGGTGAGGGAGTGTGTGGATCAATTGATACGTGTTGTTTTGCATGTTGAGGTGGCATACCGTTGGGTTTAGAAGCTTCATTCGTTCCAATTGTAAACGGTCAAAAGTGCTTATAACAACTTAACTACTATAAAAATCAATTTCATTGTGGAATATAATGATGTGTTTTGGCTTAAAGCAGTTCCCCTCAAATTTAACGTTTTTGTCCAGCGGTTGTTTTTTAATAGGATTCCAACAAAGGATAACTTGTTTAGGCGTCAAATTTCGGTTAAAATTGATATTAATTTTTCGGCTGATTGTGGACGTGTGGAAGATATAGACCATTTATTCATTAATTGTGACTTGTTTGGACGACTTTGGTCTTTGATTTCGAGTTTGTTAGGTATTTCAACAAGTTTTCATGACAATTTACAAGATCATCTTATGTCGTTTGGTGGGTTAGGTGGGTTCTACAAAAACTCTCATCTGACTTTAAATATTATCTAGATTTATGTGCTTTGTGTCATTTCGAAGGAGGTGAATGAGATGATTTTTCAACATAAAATTAATCTTCTTCAATCTTTAAGTGAAAAGGTCAAGCTTCAGATTTATTGGTGGTTAAAATCGTATTATATCTTGTTCGATTTTGATTATCATCTTTAAAGGCAGAATTCTTTGTCATGCTGCTTACCGGCAGTTTGTTAATTTTTCCTTTGTTGCGTAGTTGTTACTGTTTCTTGTAAGGTGAGTTTCATGGATTGATAAGTTTCTCTCACACTTCTTCTTATGTTAGAGGAGCTTTATTTGGATTTTTAATATATTTTTCTTTAGCCTTTTAAAAAAAAAAGTCTAAATAGATCACACTCCTGGTATAACTTATGATAAAATCTTAATTAAAGCACAATAGAGTGGAAAATCTTTTAATTTTATCTTAAAGCTTTATATATATATATATATAGGGTTTTGCTAGAAGACACCTTTTATGAAGGTGTTTTTTAGCAAGTTATTCTATGAGCATTTGTTAAAAGACACCAACTAAATTTTATAAATGTGTCTTTTAGCAAAGTTATAACTAAAAAGTGAAAATCACACCTTGAGGCGTGGGTTGTCAAAAGACACCTTCATGGGTGGCTTCTAACAAAACTCATATATATATATATATATATATATATCAACTTCTTTGAAAAATAATTTTTTCACAATGGATTGAGAAATGATTTCAAAACAATGTTTTGAAAGAAGTTTTTTAACAATAGATGTACAAAAAAATATACATTCAAAAGGTAAATAATTAATTTGGTCTTTGAATATGTAAGACAATGTTATTATAGTTCTTAAATGTATCTCATCGTAAATCTCCAAATGTTTTCTTGTTTATAATTTTATGGAATAAATTGACTAAAGATAAACTTAATGACTAAATTGACCAAATAAATCACATTTGAGATCAAAATAATCTTTAGACACTCAAAAATGTATTTGTAATTTTAATACATTTAGCAGCTACAAGTACCGTAGCTCACACATTCAAATACGAATATGGTTGTTTTTGATATAATTTTTTTTTTTTTTGGTAGATGTTTTTAATATAATTTAACTCTAGTGTGGTTATTATTATTCTTAAAAAAAATATAACTCTAGTGTGGTTATTGGTCTTTTAAATATATTTTTATTATTGTTTCCAGTCTAGTTAGTTATCCCACGAAGAATCCACTATCGCCATGAAGTGCCGCACTCGTAAGTTCTCTTGCTAGATAGTTAGGTCTGCATTTTCATTTTTAAAAGAAAATATTATTATCATCTACATTTACATTTAGAATAATATAAAGCAACCAAACCCAGGCAAGAGATTTGGATCCCTTAAAATATATAATCATGGGTTCGCTTTGTGGTTATGCAGAAATTTAATTGGAAGAGAAGAATCTATTTTCTGTTATTCATAGATTTTCCAACGATCAGTCGATGCTAACCGATAATGAAAATTTCATACTAATATCATGATAATCAAACAAAATATATATATATATATATATAGAAAACATGGAGTTAGTTAATCTTCCATTTTCCACTTACCCACTTCAAATAAATAATTAACTAAAATCCTTCATAATCTTTATGTCATGGTGGATTTGATATCCGGCGGCTTATTAAGCATTTGGAGATTATTAAGTTTGCTCTCTATCCAATCTTTCAAATAGATTTGGCTTTGTAGGCGTGTATGAAGTTTGGTAGAAATTACCGGCGAAGCCAAACTAATTTTCACTAGGGGTCCAATGTAAAGATGTTTAGCATTAAAGGTGGTGTAGGAGAGGGGTTGATAGTTGATTTATCGATCACTTACGGAGAAAGGTGGGAGATGTAGTAGGAACTTTATTTTAGTGGGATCCTTGATTGGAGGGAGGTATTCTTAAGGATAGATTTAGTAGTCTTTATGACCTTTTTGATAGCAAATTGGCAACTGTGGCAGATATGTTTTTGTTAGGATGAGGGAGGAAGACGAGGCTTGAAAATGGTAAAGGAGGTTGTTAACTTGAGACTTGGGAGGAAGAATTGGAGTGTGAGTGTTGTTCGTTTTTATTACCTATTGTTTTGCATGCTGATGTGAATGACAGGTGGATTTGACAACTTCATGCCTCATCAAAATACATTGTTACTAGTGCTTACAACTTTTTGACATCAATGGATCAACCTTTAAACAATGACCACACTATCATTTGACACAAGGAGATTACTTTAAAAGTCAACGTCTTCATTTGCGTTTAATTCGAAATCGTCTTCCAATAATTGAGAACTTAATCAGAAGACATGTACTTCAGCCGAATACATCTTTTTATTCATGTGGATGTGGCTCTAAAGAAGATATTGTATCTTTAGGTGGTTTCTCTTAAGAACATTTGTTATGCTTTTTATATGATCTAGCTTTCATGTGTTTGGATTATTTGGTGTGGCAAGAATGTTAGGGTCTTCACACAAAAGGGAGAATCTATTAATCAACTTATAGATGAAATTAAGCTTCAATCCTTCTGGTGGTTGAAGGCAAATCACCTTTTTTTTTTAACTATCACGTGTGGTGGCTTAATCCCCTTTTATGTTCGGGAGTTCATTTTTTATTTTCAATCTCTTTTGTGCTTTTAGCGTGCTTCTCTGTGGTTGTAACACTTAGTTTCTTTTTGGTAACCTCATGTAACAGACACTCTTCTTAGCTCTTCTTTGGCACCTCTTATGCTTGAGAGACTAAGTTTCTGATAAATATATTCGATTTTACCTTCTTCAAAAAAATGCAAAGAAAAATTAAATTGTTTTAAACTTTATAAATTAAATTTAAGGGTTTAATATCTTAAATCTCTATAAAATTAGGCTTCAAAGAGTCAAATATATTTATAATTTTTTTTGAGAGAAAATATATTTATAAATGAATAATTGCTAAATAATCTAACAAACTATTTTTCAAAAATAAATAAATAAGCAATTTGAATTAAACAATCATCTATTTGATCATTAATCATTTTTATTGATGAAAATGCATTCTCTATTGTTGTTGTAGTGACCGAAATGTTAAAATAAGACAAATAAATTATTAATCAAATAATAATTTTTTAACCACTTTATTTATGCTAATTTTTTTGCATGTAAACTTATTTGAGGTAGGAAACAATATATTAATATATTATTGGGGTAGCTAACTATAATAATATACTTAATCATTCAATAGAAATACAAATCTTGGGTAGTCAATGCCACCCTATCACTCCTAGTATAATTCAAGAAAAGTTGAATCGATTCAGTAGTGATATGTTTCAAAAACTTTTGAATTGTACCATTTGAAGTCAGAAACTTCTGATGATACGATTCAAACACTGGTGAATCGATTCAGACACTGAAAAATGATGAATAAGGCTAAGTTCCATATGTGTGAACAATGCACAAGACACCAATGAATCCTAGGTCAATGAGACATAGTTGCTAGGTGATTTAACATGACTATATGCTAGAGAACAAGGAGAAAAACAAACATCAAAAGGATTAACTAAGGAACATCATCAAAATCACAAAAAAGTAAAAAATTATATAAGCTTCAATCTCCCTCTTTTTGATGCTCTCAAAACAAGTTGATGATGTGATAGCTCCCCCTGAAACATAGCATTCAAAAGAAACAGCAAACACAAGCAATAGAAAGAAACATAGGGAATAGCACAAGGACTATAGCTGTCAAAACGGACGGTCCGGCCCTAAACGGGCCGGCCCTAACGGGCTTCGGGCTTTATCGGGCCGGGCCAAAAAGCCCTGTTGAAAAATGGGCTTGAATATTAGATGTAACGCCCACTTTTGTTAATTGCTTATTTAATCGAGTTTAGGCGATTATATTATATTTATATAATATATGCATGATTATGGTATGATTTGAATGATTTACGACTATATTGATGGTTTGATTGATATTGAGATAAGTTATGAGTTTTTGGAAGATTTGATAAGATTAAGGGATTTATTTTATTGTTAAATAAAATAAAGATTGGAAAATAATATAAAATATTTAGTTGAGGGCTGTTTTGATATTTTAGATAGTTTTGGGGGAGAAAGTGAGATAAGATAAGTAATTAGGATGAGATATAAATAGGAGAAGACCTAATATTTTAGAAACTCATTGTATGTGAAAACTTTTGGAAAAGGGAGAAAAAGCTTAGAAGGGAGAAGAGCATAGAGAGGGCTGCGATTTCTTCATAACCAGGTAAGGGTGAGACTAATAACTCAGTAATATTAGTTGTTGTAATTCTGATGAATAATTAGCAAGAATTAGGATTAATTGGAGAAAACGAAAACTAGGTCAAAACCTTAGAATTGATGATCAAACGGTGAGAATTGGTTTAATTGATGTAGAAAGTGTTCCTAGACCTTGGATAATGTTTAGGACGAACTTTGGAATCAAAAACAAGCTTAGAACCATGTGAATCGTCGAGTTTTTGTGAATTTAGAAAACCTGGCCGTAGCGACATTCATCGCTCGCCACGGCGAGCTATGATCCTCGCCTCGCGAGCTATGATCTTCATCGCTCGCCTCGCGAGTCCTTTCCCTTCGCCTCGCGAAAGTTTCTGGCATCGCTCGCCACGGCGAACAACCCTTCCTCGCCTCGCGAGCTAAGGCAGAGAGCATGTCATATTTTGTGTTTCGACCTTTTTAGTTGGACCTTGAATGCCTTAGAGTGCCTGAACATACCTAGTAATGATTAGGAATGAATGTAGGGCAAGATTAGACCCATAATGACTTTAGTTTTGGAATTGTTTAGTACTCGCCATGGCGAGCAAGAACTCTCGCCTCGCGAGCACCTCCAGCTTTGAGTGTTATGAGTGTTGTGCGATCTGTGTCGCACGTTTTGATCAAGAGTGAACCCCTAATTGATAATAAGACCTAATGATGACGTTAAATGCAGTCTGTAAAGCTGTTTAAGATATGTTGTTTATAATGGAATATGATTAACGTGTTGCACAATGGTGTAAGTTATGAAAGTTTAATTTATGATATAATTGATGTGCTATTGATATAATGATATCATCCTGTTATGTGACTTGATTATGCTGTTGCTGTTATTTAACTAAGTGCATTGTATATATTTATATATGATGAAATGATGACGTTTAGCTCCAAATTGTTGGATGCATGTCGATATGTTGATTACGATGTTTTGTTCATAAGAGTCCATGCATAGCATCTCATTGAGCTTAGTCCTCACCACATTTATTAGGAGCTTTGTCCTCCGCACGATTTTTAGGAGCTTTGTCCTCCGCACGATTAAAGTATATTAATACTTATGATGACGATTGGTAACACATGCATATAAGGAGTCTAAGAGCATTGTCATATTGTCATGTCCATAATGCTATGTTGTTGATGACGATTGAATATGTGAATACGTGATATTTGTTTATCGAATATGTGAATACGTGATATTTGTTATTTGATTATGCAAAGTTATTTAAGAATGAATATGATGTTAATGTTAACTATGATTCGAATTACTTGATTAATATTATTTTGTTATGAAATCTCACCCCTTCTGCTTGAAAATGTTGCCCTTCGTATGGGTAACTTGCAGGTGATCGTGCTTAGTGTGCAGTTGCTTCTATGAGTGGCATTGCCTCACTGTGTCGTCTAGGTCGCTCTGATACGTAGCGGGATGGGGTTTATGTTTATGCATGCTTCATTCTCTTACGTGACTTATATGTTATTTTTATAATGTTATGGATTATGATATGAACTGTTTGATGGGGCCTGCGTGCCAAAACGTTTTATGAATTATGTTTATGATTTTCCGCTGCAATGTTTAAGATATTGGTTAAACTATTATTTAACTGTTGGATTACGTTATATGTGATATCCCGTTGTTTTGATGCTTACTCTGATAAATGTTTTTAAAAATTTTTATGTTGGGAAAACGGGGTGTTACATTAGAGCCCGAGCCCGGCCCTATACGGGCTCCCGGGCTAACGGGCCGGCCCATCTTACCTTTTTTTTTAATGTATGTGTAGTGAATTCATAATCCACTTGAGAACAAAGGGCAGAAACTGCATTTTATTGTGAAGGATTAAAATTTATTCTCATTAACTTGTAGAAAAAAAATGAATAAACTTATGAACATTAACAACAGACGTTGCAGCTTCAAAAATCAATTTAACATAATCAAATAAATCCTTTTAACCACATACTCCAAATATTGATTAAAATAATATGCATTAGATCCCAATAAATACATAAACCAGCAACATAGACATAATATTTTTCAGCACAACTTGAGTAATATTAAAGCAGAAATTAAAAATGGAATATAATAGAAATGGATGGAAGAAGACGAGTCAATGAAGAACACGAGTTACACGATGACGGAAAACGAGACGAACGGATGAAAAATCGACTGCGCAGCTGAAATTTTTATGGTTTGTGAAGTTTCCATGGTGAGAGAGTGAATCTGAGGGAGAGAGACGTGAACTGGTTTCTTTTGTTGGATGGGTAGAAAGCTAGAAATTGCTTATTTTGTTGGATTGGGCCAGAAAAGTGAAATTGGGCCACACACACCACACAAGCCCAAACAGTAGCTTCATTTTGTAATTTTAATTACACGGGCTGGCGGGCTACCCGTAGCCCGCACGGGCTAGCCCTAACGGGCTTCGGGCTTTTACGGGCTGGGCCAAAAAACCCTATTTAAATTTGGGCTGCCATTTTTAGGCCCAAGCCCTACATTTTTTTCAGGCTTTCGAGCCGGCCCGTTTTGACAGCTCTAACAAGGACACCATCCAACCATTTCTTCCCCCTTTGAAAACGTCAAAAAGGATAGTAACCAACACAAGTAATTTAAGTAAAATAAGTGGACAATTACAAGTTATAACAACACAAGTAACAATCGCAATTGAAAACAAGTGAACATGCAAATGTAAGCACACAAGATAAGGATACGCATGTAAGAAACTTGAATTAATGAAAATAGATTAAGGAGAATAAATAAAAAGAAGCTCTTGCTTATTTAAAGCAAGAGGTATCCAAGATACCTAATTTCCTACGGATTTTGAGAAAAGACTCGGATGGTAGTGGTTTTGTAAAAAAGTCAGCAAGCTGACTTTTAGTGTCAACGTACTCGAACGTTACATCCTTCTTTTCAACATGATCCCTGAGGAAGTGATGTCAAATCTCAGTATGCTTAGTCTTTGAATGTAACACTGGATTTTTGGTGAGATTTATAGCACTAGCGTTATAACATTAGATTGAAATGCATCCTAGTTTTAAATCATAGTCAAGGAGTTGTTGTTTGATCCATAAAATTTGTGAGCAACAACTCCCGGCTACCACATATTCAGCCTCTGCGGTAGAAAGAGCCACACTTGTGCTTTTCCGGTCTGATTTAAAACCGGCAAAGTCAGAATCTAAAAACCCAACTAAACAACATAACTCCCCCTTGGATACCATAATCCAAAATTAGTAGTGCTACTCAAATATCTGAAAATCCTTTTTACAATTTTTTAAATGTGATTCCTTATGGGAGGCTTGGTATCTAGCACACATACAAACACTAAACATAATATCGGGTCGACTTGCGGTTAAATAAAGCAAAGAGCCGATCATACCTCGGTATTTCTTGCCATCTATCTCGATGTCGGACTCATCTTTGCCAATGGATAGTGCGGATTCCATAGGAGTTGAGATTGACTTGCAATCTTGCATATCAAACTTCTTTAGTAGCTCGAGGGCATATATTGTTTGACTTATAAAGATTCTGTCACGGGTTTGCTTTATTTGAAGACCAAGGAAGAAGGTGAGCTCCCCCATGAGAGACATCTCAAACTCTCCCCGTATCAACTTAAAAAATTCTTAACACATAGGGCCCTTTTGTTACGGATTAAAATCAAAGTGATTTTGACATAAAATAATTTAGAGATTATATTTTAGAGATTTTATGAAAAATCATAATCTATTTTACATTTGTTTACCATAATAATAATCACTTTTTTTAAACAAATAATCTAGTTTGTTTGGATACAACTATATAAAAGGGATTTTTTGTTATAAAATTAGTTCAATCTTTTAAACAATATTTTCTCTCTCCTCTAAAAAAAATCTTTTTTTTGAGAAGTTGCTCTTAACAGCTTCTCATTTAAAGATATTTTTAGATTTATTTTTTAGATTCTGATTTTTTTAGAAAGCTGTAACAAACGGATGCAAAACTCTTAAAAGTGATTATTTTTTTAAAATAAGTGATTTTTTTCTTAAAAAAGTTATAACAAACGGGCTCATAATGTAATTAGTAGAACCGAATATATTATCATCAACATACACTTGGACAAGTAGGATATTTTTTCCTTTACGTTTGCTAAATAAGGTGTTATCTACATTTCCACGAGAAAACCCTTTGTCTAACAAAAACTTACTCAAACACTCATACCAAGCTCTAGGAGCTTGTTGGAGACCATATAAAGCTCTTTTCAATTTGTAAACATGATCCTGATATTCAATGTCCTCAAATCCGGGTGGTTGGGAAACGTAGACATCTTCGTTTAGAAAACCATTTAAAAAGACGGATTTAACATCCATTTGAAACATTTTGAAATCAAGGCAAGAAGCAAATGCCAAAAGCAATCGTATAGCTTCGAGTAGGACTACAAGAGCATAGGTCTCCTCATAGTCAATCTCTTCCTCTTGGTTATACCCTTTACCTACAAGTCTTATCTTATTTCTTATGATTAACCCAGTTTCATCCAACTTGTTCATTAGACGTACAAAGTCTTGAATTGTGAAAATAGTTTAAAAAATTGTATATTTATAGGGATTAAATAATTTGACAAAATTTAAAACTTTTGTCACTCACTAAAACGCATAATAACTTTTTATCTCAAATAGTACAAGTTGTTAAAAAAACTAAAATAAATTTTTATCCACCAAACAATCAACAAGATAAAAAAGTTGTAAAATACCTTAAAAGTTTATCATATATAATTTTATCTTTTGTTGTTTTGTTCAATCTTTATCTTTTGCAAATCAAACAAACCAAATGAGTCACAACGCTTCATCTAGGTTATAACTCTTAGAAATCATGGTTGAACCTGACACAATCAAATAAAACCAACTTGTAAGGTAAGGATTGCCCCCACTTATAAACATATGTTCATGTCATCTTTTATCTGAAGTGGGACTCTTGAATAAACCCCCCCCCCCCCCCCCCCCCCCAATGACCAGCACGATTGAGTTTGGTTCGTTGACATAAATAGTGGGTGACTCAATAGCGAAAACCTGATAATAGGTGGCCTACTGGATCTTAGAGAGACTCTGATACCATCTTAAAAATCGTAATTAAGCCTAATACGGTCCTACAAAACCGGATTGTAAAGTGCAGATTGTTCTCATTTATAAACACATGTTCAGACCATCTTTTATTCGATGTGAACTATTTAACAAGAACGGCATAGTTAAATATCATTTGCATGAGTAAATAGGTGTAGAGAATAACGCGGTATCGTGAAATTCTACCATCTATGACTAGATAAACTTTTCTTAGAATAGATAGATATTGATAGATTGTGAAGGTTTTTCTTTGGGACTTGGGGTCTTTCTATGTCATTTTCCACACGAAAATGTGACTGCCAGCAACTAGCAAAGGAATGCTTGCTCTTCTTAGGATATCATGCGCAATATGTTTGTATGCTGGTGGACCTCACAACCCTTCCATTCCATTCACACATGTATTTGGATTCCATTCATATCCCTTTTAATTTGATTTGGGCATAAAGCACTTTTGGTATACCAATATCGCAATTGTGCGATTTTCACTCCTACATTTTGAAATGATTTTGATCTCAACATTTTTTCACTTTTAATTTGGCATTCTCCCTCTCAATGTTCCCCAAATCGAGTGTTAACTCTCCGAGTTTACCGAGTTTACATTTTTAGGTATCAAAATCGTGTTAACTTAGAGGTAAACTCGATTTCTGGTAAAATCGAAAAGTTTGACGAGTTTGACCGAGTTGACACTCGGTAAACTCGATCGAGTTTACATCTAAAGAAAAAAAATAGGCCCAATTTTTTGGGCCCATTTTTTTCAAAACCCAATTCTTATTCTACAAGTCCAAAGACTGAAACGTTTACTGAATAGTTACCTTTACAGTAACAAATTGCTAGCTTCCTAAATGAAATGTTTCTTTTTCTTTTTTATCTGAGTTCTTAAAACATAAACATGAGAGCACATACCAGTTAGGGTTACGATTCCGACGGGGGAAATTCCGATTGCGACGTCGGTGTTAAGGATGTTGGTTAGGGTTGCGGTGGTGGTGTTTGATGACCTTTTGAAGAAATTAACTAGTTTATTTTTTGGACAGTTTTATTAACAACTTTACGAACTTGTGAAACTTGCTTTTTCGGATGGTTTTATGGATGACTTAAACTTAGAGACTTATGAAACTTATTATTTTGTGCGTTAATTTTTGTATTTTGATGCTAAGTTGAGCATAACGTTTTATTATGGTAGTTTGGTATAATTTTCCTTTGTAATTAAGTCATATTTTTCACTATTAACCTATTTGCAATATTATATTAGCATATATGTCATGCGTATAATAAATTTCATATAATTTTAATTTTAGGTCGTACAAGTTCTCGAGTCGAGTTTATCTAAGCAAAACGAGTTGAGGTAAACTCTCGAATTGCGAAACTTTGCTCTCTCAAAATTACACTGATGTGAGTTTTTTTTTTTTTTTTACGTAAACTATTGTAGTGAATATGACTTTCCTTTTAATAGAAAAGACGATAATAAGTTTGGTGCATGCGACGAAAATTAGAGTTTCTTATTTCGACCCAATCTGCATCTACTTATTTTTTGTTCTTTCTTTATGATTTTAAAAATAATTCACGTTGGCCATAACATTTTGCTGCCAAGTCAATAAATGGTATCACATTAGTGTAAATTTGAGAGAAAAATAAGAGGGGTTACTAGATTAGAAAGAGAAAAAATATAAGGGTTCAAAATTTGCTAAAAAAAGAAGTTATGGGTTAAAATCAGGGACTAACCTAATGTTGGTGCAATTGCTCCCACTTTGTTTTCAACATTTATCCCATTTCCCTTAATACTTGCTTCTTTTGTCAAATAATATAAAATGTTATTGAATTAACAATTGATTTAACATTCGTTTGGAACCTCTGCGAAAATTTACATTCAGTAGAAGTTACTAATTGAGGCTTCACAATTTTCACGTTGAAAGTGCATTCAACGTGGAAATAAGCCTCAATAAGTTGATACAAAAACACTTAATCTCTAAATTAAGACACTCTTCAATTTAGTTCCTCAAAAACATTTTAAGCTTTTTGATTATATCTAAAATTGTGTTGTGATATGATTGAATGTAGACCACATCCAGTACACTTTCATGGGTGGACGAAAGCTGGAACACAAAAAGACATTCGAACCTAAAAACAAAGAGATTAATGAATGATATTTACCTTTGTCATTTCTAAGGGGTCCATTACCATGTTCTTTAGCCATGAAGTAACATCATTGAAATTTCAACATCTTAGTTCCCATTCTCACTGTGACTCAAAATCTCAAAGGAAAATGGTACGAACGAATATATGAAATTTATCCAATTAGCAATCATTAAACTTCTCATAAAAAGCTTTGATTGGAATTTAAACGAATGTTTCTTATAAGAACCGGCACAACATTGAATTTTGTTGCGTGATATATTTAACTTATTTGGATACGACAAAATTGCAAGGAATTTTAATTGGTTAAATAAAAAAGAAGAATTATAGTACTCTACAGTACATGATAATCTAATGGCTTCATGTCCTTAACAAGCTAAATATTGAAATAATTAAGTAGTGTAATTATGTCTTATTTAGTGTTTGGTTTCACACTTGAGTAATTGTCCAATTTATATTGCTTAAGCTAAACTATGCTACAATTAATATTGCGTTAAGATAAAATGATGCAATTTTATTCGTGTGTCCAAATTACCTAAGGTTGAGATAAGGTGCATGGGGCAACATATTTGTCACTTTGTGCAAATTAGAATTAAAACCATTCATGTCGGTAAGAATGTAACCATTACAAATCACTTTCAAAAAAAGAACCGTGTTTAATTCAAACTTCAATTTTTCTTTATTTGTTGATACAAAAACAACGAAATTTTATAGAACAGGTTGTCATAAATATGAATATATATTGAAAAAAAATGATAATGAAATAATGCAACATCCCACATGATATATTTAATCCTAATTATGGTAATACAAGGACGGCATTATGAAATATTCTGCATGTAATGATGGATTAGTAGTTACTATCAAAGAGAATGTGACATATATGTCGTGGTTTAAATAATTTCGTTGCATTTCTAAATTATATAGTTATATTGTTTTTCATTCTAAATTATAGTGTTTGTATAGCATCATATCATCCAAGACAAGAATGCTGCTATCAATGCAACGTGAATTTTTAATTATTAGACCTTTTGCTTGATTATTATTTCATGAACAACTAGAGCTAGTTGAACTTACAAAGTTTCAGTTCACATTTCTGCACCCATGATTTTGTAAGCCTGGTAAAAGAAAATTTCTGACCAATTATATGCCCATATTAAATTTCCGACCAATTAAATATTTAAAGAAATTCCCAAAAAAAAAAAAATTTGAAGAAGTAATGTACTTCTTCCATCCCAAAATATAAGCAGAAATTGATCAACAAAAACTAATATATTTGATTTACATATGTACTAAATACATTAACTTACGCTAAACCATTTTTACTTACATTTTGAAACGGAGGGAGTATCTACCACCATTACCACTGTTGCGCATCACATATATTAGCTATAACTTGCTTCTCTTTAATTTGAGTGTGAATATTTAATAATAATTTTGATCGGCTTACTGAACTTCTTGAAAAGGTTAAACTCCAAACATATTGGTAGTTGAAAGCGAACTACGTTACGTTCGACTTTGAGTATCCCTTTGGAGGCAAAATCATTTATGTTGTTTTCGAGCTACTATGTAATTTCTTTTTTTGCTTCTTTGACTGTTGGTAGCCTGACTGTATTGTACTTAAACTCAAATTTAACAGTTACCTCTAGCACGCCTTATGCTTGAGGGACTTTTGTTATTCCATTAATATAATTTGTTTAGTTTATTAAAAAAAAATTAAGTGTGAATATGTTTCACTCTTCATTTAATTACTATACATTGGGTAAAATTAATTTTACATATACACCTAAATATATATGTTTTCATATTCATTGATTGACGTGACAATAGATCATTGCATAAAAAAATGATATTGCATACTAGTTATTATGCCTAGTAAAAAAATTAAATAATTCAGATCATATAAGCTCATGTAAAAGATTCTTCGTAGGGCCATATTAGATTCTTTATTAACATGTCTTTGATTGAACTTGGTTGTTCATAGGTCATTTCAGGGTTCCGTGTCTTACAAGATTTGGAAAGGTTCTGTCTGATTTCCACCATCACCGCTCATGGAGGAGTCTTGTACTCCCTCCACTCTTTAAACCATATTAAAAAATATGTTTTTTAATTTATTAAATAATTGATATATTATAGATTAAAAAGTCAATTATTCAATGAATCTAAAAATTAATTATTTTTATAATAAAGACTCAAGTGATAGTAAATATAAGAGAAATACTAACTACTAACTTCTGAACATTTGTTAAAAAATTAAATATAATAAAAATATATTAGAGTGTGTAATCAACATTATGAAAGTATAAAAAATTATGAATATATTCTTTTCTTTTTTCCTTTAATTATTTTTTTCTTTTTCTTAAATTTCTCGTAAGAACAAATGAGCATGACCCATAGTCTAATAAATATGTTAAAATATGCTCTCTTTCTAAGTAAATAATAATAGAAAATGAGAGCTAGAGAGAGAGGTGGCGGCCCTAGATCTAACCTACAGCCACTTCGCCGCGATCCTTTTCGTCGGAGGTGAAGAATTTTTGGAAGGGAAGGGTTCCTGTTAGGGTTACATCATATGGGGAGAAGGGGGAGAGTCTCTGAAGCACATATACTCTAAAATGCATGACGTACTGGTATCCGATATGTATACTGCACCGATACTTGTCTGATACGTCCCGATACGTATCAAAAGAGTATTTGGAGATTAAATTTTATTTTTTTAAAAAACAATTGTCCGATACTTTTCAGATACATCGAAGATACGCGAGGGACGGACAGTGGAAAATCGATACGCGCACGATATATGATATTTCTATTATTCTTTAGATATATGTAATGGACTAAGTAATAGTGTTCTCTTTATGGGATATATCATATATGTAATCGACTAATTGTCACTTTTATTATTATAAATTTTACTTATACTTATGTTTTTGTTCATTATCTATTTTGTATCTTTTTGTTGGTTTGAGAACGCTGATATTGTTGATTGTCACGTTAGGACAATTTTATTGTTGTGCCTTATAGTTGTTATATGTCTGTTTCGACTAGGTTTTGCGCCTTCTTTTTTTTTTTTTAATTTTAGTCCATGGTTCATATTTTAAGTTTAAATTTAATTTTTTATTTAAAGTATCCTGGTTGTATCGTCTCTTGAATTTTAAAATTTTCCTGTATCAGTGCAGTATCGTATCCATATCGTATCAAGTATTTGAGCTTCATAGGAGAGAGTGGATTGTGGTGAGTTCAAGATGTCAGAAAGCAATCCGACCAGGTGATCGAGGATAGAACATATCAACGGGTACATATCGGCAAGTATGTTCGTTCGGGCTACAACAAGTTTGAGGTTAGCAAGACAGGGTTTCAAGATAATTGTGATCGCAGACAATGGTTTTCAGGTTTTGGCATAATACGGTCTCACGCTTCAGATTTTGGAAAATATAGGGTCTCGCGTTTCAGGCTTGGACAACATTTACCACTTTGATGAAAATTATAGGTCTCGAGATTCACTTTTTGACAATTGTGAATAGCAATATCATGAATTGAACCTTATTCTTGTGAACATTATGGTGAGCATAATCGTTCATGTTCATCTTCGCAACAATATCATGATCCTTCTTATGGACAACATGAATAACATTACAGTTCTTATTCTCGTGGCTACTAGGTTCGACAACATCACTCCCCTTCACGTGGGCGATCACGCGATCGTCGTAACAAGTTCTGACTTCAATTGCACAATCAGGAACATGGTTGCAGCTTTATGGTGTTCCTTTGCATGAATGGATTATTCAATTTCTTAGTTTATGCTCTTCGATGTTTGGGAGGCTCTTGAAAGTTGATCTTTGTACTAAAAAACTTGAAATGATGGAATTTGCCTGTATTCTTATTTCTATAGCATCCTTGGAATCTATAAATATTGTGTAAGAATCGTTGATTAATGAAAAGTCATGTTTTATAAAACATGTGGAAGAATTAGAGAGTGGGCTCCCTGTTGATGTGTTTTTTTATGCTTCTTTTTAGGGGAATACGAATGTTGTATTTTGTTATAGGCCTTCTATGGGAGCTTCAGGTGGTATTTTATCTTTATTGGATACATCAGAGGTGGAGGTGTGGCATACTAGAAGTTTGGAGAATGCTCTGATTATTAATGGTCGGTTTGTTAAAATTGCTTGCATTTTCTTTGTTTCTAATGTCTACGCTTGTGATTCTAGTGTTTGGGTGAAGTTATTAATATCATGAAAATTGTCCTCATTTTAACCAATTCATTAATAAAAATGTTCTTTTTATTTACCTTTGTATGATCGGCATGGTTTACGTGGTATCTGGGAGATTATTGTTGATGGATAGTTTTGGCAAATGTACCAAATTGTTATCAAGTAATAGAGTGATAAGTGAATATTGTATCCACTCAGATTGTTATTCCAATTAGGCAACTAGTGTTACTTATTTAAAATAGAAAATAAAATAAAAACAATAAATACAAGTTGTAAATCGGGGGAATTTTTGCAAGTTAAGTCTGATTGCACATAATAGTAATGAAGTAGTAACCTGATTTTGATTGCAGAATGTTAACAGCGGTTAGGATTCTTCGAATCCCCTCTATTTATTTATCGGACCTTCGAATGTAATTTATCTATCTTGTAATGTCTTCAGAGACCTTTTGAATCATCATTCATGGTCTTCCAAAATCTCTTCCAAAACACCTAAGTAGTGATTGGTTGCGGGAAAACTAAAAATACATGACTCTAAACGAAGACATTGCAAAATATCCTGAAAATCGTAGACAATTGCTCTAAAACTCCTATATATTGGATCCAAACCTAAATAAAGTGGTTGAAAAATATGCTTAAAATAACGTAAGATGACTTGTCATCACTTTTCAATGAGCAGCCTTGACAAATTATTACTTTCTAAAGATTGGTGTGTTCAGTGGCCTAATATAATTCAAAGAGTTTTACTATGCGATCTCTCATATCATTTCCCCTATTTTGTTATCAATAGATGAGGATAATTGGGGCCCACACCCTTGGCGCATGTTGAAATGTTGGGTTGATAGTTGTATATTCTAAACATAAAGTCATTGTATCTGACCGATACTTCACAGATACTTTTAGATACATATCTATAAAGTATTGGAATTATTTTTTTTTTATTTTTAAAAAGTATTTTATTGAATACTTATAGAATATTTGACGGATACGTAGATACTAATAAGATAGTTCACATTTATGTATCAAGTACACGTGCTACATAGTTAAATAGTAATTGTTTGATTCACAACATTATTCATAACATAATCAAATTTAAACCCATAAGGAAGACACCTAAATAGAGTATGTCACGTTACACAATATCATATTTTTTACGACACAGCCCTTTGGATCAATTAACTAATCATTGATCAATTGGATATATGTATTTGTTCAAATAAGAATGAATCGTTGATCAAAATATTCAAAACTATGTTCACTTGCAACCATTTGGTCCAAACCCAATCTTACCACCACCAACATCATAAACAACTTCTAGTGTTCTTTGTTGCACATTCCCAAAGATAGTAATATCACTATCATCTCTATTCGCTGCAAATGCCAAACAAACTTGCCTCGAACTCACAGTGAAAAGTACTCCGTGTGCACCAAGCTCCACGGTGACACCACCACCAAAGACAAAACTAATCTTCGGAACAACCACATTATTCCTCCCTCTAAGATCGTAGCATGTATCTAAAATGGAAAACCCCGAAGCAGCTGGATATTTCGCCATTTCTTTCCGGAAAGCATTACGAAGGCTAGCATAGGTAGATGGTGGCAGCCGTGTAATGACGGTACCAGAGTCAATAATGGCGCCACCGGAGGAGAAAATAGAGGATGATATTGAAAGCTTGGTTTTGGCAATACTGATTCCAACGATGTCAAGACCGTAGAAGGAATTACTACGTGAGATTGTGGATAAGGGAGTGTATTTAACGGTGTTGTTGGCCACCTTATAATTATCGGTAGCTCCAAATGTGAGGTGGCCAACAACGCTGGAAGTAGAAGGAAGACAATAAGAGAAAATTTTGTTGTATTTTTTAGCGGTTTGTTGGACAAAAGAGATTGGATGACGACCAAGGCCTAATATGCCGGCAGACATGCCGAACAGACCTTGGTTGTTTTCCCCACATCCGAGAAAGAAACCATCAATTGCGTCTGTTGGTGTTACTGTTAGTCGTTCACGGCTGAAGTATCCTTCGGAGAAGGATCCGTCACCATAAACCATACCATATTTACATGCTTTTGTTAATGGATAACATGTTGGAGGATCCATTCCTATAAAACAAAATGAAAACATTTTTTTTGTTTAAATGGTATTGATTTTTATACATAATAGTAATTTAACAAAACAAGTAACTATATAGTAATTTATTTACCTGTGGATGAAATGAGTTGAGTGCAATCTGAAGAAGTACATGAAATATTGCAATAAGAAGTAGACTTTGATGGATCAAAAATTTCATCTTGCTGTGTGTAACAAGGACGAGCACAAGGTTGACACTGAGTCCAAGTGAGATCACTACCAGTATCAAAAACAAGAGACAAGTTCCTTTTAGGAGTACCAAGCCCTACAACAACAAAATAGTTCCCTGTTCCAATAAGGTTACCATAAATAGCAGGTAGGTTATCTGAAGATAGCTTGGAGTGAATATAGTTCACCCTTTCTTTATCAAGACTTAGAATATCACTGTGTGTTGGAAGAATACTTGCTTTGCCATTGTTATTCAGTTGGGAACAAGGCCCATGCTTGGGTACCACATCTAATGATGCTTTTCTTTTTGGACCTGAATTCAGAAATCAACAATGTTCACTGGTGTCAACTTATTGTTGGTTAATCATTAGTTTTCCGATCACTATTTTAAAAAATAAATTCTTTGAAATTTTGGTCGCTATTATAAGCATAAATTAACTACATTTTATATGAAATCTAGAAATAATTATGGAAGGGGAGCGGCGGCCTAGTGCCCACGGCTGTAGGGGTCCAAAAAATAATTATGGAAGAGGCGTACATAGAAATACTTGGTTTAAAGGGGTACATATAACGATAAGCATAAAAAGAGCTCAAACATTGACTAGACTTCCGCTCATCAACTGTTTCATCTTCTTTTTAAAACCCATCAGCATTTCATTTTCACACACTTAACTCAGCGCTTTCATTTTCATCCCCTAACATTTCATTAGTCAAAATGCAAAACTTAGAAGTAAAACATAAATCGCAGAAGCAACACCTAAAACACAAAATATCTACTCCTTTATAGAGACCAATTTTTTTTTAAGATGCTTTTGTGTTTCAAATTGCAGCTACCCGGAATTTGTATTTAGATTTCATAATAAAAGTTTTATGTTTGAGACGTCAAATTTGGTCTTCTATTATTTTTTATTAAAGGTTTTTATGTTACTGGGTATGAGGGAAGTATATTTTATACTATTATATAGATTTATGATGACGAATGATTATGAAGCTCTTTGAGAAATTTTAGAGATAATAAATCAATTGAACTATCAAATCTGATAATGAAACTTATATAATGTTTGGTATGTTTACTATCGTTTTTCTTAATTTTATTGGGTTTGATTTGGCCCGCCCAATTTTATTTTATTTTGTTATTATTTTTTATTAATAATAATATATAGGACAAAATGTATTTGACACACGATGTTTTTGAGTAATAACGTAATTGGGATTTCAAAACATCGTATTATCGTGACCACCATGATCAATGCATATCTCATTCACCATATATAAAAAAATAAAAAATAAAATAATTATGATATATTATATAAGGGGTCCCCTTTCTCAAAGTTGACCTAAGACTCTTAAAATGCTAGGAACGGGTTTGGTATAGTATTTGTCTATAGGAGAACAATTAATAATATGCCAAATAACACGTTTGGTCCTTTTAGTTTGACAGAATTTCCAAGTTAATACTTTAAATTTCGAAAGTTTCAATTAGGTCATTTTAGTTTGACATAATTCCTTTAAGTTTCAAATAGGTCCTTTTAGTTTATAAACTATTTCACCGTTACCCCTACTGTCAGTTAATAATTAACTGAGGTTGATGTATCCTTAAGTTGTTGTCTTGGATCAAAACGTTGTCTTTTAAAAGCTCTAGGGTGCCAAAACGATATGTTTAATCGTCACAAATGATCATTCTAGCACTATAAATGATCATTTGTGACCATTAAACGTAGCGTTTTGACACCATCGAGCTTTTAAAAGACAACATTTTAATTCAAGTCAACAACTTAACGGCTACATCAACATCAGTTAAACGGAGACTGACAGCAGTGGTAACGGTGAAATAGTTTATCAACTAAAATGACATATTTAAAACTTTTGAAACTTAAAGGACCAACCTGAAAATTCTATCAAACTAAAAGAACTTAATTAAAACTTTTAAAATTTAAAAGTCTAACTTAAAAGTTCAGTCAAATTAAAAGGACTAAAAATGATATTTGGTCTTAATAATATAAGGTGGAGTTTCACTAAAAAATACGAGGAGGAGAATGACTTTACCAAGAAGTCAAGAGACATTAGAAGCATGTCTCTCAAAGACTTAAAAGACAAAATCTTATCTCAAGTTGGTTGGATTATTTACCCACCAATAATTGTTTTCTATTATTAAAATTATCATAGAAGTTATAAATAAAGGGAAGAGGATAATAATTTGATCAAATTAACTTCACTAGTTACTGGTTGATTCTTATTATCAATAATGCAAAGTAAAAAAATAATGGACACAATATTCTTATTATCATTTTTTTTTGTCAAAAAAATAAAAATAATGCAAAGTAAAAAAAATAATCATTTGAGAGTGATGGTCACAGTATTAACTATAAATTCCTTCAAAAAAAAAATAACTATAAATATCCCTAGATTAAATATAAATAAGTTAATTAGGAGCAACTTTCTAATTAAGTTTTTTTTAAAGAACTTTCTAATAAAGTTATCGTTTAATTTATGCCACTACCAATTATGTATCTACTTTCTAATCAAGTTAACTAATTAAGCTTATAATACATTGGGAGAGGGAAATATGGAAGATTATGAGTTCACCTTTTGTAAAGCTGCAAGAAGATGATGGTAAGAGAGAACTGATGCTAACAAGATGGTATCTTTCCTCCCATGTTGTTTCATTGGCAAATCTCTTCTCCAAAAAGCATAAGAAAAAGAGAGTAACAAGAGAAACTATGAAGAAATGAGACATTTGAGCTTCTGCACACACTCCTTATTGTGTGCTTGGCCTTTATATATTAAACCATTATTAGCGAATTCATCAGTAATTATTGTGTTCCACTCATTCGGATGTTATAAGTTTGAAAGTGTAATTTGGATGTGTAAAATAATTTTTTCCATCACGTTTGATTTTTTAGTTTTTGAGTTTTAACATATTTTGAGTCCGGATTCTAAAGCTCTAATGTGTAAAACATTTTTTTGTTTGGTTTGTTTAGTTTCAATAATTTTATATGCTTCTAGATTCTATAATTTGCACATGTAAAAAAACGTAAAATACATGTTCGAATCATATAATCTAAACGTGTGAATATTTGCGGATTCAATTTGCAAGTCACATGAACATAATAATTGACAGATTAATTAGATAGAAGTTCATGACAAGAACAAGAACAAAAAAACTTAAAACGATAGTATGAGAACAAAATTATATTAACCAAATAGATAATTTTTGGGACCAAATAGTATAAAATACGCTAAATTGTTCTTTTAATCTCTTAACTATTTATTTGGTATCATTTTGGTCCTATAATTAACTTTTGGTCCATTTGAGTCTCTTAAGTTCATCTTGTTGCACATTTTAGTCCATTTTATTAGTTTTAATTCAAAAAATGTTAACTTAATACAAAGGTGACAAGTAAGGGATGATTTGACAAATATATGATGATGACATAGCATTTGTTACATTGTAGAGAGATAACCCAATTATATTAGAAGGGGGGGGAGGAGAGGAAGGAATAGAAGAAATTTTGAAGGATGAAGAGAATAAGAACAAATTACTGCGAAAGAAACGCGCTTCACTTCATTGAATAAACATTGTTGAGTAAAGTGCTTCCTTAGCAGTGATTCATTCGTCTTTCGTTGAGTTCTAAACCTATTATCTCACCATATTTTTATAATATTATTAATAAAAAAAAAGTTACAATTTGTTAATTTGGATATATTAAAAAATAGATATAAATTAAACCATTTTAAATTAGATTGGATCGGTTTTTTTTTTAATTAGTTGTCCAAAACTGAACTAAACCACATATGATTTTATCTTTGAATCATATGAATTTTTGCCTTAAAACCGCACCCTAGTCAGATTTGCCAATCCAATTTCTTCAATTGTGTTTAGCTTATCTAACATATGTTTATACAATTATTTATTTACTCATTATTTTTTAATAAAAAAAATGAAATTGTTTATTTAGTAGTGTCGATGTTTTTTTAATAATATAAATTCATTTAATTTTTTTATTAATTCATAAAATTTCAAATAGTAAAAAAATTTGAAAAAAAAAATGTAATTGTTTTACGGATAATTTTATCACTTGAGGATGATATATAATATTATCATGGTTGCGATCATATGTGCATAGAATAACCGTTTATCATGTATATATCATATTGTATCCTTATCATCTTCTATATCATATGATATGATATCTATATCAGATCATACCCACCCTTAGAGAGATTGTGAGATAGCTCCCTTGTTCATATAAAAGTTGTTTTCATTTTCAACTCTAATTGACAACCTTTTCACAGCTCATGCATGTTTCTATTTTGATAATTTGAGAATTTTATTGAGCTAGAAAAATTTGTTTGAGTATAGGCTAAGATTAAATGTTGGGGAGTTGACAAACTCCAAGGGTGTGTTTGGTTTGCTAAAAAATGAAGAAAATGACATAACAACTTCAGTTGTCTAGTGTTTGATTTGTAAAACTGTTTCAGGTACAGGACAAACTTGAGGCAAGGGACAGGACAAAATCTCATATTTTTGTCCCTCACCAAACCACAACACAACTTTTTGTCCCACGTACAAGTTGTCTAAAATACCAAAATAGCATTTCTTCGGCCAAAAATCGTATAAAATAAAAATTATTCAATGCCATAAAAATTTGTCCTGTGTCTTGTGTTGTGCTGTTCTGTCTTGTATTGTTCTGTCCAATACTTACTGTTTTGCAAACCAAACACACCCCAATATAGAGAAATTTTCAACCATAATTTTTAGTTATTTTTAGAGAAAATTTAAGCTACTATAAAAAAATCATATATGTATACAAATATCCGACTTTTTAATGGTCATTTTACAACTTTGAACTAGCACCTCAAGTGTATATAAATATCCAATTTGATTTGTTCTATATTTTGCATAAGAGAAATAAAAGATAAAAAATAATGCAAGCCAAATTTGTGAATTACTTGAAGAGTCAAAATAACAATAATATGCCTAAAAGAGTCAAAATAATAAACATTATATATATAGCATGTGAACATTAGACTTGATTTGTTCCACTTTAAAAAATTTACTATGTAATTGAAATCATCCAATCTCAAATCAACGATTAAGATTGCCAACTGCGTCAAACCGAATGAAAAGCCCTAATGTGATGTCTACTAGGGGCAATCCTAGACCCATAATTTCACAATGTAAGTGAAATTGAGATGCGAGATTTACAACTTGGACGCGGAACCAAATAAATGCAAAGTCAATTTCATCCAAAATCACATTTGGCAAACAATCGCCCAAACATACAGTAAACCAAGCAAGCAAACTTACGGCTTAAAGAACAGTGTGTAATGCTGACCACTCAGGTAAAAGAAGGGGGAAAATAATACTACATAGCAATCTACTAGTATCTTGGTAGAGTTACTTGCACCTGTGAGATTAGATTTCTTTCTTTTTCTTCTTTTCAAAGCATCTGCATAAGGATCTATTGAAGGCATTACATTATTGAACTGAGTCCTAAGTACTAACTAAAACTTAAGCCATCTCTTATCTTTTTCTTTGCTAACAACATCATCTGAGGCAGAGGCATGAACTGCTTCAGCCTCAGCCAATGCCTTGCGGGTTTGGACTAATTTTTTCATAGCAGCATCATAAACAGGTTTTTCTCTTTTATTTGCTTCTGCCATTTGTTCAAATTTTAGAACCTGCACTTTCAAATCCTTCACATCATTCTCATAAGCAACCAACATTTTTCTATCCACCTTTTTACCTTCACCTGAACCTTTACTTTGCTGCTTCTTCATTGATCCATTGGAAGCTTCACCGTGCATGGCTAGTTGAGTGTTTATTAGCGAGAAGACATCTGGGGCCGATTCTTCTTCTTCTTTTGCGGCACGAATTGCTTCTGCAAATCTCTTCTCGCGTTTTCTCTTACCACCTCTGGTCCGTTTCTTCCTTTGCTTCTCTGTGTTCCCTTCCACTTTATGAGACTTAAGTGCATGATCTAAGGACTGCTTAGGTGGTAGAACCTTCACTGGTATGGGATCAACCATACCCTGACCAGTTAAGCCTAAACCCATTCCTTCTTGGTAACCCATATTCGCCATCATTTTGGAAGCCATGCCTCTGGTATGGTTCTCCCACTTTGCAAATATAGCAGTTTCGGTTTGAACGCCTTTCTGTAAGTTGGTACTATCCATAAATCCTAAACCCTGTGGTTCCTCTTCCTCTGAGCCGCTGTAATCGGATTGTTCTAAGCTGGAATCACTATCTATGTCACTCATATCTGCATACTCAGATAATACCATATCTTGTGCACCAAGCTTCACAGAACTTCCATCATCTCGGAAAACAACTTGTCCAACTCCAGCTTTTTCGTCCCATGACTCAAGCTCGGCTGCTCTCCAAATGCCTGCATTTGCATTTGAGACTGCCCATATACTTGACCCAGCAAGGGACGGCTTCCAAATTGTTGGAGCATATTCCTTAAGGGAAGTCAGTTGAACATCAACTCCTGTAAACATAGATATTACAAAAGCTATTACATACATAACAAAATATATGAACGCGATCACTAAAAAATAACCAACAAGCAGATGATATAACTATGGGTAGATGCTATGCAAATATATTGGATCTTAATATTATCTCTTAGTATCTCAAATCATCTCTTAGAGCTAACTTCAATATTTATCAATTATTATCATGACTATTTTACCCTGTTTGAACAGTATTAGGAGTTTTGCTCTAGAATAAATAAGGTTTAATACTAAGTTTATGTATCCTCACTCATCAAACTATAATAACAATTCCGTGTCTATAATTTTTCTTCTCTTCCCTCTTTATCTGAAATCCTATAACCTCAACAGGCATAAAACAGCAACCACACATTTGAAAATATATGCATGGTGTATTAGGATCACAATCAGAAACATCCAAACCAAGAGTAAATATCCAGTTTAGAGAAGAGGGGGCCAAAAATAAACAAGGGGATTCCATGGCATCTAACTCTTCATATTCTCAAACAGAAAGAAAAAAGCAACTGAATTAAGAGTACTAAGTCTGTTATTTGTTAATTTTGTTCATTCTTAGCCTGAATGAGTGAAGCATTTCACCCCCAATGCCACAAACATTGAATTGGAAAAGGATTACCATTTTAAAAATAAAGTTCAAACAAATAGCAAGCAATGAACCTAGATGAAATTAAAATGTAGATAGGAATAACTATACCACCCTCCTATAGATTCAAGTACACAAACCACCTAAAATTTTTTCAAGATGATAAACAAAATTTATATCTCATAATGAAAAAGTTTTCCCTTGTGATGATAACCATAGTTATGTATAACGATAAAGGAAAACTTGGACACCAAAAGTTTATTCACATAAACTAGCTCTCGGATCTGAACAAAGACTTGACTCAACAAGAAATCAAAGAAATAACGGTCCATATACTCAGCGAATATCTGCACTTAAAAGTGCAAGTATCACTAAAATTTAGTGAAAGAGCTTATTACAACGAGGTCTGTGTGATTTCTCTTCTAATCTATTAGCAGCTTACCATGGGATAGGCGACAGTTACTACCAAATCGACATCGTTGTTGTAAAAAGAACTTGCACATCTGCACTTTGGTGTTCTAGTGTTAGTAAATGTCATGAAAAACAATTGACTTCATCGAATAATCTAGAACCTAAATTTTGAGGAATTAAAATGCTGAGATAAACATCTTCAAAGAAGTAGCAATTCCATATCTACTTCACACACATATTATCCACATAATGTTCAATCAGAATGATTTTTCTTGTTTTTCATGGTATTATAAGGTAATTAATGGCAGATGAGGTTACTATGAAATCCTTGACAAAATATATGACCGAAATGTTAAGACGACGAAATATGAGACACAGAATAACAAAGACAAAAACCAATATGGCACAATAAAGAGTGTTTACACTTCCAGATTTTACTAGCTAAGAATAGTTCATTGATGGGGGGTGATTGGAACCTCTAAAACAAAAAGAAAAAAAAATCAAGTTCATTGAATAAAAATTATTGTGAGATTTGCCTGAAATTTTACTAATTTAATAACTTAAATCATTTACAAAAGAATGCTACATGTAGTTTGTACTCCCTCTGTTCCTTTTTAAGGGTCGTTGTTTGACCATGTGCACCATTCACATAATCTAATTTGATCATATTTATTTATTAATATATAAAACAATGTTAGCATATAAGATGTTGTTCAATTTGTTTCAATGAATATTTTCAAAATATCAACTTTTATAATTTTTGGTGATAGATAACTAAAGATATTAGTTGTCAAAGTTGTGCATTGACATGTGTGAAGTGGTCAAAAACGATGCTTAAAAAGGAATGGAGGGAATAATACTTCAAAGATGTACAGAATGTATCGTATTTTCATAAAAATGATTTCTTCTAGTATCTTACTTCCAAAAACCAAAAAAAAAAAGTTGGAATTTGAAAATAGCAGCAAAAAAAAAAAATACAGCGTGTCAGAGTTTCAAGAGTTGGGTCAGGGACTCAGGAGGACTACCAATCTACACTAACAAAACACTCGTATAAGCAATATGTCAGATGAGTTACTAAGGTACAAATTCAAAGTATGATGACAAGAACCTAAACTATTGAAACATCAAATTAAGAATACATGTCCCCTAAGCTGCACGATTGTAGCATGCTTCAAAAAGATATGAAATAATGACATGCAGAAACTTCCATTTTCTAAGAAATTTTTCCAATTGTCAGCAAGATATTGGTCATTTTTAAGATTGGCCTATTTAAAAGTCTAACTTGACATAAAAATCATCTAAAACCCTATTTTGCAATAAGAACTTTCAATAAGCATATATGTTCAAGTCTTTTACATAGAACAACAAGATTAAATCTTTAAGAGGGTAAAGAAGTATATGATTTTAACACATGAAAAACTAATACAATAATAGTAGTACTAGTAACAAAAAGAATTATTTTATTATTTACATTTACCTAAATAGATTTAGTCCTATAAGTGATTTTATATGATATGTCAAAATATGCCCACTCACACAAGAACCCTTTGGATTTCAATAAGACCGTCTATATTGTGCGTAAATTCAACTTTTAAAAGAATAATTTGGACCACAAGGATAAAAATCTAAAACACTTGGACACCATACCCTGAATAACTATCCCAAAAGCTAAACTTGTGACTTGTGAGGACTTAACACATGAACGTGGTTTTATATAGTCTCATAAGGACTTAATGACACTTAAACTAAGACAACATTTAGCTGACCATTTTCCTTTTTTGGCATGGGGTAAAGGTGAAGAGGGTAATGAGGGTATTGGAGACAACATATATGACCTAATCATTTGCTTTTTTCTCTACTTCTAAATAAATCTAGGGAAAATTAGAAAGCATCATATGCCTGTGTTGCCTAATTTCCCTTCTATATAAATATTACATTCATTTCAAAATTTGGCGAACTGTTGATTTTTCAGGCTCCCTTATTTTATTTTTATTTGTTATAGCAGCGGAAATTAAGGGGTACAAAAAGTATATTGGTTAAAAATATAGTATAGAATCCTTCAATATACATTTTGTCGCCAAAATAGACGAAAAAATAGATACACTTGACCCAAAATGATTTTACATACCAGCATATTTTCAGATGTAGGAGTAAGAAAAGAAATCTTCGCCACTGAATTATCCAATTGCATCACTTGACCATTGTACCAACGCCCATCTTTGTAACGGAATCTACATTTAGATCCAACAGAAAAGCTTTTTTCTTCTAGCGGCTCTGGTTCAACATCTGCAGGATCAAGTGGCTCCACTTTCTCTTCTTCAGCAAAAATATCAGTACTGCACAGCACTGTGTCTGCTTCGGATAATAATCTCGCACGCTTTAGATGAAGAAGTCCTTCCTCGGCATCCTTAATTGCCTGAACAAGTTCCTCGTGAACCTGGGAATTGAACAATTTTAAGATTCAGTCTAAAAACAGCCTCGGAATTCTTTGAATGACGGTCATAATCATGGTAGTTAAAATCAAACACCAAGCCATATCAATTGAACCTATGTTTTGCACCAGTTTCTGCAATCTCAATCCCATGTGAGAATACAATATTTTGTGATTGAAGATGAATCGCTTGCTTACTTCTAAGAGCACAATGAATCATGTCATACCATCCATTCTAGAATAATTCAACAAAAGCATGTTGGTGGGTCAGGCTGGGGTGAAAACAATTCACCCAGTATATTTAACCCACCCAGACTCGTATAAACAAGGACACCATGAATACGGAAAATAAAGAGAGAGAAACAAAACTGAATTGGTATATTATTTGAATGAATCTGTTATGAATTCTGAACATGGATTTTGTTTATATGCAGAATGGATGACAGATGTACATGACTAACCACCTAAACTAGCTTAGCTAAATAAACAAATTTTAATTACTGAATTACAGACTTAAATTAGCCTTTCGAAACTGTCTTCCTTCCAGCGACCACAACTCGGCTATTGAGTGTAACCAAGGCTATTTAGATTGACTTAATTGAGTTCATATACAGGCATAAGCACTTGTTAGACTGTTTGATAAAGCTTATGACATGTCCATAACCTATTTTCACCTCTTTTTTCATAAGCTGTCCAGTATAGTTCATGAAAACAGTTTCCACTATAGTTCATGAAAACAGTTTACAGCTTATATGAAAACATTTTGACTTTATTTTGAGTCTCTTTGGATTGGCTTATTTGAGATTATCTACCAGCATAAGTTTTGTGGGACTGTTTGGGAGAACTTATGAAAACAGCTTATGACATTGTTCACAAGCTGTTTTCAGCTTATTTTCATAAGTTCTCCAAGATAGCTTATGAAAACAACTTATACATTATACGAAAACAATTTAACTTTATTTTTTGCTATAGAGATATCTTATACATAACCGCTTCTCACGATGAGTGTGTATTCTATAAGCTACAAATAAGCTCTTTATCCCAACCGGGCCTATATCTTTTATCATATGAGACCTTACACATCCGCACTTACATGTTACATTGTTATAAGCGCTTAATTAAGTTGTTTATCCAAACTGAGCTAACATATAAGTATGACCTAAAGTAGCACAGCAATAAACCCTAAAGGTTCCGCTTCTAGAGATGTCATAAATCTGTGAAGCACAGACACTTCTCGGATTAGGTGTGTCCAAGTGTCCGACACCGACACAACAACCATGATTACACTAAATTATGTCATTTTCTCAAATTTCTCAAATTATTATCCATGTCCACGTGTCGGTGTCCGTGTGTGTCCCACGTCCATGCTTCATATGTCATAATTGACTCATGTTTGGTTGCTTTCGAGTAGAACTTATTCTACATGAATCTAGGGTTTGTAGCTTCTGATTCTAGAATTGATTCTTGCGCGCAATTATTTAGTACAATCATTTCTACATGAACGTATCCAAACATAAAATACACCAAACAAAACCTAATAAATGGAGAATTAGATTCAATATTGAAATTGAAGATACCTCGAGGAGTTCAGAATTGGTTGGATCAAGGAGAAGAGCATGATCGATAGCAGTGAGAGAATCTCTTTGTTCATGTAATTGAAGTTCCAGTTGGTTTTCAAGAACTCTCTCTTCTTCGCTACCCATTCCTGTTCCACCTCACAATACAAACCAATTTTCCTTCTTTTTCTTTCTCCCTTTCTCACTTTATTAAATTACTTGTTTTTTGGAAAATTATTTTAAATGGATTTTTGTATTTATTTTTAAGTGATTAAGACTTGCTCTAATTTGATAAATAATTTATTTAGTAAAAAATAGTTAATGGATGATAAATTAATTTGTAGTGGATAAATAATCTAATTGAACTAGACCAAAAAAAAATATAAACTAAATAATCTAATTGAATTTTTAGTAAAATTAAGGATTGAACTAACCTATAAATAAGAAATAATATAAAAAATATATGTTAATTAATATATTTTTCAATTAAGATTCAATGTGAAAAATTGGAATAAAATATGATATGTTATAAGCTTTTAAGTTATAAGTTACTTGAATTAACTTGTCAAAAAACGTTACAAGTTGGTAAAAATAAGTTATAAGCTTATGAGAAAGTAACGGTTACGAAACAAATCTTTTATTGCCAAATAAATTTATAAGACATAAGCTATAAACTCAAAAAAAATGTTTTGTCAAACAAATCCAAAGAAATATAAGTGTTTTTTTATAGCAAATATAGTTAAATTTTTTGTCAAAACTTTGTTTGATAAACTATTACAAAGAACTTATAGAGTTAAGCTCGAAATTGATTGTAGACGTGTTAGCAACCAAAAAAAATGCTTATAGACATATCATAAGCTATTTTTTACTAGTTCTCTTAAATAGTTTGACAAGTGTTTATGCTAGTTGAAAGTTTAATGCTTAGCAACTTGACTCACATTAACAACCCAAAAAAGACACAAATATAGATTCATACAAATATGCTTCCATCTCAAATATTTAGATAATTGCACTAGAAGATAGTCCCAACACTGTCGTTAAGAACCTAACCATCGAAATTGGTGACGGTTGCATCTTAATTCACTTTAGATCTAGTTTCATTAGCATAACTGGTGTTTTTTATGGACCTAGTCGTGGCATCAACGTCGCATCCTTTGGAAAAGGTGGAGATTTTGCTACAGTTGAAGAGGTACATTGACATGGAAAAGGGAAGTGGGTATGCAAGGAATGTCGCATACGAAGATATTAAACTTGGATGAGTCAAGAACCCTCTGATTGTTGATCAATATTATGATCGTCATGGTATGATAGTGCTAGCAAAGTATTGAAAGTGAGTGATGTTGTTTACCTCTACATATGTTGAACCTCCGAAAGCAAGTGAATGACATCACTTATCTTTTGAAAGCATACAATAAAACACTTCTCATTTTTCGGATTTTGGAATGCAAAAGATAAAATAAAAAATGCAAAAGAGTATTTGTGAGGAGAGAATGACACGATAAAAAAAAACTCACCGACCACAAACGGTTTTGAATCCCTCATGGATTACCCGCACCTCATACACCACAAAGTTGTTGAACGAACCCGACTTTTTCTATTACCTCAGCTTACATGAAGTATCTCCTTCTACCCCTTTGCAAGTCTGAGCTTCAACTCACTCCCTCTATGTCCCACACAAGACCCACCTAGTTATAAAAAAACACACATCATATTTGATTGTACTTTTCTCGACTCAAAATAAGATAATTCATTTATTATATCGTCCTTGTTTTTTCAGTTATAATCATTTGATTAATTAGGTTGAAGTTGGTTTTAGTTTCTCTTAATTGTTGTTCTTCATTTCTTCTTTTGTGAATTCAAATAGTTCCACTCCTGATTTAGTCGTAACTCGTAATTCCCCAAGTTCTACCTACCCCTTTCGTTTTTGTAACAAGTGATTCTTCAATTACCTTTTACAATATTTATTCCCTATTTATGTTAATTCACCAAATGATAGTAATACAAGCTTCCAAACTGCTAGTTAATTATTATTTGACACCTTAAATTTGACTCTGGTATAATAGGAGATGAGATTGTACGTTGATGAATGATAATTGGAGATGAGCTAGTACAAAGGTGGGCTCCACAACACTTAATTGTCGATGAATGAAATCGGAGATCAACTGAGGTCATTTTTAAAAGATCGGAGTAGGAATGAGCAAAATAGAAAGGGAGAAGAGCAATTTTTCATTGAAAAAACCATTGCTTCACTATTTGAGCAACAATCTCTAAAACACCTCATAATGCAAGTTTCTCAGCCCAATTCTATTGTCTCTCATAATAAATGCAAATGGAACCCATGACATATTCAATAACCTATTTACACTCTTGTGACCACAATCTCCCCATCAACAACTGCATCAACTCCTTCCCTTCTCAATTAACTCTCATTTCAGTCACTTGTCCTTATCCTTCCCCAATGTGACAGAAATTCGCTGAACCAACAAAGTGGTCCAACTCTAACACTTCCTGTGAAATATTAAATATTACCAACCCTAATCAAAATACATGTCTTGCATTTCAAATATGTAACTCACCTATCACAACCTACTATTGGAAATCTAAATCTAAATTATATTTAACCTTAGGTTCTTATGTAATATTCCAAATTGAAATATTAATTTTTAATATGTAAGATAATATTATTTTTTTACTTATAGTTATCCGTATATACCATTCTGTTTGTATGCTAAAGTGGATTTGGAGCAACTATTTTTTATTTTACCAACATTATTAGTGGCCATACAATCATAGAGCATTTTTTTTTTTATGTAAATACAATCATAGAGCATTAAACAGGGGTATATGATGGGGTATCATACCACTGCTCTCTTATCCTTTTATATTTTTGGATCGGATCAGATTAGGAGAGCTACACCAACTCATCATTCAAGAAAAATCACCAACTTCAATAAGTATTTTAAGATGGAATTTATATATGATTATCAATAGAATTTTTTTCTTTTTTGAAGAATATCAATAGAAAAATTTGAAACTAAATCCAAATTATAATAGTGCCAAGAGAATATATTCAACCAGAAATCAAACGCTTTGTAGCGAAGAAGTTCTTGTACTCCTTCTTTCCACAATTATAAAATTCTTTTCAAACTTTTCTCTGTTGCATAAATATAAAACTCTTTTTAAAATTTATTTTTTTCACAAAAATACCCTATTTGAAGTAGCATTGAAAAATATAAGTATTGTGTTTTCTCTCTTTTCTATACTATATATAAATGACATACATGATTTTAGGTTGGTATTCTCACTTCTAATTATATCTTTAAACAAAATTATTTATATTGTTGGTGTCATTCAAAAAGATAAAAATGTATATTATATTTGTTATGTTGTTAGTGTTCATTAAAAAAGATAAATTCAGTTTGTTAAAATATAAAAGTGTAAAAAATTTATAGATATACTTTTAATCAAAATCAAAATTCTATTATTCATAATTTAAACGCATCAACGCAGTAAAAAGAGCAGTCATACGGACGCAGAATGTCCATCTTATTGTCCGTGATAATGATAATTGTACGAATAAATGTGTAAAAGTAACACCAATTTTTACAAATTTATTATTACAATATAATGATTGATTTTGTTAGTATTTGTGTTTTATTTTAAGAAGCCAACATGATTGTATTAGAAAAACATATGAACCAAGTTAAGTATAATTGTGCCTAACAACATGTTAAAACAAAGAGTCTAATTACAAGACAAAAAATGGGAAAGCCAACAAGCAGCGTTAATCGAAAGGTAAATTAGGCTTGAACACCTTAAACCATCACTAAAATGCAATTTCATCCTATTAACAATATGATCGATATATATATATATATATATATATATATATATATATATATATATATATATATATATATATATATATATTTTTTTTAAAACTCGGTATCCGATCCAAGAATCGATTAATCCGAGGGAACCAATCCCACCGCCCACTTGCGGGGGCTCCGTTTAAAGCCAGAGCAAGCTCTGTATGGACTTAGCCTACCGAAATTGACACCAGAGGGAATCGAACCTGAGACCTCTGGAGGAGCAAACTCCAAGATCCCAAGTCAACCACTAGGCCAACCCCAAATGGGTTAATATGATCGATATATGATTTTTTATTTTGGAAATTTATGAGTAATCTAAATGGAATCCATCCAAATTATATGAAAACAAGTGCGAACATCCTTCTTTAAAAAAATGACCACCAACAAACGGAATGCAAAATGGAATACAAACATTGTCATAGAAATACACTATAAAAACAGATGATTATTCGACTCCTCCATCACACAACCACCAAAACATAAAAGATAGTCAACTTGAAGAATCCCACGGCGAGCCAAATTATCCTTAATTGATAGTCTATTTTTTAACAATCGTCAAACAAGAAGAGACACTTAGATACACATATGTGTTCCATATGATGTCTTTTGTAGAAGATCGAGGTTGTTGATCATCAAAAGTTAATAAGTTGTAGACTCCTTTTACCGACTGGCCTTGAATTGGATCAAGCTTCCAATTTCAAACATCGTATTCTTACATAACAATATTATCGAACAAAGAGTAACACTCCACAACCAATTCCTCCTCTCAAACAAAAAATTGATATGTTTTCTATCTTTGTTGTAGATTCTTATGATAAGGGAAAAAGAAAATATAAAACATTGACATTTTTAGATAAACAATTAATTAAACTCTAATAGCATAAACATTTATCGTATAAATCCTTATGTGTAGACTACTTTTTGATAAAGGATAAAATTAATTAAATATTTATATTTATTGATAAAAAATTATTCATTAAAATGACGCTGATAACCATTTTACAAACATCCTTTAGAAAATTTAAATTTTGTTCTTTGACGTTATAATATTAAGCTTGTACTACCGGGTTGTTATCACATTAACAATTCAAACTATTTGCATATAATCTATAAACTATTTTCATAAACCGATCTTTTAAACACGTTATAAGTTATTTTCATAAGTTTTTTCAAACAACCTCATAAGTACCTCACAAATATTAGTTCATTAGGAGTTAATTCAAATAGATTATTGCTAGTTTAGACAAAGGAACACCATGATCCATGAATATTGATCATTATTCAACCACAAGTTATTGATAACTATTAACAATATGGATCTTAATAGAGATGGATGTTGCGTATGAGTAGTGGACTACTAGACAAGACAATAATATGAGGCAAAATAAGTTGCACCAAGAGGTTAGAATTTAGAATACCACAAGCAAAAGGCAATGGCTAGTGAAACCTACTACCTTGAAAGTTCCATTTCATGTGGTTTAGGAAACAGACAAATAAAAAATTTCAAATTCTAAATCAAAATGGTAATAGTGTTTTTGCATGTTGCAGGCCTCAAAAGCATCAATTCAAACGACCATTTTGTTGACTTTTCAGGAATCTCCTTGGTTGTATGTATGTGACCATCCCTTTGTATTTGTATTCCCTATGTAATGAAGGTGCTGTGTAGGGTCAGTCCCACATCTACTTGCCTTTGGTTGAATAATTAAATAAAGAATAAGGATGCACCTCCTCTTAAAAGAAGGAAATGTGTTTGATACTTGAATGTATTGTATTTATTTTGACTATAGTTTTAGGTATATATAATAAGAGAGCTTAATTTTTGAAAATGTGTCTTTGTTTTGAAAATTTTGAGTTTTAATAAATTTCAATAAAGCATACTTGTTTTTAGATTTTCTTTTTTGTGGCCGTCTTTGTTTTGAAAATTTTGAGTTTTAATAAATTTCAATAAAGCATACTTGTTTTTAGATTTTCTTTTTTGTGGCCGAAGTTTAAATCACCTTGCATATATTATACATTGTTAATAATAACTGAACTAAGCTCAAAAGACTTGATTTTAGATATTTACAAAAATATTATACTACTTAAGAACATATAACAAAAATACAGAAGCAAGTCTAATGATATAAAGTATGCATTAAAGAATTGAGAGGTATAAACAAGAACCTGCTACTTTCATTGCGTCTGAAAAAGTAGTTATTTACTAGCTACAAAAATTAGCTTCAACCTATATTACTTTCTTTGTCATACTCTCTTTAAAGTGGGTTGAATTCCTGTCTATATAAAAAAATGAAAATAAAAAGATATAGAGAATTATTACAAAAATTAAATACACACAGATAATTGATACATCATAAAAAATATCCAACGCCCTTACAGCATTTCAAATAACCATGCCCAGATTTTTTTTTATGTTTTATTTAGTGTAAACCACGTATCATCCACGCGCAACTAGAGAAATTGGGAACACATTTTACGTGCAATCCCAAATTCAAGCACGTTTGAACTCCGATCACGCTAAGGTGAGATGACAAAGTGAACCAACATTTTGTATGTTTATTCATTTTGTCATTTCACCTTAATGACCTACTTGGAAGTTAGATTGATTCCTTTCTTGTACGATATAATTTAGAAAGTAATACTCCTATAAGTTATTATTAGTAAAGAAAAATGACCCAGAAAAAGGAGAATGAATCATCTCTTCTATCAAATCATTCACTCCCCAACATCTAAATTACCCACCCTGCCAAACATCTTGAGTGCTATAGAAGGCAACATCATTGTTCTTTTTTCTATTCCATTGCACACAAAATAAGAAAAACAAGATTAAATTATCACCACCTACATCTACATCCCTCACCTAACAAAGTTTCTTCCCAACCTATAACAAAAAGATTATAGACACAAAATTAAATCTAAGGGAAAACACTATAGTCATGAGAAAAGCATTATGTGCCCTAAAAAAAGCTATGTTTTAATTGCTAATCCTATCTTCCAACCATATATATTGTCAAATATCAACTACTTGAGAAATTTCTCAAGTATTATGAGGGAAAAATATGTGTAATTGAGATCAAATACTTAATGAACATCACCTAATGACGAATCTTTAGAGAGAACCCAACAATTTTTTATCAGACTTTATCTTTTCTTCGATCGAACTCCAGACTATTAGAGTAGGGAAAAGTTAAAAAAGTAAGCATAGGTAAAATGTTATTAATTCATACAGCAAATAAATAGAATCTAATCTGATTATAGAAAAGTGATTTTGGTCAGAGAAGTGGGTGATGCAAAGATGAAGACCAAAATCATATGAAGCCCCTAATCTATAATCATTCCAAATTCTATCTAAAAGATAGATCTTAATAAACCAAAATCAGATGAATCCCAATCAATAATCATTCCAAGAACTAATTATAATGGATAGATCACAATAATTTCCAGTTATTTCTCACCATCCTTAAAATCTAATAGATAGATCATAATAATTTCCAGTTTTTCCTCACAATCCTTAAAAATTTGAGAACAAAAACATAGAAAATAAAATTATGATGAATAATAATATTAGCCTTTTTTTCGTACATCAAAGCAGAAGAGAAGACAAACTCTCACAGAAATTAAGATTATATTATCATAATCTCATAACCGATCATCAATCATAAATTTCATCTTCATTTTCATTTTCATTTTTTCCGCATAATAAAAAAAAGAGGAAAAAAAGAAGAAAAAAAAATTAAAAAGTGAAAAATTTAAAATAATAAAAAAAAATCATAATTTCTTCCACAAACCAATACATGAAGTTCATATCATTTTTCATGATCAGAGGCATAGAACGGTGCAGTGTAGATCCTCACCACCTGCCACGTCAGCATCCTCCAACGGCGGCGCGTTGAGATCAAACGGCAGAGGAGCGCGTTTAAACGAAAGCATCACCGACGAAGCCGCGTTGTCGTTGTCGCCGTCATCGACAACGGAAGATGATGAATCACAGTCACTCCGGCAATCTTCAGGTGCAACCGGCGGTGTACGAGGATACCTTCTTCCGGTCACCGCCGACGGGATAGCCGGTGGAAGAAATGGGCGTGGACCGCTGAAAGATTCAACGGTACTGCTCATACCAGATGAAGTAGGTCTCCGATGATCTTGATACTCACCGGCAACAACTCCGGCACCGGCGCCGGTGAAGAAACGTTGATCGGAAAACGGATCTCCTGCTGCGTCAAGATTATGGTAAAAAGGCTGTTGAAGAGGAAAATTCGTCTTTGCTTTTGGTCCACGGAGGTTTCTAGCGGCGGTGTCGTATGCACGCGCCGCTTGTTCCGCCGTGTCGAAAGTTCCGAGCCAAACTCTTGCTTTCTTCAAAGGGTCTCTGATCTCGGCGGCGAACCGTCCCCACGGTCTTTTTCTAACACCACGATATCTCGGCTCTTTGAAAAAAACCGGGTTTGAACCGGGTTCAGCCGCTGTTGTTGCGGTTGCGCCGTTTCCACGACCCATCTTCAAAGGTTCAATCTTTTTTGAATTCTAAGATGACCCAGAAAATCAAATCGGTGAAAAAACGTTTCAAAATTGATGAATTTGATGAATCAAAGGAAAAACCTTTGACCTTTTTCTCTTGTTCTTACAAAAAAGTCATTTTTTTTTTTCAACAAGGGTTGAAATGAAACTTGATGGATGAGATATAGAGAGAGAGAGAGAGAAAAAATGATGGGTTTTAAAGTTTCTAAGGGATTGTTTGGATTAAAGAGAAGATTTTGAAGAGGATGATGGAGGAAGAAGAGAGAGAAAGATGAATGGGTGGTGGGAGAGAGAAAGAGAGATTGTGGTTGAAGGAAAGTAGCATAACAAAGTTAACAACACCTTCTTCTATTGATCTTGTTCATCTATCTATCTATACAAAAATATATATATATTAATTAATATTGAATATTGAAAATGGACCTAAAAGAGTGTTGTTTTCTTTCTTACCTTTCCCTGTGGGTTTTTCTCTGGCTCTGGCTGTAATGCCCTTTCATACACTCTTTTCTTTTTAGTTTTTTACTTTTCTTTTATTGACTAATTTTACTTTGTTTTTGATTTTAATCATTACCTTCTTCTTTTCTTTTTGATTTCTCTCCCATCTTTGTTTTTTATTTTTTTAGATTTTTTTTTTTTGTTTTAACCTTACAATTATTAGGAAAATGAACCATAGAAATTTTAAGTTCAACGATAAGATCAATGAGATCTGATAAAAAATTGTTCTACTAAAAAAATTGAACTTAGGTTTTCTAACACTTATGGTAGAGATTAGTTTGCCAGTAACATCATTAACAAATTACAAATCAACATTTCTTTGACTTCAAAGATATATTCAAAGTCAAATATTTCTAGTAGAGTATAGATGATCGATAATGTAAAAATATTTACACAATTAATGTATTATATATGTTAAATCTTTTAATTTAAACAACTTTTGCTCTAAACCACTTAATAAGTGGTTCATAGTAGAGAATTGATCTTCTACCATGTGTAAAGAGTGTGATCTCTTACCATTTACATAGAGAAACACATAACAAATTTAAATAGTGTAAGTTTGAATAATAAGAAAGTAAATTTTATTCTATCATAGTATATGCAATTACACATGAGAGAATTCACTTCCTTCTTCGTAAACAGTTATTTGAAGATTACTTGAATCTCTAAAGTGATAAATATTGCATTTCAAACATTAAAGTTCAAGATCTTTTTTCCGTTCCTAGGGCTAAGATGATAACTTGATTAATGTTGGTTCCGCAAAAATAAAATAAAATGTGCTTAAAATGTAACTCAAATATGTTATGTTATCCTTTATTGTCATATTGGTCGAAGATAATCATATTTGAAGTGGATCAGACACTAAATCTAAATATAATTTTTAGTTGCAATATAAACTTTACTTTGTCACTTCCTAAAATAAAACTTTAATTTGTCATGTCGTGGAGTCTAACATCTTCGACCTAACTTTATTGTTATTATTTTTTTTAAAACTCAGTATTTAGTCTAAAAATCGACTAATATGATGAGTATAATTCTATCGTCCAGTTTCAAATCCCCCATTTAAAAAGAGAGCATAACTCAATATGGACTTAGTGTATGTTTTTTTTTGTGCGGTGGAGAGAATTGATTTTGATTAAAAATAATTCTAGTTAAAAGTGATTTGTGTTTAGATATGTTCAATTTAATAATCAAAAGATATAAATCCTAACTTCAAGTATAATCAATTATAGAGACAATCAATTTTTTTTTATCAAATAGCCTAGTGGTGGAGCTCACCTAGCGCCTACATATATTATACAATATATCTATCAACTGAGTTAAGCTCACATGAACATACATAATCAATTTTACTTGACAACAACCAAATATGTCAAAATTAATTTTACATTTCTATAATCAATTTTGATCCCTCTAAAAATAAAATTATACATACACTTAATCTATTGATATTTGCATGGAAAAAATGAAAAATAAACTTTAAAAGAAAACACAGTTTTAAAATCTCAAACTAACATCACTAAACCAACTCAAACTAGTTCACCTCTATTCTATTTTTAAAAGAGATTGTTGATTGATTATCATCAACATTTCTAGTAAAATTCTTTTCCAAAATAATAGTCCATGGTAAACCACGTAGTAATATAGTCCACGGCACAGCTTGCCTTTATTTTATTTTATAGTTTTCTTGCACACCTATCATTTATTTATTTATTATTTTAGGTGATGGAATTTAGGTGGTATCTTGAAATGACTAGAAAACCCTTGTGGTTTGTACGCGTAAGTAATATTGAGATGAACGAAAATGAAGTTGGAAGGTGAATGTGAATGTGAAATAGGTTGGTTTGGTGACTCATTGTGGTGTTATTGGTAAGGTCTCTTTCATGATATCACAACTGTTCCTAACTTTTATTTATTTTTATTTATTTTCTTTGATTTTCTTCTGTTTTTGTTCAGCGTTACAGACGGTAATATAGGCAGAAAAGTGATAATGCACGTGGATACTTTAATTAGATTTACTTGCTTGAGAACAGAAGCAATAGATTTTGGATTTTGGAGAGGTTTCTACGCCAGGTTTTTATTATAAGGTAATAAATATTTTTACAATTTAAAGCCAAAAAAATATGTTTTTACTATTAGAAGAAGAATGAGTATTTGTTAGCTATAGAATCACATTGAATACCACCATTCATAGCTACGGGAATAAATTATAAATCTCTTTATTTGTAATTATCAAATCAGCTTTTTATGGAAGATAATTATTTAAAATAATTTTCGAAAAAAGATATTCAAAATAATCAAAATACATGATAATAATGTAAAAATAATTAAAATAATATTCAAAAAACTATATGTAATAAACAAAGCTTAATTGCGGTTTTGGCCTCATAAATATCACAATTTTGCAATTTTGACCCTCTATAAAAAACAATAATAAATCAGCACTAAGTTTACCTCCTTTTGCACTTTGGCTCCAGACCAATTTTGATCAAGTCAATGCATATGTGGCACCCACATCACTTTACTTATTAGACTTAATTGCAGTTTTGACCCTCTAAGTCTCACAATATCTTAAGAGGCCAAAAATGCAGTTAAGTCAATACACTAATAGTAGTATGTGTACGCTCTTAATAAAAGTTGTACACAAATTATTTTTTCTTATGAATTACATTAACAATTAAAAGTGTTCCTCACACTACAAAATGTATTAAAGAGAAACATCAAAGTCCTGCAAATAGAGCACAAACAAGCCAAAAGAAATAGTGTTTAGCCAATGTTCAAATAAGAGAAAGAGCTAAGCCACCAACCATGATAACCAAAAGCTAAATTAACATATTTTGCATTCGGCCACCAATAAAATAGTAACTTGACTTTATATAAAAGATATTCTATTATTTCTCTCTTTCCAAATTACATAAACACATGAAAACCAAATAACGTATGGAAAAGATCGTCGTACTTTTGAATCTCCTGTTAAAAAGACCAAACTGCATAAAATGATCTGAAATATTTGAAGTTTCGACCGAAGAGAAATCAATCCAATATCGAACATACTACCAATACTAGCTGGAACTTTGTGCAACTTAACATTTTCCGAGATAAACAACTCTGCATACTGAGAGGCCCTGTAAGTGGATTTAACAGGTAAGAAATGAGCAGATTTGGTTAATCTGTCTACGATCACCAAAATCGAATCATGTCCTATTTGAGTACGAGGTAAACCGCCTACAAAGTCCATGGATATTTTCTCCCATTTCCACTGTGGAATTTCCAAAGGTTCAAGTAAACATGTCGGCCTTTGGTGTTTAATCTTAACTTGCTGGCACACTATACATCTTGCTACAAATTCTGCAATCTTAGTTTTCATCCCAGGCCACCAATAATCTTTCTTCAAATATTGGTACATCTTGGTAGCACCCGGATGAATAGAGAAACTACTCTTATGAGCTTCTTTTAGAATAAACCTTTTTAGTTTCGTATCATTTGGAACACCAATTTTGCCCTCATATCCAAAACGGGTGCCTGCGCATAAGTGCACTACCAAGACCCTTGGAGGATGCATCACATTAAACAGTGTATCTCTTGTTGGGGTTGGATATAGCCAAAACTAGTGCTTTGGTTAACTTCTTATTCGAAGTTCTACAACTCTTCTCACATTCTTCATCCCAAACAAAGGGCACATCTTTCCTGGTAAGACGTGTCAAAGGCAAGGCAATTTTGGAAAACTTCATGATAAACTTTCGATCATAACCTGATAAACCCAAGAAGCTCCTAACTTTTGAAACGTTCTTAGGTCTAGTCTAATTCTGAACAGCTTTAACCTTCGATTGATCCACTGCCACTCCTCCATGAGAATTGACATGTTTGATACATCTAACGTTAACGTAGAAAGTAAAAATTCAAACTTTGTCATAATTTTAACTACAAAAATTTGACTTCTGCAAACATGCATAAGCCAATTTTTTAGTTTTTTTTTTTTTTTTTAAGGGAATGTTTTAGCTTTTAAATGACATTAAACTATAGGATTTGTTGAAAATTGACTTAAAATTTGGATGTTGAAGTTTTGGAAAAATTGTAGTACGATGCAGGGCATGGTAGTACGATTTTGGATGGTTCAGGCTAGTGTTGGCACTGGAAAATCGTAGTACGATGGGAGAAATCACAGTACGATTTTGTTGGATAAGGCATAATATTGTACTGTTATCTGCTCCATCATAGTACGATGGGAGAAATCGTAGTAGGATGCTGCGAAATCCTGAACACTAATTAAGATTTTATTCTCAAGTTTTTGGGTATGGCTTAGAGAGAGAAACCTAGGAATACAAAGGAGGTAACTTTAGGGTTTTGAGTGTCTTTGTAGTGAGGTTCTCTTGAGGGTTGGGAAACATCGTAAACACTTTGGGTAGTGAGAATGTCACCATTGGAAGGATCCAAAAGTTTCCTTTAGTGTTTTCTCTTAAGATTCATTGTAAGTGTGAGTGGCATGAAAAATGGGTAGAAATTAGGTTGTGTTCTTTGTGAGCTCTTGTGCTAATTTCTTGTAACTCATTTGTATCACTTTCATCTTAGTGGATTGGAGAGGTGCTCTCTCCTTCAGACAGGGACGGAGCTAAGTAGTAAAGAAATGGGGCAGCCACTGTAACGCCCTAGTTATTTATTTAATTATTTTATTATGTGGAGTATATATATATTATTATATATGATGTTTGATGATTTATGCGGAGTATATATATGCATATATTTGTATATATGTGATTTTTGGATGTTTTATGTGGTGTATTATTTTATTATATGGTTTATTTAATAATAATTAGAATAAGTATGAAATATTAGTTATTTTGGAGTTTGGGGAGTTATTTAATAATTATTAAAATTATGGGGAGCTAATGGAAATATTAGGGAGTTAAGTAATGGGAAGTTAGGAAAAGAAAGAATCAGAAGCAGTTTTACGTGAAACAAAGCCAAGGGAGAGAAAACCAGGAACAAGAGAGAAGAACCAAGGGAATCCATTTTTGCTGTGCATTTTCATTCTGAACTAAGGTAAGGGTGAGGTTTACTTCAATAGTGTAGATTTTAAAGTCTGAATTTGAGTTTAACAGGTTTTTGGAGTGAAATTGAGAAATTGGGTTTTAATGGAATTTATGGTTTTTGGGGTAGATATTGCTGTTTTGATGTTAGAATTGGTTGCGGGTTGCATAGAACACTTAATTATGTATCTGTAAACTGATTTGGGGAGTGATTGGAAGAAAAATGGGATTTTTGGGTAAAACCAGTTTTCTGCCCGTACAGAAGTTCATCGCTCGCCTCGCGAGTAGCTGTGCTCGCCATGGCGAGTGAGCAACTTCATAGCTCGCCTCGCGAGCAGTCCAACTCGCCATGGCGAGTAGCCCAGATTAAAACTTGATTTTTGAAAAGTTGTTATAAGATGTTTTGGGAACGGTTTAAGGTACCTAGATGATATTAATGATGAATGGTGGAAGTTTTAGGTTAAAAAGATGAATAGGGAGCTTAGAATTGGAGTTTGAGTGAGAAAATGTCACTTTTTCCCGAGAGCACCTGATTTCCACTCGCCTCGAGTTCGCCTTGAACTCGCCATGGCGAGCTAGTGTTTTTGGTGAACTCGCCGTGGCGAGCAGATGTGCTCGCGAGGCGAGCAGTGCAGTTTTGCTTGCTTGGATGATAAGGTTTGAGTGTTGTTGTTTAGGCATAATTATATTTAATTGTGCATCATTCTGAATGGTTGAATCTCTGTGGTTGTTGATTGATGATGAGGAATGCATTGTATGTTTTAATTATTAATCATACATGTCGTTTAAGTGGAGTCACATGGAGTTGCATTGCATGGTCAGTTGTATGTAGATATACACAAGTAGGTCCATTGCATATGCATAAAAACAACGGTGAGGGCTTCGGTCCTGGAGTACTAGTTGCTCAACAGCGGTGAGGGCTTCGGTCCTGATGAATGCTTTAACCATTCAAAAGCGGTGAGGGCTTCGGTCCTGATTGGTACCACATGCATAATGCATTTCATTAAGAAGTCTAAGATGGTGTCTTAGCAGTGGTCATGTCATTTGCATGAGTCTTGGTTGTTGTTTCCGTTTTATCTGATGGATGATGTTGATGTTGAATATACATTTATTTATATATATTCATTGTGATCATGTTGTATTGTTGATGTTGTGGTAATATGTACATTGTATACATCCTTATTAAGTGGATTATTATGATGATGTTGTTGTGACTTGTGAATAAGCTATTAATATTTGCAAGATGATATATTGAAGTTCTAGGGTGTTAGATTCAATTGAAAATTTAATATCTATATTTATTGTTGTGAATCTCACCCCTTCTGCTTGAAAATGTTGCCCTTCCTATGGGTAACTTGCAGGTGATCCTGAGTAGTAGGTGGTGGCTCAAAGTCGTGTCTAGGGCTCTGATACGTGGGATGGGATTTATCATTTTTGTTATTGTTGCTTTTCCTTTCCATGTATCAAATTTTGGAACTTGTGGTGTGGAGCCTTTTTGTTGTCTTTGAACTATGATGTTGAATTATGTTAAGGCCGTTAATGCCATAGACTATTGTTGGATGTTCATGAGGTTATGGATTTTGAAAACTATTCCGCTGCTATGTTTTCATATATATAAGTTGATTTGATTAAATAGTTTTATTTTCTATTTAAGAATTTTGAAATGACGTGTAGCATGCCCGTTGTGGGATTACTCTGATGTTTATATGCTATTTTATTGCTTTTGGGTAACGGGATGTTACAGCCACCACCCATAAAATATATAGTACCCTATAGTACTCATGTGTATATAAGCAGTTCGCCCCCCATGTTTTCACTTATACTAGTTTTTATTTTTTTAATTTAATTAAAGGTCCACTCATATTTTGCACCAAAAAAAAAGTCCACTCATATTCTCTCAATAATAGCATACTAATTTAATCAATTTATTAAGTTCTATTCCTATTCCCAAGTAGAAGAAAAATATGAAGAAAAACATGATATTTTTTTTTAGAGGAAAGAAAAACATGATCTCGATGGCTACATTTTGGTATGTATTTTTTTTTGGCAAGATATATGTTTTTTATTTGTCATTAAACTTAGTATACACTTATTAATAGTAGATGTTTGTTTTTTTGGGAGTAGATGTTTATTATTTTTTATCTTATTTATTGTGTCTTATATTCTGCCCCCCTCGATAAATTTTTCTGGCTCCGTCTCTGCCCTCAGAGTAGGTTTTATTGGACATAATTGGGTCAACAATTTCTTGGTGTGTTTGTTTCTCTTCTCACTTTATCTTATGCTTGTGGTTATGAGCTTTTCACTTTGATTCCTAGATTAGATCTAAGTGTTGTTATTGTTGTTGTTTGTGTTTACTTTGATATTGGTTACTACTTTCCTTTGCTTCACACATCTTTATTTCATTGGTGTGAGTTTTGAGTCCGAATTCACAACAGGATTAAATGATAATTTAGGGTTATATTGGACATTAAATTATCTACTCTTGACTTATGGACTAAAAACACATGTAATTTTTTTCTCATGTCAACAATTGAGAGTTGAACAAGTATAGACTAATACCTCAAATTCATCCGTGATTTTTTTAAAATCGGCCAAATTCGTTACTGAATTTTGCGAAATAGCTATTTTGTCCTTGAATTTACAAAATGTCAATCAAATCAGTCCCTCCGTTAAGTTGGTATGTTAACGGAGGTGTCGTGTAACGTTAACCTCTTACAAGGCTTACCACGTCAGATGTCACGCAAGCAGGGACCAAATTGATTGATTTACAGAAAATTGCCAAGAACCAAATTGATGAATTTTCAGAAAATTGCCAACGGCTCTTTCTTCTCTTTCTCCTCTTCCTTATTAACGACTCTTTCTTCCCCAAATATATAAATTTGGAACCCTAATGTTATAATTTGTCACCTAGAGTTTAAAATCCCCCAAATTTCTTCCATGAATTGATGTCAATGTACTTCCCCAATTCAAAAAACTTAAAACCCTAATTTTTTTGATTCAATTCGAAATTCAAAAATCAGTGGTCATCGTTGAAGATTCGGTGTTCAGAAATGATGGGTGGTGGGCGTATGGGCAAAAACAACTACAACACTCGGTCTTCATCTTCAAGCTCTATGTACAATGATAAGGTGAGAGAGCTTCAATGTTGGTGTCCTAAAATTTGTGTACTAAGAAAAACCAACACTGTCAACAATGGTTATGTGATGTGTGAATGATTTGTTTAAATAGTACAGATTTTGTCTTTTGATTGTATAGGATGATGGTGAAAATTGTAAATTTTTTGTGTGGGTTGATGAAGCTGAAGAACTAGGCTATTTTAAAAACAATGGTGTTGGTCGTGGAAGAAATGCAAGGTTGATGGAGAAGCCAAAGGATAGGGGGAGAGAAGAAGTTTTGAGGGCAAGGTTGATGAATAAAGTTGATTGTGTAGGAAGTGAGCTTATGTTGATTAAGACATTGATATGAGTATTTTGTTTGATTGAGTTGTTTAAAATGCTATTCTATTGCGCCAAGTCCATGTAATGTTGTAATGAAAAGAGGTTGTCAATGAATGAATCAAACCTTTCTGTAAAAAAAAATCAATCAAATTGGTCATTGAATTATATACATATCCATCATATCGATCCTCAAATTAGTGAAAATACCATCAAATAGGTCCTTGAATTTTCACAACAATTATCACTGTGGTCCTTGGTGCATACATTTGCTGAACAAAGTAAAAAGTAAAAGACAAACACTTTGATTATAAAAAGATAGACATTTGCATACTATCATAAGTCATATATTTGATGTTCATAAGTCATTACATAGCCAAAAAAATAACATTACATAGCCATCAAGTCAACAAATCATTTGATGTTCTTATGTGAATACATATCCAAAAAAGCATAAACTAAACAAGTCCAAAAAGCATTAATTAAACTGGTCCAAAAGCATAATTTAAACATGCATCAATGCTTTGGAAATCCTGAAGTTGGGATAAACTCCATGTATTGGGGTTGAGTAGAAGTGGATGGCCCGTAATTTGGATTTGGAACTCTACTAACTCCAGGAGCAATTGGATTTTGTGGAGCAGGGCCCCTCACTAGTATTTGTTTATGCATGTCATTTGAAATCACTGGTCCTCTCATGCCATATCTCCTTGTACTCATTCTCTGCAAATAAAATCAATCATATCAGCCCTTAAATTATAACAAAATCCATCAAATTAGTCCTCAAATTATGACAGTAAGTCTCAAATCGATCCAAGACAACACAGGAAAAATTACACTGAAAAATTAAATCTCGAATTTTTACCATTTTCATCAATTTAGTCTTTGTACACGTGGCCGCCTTATTGACACGTGTACATGACAACACAACATGCAAGAGGACACATTATCACCACTAACAGAGCTTTTGGACGGAGGGACCATTTTGATGGACGTCTGTAAAATTCAGGGACTAAATAGATATTTCGCAAAATTCAAGGACGAATTTGGCCGATTTTTTAAAATTCAAGGACAAATTTGAGGTATTAGTCACAAGTATAAGTAAGAATTAGAGTAACGTTTAGGTAGAGGGCAAAAGACTAGAAAACACTTCAGATTCAGATGCATATACTTCACATCAAATTTTGCATTCACTTCAAATCAAATCTTAAAAGGAGAAAAGGAAAATTTATAATATAGAACATGATATGAAAATGTTGATATTAACTACAATAATTCACTTGATAATAAATATATAATCTGGAGGACAATGTTAATGATAATGGTGATGACCCAATTTTTTTTTGCACGCCCTTATTCTAAAATGATTGATTTACAAGGATGACTCTTTAATTTTATATTAATTACAAGTTTTTTATATTAGTTTTTATTTAAATAAAAGATGGTTACTTTTAAGTTTTTAATGTTTCTTTTTATTAAGGATCCAAATTTTAAAATTAGAGCAAAGTCTCCAACCATTTAAAATGGCCATATAATTCCTTTTAAAATTCCTTAACTAGTGCATAAAACACTAGTTAGCATTTTCAAATAAATAGTAGCTCATTTTTCTATTCAGAGCATTTTTTGTTCTTTTTTCTACGAAAAATGCCAGCAACACCACTTTTGAACACGCTATCTAGCACCCACTATTTTATTTGATGGAATTCATATATGTCCCACCATTTTATGTTAGTTATATTTTTAAAACATAGACTCACATTGACTTTAACCAATAAGAGAGTGTAAATATGAAAAAAGTTGTTCTAAAGAGAGCGTTGCTAACATTAGGGGTGTGCAAATGGATTATCCAAACTGACTTAAACTAGATTTATGAATACAGTTTGGATCAAAAATCTACTTTCACAAAAAGATTGGATTTTTTTTAAAACTGGTTTGAGACAGTTCAGTCCGGTTCAGTACTGGTTCATAGTACCTGAATCGGATTTTGTCCTGTGGAGTTTTTGAAATCGCGTTTTTGAAATCGCGTTTTTGAATTTGGATTTTGTCCTGGCGAGGCGAAATGTTCCACTGTGGAGTTTTCGGAATCGTGTTTGATCAAATCAGCAACATCGCGTTTGGAGTTTTAGGGTTTGTGAAATGTTTTCAGATAGGTGGGTTTGAGATGGTAAATGGGTAACGAACACGTTTTAATTGGTAACTGATCAGTTTTGATCTGTTTTAAAATGAATTGGATCAAGTCAAATGAAAGTGGTTTGGGCTTTTCTACTTTGGTTCACCATATTCTCAGGTTGGGTCGGCTGATCCAGTTTTTATACACACCCCTAGCTATCACTACTCTTTTTTTATTTAAAGTATTTTTTGTTCTTGAACAGCGTGCTTCATGACAGCTTTGCTTTTCCCTTTCAATTTTCTTTTCTTGTTAGTTACCTGTATTGCGCGGGAGATTGATTCCCGCTATTTTGTGACGCTACATTAACTGCAACTTATGCAACCATCCACTATACATGTTGCCGCCGCCACTTTTTACAAGAAATTAATGAATTTTAAAAAATAAACTTACCTCTAAAATACTTGAAGCACTATTAAAAAAAAAAAAAAACTAGAACCATTTGGAAGCAATTGGTGTTTGTTGTTATAATAATAACATAACATATAGTTTTGGGCAGAAAACAAAATCACCAAGAGGTTGTAACATGCACCGAATTATTCATTTGTTAACGATAGTAAATCGACATCACAACCTCCAATTCCATAGTGTTTAATTATTCGTTTTTTTTTTTTACAAATTTAATGGGTTACGTTAACAAACACCTTAAGGGTATTTGTTAAAGATTTAAAAGAGGAAATGATTTAGAAATCTTATAAAAAAAAGTTCTTTTTTAAATTTTCAATGGGTTGAATACATAACTTTCAAAAAAAAGTTTTTTATTTAAACTTCTAAAGAAGTGCCCAAGAGCACTTGTTAGCATTTCCGTCGAAATTTAATTATTCGGTTAAATAGACATAAACAAAAATTCAATTAGTGTTTGTGTTTGTATCTATTCGTGACAGAGAATTAAAACATTAACACACAAGTAGAGCAATAAGTTTATGAAATAAAGTTCCTCACTTGCAAAAAAATATACAAAACCACGTTAGGGCTTGGGTGGCTCAAGACTCATCCAACCAAAATAATTAAAAGAGAGAGATGCAAGGCCCTCTACGAATTTGTAACTCAATCTCACTATGAGTTACAATCATATTTTCAAATCAATCAAAACACATAGATATGTTGGTAAACTTAGCTTCAGCTGATATATATATATATATATATATATGCAAGGTCCTCTAAATCTCACTATGAGTTACGATCAAATTTTCAAGTCAATCAAAACTGTTGGGCAATTTAACTTCAACTGAGAGAGAGATGCTATTTTCTTTAGTTTTTTTTTTACTTTTTTTTTTTTTTTTTTTTTTTTACTTTTTACCATTTTCTTGTAGTATTGGATTAGTTTACTGTGTGCATGTTTCGAACAATTTTTTTATGAACAACTATGTCTTATTTTAAAAATTCATTGATTATAGGAAAAATAAACTTAATCAATTAAATGACTATAAAACTATACATATTTTTAGGCATGATTTACATTATTCAATAAATTAACTCTCTTCTTCTTTTTTTTTATAAATAAATTAACTCTATTTCTCCCAACTAAAATTATTGTTACAATTTCAAAAATACATTATATTTTATAAAAAAAAGTCACAAATATACTTATCACTAATTCATACAAATGTGGAGGGATTAATCTTAATCTATCATTATGATTTGGCATTTATTCTCCCAAATGCATTTGTTGGAAGAGTTTGAATCCTAAACCACTAATTTTAGGCTATTTGTTCCCTAAAGACCATTCTTTTGACCACATTATTCGGCCGGCACATATGGTGACCCTACCTTCATAAGAGTCGTAAAAATCCAAACACGCAATGACCCAAAATTGTCTTCACACTCTAAACAAAACTTGTTTTTCCCAATGAAATGAAAATTCATTAACATAGCTGTATATGTGTGTACTTTTTGCGTGAACGTTTTTTTGTTTTCCTCTTTCCTTTTCTTATTATTCAATTCAATGTTTGTGGAAACCCGCGTACCTATGTCTCTACATGCATTGAGTCTCATGCCTTATATTTGAATTTCATATAGTATCAATTTTTCTATCAAAAATAAAACATGTTTAGCAAGGTTTTTTTTCCACACGGGTTGTGTAAATTAATCGAAAACATGTTTAGCATGAATGGATCAACTTATTGTTTTTGACAAGCAACAATTATCACCCTAATCAAATAGTTGTGATGTGTTAATGAAAATTTGCTCAATTGACAAAGAATTGACTTATTCATAAAGTTGTAGGTTCAACTCTCACTCTTAGTATGCGATTTTTTTTAGAGCGTGATTTTAAAATACTTGTGTCGGTCTACCCCGACTCTGATGAGTACTGGTGCCCAAACCCAACTTATCCAAAAATATTACACCTTTTGTTACTACTCCATCTCAATCACTATTATAAACAAAACATCATTTTTGTTAGATTCGTTGATTGGAGTGAGTAGTTGCTACGTCCTCCTTTGAGCAATGTTTTAAAAACAGAACGAGATTGGTCGATCAAACCGGTAGGATAAAAAATCGGAGGGGTAATCGGTATGGTCTGATTATTGGACCGGGTAAGCAATGGAACCATTGAAAACAGGACGAAACCGTGAAAAACCAATGAATGGCGGGTTTTGGCGATCCGGACGGGTCAAAGCATGAATCAAGTAAATAAATAATATTTAAAAAAAAAACTGAAAATGTCCCCAAAAGAGGTTCAAATTGGGGAGTAGGAGCATGTAAGCGTAAGCCCTAACCAACCCACTAGTTATTGGGTTTGACTGTCAAGTTTCTTAAATAAAGGAGACAAAAAATATTAGCTATTAGAGAAGTCTCACATTGCTTAGTTTGGTGAATCAAGAGGAAGACCAATGCTATCTATATATTGAACCTAGGTTATTTGTTTTTAGATGCACCAATCAGTAGCACTTTAAGTGTATATCTGACTAGTGAGAGTGTGGTGTACTGAGGGCATTGGGGGTGAGAGAGAGAGAAGTTTATGTGTTGTAAAAGATTTCACATACTAATAATTATCTGGTTGTTGGTTTAGACAATGGTCGTGTGTTTTTTCCTTCATTTTAGAGTTTTCACGTTATATTCTTGTGTTGTGATTGTGCTTATTTTTCTTCTTCAACCTTATTATTTTCTATCATTAGTAACCAATGTCTCAGTCGTGCCTGATGACAGAAATTAACATGACCATTACATTTTTGAAGGATTGACGACGCAAATTCAAATACAATTATATTTGATTCATTAACAAGTGTCTTGAAGCACGACTGAAACACTCATTACCGGTTAACATTTTCTTAAAAATATTTAAATACTGGCACGCTAATACAAACACTTGCCTAATCCGAGTTTAATGTGCCATATTAGAAAGATTTGGGTTAATTGCAAAGGGGAGCTTTGCTTTGCTGACCTTGTCTAGAAAGAGGGAAAAGAGGCAGTAATGGTCAGGAACTGAAAAAGTGTGTAAGCAGGTTATGCTCATTGCTGAGTTCTGCTGACAGCATACTGTTCCTCAAATCAAATAGCCTCATGTCTTCGAATTCAATTTAAAAAAGGTGGAGTAATATCCTTCACTTAGATTTGGAGTGAAACAAGCGTGGATCCAAATTCAAAAAGAGTAAATTTCGCCAAGAAAAAGCAAAAGAATTTGGTCATATAGTCCAAAAAGAATTTTGTGTGAGATCAATGAAGATAGGGTTTTGATAACGAAATATAATTGTTTAAGGATTAAAAAAAAGAAATTGTTTACTTCTTGTGTCATAAATTAAAAGTCACTTTGAAAAAAAAATTATTCTAAATTTTAAATCACTTTATAATATTAATAAAACATTAATATAATTTATTTTATTCTTCCTTTCAATTTTTTTTTTAATCGACAAATATTATTAAACGTCATCCCGGCAAGACACAAGGTATGGACGAAACAAGATACAAATGGTGCCGCATATAGACGGTACATCATAACCACCTAACATGGCCCGTGAAGATAACCCACCAAAACACATCACCACCTAAGATGAGAGAATTGTTGTTGACACATATGCATTGACTGTGTCACACTAGTAATTTACCGAAATGTCCTTCGACAGTTAACTGCCGAATTATGGAACCGGCTGCAGTTAACTACCGAGGAAAACTTCGGCAGTTAACTACCGAGGAAAACTTTGGCAGTAAACTACCGAGGAAAATTGAAAACTTCGGCAGTTAACTGTCGAGGAAACCTCAAACCTGATTTTTTTTTTTTTTTTTTGACAAAAACCATAAATTGTCATTAATAATATTTATTAATTTTGAATGTTTTAATCATTATTTTGTACGTTTCAAACAATCGCAGTATTATACTTACGCATATATATATATCCTTTTTTGAAAATTACTTACATAAAAAAAAATATTTGTGCACAATGATTTTAATGCAGAAAATATAACAATATATTATACATTAAAAAAAATCGTTGTGCACAATTATTTTACCGATTTTTTTTTATTATTTGTATTTAAGTAATGTGCAAAACAATATTTAAATGTTTAATTTTTACACTGATTTAAATGTTATTCTAATTAAGATATATACACATAACTATAATACTGCAATTGTTTGAAACGTATTAAAATAATGATTGAAACATTCAAAATCAATAAATATTATTAATGACAATTTATGGTTTTTGCCAAAAAAAAAAAAAAGTTTGAGGTTTCCTCGACAGTTAACTGCCGAAGTTTTCAGTTTTCCTCGGAGTTAACTGCAGCCGGTTCCATAATTCGGCAGTTAACTGTCGAATGACATTTTGGTAAATTACTAGTGTCAACATCAATTCTCCTAAGATGGACACCTTAATAGAAAAAAAAACACTAGAAAGACAGTCCACAACCACTTATCATCACAACTCACCCCCAAACGAACACCCCTTGGAATAAAACTCTCAGACTTCAACACCCAAGTCGAGCCACATTCGAAAAGCTTCTAACCGAATGAACAAGCAGCTTCCACAACCTCTCGACCTCTGATCCATCGAAAGAGCACAAAACAAAAGCCTAAAAACCAAGTTGGGCTAAAGAGCTGGCTTCCTTTCAATTATTTATTACTATTTTGTTTTGTATGTGATGTATTCATGTTTCATGTAATTATTCTTTCAAAAAAATGTTTCATGTCTTTATGCAATTTAATCTATTCAGTGAGGATGGATGAGTAGCAACGGTAGCGAAATGTGTTTCGATGTGACAGTCCGATACGACAGTGACTAGTCTTCACGGTGGGACGAAAGGTATATGCAGGCACGTTAACAGTACAACGCTCAAGTCAGTAATGGAACTGATAAAGAGTGTATAGAAAGTGTTGTGAAAAGTGAATCATACATTGAGGGTGAAGTAAGGTTACCCTTATATAGGTCCGCGTTGAGAATAAAGCAAAGTTACCCTTATATAGGCACACATTGAGAATATCTGCCTTTGCGTTTCGTGGCATGTGATTAAGGACGATTAGAGGACACGTTAGCGTGATCCTCGCGTGGGGACGCACTCATGTGCGGTGCGGTGCACTTAAAACTGACGTGTTCCGTCAGACACAAAGCCTAATGACTATAATAGTTAAGCCACATATCGTCATGTAATTGGTCTTACCGGTCAAGCACACAATTACTACGTGTTTTTAGCAGTCCTGTATATAGTAGTCCTGGTGATCTGATCCCAATTGTTTTAATCAGCAATTATTAATTAATCTATATAATTGTGTTGAGAATATCTTGTTCTAAAAAAAATATACATAATGCGGGATAATTCTTATCTGATTAAGATAAGCTTGTTAGCAAGCTATGTGGGATGATGTATTTCGTTGTATATATTGTCGGAGGAGAAGGGGTATTAGAGGTGGGCATGTTGCATCCACTAATATTTGTGTATTTTACTAGTAACATACCCGTGCTGACGCACGAGTACAGTAACCGTTTGTTGTTTAAAGCAGTGATTTTCTTTTTAATGGTTGTTATATATTGTTATTTAAAAATTTGATGTAATATTTTTTTTTAGGTTTTGAAAATGTTAATATAACTTCTTTATATGTGATGGGCAGTTATTTCTCTATAATGATTGTTACATTTTCCAGAATATGATAATGCACATTAAAATATAATACAATTTTTACATAACATAAGTTTATTTAAATTTGTTAAACTTGAAACGTAAACAGTCTTATAATATTTGAATATAATGGAAAATGAGATATTGTGTGTATATTTTAAGTCTTTATAGATATTAAAAATAATATCCAACAATTTATTATAATATTACAACTTTTGCTCAAAAAAAAATAAAATTACAACTTGTCATGTAATATTATAAATAGTTTAACATCATTTTATAATTGAATTGAGGTGATGATATTATAAATAGTTTAAATGTTTTAGCATGAACAATTTTTATAAAGGACAACTTGTTGTGTAAATCAAAGTTAGTTTAGTCAATGAGAATATATCTTGTGTATTTTATTTTATTTTTCTGAAAGATTAGTCAATGTTCATTTATCTCGTGGGTTTTAGTTTATGAGGGTTCAATATCATTATAGAATTGAAGTGAGGTGACATGAAACATTTTAGCAAAATCAATTTTTTATAAATATCGTTTATCAAAGTTAGTTTAGTTTGTCTCGTGCATTTATGTTACTTTTGAAATTTTAGTCCATGACCACTTATCCGATGCATTTCAGTTATCTACGAAATTTTATTTAATCTCTGTTTATCTTGAGCATTTTAGTTGATAAGTGTTCAATATCGTTGTAGAATTGAATTGAGGTGATGATGTTATAAATAGTTTAAATATTTTAGCAGGAACAGTTTTTATAAAGGACAACTTATTGTGTAAATCAAGGTTAGTTTAGTCAATGATAATTTATCCCGTGTATTTTATTTTATTTTCTGAAAGTTTAGTCAATGATAATTTATCCCGTATATTTTATTTTTACTGAAAGTTTAGTCAATGTTCGTTCTCGTGCATTTTAGTTTATGAGGGTTCAATATCATTATAGAATTGAAGTGAGGTGGCATCATATACAACAGGAACATTTTAGCAAAACCAATTTTTTCTAAATATTGTTTATCAAAGTTAGTTTAGTTAGCGACAACTTCTCTCGTGCATTTATGTTACTTTTGAAATTTTAGTCAATGGCCACTTATCCGATGCATTTCAGTTTTCTACGAAATTTTATTCAATCTCTGTTTATCCTGTGCATTTTAGTTGATAAGTGTTCAATATCGTTGTAGAATTGAATTGAGGTGATGATGTTATAAATAATTTAAATGTTTTAGCATGAACAGTTTTTATAAAGGACAACTTATTGTGTAAATCAAGGTTAGTTTAGTCAATGATAATTTATCCCGTGTATTTTATTTTATTTTCTGAAAGTTTAGTCAATGTTCATTTATCCCGTGCATATTAGTTTATGAGGGTTCAATATCATTATAGATTTGAAGTGAGGTGATATTATAAATAGCATGAACGTTTTAGCAAGACCAGTCTTTTATAAATAACAATTGGTTATGTGTATAAAAGTTAGTTAGTCAACGACAACTTATTCTGTACATTTATTAATTAATTGTAAATTTCTTTTTGTGATAGTTTTTAAAATTTCCGCCACACCACACACACTACTACCACACTTCAACTCTAGACACATTATCACTCTCTTTCTATTATTCAAATTCCGAAATCCTAACACATCTCACATATCAATGACATTTTGACTATATATATTACAACTTGTACTGTGCATAATAATTATTTTTAATTTTTACCATGGACAATTCTACCCATGTATAATATTTATTTAAAAATTTGTATCCATGACGACTTGTCCTATATAGAATAGTTAGTTTAAAATTTATATAATTGTTTACTTGTATTGTACGTTATAATTATTTTAATTTTATGTTATTGACAACATCTCATGTGTATAATAATAGATTTTAAAATTTTCAACAGTGACATTGTCTATAATCCTTAAAAAAAAACTTATATCGTCTATAACAATTATGCTAAAAAATTTATCAGTGTCGATTTGACCTGTGTCAAATAATTATTAAATTTGAACATTGAACACTTATCAAGTGTGAAATAAAGATTTTAAAATTTATATCAACGTCGATTTGTCTTTTGTGTTATAACTATTTTATTTTATTTTATCAAAAACAACCTGACTCATGTATAATAATTATTTCATAATATGTAGCTTAGTATTTATTTTGAAAATTTAATAAATACAATCCCGTGTATGTGTTTAACGGTGATGATAATTATTTCTATATTTTTATCTGTGACGACTTGTCCATTATATAATAATTATTTTAAATTTTCAACAATGACAACTTCTTCTATGTATAATATTTGTTTTAAAAATTTGTGAGACTGACGACTTGTCCAATATATAATAACCATTTTAAAATTATATTATTGGTGAATAGTCACATGTATGACCTTAGTTTTAAATTTTTTATCAATAACTAACATGAGCAAAAATATTGGTGAATAGTCACATGTATAACCATAGTTTTAATATTTTTTTTTTTTTTGAGAAAAGTAATTTTGAAATTTAAATAGTTAAATATATTATTTTTATAATTTTAATATTTTTAAATAGTTAAATATATAATAAAAATTAATTGAGTGGTATTAATTTTGAAAGAGAAGATAACAACTTCTCTCTCTCCCATATACCATATATTTGAAAGAGAATTTTTATTTATTTTTTTGTCAAAATTTTAAAAGGAACTTTCAAAAAAAATATTGAGATAAAAAAGTTTAGTTTTTAAATGAGTTAAAAGAAAATAGGACGGACTTCTTTAAATTTCGGCCCATTAATAGCCAATAGCCCAAATTATAACACTAAAACAAAAATCATAAACCAAATATTCATTTCAGCTTCTCATTCTCTCTCTATCATTCAAGTGTTCTCCACCCGCATTAGAAACCCTAGCCGCTGCCACCCTATTTCTGGCGACTAACTACTCCGACCAGCCTTCTTTTTCCAAACGAAATGCATACTATTGAAGCTCTCTTTCTCCTCTATCTTTCTATCAAATTATATTTGCAAAAGGAGGAATCTTGAAAATTAGTAATTTTGAGATCTGTGTTGTCTAACACTTTCGTTGTTTCATTGTAAATTTTTACCACGTTTGACCCCATCACTCAGTTCAAAACTCAAATGTTTAGGATGCTTTAGAGTTCAGACCATGTTTTTGACTGCCTATTAACTGAAATTGTCACTATAGCACCTAAATATATGCACAATACTTCTTCATCTGCATCTACTACATCAATGGAGTGCAATTTTTTCTCAAACTTCATACATGCAACAACATCAACAAAAACAACATAAGAGACACTAAAAGATAAGTATCAGATCTGTGTAATTTCTTCTCAACTTTATGCATTCAACAACAAAAACAACACCATAAGTGACTATATGTATCAGATCTGGTTTGGATTTGAGATTTTTTTAATAAATAAGTTTTACAAGTATTGAAACTGTAGATCAATCATTTATAATCGAAGTCATTCAAAAGTAGACCTTCAAAAGTAGATATTAGTGACGACTTCGCCCATGTATAATAATAACTTTTAAAGTTAACAATGACAACTTATTTCGTGTATAATAAATATTTTACAATATAATCCCTCAAGAAAATATTTTATAATATATATAAGTGATTTTCTTAAAAAAAATATATATATAAGTGATGACATGTCACATGGTTAATAATTATTTTGAAATTTATACGAGCGACAACTTGTTTATTATGTTCTAATTTTTTTTTTTAAATTAATTACAGATAATGGTCATGTATAACTAATTTCCACTGATAACTGTAGACTAATTTATTTATTTTGCTGGACTTCGTTTTTTAGATATTGTTAGAAGATTAAGATGTTAGTAGATTTGTATCAGTGACAATTTCGCCATAATAATAATTATTAAAGTTTTTTTTAAGTTAACAATAACAATATGTATAATAAATATTTTATAATGTATATATATATATATCATGTGGTTAATAATTATCTTAAAATTCATATCGGCTAAAACTTGTCTCTTTGTGTTATAATTATTTTGAATTTGTACTCAATGATAACAAATGCTGTGTATAATTCTACTATATTTTTTAAGTTAGTTTTTCACTTACGTTATGGTTTGAAAAAAAAAAAAAAGAGAATAATGTTTTTTTTGAAGGAAGGAGAATAATGTTTAATAATATATATTAGTGTATCTCTTGTCTCGTGTATAATAATTATTTTATAATATATATCAGTGATGACAAATCATATGTTCAATACTTATGTCCTCGTGAACTTAACTCAGTTGGTTTGGATAATGCATAATATATCAAAGGTCCGAGGTTCAAACTCCGACCCCTACCAAAATATGTTCAATACTTATTTTAAAATTTATATCAGCATGTCTTATAATAATTTTTTAAAATTTTTGCGAAGTGACAACTTGTCTCGTTTACAAACAATTATTTTAAAATTCTGAAGTGATGAGTTGACCCTTGTATGATATATTTTGTCAATCTTTTTTAAAACTTGTCTCTTAAACTATTTATACATCGTCTTTTACTGCCTCACTTCAAATCTATACACATCACTCTTTTTCTACTACTCTCTTTGATATGTTGTATGTATCAAACGATCAATGTTTTACCGTTATTTTTATGTAACAATGAAATATATTTACGTTATGTTTTTATGAGTATAAAAAAAATTAAATTTTAATATTCATTAATTAATGTAACAACACGTCTTTAGATCTTGTAAAAAAACACGTCGTTAGATATATATATATATATATATATATATATATATATATGTGTGTAAAATAACATTTATTAAATTATATTTTTAGAGGTTAAATAAACTACTACTATTTTTTATTATTTGATAAAGAAATTATTATTATTATTATTTTTTATATATTTTTTAAAGAATTTATTTATTTTTACTTTTATTATGTTACATTAATTTTGCAATAAAAAAAGTCGATACCCCTTTACCCCTTTCTATCTCGTACAAACCTAGAGTATTTTTTATAATTTTCTTTTTATTTTATTTTTTGTCATTTAACTTTATTCCACACACACCACACCGTATTTATTTCAAAGTTAATTTTCTCTCTCTTCACCAAAGAAATCTGGAAAACTCTCTCATTCTCAAATAAACCCTAGCCGCCGCCTCCTCCCTCCTTCAGTGTCTCCGGCGGTCTTTACATTGCTCCACCATCTTCATTTTTGAAAATCCATCACCATAAAAAGAGTCCCCTCCATCTTCTCTACAAAACCCATTTAAAAATATCAGGAACGGACAACCTTCGCCGGTGACCACCACCCCGGAGCTTGCAACCACCGCGCCGGGAAAGAGCTTACGTGTTTTCATCCCAATCTTGTATGTTGTCCAGATCTTTACATATTTTGTTTCCATTACATGCAACAACAACAATACAAATATGAAATTGGAGTAGATCCCTAAAACAACAAAACGAAGCAGCTCCGACAAAACATTAAACTGGAGTGGCGCTAAACTTCATTTGGCCGGATAACGGAAGCTTGCTGTTCAGGTTCTCATTTTTTTTTTCCTTAATAAATTTACATGTAAACCTTAGTTCCTGTGAATTGATTTGAGAAATCATAGAATTGAACAAGATAAATTATAATGTGGAGAATCAATTAATTAATTTATCAAATCCCATAAACCCTCCTTTTATCTGTCATATCAAAATGGATTCACTTGATTGTTCCAGTTGGATTGATTTATTTGAGCTTATCTGCCGTCATAACTTTGGTGGGATTACTTATGAAAACAGACATTTTCACGAGCTTATTTTCATAAGTTCTCTAGTATAGCTTATGAAAACAGCTTACAGAATATACAAAAACAACTAAACTTTATTTTATCTTTTTCTATAAAATTAGCTTATTTAAGCTTATGCTATAAGCGCTTTGTGATATAAGTTGCAAATAAGCTGTTTATCCAAACAAACCCTTAAGTCGTTGGGGTGAACACTCCATCCATCCTTTAGCTTATATATGGTGGTAGTTGTTATACTGTTCACTTTATGCTGCTTAACTTGAAAGCCATATCCATGTTTTGATGAGGAATATCAACGTTCAATTTAGGGTTAAATATGTCTTTGATCCTACGTTTACAGCTCCTTCAAACATGATTAACAAAATAGAGCCAATATGATTTACATGTTCGATTCTAGGATCTATATGATAGTTCAACTAATTTTCACGTGAATGCATGCAAACACAAATCATTTTGCCTTAAACTAGCTTATAACTAAAATCAATTTTACCACGTTAGAACAAAACACAGTTAATATTTCTAGCTTTAATAGCAACAATTTCTACATAACTTCTAAGACACTGACACACTGCATTGTTTCTTTGTGTTCTATTTTGTTTGTGTGTATTGTGTGATGATTGACTTGAAAATCAGCAGAAAAAAATTGAAAGATTTTTGGTGTTTAGGGCTGTTAATTTGTGCCCAGGCGTGGCTGTTTTGCAACCACCACTAAAACCAGGGTTTAGAGAGATTTCTTAGGCCTTCTCTTGGTAAGAGCTCTAGGGTTGGGAGAATCATCTTTGGATTCACCTTCTAGGATACTAAATCATATAGTCTCTTGGTCACGAGAAGAGATTTGGGAAAAGGGTAGAATTAGGTTTGAAGACTGGTTCTTGTAATTCCTTTTGGAATCTTTGTGTAAAGTTACTCTCTTGATTAGTGATACGGAGAAAGTTGGTCTCTCCCCCAGAGTAGGTCATTATTGGACCGAATTGGATAAACAAATATTGTGTTTTTTTCTTCTTCTCCTTCCTCCTTCGTATTGCTGTTTACTTTTGTTTAAGATTATTATTGCATTCCTTTTGGTTTTGGTTGCCATTGGTTTGCTCCATACATCAAGTATTGGCGTGACTCTGTTTGAATTGACAACATATTGTGTATAGCATTCACTTTTATTTTCCTGATTCCTACTGATAAAATTAATAAAAATGTTTCATTTCATGTATTTTGGTTCGTAGATAAACTTCACCTTTGTAAAATTTTGGTAAAAGTTTATTGTTTATTCAATCATTTCTGAACACTGCTTCATAGAAGTTCACACTTATTTCTTTTCATGCAGATACTGAATGTCCTGTTTTTCTAGGGAAATAAATCATGGTCTGGAATATTATAAGTAGGAGAACTCATCTCTCACCATACCTTACGGCTTTGCGAAATTCCTCAGAATTCAGGTAATGTGATGCTTATATTCTTTCTGAACTTTGTGTTACTCATTTTCGCAAGCTATTGATCAATTTTGTTCTAAGGAATACTCCAAAGCATATTTGTAATTTGTATTGATGAAAATAAGATCTTTTACTTTACTAGTTGATGGCATTCTGTCAAATTTTCTCTCTACTTTAATGTGTTTTTATTTGAGTTATAATTTTATTGTTGATTCAGGGGCCAATCGATTATTCCTGAAGGACTAGGTTATAACATAATTAATCCTAGTACTGGATTCCAGCGTAATTTCTATTGTAAAACTCGGTTGTCAAGGTTTAAGCAGGAATTGATTACAACGTCGTTCCATCAGTCTTACCGCTCTTCAGCTTTTGCTTCACAGAATGTTGGAAGGTTGTGTTCCATGCCTGGTTTCCGACACTTCTCATCTCATGCATATGCATCCACAGAGAAAAAATCACAAAAGATGCTTATGTACTTGACAGGCTTGGTCTTTGGAATGGTTGGATTGTCATATGCTGCAGTTCCCCTTTACCGGAGATTTTGCCAAGCAACTGGCTATGGGGGAACTGTTACCCGGCGTGAGGTATGCGTGACTTTGTTTTCAATGGTTTTTCATTTTCTCGTCAAATTCAATGGCAATTTATTTTTCATTTGTTGATTACTATTTGCAAATTTCACATTTTTACAGAGTGTTGAAGAAAAGATTGCAAGGCATGATAGCAATCAAACAGTCACCTCAAGGTGTTATTTATTTTTACCCCTTAGAAGCCATCTTTTTACCAATGGTTTGTGGATAGGATTTTTTTTCTTCTTCTTTAGGTTGATGAATGTGTGGTTATTTGAAATTGGTCAATTTCCAACAGACGCACACGCGCACACTGGGCATTCATATATATGATAGAAGTCTTCGAATAAAAAACTATACAAAGGAAGATACCTACAGAATTATTTTTTAGCTGCACATAGAAAATTTTGCTGCATAAAACTTTCCTTCACCGAAACGTCTTTCATATTCCTCTTATCAGCCATGAAACTTTACTTTTGGCATGTTAGGGGACAATTAAGCGATGATTCAATAAGATATATACTGACAAGGAATTATTCAATAAACCTAAATTAGGGTGTCGTGTTTTAGAAGCTAGCTTTTTTCTTGTTGTAATGGGTTGATACTTGATGATCTACTTATTTTTTTCTTCAGGGAAATTGTGGTACAGTTCAATGCTGATATTGCAGATGGGATGCAATGGAAGTTTGTTCCTACACAGAGAGAGGTTTGTCTTTACTTAATATCGTCAACCTTACCACAAATATGCGGCGTTTCCATCATATAATTTAATTTTATATCTTGGAACTATTAAATAAAATTACAACAGTCCATGATAATTTATTGCTGGCAACGCAAAGAGGGCTACTGAAAGTCAGGTTAAAGCTCGTAGCTTTGCCCTAAACGCTTGGTTGTCATAATTTAATCTAATCTTTTGGGGGACAATGGTATTTTTTAAATCTAATTATAGATGGTAAATTTTCATGTTATTACTTGGAAAGTTGGATGTTGCATAATTCATTTGCTCTACCAGGTTAGGGTGAAGCCCGGAGAAAGTGCCCTTGCATTTTATACCGCAGAAAACCAAAGTTCTACTCCGATAACCGGTGTTTCTACATATAATGTCACTCCTATGAAGGTACCAACTACTGAATAATACTCTATTGTATAATAGAAGTTGCTATTGAACTCTTCACTTCACATGTCTATCTACCATGACAATCTGAGATTTTTGCAAGTACATATTTCAAAGTCCCACTTTCTATTGGAATGGAAGTCCTTTGAGATCTCTTTTTTGATGCAATAATAGAGGAGCTTGACTTTGAAGAATTATTTTCACTTTTTCCATATTCTTTCCTTCTATAACTATCATAGAGCAGCCATTTTATGAAATGTCGAAATCATAAATTTTCTTGTACAGGCTGCAGTTTACTTTAATAAAATACAATGCTTCTGTTTTGAGGAGCAGCGACTGCTTCCTGGAGAGAAGATTGACATGCCTGTAAGTGGTTTTTCAAACTGAATTCCATGAGTATGTAATAATATACATGCATCTTGATTATGTGTTTCTTGTATGTAGGTATTCTTTTATATTGATCCGGAAATTGAGGACGATCCTAAAATGGATGGTATAAATAACATAATATTATCATATACTTTCTTCAAGGCTTCTGAAGAATAAGACCAACTTGAACATATGAGACTTAAATAAAGGGCAAACCAGAAGTCCCGAAGCTCATCCATGAAGCTCAAGTTGTATTACCGATTTTTGGTGACCGATGAAGGATTAAACTTCATATTGTAATTTATTCTGTCTTACATTCTTTGTCTTACACTTCGTTTCTAAATTATGAAGTTATTTCTTCCGATGAAAGTGTTGGAAAACAACCCCTGGGACCGGGCTTTGAAGGTTCCAGGGAATCATTATTTACCTTGCTAGATCAGTGTTGCTTAGGGTTAGTTTATTGTATCATCTGGAATGCAACAGACACCTGGCAAGGGTGAAGAACCTCTAGATATTAGCCATTTAGATGATCATCATGCTATCGATTGTAAAAACTACAGAGGGATGAATCTTGATTTTAGTTTAACGGGGTCATGTATCGTTTCGTTTATATATTTAATGAAATCCCATTATTTTCAATAATTTAGATTTGGCAGTTTATAAAGATTACATACCTTGGCAAAATAGTTTATAAATCTGGAAAAATGTTGTATTAATAAAAAATGTTTTAAAAATAAGTCCAACCCTATGTCACCAAAGTGTAATCCATTTGTCCTCGTGAGCTTAGCTCAGTTGTTATGGACAATGCATAATATATGCAAGGTTCGGGGTTCGAATCTCGGCCGCCACAAAAAAAAAGTGTAATCCATTTTGTTGTCCGTCGTTCAGTTCAAAGTGGTTTTAACTGGACTGATGGGTCTATTAAGTTATGAGTTTTCTATCATATGCAAATTTAAACAAGTTAAAAATTCAAAATACTTTTTCCGATTCTATTTACATGAAACACTTGATTTTTTAGATACATTGAATAATTTACATATCTGATATAAAATTTAAACAAGATAGATAATATATTTAATGTATCTAAAAGTCAATAGTTTTTTTTAGTAAATTTATATTGGAACTTGTGTATTTTATATTAAATTTATAACTTAGACTGGTCTGATTTAATAACATTGATAAAATTGCTTAAAATTCCGGGAAATTCAAAAGTTGGGTTGGAGGAGTAATAAATAATGCTTTGAGACCCTTTATAGTCTCACAAGCAACCGTAAGCAGTGACAGAAGGCCAAACAGCGTTCTACTGAATGGAGGAAGACATACTTATCAAACTCACAGTCATGCCTATGGGAAGGGTTCGTTCATTTCTTTTTCAATCTTAGGATCAGTTTCAACATTCTTAAACTTCTTTTAGTTCTACCTAAAACTTTAAGATAAGTTTTATTCGGAGACAAATAAATAATGTTGCTCATTTGTTAACTAAAGTGGTGTTGTCATTGTCGTACACTTGCTCATAAATCCATGATCATTTCCCATCTTGTATTATGAGCAAAAAAAAAATTGAAACCATGAAATTAACATGATTTTATGCTGATGTTTTTGGGGTGGGTGGGTTGGATGCTGTAGGATGGGAATGAATTTATCTACAAGGGGAACAGAAACACTCAACTGAGAAAGCTCATGGATGATTATAGTGATCATATCTCTACGGAGCATGAATTAGTAAATTTTTTTGTTGACGGGCGCCGCCTCCATGAATGGCAGACTCCAAATGAGGTTTGTGTTTGCTGACGTATGTTTCGTTTCAATACTAGAAATGTTTCGTTTCTAAGGGGAGCCTTGGCGCAATGGTAAAGTGGTTGTCATGTGACTTAAAGTCACAGTTTCAATCCCTAGAAACAACCACTTGCGTAAAAAAAATAGGGTAAGGCCGCATACAATACACCAAATTGCGGGACCCTTTCCTAGACCATGCATATGCGGAAGGTGTACTGGGCTTCCCTTTACTAGAAATGTTCTGATAATAATTATTTACATTCTTTGTTAAATGACTTGAAAATGTATTTTGTATTATGAGTAGAGAATTTGAGAGAGAAAGAAAACAAAAGAGATAAAAAGATACATCGATTCTCATTGATTTATTACCGTGGATGAACAAGGTATATATACAAGATGGTGCGGTGTATGATTAGAAGCTATACTTAACACATTTTGTGATAGCTTCTTGTGCAAGTAACTAACTAAATTAATCAACTACTATTTGAACTAAGCATCTTCACTTATATTGTTTTGTTGATGTAATATTTTGCTCTATAGCTGGAATTGATGGATGGGGATATAATACATACCATGTGCGATTTTGGCAGAGACATCGTCCTCAACGTCAAAGGCCAGGTTCAATCTTTCTTTCAGTTTCTATGGTTTTGGTCGTATGGTTGTTTACATGTGTAATTTTTAACTCTGGTTATTTGGTCTATGAAATTTGATATTCTTTTTTAGAGCTAATGATAATTTGCTGAAGCGAAAGGGTGTCCCTGTGTTGTTTTTGTTTGATTGGTTCTGGGATGGCTTTGTTGAAGGTTTATTTTGTATCTGCATTCAAGGGGTTGGATGCAATTTAAACCTTGATTGTATGACATCTTAAAATCAATGATTTTAATTAAGGAGTTTATAATTTTGCTCTAAGTTATATTTTTATTATGAAGTTGATTCTCTGAAAGAGAAATGAATTTTGTATCTAAGGTTTGACCTTGTTATTAAGAGGGCCATTGAAAATGTTGATTAATTCATCACAATTAAATTCTTACCAATCTTATTAGCATTTATTTTACCTGCCAATGTTGGGATTTTGACTGTTGTAGGATGGGTACGAAGCTTCCTTCACGATGGATGAGTGTTCTCGACTGGAAAAGCTTATGGATTTTTATTGTCGTCGATATTGTTTGGATATTACTGAAGTTGTTTTTCTGTTCAATGGCCGTCTCATTCGGGCAGACCAGACTCCAGCTGAGGTTTGTGTTTAGTGGCATCTGTTCATCGTTTAACTTTGAAAGTTGTTATTGGAAAAGCTTAAGAAAGTTTACTGTCATCGATATTGTTTAGATATTATTAGAGTTGCTTTCCTTTTCTACAGGAATTTGTCCAAGCAAAGTGTGCGTGTCTTTGTGTGTGTGAGAGAGAATAGAGAGGGGAACTTTTGGGGTGAAATCTAAATTTAGGGGAACTTATAGGAATCTTCTAGATCTAAGCTTAGCTTTCTATTAGCCGATTAACTTAGAGCTACCAGGTTTTTTAATTGTTGACTCAAAAACTACCAGAATCTCAAATAACTTTAGCTAATAGTTTGAAAGTTCTTATTGGTTGTTAGGGTCGGGAAGTTGTTTGTATCAGTTGAGACTTGAGAAGGGTCATTAACTGCTGCGGGCTACTCTCAATACCGGGATACATAACTACCGATTACCGTGACTGACTTTCCTTCCTCCAACTGGGATTTTCGTAACCCTAAAGACCCGCTTGAGTCAATTTCGTGTTGGGGAAAGTGAAATAATGACTTTGTTCTTTTGTTAATGAGGGCATTGTGTTCTATTTGCATTGCTGCTCACGATTTGGGTTGAGAGGGTGAAGAAGAGGCCTGACAATCCTAGATTTTGAGCAAGTTTGACTTCGGTGAGTGGGTGCTGGATTGAGAGGTAACTGCAGTAGTTAAAGGCTGATTTGGTATAGAAAGTTGATAGGATGAAACTGCAAAGTGCGTTGAGGTATTGAGGATTGAAGAGTTCTGGTCGGAGATTTAGGTGATTGTTACTCTAAAGCAGAAAGCATCACATTTACAAAGGACCACATGTTGCTTGTGAATCACATAGCAGTTTGGGGTTTTAAGGTTATACCTCTTGTAGCGGCCCCTAGGCGCTATGCAAAATTCCGTTGAGTTGTGTTTTTAGTAGCAATTGTAGCTGACAAATGGCGGCCAATAGTGAAAATTCGAATATGCCATCCAATGTTGTCAAATAGAATTATGGGGCATCTCAGGAAAATCATTGTTCGTTACGGATAGAGGGCATTTTCCTTTGTAAGAGCTTAGCACCGTATAGGGATATTCATTCATTTGTATCTACGTTCTTTCTAGAAACCATTCACTTCTAGTATTCCATTATTGCAGCTATTTCATGTTATGTGTTTTTTGTTTGCATCAGCGAGCAACAGTTATTTCTTTCTGTTATTATTAGTAATAGTTATGTTCATTTTGTAATTGTTTACATTCATTGTTTATGATTTGATTTTTTTTTTTGTAGCTGCATATGCGGTATGACGATGAAATATATGTTGTTTCCTATGATCAGATTGCACACATCGAACTGAAGACAAAGTGTCAGGTTTGGTCGTAACTGACTTGTTCTTCCCTCTCTTACTATCATTCTTTATACTTGTGCAGCTATAAGTTTTCCATTGTCGCCTTGCTGGTTAAACTTGTAGCCTATATTCTTTTGTTATGAAATATACGCGTTATAGTTAAAGTAATACTAATACTAATACTGATACTAATATAATAACAAAGTCTAATTGTTCATGCTTATTTTTATGATAGATGGCAACCAATGATGATAACAGTGACTCAAAGCTATGGCCTTACTTAGAAACTAAAGCTTTCATAAACATTATGCTTGATGAAGTTGCATTACTTACATCTCGATATGGAAATATATCAAATGACGTGTGGACCTCAATGACTACTAAGTTGAATGCCGTAACAAATCGTTCCTATAAAAAAGAACAACTAAAGGAGAAAATGCATAGCCTACATGCCATGTATTATGAATTTTATTCACTCTTGCAAAACGTCGAGTTTAAGTGGAATTCCGAAACCAACACTGTTGCTGCAACTGCTGAGGTCTGGCAAAATTATCTTCAGGTATGTCTTAATTTTTGTAGGTTTCTCCAATATTGTTGATGTCCTGAATCCTGATGATATGCTGATATTATTTTAGGCAAATGATAAAACAACTCAGTTTCAAAAGAAAGGGTGTGATCACTATAAGTTGTTGGGAATCATATTCAGCAACAAAAAAGCAAATGAAGTATTTCATTACTCATCTTCCAATGACCCAATAAATACTAACGAAGAATACGAGCTTGATAATCAATACCTAAATATTGTCAGAGGGAGTCATGTACATGATGATATGCAAGAAGTTGAGTGTGTCACATGCAATGTAAGCAGAAAAATCCCATTGAAAG